>NC_135888.1:82344503-82944503 GCF_964194155.1 Cetorhinus maximus | reverse complement strand
GGGTATCCAGCTGTGGGCCAGGTGCACTCTCTTTGGCCTGTGGAGCTGGAAATGATGGGGCCATAGGAAGAGGGGATTTGGATCGGCCAAACATTACCGGAGTCCCCTGGGTGGATAGCCCTGGGGTGCCGACCTCACCGTCACCACAGGAATGGGTCCACTCCGCTCAGCTACAACACAAGACTCTCAAACCAAGTGAGGACATTGATGTCTGACACTCCACCACCACCCTGGTTCTGGGACCTCAGCCGTTGATTGTGCACGATCTTGTCCTGCATAAAGATAGATGGAGAGAATGTGAGCAAGGACGTGCCAGGCCAAATGAGAAGGATGCCAGGTGTGCATGTGTGCCAAGTGGAGACATGGACGGGATGAGGAGGCTATTTCCAGAGGAGATGAGGCCAGATGGAGATGTGAGGGTGTGTGTGAGAGAGTGAGTGGTGATGTCCCTTGAGCTGGCAGAGTGAGATTCCAGTGAATGTGTGATGGGTTTGTGAGTGGGTGAGCTGAGAGTGATGAGATGGTTGCCTTACCCTGGCTGCATGGTTGTGATCATTCATCATTTTCCTGCACAAGATGGCCAACATCCTGTGTGCAGCACTGGCACTGACCACCTCTGCCACCACCTCCCAAACCAGAGTGGTGAGACTGATGGGCCTCCTGCGGCCAGAGTGGGGGTAGAGGACATTGCAGCCGGCTTCCACAGTATCCAGAAGGCATCCCAGGGATGCATCACTGGATCGGGGCGGCTGCTTTCTTCTTGGCTTTTGGGGCCATGTCTTCCCTCAGGAGCAAGCATTGAGAACTGTGCGTGCGACTGCAATTTAAATATGGCACGTGGGGTGAGGAAGCGGTGAGGTAACGACGTAGCAGGCAAATTGGAGGGCGGCCACCAGCAATCTGGCATGTTTCTCGTGACTGCATAATTTATGAGGCGGGAAAGGGATGAAACGGAGTGAAAGTCTGTCTTTGCAGCTGGCCGGTAAAACATCTTTTTTCATGCCCGCTACCGCACTTAGTGCAAATCTGGGACCATTCCGCACTATCGTCTTGACCTCACCTGACCACCCCACTGGATCCCCCCCACCCCAGCTAACCCCCACCCCCCGACTATTCTCCCAGCCCTCCACCCCCCCAACCACTCCTCCAACCCCCAACTACCCTCCCAAACCACCCTGACTAACCCCCCCACCCCCTGACTACCCTTCCGACCCCCTGGCTATCTTCACTATCCCCGACCCTCCAACTAACCCCCACATCCCAACTACCCCCCTACCCCATGACCCCAAATACCCTCCCATCCCGATTTATGCCCGGGTGTGTTCAGGGACCACACCCCTCCCTCCTCCACTCTCCCTGGTGAAAATTCAGGACCTTTTCTAAGGCTTTTTCTGTCAAGGTAATGCAAAAGTGTCCTTACTTCCAAAGTCTACATGCCTTTCTAGCATTTCTGAAGGGTCTCCACTGTGTTCCCAGATGCACTAAGCTGGCATGTTTTGCACAGGCTTCCTAACCACATATGACTCCATCAAAATATCAAAATGACTGATTCAGCCATCTTTAATATGGTGCACCAATTGTCCCTCACTGCGCGTGTCAGGTTGTGACCCGCCCCGTTTCCCAGGCCAGTGAAAATGGCCGGCACCAAAATGAAGATGCACGCGGGGCCCGCCCGCCCACCCACTACTTTTTCTGCCCGCCTGACGCACTTCAGGACAGGAAAATCCAGCGCTATCCCTCTCCACAGGTGCCACTTGATCTGCTGAGTATTTCCAGCATATTCTGATTTCATTTGATTTTACACCTCGCCTGATACAATGGGATGGCTCATCCACTACCACTGTACACTCCTGCCACAATGGAAAGATATGTTGGTCTGCAAATGTAGCAAGATATGGGTCTGTTGTAACTTAAGATTTGAGTAAACCCAACATGCAATCAAATTTGCTGCAGAAGAAAAGACTTAAAACACACACAAAAGCAATTTTCTCTGATGGTGAACTTTGAATTTTTTGAAGGAGCATGAGTGTTGCCTAGATGTGGAGTGTACTGTTTTTAACAATTTTAAATGTACTTTTTTTATTTTTAAGCAGTATTTTAGGAGAGATAAGAATGATAACAAACACTTAAAATGCAACAGCCTAAAAATGGAGGTCACTAGGAATGAGGGATTGACACCTGACATGCTAATATGATATTCTTCTGTTTGCTGTTTTACCAAAGACACAAAACTAACTGAAAATAAATGGATTAGCACTCTCAATAGATAGTGAATGGTGGAACATAGCCAACATTGTATGTTAATCCAGAATATCGCTGATGATCAGTCATAGCCAATGTTGATTTTTTATTTTATTTAGCATTATCGCTTAGGAAAAAAACCTAAGTGCACATTGAATGTGCAGAAACATGTACTGGATGCTAAACTTTGTGTTCAGGTCAACTTGCTTAGTATTTCCAATCAATGTTCACCATTCTGAAATGAATAGTCTGAGCTCTCTCAGCTCTCTCTGAGCTCTGGTTACTGTATGGTAACATCAAGCTCTCTATCATGAGAAGTTATTAGAAATGAATGCAGTTTGCAAAGTTACAAGAATAAATGGGCATGACAATGGCTAAACAGGTCAACAGTCCACCACGTACCTCACAGCAGCACAACACAACCTACATATGGGATTCTGTCTTTTTTACTTTCACATTCATTGAGGGTAATTTTGACCTTAATTGATTGAAAGTGTAAGGTACGTGTCACTGAATCAACTATCCGTTATACATCTGTCCTGATTTTCAAACGGGGCAGAATCTTCCGGTTGGTGTGTGGGGGCAGGCCCGACACACCAACGTGTAAAATGACGCGCGATGACGTTGAAACGCACACCGTCGCGATATTTAGTTCAGCAGGCGCGTGCCGGATTTGGCTGCGTGCCTGCCGAAATGTTAAGAGCCTATTGAGGCCATTAAGGGGTTAATTAAAGTACGTAAGAACACTGCCTGTCCAACCTTAAGGTTGGCGGGCAGGCGAAAAGCCCAAGTGGCCTTCCCGTTTTTCAGGAAACCTCATATACGGGCGGGGTGAGATTTCCTGAAGCTTTTATAAAATTAATGAATTAATTTTCCTACCTTTATAAACATGTCACGACTCATGTGACACTGTCACATGAGGGGACATGTTTAAATAAATTTTTTCATCATTTATTGAACTTTATTTTCTATTCAATCTGCCTGAGGGAGATTGCTGCGCTCTTTCACGCGCATGTGTGAAGGAGCACAGGCCCCGACTCTCCCTCCTCCCCCCACCCGCACAATTAGCGCTGAGTGCTACCGGCCATGTGTTACCCTGGGCAGGCCTTAATTGGCCCGCCGGTGTAAAATGGTGGAGCGCAGCCAATCTGCACCTGCCCCCGGCCCCGCCCCCGCCCAGCCCGCCCACCATAGGAAAAACCCAGCCAGGGAGTTATGTATGACAGCGACAACCAGCATTTATATAGCACCTTTAAAATAGTAAAACATCCCATGGTGCTTCACAAGAATGACGGATTCAACTTTACCCATTTTACACTATTGCTTAAAGTCAAAATCACTCCCACTATCCTTTCAACTCCATTTCCTCGTTTATTTTGAAACCCTGACAGATCCATCAATGCAGATACGGGAATATTTTAGTAAAATACTTTAATACATTAATGCAAGGGAACAACCTCCTATCTACAATTGTGGCTGCAATCAGTTTTGAAGAAAATAAAGTTTCACAGAAGATAACAAAAGAGAATAGAACAAAGATTCATGTGAGGAAAGTGCTTTTAAAGCTATATTTTAATAACTTATATCTAATTTCTTTGGAGATGGGAATAAAAAACACATAATTATAATGGTGCAAAAATATATTACTGCAGATGCTAGAAATCTGAAATAAAAACAGATAATGCTGGAAAGACTCAGGTAGGTCTGGCAGCATCTGTGGAGGGAGAAGCATAATTAATGTTTAAGGCTGATGAACTTTCGTTAGAACTGCAGACAAGTTAGCTGTCTTTCTCTGTCCACAGATGCTGCCTGACCTGCTGATTATTTCCAGCATTTTCTGGTTTTATTTTTGTAACTGTGACTTTTCATAACCATCAGGTAATTTTTTAAACTCCCCTACTTCAAGAATATCTGTAAGCAACAGTGGGAGATGTCAACAATTGATTGGCTGGATGTCAAAAACAATCTGGTGCTGACAATTATGGTCTGCTTTCCAACTGGTCTGTTTGGTTCTGACACCCCAACTCCCACCTTTCGACTGGTTGGTACTAGCAAACCTTTAACCTAGTGGAATACTGCTATTTTTATGAAATGCAGGCAAGCTGTTACATCAGTTGAAATGGTGGCAGGCCACTTGAAATTTTATGGGCAGGATTTTCCCTCCGTCGGGGGCGAAGTTGATGGGCAGGCATGGACAGGCACGCTTCCGATCGGTGCCCCCGATCGGAGGCATGGTGCCATTTTACGTGGGCAGGCCAATTAAGGCCCGCCCAGTGTGACGTCCGCACGGAAGTGCTATGCACTTCCTGTGCAGGCAGGCGGGGGGGGGTGGTGGAATCCCAAAATCAAGAGTGTGCTCTTTCGTGCATGCGCAAGAAAGAGCGCACTCATCTCCCTGTGGCTAAGTGCAACCTCAGGGAGGTCGGCTCTACATGTCAAAAAGTTAAAAACAGAAAAATAAAACTTTCCTAACATGTCCCATCATGTGACAATGTCACATGATTTGGGACATGTCCATAATCTTTACAAAAACTTTATTAAAATTTTTAAAAACCTACATGAAACCTCATCCTGCCTGTGGATGAGGTTTCATGCTTTTTCTAATGCCCGCCGGGGCTCCTGGCCTGCCCGCCAACCTTAAGGTTGGACGGGCAGGTCCTTTAATTACTTAATTGACTCTGTCAATGGCCTCAATTGGCCATTAACAGCGCCCCCGCCTTCCAGAAAATTTAAATGGGGCGGGATGATGACGGGAGTTCCACCACACGTCACCGCGCGTCATTTTATGCGTCGGCGAGCGGGCCCCACCCCTGCTTGCTGATGCGTAAAATCCTGCCCTATGTGAAAAAGGCACATTGCTGTTGGAAGAGAAGCAAAAGATGAGTAGAATACAAAAATGTAAAGGTTTTGTCTCAGATGGTCTCAGGCTGAGAAATGGTTTTTATTCCAGCCTCAAGAGCGAAGAAAGTTAGATAAATTGTTGGGATCCCTTTAAACTGTTAATCATTACTGACATTATTTACTGTAATGGTAGGGATGAGAGGGATTCATACATTACCTAGAAGGTTTAAAAATGTTTTGCTCCAAGGATACATTTTATAATGCCAATACCAACTACAGGATTGATTTACTATTCTCTTTATGTGGCTGTATAAGGAGAACGAGCCTCAAGTAGTAGGAAAGTAGTTGTGAAAGATATTTTTTGTGTCATCTAGTTTTGTCATATAATATCCTGAAAAATTGCATTGTGTATAATTGTATAAACATAATAAGGGCAGTTTCAAATGTAGACAACTAGTGTTGGGGAATATGAGCCATTTATTGATCTAGTATATTATACGCTAATATGGTAAGATGCAGATTGGTTAACATTGCTATATCTTCCCTCATCTGGTAAGTCAATTTATGGATATGAAATCTTGAAGCTTACTGGCCAAGAACCTGTGGGCATGTACCATTCCTAAAACTTTTAATGATCCTGCTCTTTTTTGCAAGTAGGTAAAATAAAAATGATGAATTCTGGAAATCTGAAACAAAAACAGAAAATTTTGTAAATGCACAGTAGGCCTCTCATCATTTGGATGATTTTGCCAGTTGTAACAGCAAAAATAAAACCTTTTTTCTTTTCAGGTGCTGACAGATATACTGTGTATTTCTGAAATGTTTTCCCCTTTGCAGTCTGGTTTGACTTCGATACACAGAGGAGGTGAAGGTGTTCATAGGGCCACAAATAGAAATTAATGACTGATGCTGCATACTTCACATTGATATGTGGTTTTTACAAATTGAATGAAACGTTTTGAAATATGAAGGTTGAAAAATGAACTTTGAAAGTTTTTGATGACTGATTAGAGAGCCCTTCAGAGGCATGCACTGAGGGTGGACATCATATATTGCTGCTTGCTTATGCATAACCTGGAACTTGAGGGGCGTGATGCCACATATTTCAACATAGCCTCTTTCAACTTGCTAAGCATATTTGTGTGCGCAGGATGCAGTTCATATTTTGAATTTTAAGTATAGTAGTATAGAAAACTTGACATTCAGTCCGGATTATTGACCTGGGTGCTTGACACAGAAAAATCCTTAGATTAGCTTGAGTGCAATTCTCCTAAGTGTTGGCTAAAGAGCTGCACAGCACAAATTTTTTTTTTAAATCGGCATGTGTTTTCTACCATAGAATAGCTCTGTAAAACGGATTTACCTTCTCTCTTCTCTTTTCCTTCCTCTCCCCATCCTATAAATGATGGGGAGAATTTTTGGGTCGGCGAGCGGGGGCGGGACCCGCCACCCGCCCACCCGCCTGTTGGGCGGGCGTCCCGACATCACCGCGCGACATTTAGATTTTCAGTTTGGCGGATGCACAGCCGAACTGTCAAAGGCCTATTAAAACCTATTAAAAACTAATTGAAATAATTAACTGAGCTGCCCGTCCAACCTTAAGGTTGGCGGGCAGGTGAAGAGCCCAGGCGGCCTTCGCATTTTTCATGGAACCTCATCCACGGGCGGGATGAGGTTTCATGAAGTGTTTAAAAGTTCAATAAAAATTTTCAAAAAAATTCATTGACACGTCCCAGCTCATGTGACACTGTCATATGAGGGGACATGTTTTAAAAGTTTTTAATTTCTTTATTTAGATGGTTAAAACTTAAACAAATCTCCCGGAGGCACCTCTGTACCTCAGGGAGATTTCTGCGCACTTTCGCGCACATGCGTGAAAAGCGTAGGCCCCGACTCAGGGATCCCCCCCACCCCGGCCCGCACAGGGAGCACTCAGCGCTCCTGGGCGAGTGTCACACTGGCCGGGCCTTAATTGGTCCACCCACGTAAAATGGCGGCACGGCCCCGATCGGGTGCGCCAATCGGGTTTGTGCTTGCCCCCACCCGCCTCTGCACAACCCCCCCACCAATGGGGGGAAATTTCTGCCCGATGTGTTTCAAGGTGCAGGCTGCTTTCCTGAGATTGGTGATTTTGTGCAGTATTCTTTCAATTTCCATTTAAAATAAGCTGCTTTTTTAATAAGAGCATGAACTTGAGGCAGAACATCAAACTTAAATACACATCAGCCAGTGAGTATGTCTCAGCTTGTTATTCTATTGATTACTTGGCCTTCAATTTTAAGATTAAATTGATGGTGCACTGAAATGATCTAATTGCTACAACACGCAACATGATATTTGAACTAAGGTAAAGGCAAAATATTGCGAATGCTGGAAATCTGAAACAAGAACAAAAAGTGCTGGAAAAACTCAGCAGATCTGACAGCATCTGTGGAGAGGAAGATAGAGTTAATGTTTCGAGTCCGTATGACTCTTCTTCAGAGCTCTCAGATATTTGAACTATATGGTTTCTTCTAGAAGGTAATGGCTGTCTGTGCATCGAGGGTGCAACAATAGCCAACGAAGCTGAATTCCTTTTTCCAGCCCTTTGTGGGCTGATGAAACTAATAAGTATTGTCACGACCAGGATAGGAGGAGTGAGCAGTTCCTCTAGACCCACTACCCCACAGATTGCACCATAGGTGTAAATGTTTAAATCACCCACCAAATTGGCCAATTGTTTAACTTTGCTAGATCTAGAATAAAAGAGACTTTAACCAGGCTTCTTTCAATAAACTCAGAATAATTGATTTATTATGAAACAAAACTTCTTTTTTAAAACACGTTGCAAAACTGGTTAACATGTAATTTGTAATCTGGAAGTGTAACAATTTACCTCTTTTAAAATTCCAACACACACACATACATACACACATATACATACACACACATATACACACACACACACACACATACACACACACAATGTACACACATGCGCACACGAAACAAAGAACAAGGCAAATAAGGTATTGACAGAGGTTGGCGTAAGGGAACACTTTATGAAAAGGGATAAAGTTCAAAAAGGTCTTGGCACTGTTGACTTGGTGTTCCTGCATGCGAAGATGGAGCACTGGTCACAGTAGTTGCCTGGAAGTTCAAAAAACATGTTTGGACAGAACTTCTCCTAGGCCAGGTATTTTTCAGCCAATTAGCAGGAGCCCACAGCCTAGCAACAAAAGTTTTTATTTTAACTCAAGTAAACAAAATAGCAAAAGTCATGTGATTTCTTGGAAAAAACAGCTTGCTCACAGACCAAAGTGAATTTGTAACCTTTTAGAAAAATAAAACTCAGGAGAGTGTCCAAATAATCCAATGTCCTTCCATTTTTTTTAAAAAGCATATAGTTCTTGGAGATATGGATTCCTAACAGAATGTATTAACTATACCGTCTCGAAAAGGTGGAAGAACGAAAACACTTAAAATGTTTCAATTTTAACCCATCTGTTTTAGGACTTTCATCCATTAGTATATGGGGCATATTATGCAACATAGCCCTCATATAATGATCCAATTTGTTCTCTTCCTCAATTGGGGATCTAAATGTCACTCACCACTCTAGTACAATATAACTACAGCTGACAAAGGCCACATTTAGTTCATCCATCCAGAAAGACCATTCAGCTGCCCAAATTGCAGGATCTGCCTCTTTTCTTTACGCTATTCCAGATTTTTTGATTCTTTTATCCTTGATCAATTTTTATGAAATTTATGACACGAGTCCCAAATTTGTCCTTAGCTAGTTTGAGTCATGCTTTGCAATTTAGTTTGAACTGATTATTCAGGATTCACAGTGCCTGCTTTGTGTGCTGCTCAGTTATCTTTGAGTCTGCAAAGCTCACCAGTCTCCAGGTTTTGCTCATCCATCCATCCTTTGACACTAGGAATCATTTTTGTGGCTCCTCTGAACTGCATCCAGTGCTTAAATATCTTTATTATGTCTCAGTGATCAGTATGGGGCAGATGTCATGTCACAACTGATAGATTTGTCATCTTGAGTCACATCAGTATGTTTGCTAGCTGGCTGGACACTGCAAAAGGACTGTTGTCAGCAGTTTTGTTATTTAAATCAACCTTTCCATTTATTAGTGCGTAAAAATTGTGACTAAACATTTTCACATTTAAACAATTGCAATATTTACATGTTCCATTTTATTTAGTATCCTCGCAATATCACTACCCTCTGCAAAATGTGACATTGCTTTTTCCCATAAACTATTTGGTTTTTCTGTATTGAAGAATTCTGCCATGCCTAACAGCAATAATTCTTTTCGCATTGAGTTGTGATGATGGCATGAACCAAACTTCTTGCTCATATTCCTTCAATGCATTTGAACCTGATGCTGTTGGTCCAAGTAGCCTTTTGGAATATTTTTGCGAGGGGGGACGATGATGGTGTGGAGGAAATGTGATTCTAAATACAGTAGCAGTTTAAAGTAAGCCATAGTTCAAAAGCAGCTACTTTGATGGTTTGCTGTCTTCAAGCCTGGACTAAAAATATTCATAGATGCTTCAAAAATGACTTTCCTTGAGTGAGAAACCTGCTATGGAATATACGTTTTTTTAAGTATTTCCAAATTGAGCAAGCCAAATCATAATAGTACTGTATTAGCTTGACTTAAAGAATTAGCACTCTTATTATTGAATTGGAATGCACCTAATCTAGGTTTATACTGTAGGGTTATTTTGAGGGAGTACTGAATTGTTGGGGATTGTTGTCCTTCAGATAAGAGGATAAAAGAGGATAATCCTACCTACATGGCCGAGTGACTGTGAAAGTTTGCTTGGCAAAATTTGAAAGGTAGCATGCCCTAACCAATATTCAGTAAATGACAATAACTGGACATCAGCCTTAATACTGTTTATGGGATCTTGCTTTGTGCAAAATTGCCTGTATAACACTGCATTTCAAATATGATTCATTGTATACAAAGTTTATTGAGAGATTCGTAAGAAATTGGACATGGTTCTATTTAAGTTTCTGCTTAAGATTTTTATATTTTATAAGATAATTTATAAAAAAGCTTGCTTGAATTATTGCAGAATGGGGTCTATCTTATTAATTATGGTAGGAATTTATCATTTAGAGACTTTTGTGGAAGGAATCAATACAATTTTTCAGACATATACTGCAGGCAAATAAATGATATTGCTGACTATGGCATTTTGTAATTTTTCCATTCCACTGTTTTCTCACTTTAATTGAGGATCTATTGTTGTTAGCCTCTAAGGATCCAAAGCTCTCCAACAGGACACTGCTTGTTTCTAGGTCATTTGCTGACTGCAGATTTCATCTACCTGTAAACTGCTTCATAATTGAGGACATGGCTTGTGGGTAGCTTATTCTTGTGTTCTGTAGACTGTGAAATAATTTACTCAATTTTTAAAAATTTGAGTGCTAAATAGGTTCTCTTTATTTAAGGTTTAATACTTCAATGAGTTTTAGGTGTAACGTTTTTATACGTTTGTATGTACAGTATATGTAATGGGTTGTTTTTGGGGAACTGTGGCTGGACAAAAAAATGGTCTTAGGCATTAAGGTTTGTCTTCCACAATTTTTGAACCTCGCCAGTAATGTGAGTCTTGAATGTTCCCTGAACTCGTGGTACTTTATGTCAAGGAACAAATTACAGATTCCAATAATAATGCAGTTTTGAACAAATCAAAATGATTCGTTATAGTTGGTAGCTTGAAGTGTAACCATGCATACATTGGGGTTATTTTGCCTCCTTAAACTTTCCAATTAAACATGGCTTTGCTGGTGCAGGGTATCTCTGTTGTAAGATGCAGCAGTGTTCCGATTGCCTTCCGAATATCAGGGATTCTTCGAGGGTTCTTTGGGCCTATAGCCAAGGCACGCCTCAGTGAGCCTGCTTATCCATACGTGATTCCTCAAACATTGCAAAATTGGTCTAACTTTGCAGATTTTATGTAAATATTCAAACTTTTACAACTGCTCAAAAACGGCAGACAAAACATACTGGACTTCTGTTGAAAATATGTCACTTGCTGAATTAAGAAAATAAAGCAATATTGAAAAACAAAATAAGAATAAATCTGACATCTTTTATATTTTCTCTTGAAACGTAGTTGACGGACAACTTAAAACCATAGGCCTTAAAGGACTGCATGCTCAATGCAGCCCCTAACGCTGGACCTCCAGAGGACCAGAATTACCATTTAGAAATATGTCGAGCGTTCCATTACCTCACGAGCGCTGTCATTTTCTGTAATTTATTGGTGGTATTTTCAAATGGAATATCTTGTGCATGAGTTTCACCATTGCCAGGCTTGGAAAGTACAAAGACTGCTAATTCTGGCACGATTTGAATATTTTCCATATAAACATTGTCTGAACTGTTCCATGAACATGAGCAGGTGAAAGTACAGTAGCAGGCAAACTCAAAATTGTTTTTAAAGGAACCGTGACTTTCGCGATTAAACTTTATATGGTTGGAAATATTTGGGCCGTGATCTAGCACTCAGTAGGCTGCCAATTCTAAATTGCATTTAGGTCACATGTTTCAATTTGATGATTTTTGCATTGGAAATGGCTGATGATGAGAAAATATATTTTAGCTGTAGAGCAAATTAGGATTGGACTGGTGTAAAGCAAAACAATAAAGCTCCCTTTTGTCATCTACGCAATTTCCACCTGAAGAAAACTCCTTTTGCTATAAATATTTCAAAACTATTTCAGCATTTTCATTTTGGAATAACTGAACTGATTAACCTTTCCCCCACCCGTTTACCCCATGTTGTGATTTCAACAACTTGCTGTTTGATTTTATATGATTGGATTGGATTTTCAAAAGGCAATTTAACCAAACTAAGTGTTATCGAAACTAAGGGCGAATTAACAAGCTGGATTAAGAATTGTCATGGCAAAATAAAGCAAAAATTCATAAACAAACAAGGATTTGCCAAGGGCAAAACAGTGACTGAAAGGATTTGTTCCAGGTCTCCTGCTGTGGTCACAGTTCAAAAATGACTGATAATGAAATATTCCTTACTCACGACACCATCATGTGAGGCCAGCTGACTAATATCAATGTTGTTGCATGTCCAAAGGACCTCAAGAAATTAAGAAATAAGCTAAGGGGTAGCATATTAATTTTAATGTTGACAAACATATGCTTGTGAACACTGATAAAGGAATTGTGCAGTATGGAGATGATGATAGATGTACATTGGCATGAGTGGAGATAAGTAAAACTCTGGTTGTGATTTCTTAAATTGTAGAGTAAATGTGAAGCCTTTGTCAAGAAGACTAACCAAGTTCTAGGATCCCTCTCAAAGTCATCTAATTAATTAAAACTATGTTTATGTATAACCCATTGTTTGAGGCACATATGAAATGTTTTGTGCCGTTATGTGAAGCCTACCTTCGAATGGATAGTGAAGCGATAGAGTTCAGACGCCATTTACAGGAATATTTCTGGCAAGCCAGCAATGTAATAAAGTTTCACAGCACTGAACTTGTTACTGTTGAAGATGAGATGATGGAGAATTGGCATGATCCAAGACTTCATATTTCTTAGATAATATGGAAATTAGCAGGCTACTTGATTTAATCGTTGATTATAGAATAAGAAATAAAAGCACAAAGTTGAACATCAAACAAGATTTGAGACTGAAAAACTTTCTCCTCCCCACCACCCAGCGCACCCCCACACCGAGCAGAGCAGCAAACACATGGAATGGACTATTCTCAAAAGCAGATATAGTACATAATTAAACCAATAACTAATTATTCCGTAAGCCAAGAAAGAAATATGCGATAGATCAAATAAAGATAGCTCTGGCAGCGGCAGCTGTGATGAACATCGTTGGAGTGTTTAATTTATAGCAGTAGCTTGGTTTGGAGTAGTTGCTTCTATTTTTCTATCATTAACCTGTAGGGGGTGTGGCTTAAGCACTGAGAGGTTCTGTTTCATTTTTTGCTTCCTCCCTCTTCACAGACAAAATGCCTCATGCTCTATTCAGTGGTTTACTGAAACCCATCCAAATACTGAAAAGTAGTATCTAGCTTAGACATGATGGTTGCTATGGTGCAGATTGATGTGCTAAATTTCATTGGACTGAAAAAAATGTAAATGTAAATATGAAGATTCTTGTAAAATAACTTCAAGTTGAAGACACTTCTTTCTTGAATATTATGAAAATTGTCAAACTAATGGAACATTAACCTTTCAAGTTTAACATTGCTGCATATTAATTTTCACATAAATACTAAACTACAGTGTAACACTACACTAAGAGTGAAGTGGAGCAAGACTCCCTGGGGTGGGTGGAAGTCTGATATGCTTTGGTTTGAAACAGTACGGAGTGTAAATTCAGTGTGGTGTCAAAAAGTGGTTCGCAAAGCACTCTGTTGGACTCGGCATTTTGTAAGTTTATCCGACCTTAATTTGCTAAATTGAGAATGGGAATTTTCCCTTCCTTATTTCTAACATTTGGGAGACATCATTTGAGCATTAACAACCTCTTTCCAAGAAGGAAAATTAAAGTTTCAGTTGAGCAGGAGCCAATGAATGCAATTAAGCTTCTGTTTGGTTAGAACCTGAACTGGTATTACTAATTGTAGCTTTGGTATATGTACATCCAAAATGTCATTGAGTCATTTGCCCAGACAGTGATGACATATGGAGGATTGATACTAAAGTCAAATCTTCGAGATGTATGTAAGAATGTTTAAGAATAGATAAGCCGATTAGGGCAACACACATGTCCCTTTTTCAGAGATCAACACAGTCTACCTCCTTCTCATAATCCTCAATCTCTATTCAATTTCCAGAAATTATTTATACATTTATACTGGCAATTTCAATGATCTTTTCTTTTAATTTAGCTTCCTTCAAGTGAACAACTCCTACCTATCTTCCTGATTGTTAACTTTTATCCTCTGGACATGGATCCTTCACCATAGAAACAATTTGTACAGATCAGTTCTGTGATTTGCTTTCATAAAAGCATGCGATTGCTATAACTGCCCTCTTATCTTGCATCTTAATACACTTAACCACTATATTCAGGGAATGTTTGCTCTGATAAGCCAGTTGCCAACTGACTGATTAAATGCTTCCATGGCCAGAATTTTAGGTCTTACAGGCCGGTGCGCGCCCGAGCCGAACAGACGTGAAATAATGCAAGATGATGTCGGACGAGGGTCCCGATGTCATCTCACACGTGAGCAATCGTCAGGTCGGCGGGCATGTGTAGGTGCTGGATCCACACCCGCCAACAATTAAAGGGCCACTTAAGGCCATTAAAAAGGCAGATTGATCCCGATTTTACAATGCCCGTGCGATTTCACGCTCGTGGTATGAGCAAAACAGGCAAGCGGGCAGCCCACTTTTAACAAAACCTCATCCAGGGGCAGGATAAAAAGGGTCAGCAGCATTGCCATTGTGAGCAGTGAGGAGTTTAGGAGATAGTTCACTGCTGGTTGCTTATTTGAACTTGACAGCTTCACCTTCAGTCTGAGCATCTCTAGGCTTCATTTCAGGACTCATTTGGTGTCTCCAGGGCTCCCGGGGGATTTTGACCATGTTGACCCTTCCAGACACCAGACAGCCTTTTGTTACCCTGGTAATGGGGATTGTGGCCTACGCTGGTGGCACTTCATCTGAGGCAGAAGAGAGGGACAGAAGGGAGATGAGGCCAGCTGTCCCTATGCAGCTTCCTGGGGAACGACCTGTGAGAGGAGAGGTGCGGGCACAATGGGTGCAGGGCCAGCAGGTAGTCTAAGGCGGAAGGGGCCACAGAAGACGCCACTATCCTGCTGCCAGTGTTTACAGGCAGCGATGCAGATACCTCAATATGCCTGAGGTACAATGCCAAAGGAGGCTTTACCTCTCAAGGGAGATTGTGACCTCCATTTGTCAGATGATTGGGCCTGAGATCACCTCCAACTGTGTGGGTGGACACCCCATGCCAGTGGCTCTAAAGGTCACAGTGGCCCTCAACTTCTATGCCTCCGGCTTTTTCCAGGGGTCAATGGGGGATCTGTGTGGAGTGTCCCAATCAGCTGTCCATAATTGCGTCAAGCTGGTGACAGAAGCTCTGTTCAGTTGGGTAATGACATTTTTTCATTTCCATAGGGACGAGGCCAGCCAGGCTGAGTGAGCCTGAGGGTTTTCAGCGATTGCTGGGTTCCCCTGCAATTGACTGCACACATGTGGCCATCAAGGTGCCAGCGGGTCAGCTGGATGCCTTTGTCAACAGGAAGGGATTCCACTCCATGAATGTCCAAATAGTTTGTGACCACTGTAGGGGGTGGTGGTGTGTGTCAGCTTCACCTCTGACTTCTGAACGGTCCGAATTGCTCCCACTCCCTGGGTTCTAGACCTTGGACTTATTTGGGGGTTGTGACAAAGTGCAGCAGACAACTGGTTTTGGTGCAAGAAAATATCTGGGTTTATTGAAGTCACAAATGAACTTATAACATTAGGATTACACTGAGATTATACGGGCTTACAAAGTACAAAGTTAAGAATGGGGAACACACGGCATAACGAGGGAAAATCACACTACTAATCCCCTTATCCTTGTCCCACCCTCAAAAAATTGAACTAGGAGAGGTCAGGGATCATGCTCACCAACCAGGGTTCCTTGACAGTTCAAAATCCAGCCAGGTAAGCCGGTTGCAGTTTTGGTGTACGCTCTTTGTATCCGCTGGGGCCTGCCATCCCCACATGGTCCTGGTCTGTGGAATCTGCGAAGGTTCTTCAGTTGGGTGGAGGGCACGGTTGTGGGTGGTCGATCTTCGTGGAGGGCTGCGGTTACGGCCTTGTTGTCTTTGGTTGAGCCTGCCATCCCATGCCCCTCGCCGTGATGGCGCCTGCGGGCCTGCAAACCTCCAGATCTCCTCCCTCCACTTGGGTCAGCTACCTCTCCCTGCTTAAACTCTGCTTCAACCGCTCCAAAACTGCTCACCCTTCAGCGTCAGCTTCATATTCGTAACTGGTGGCCCAGTTATACTGTTTTTCGAATTTCTTATCTGAAACCAAATCAAGGTTAGTTCTTTGTCTGATTTTTGGTGGGCTTCTTCAAGTGATTGTTGTCTCATTGTTTTTAATGGGCTCGCATGATGTTTATCATTGCCTTCCTGTCCCCGTAACTAGTCTTGAACTGAAAGCCTTTGTATATGTGGAGTATTGATGGGTTCGCATAATTGCATTGATTGCAGCCTTCCTGCCTTAGTAGTTAGTAGCGATTATTTATGCAAGATTTTGATGGGTTTTAGTTTTGTGTAAGATTAAGTCTTTCTCTGGGTTGATTGTTTTAAAGGGAAGAATGCATATTCTGTCTCCTCTTGTTGTCTGGCTTCAGGCAATAATCCACACTGCACTCAACAAGCCCGGGCATGTCCAGTACCAGGCCTTCATGGGCCTAGCCTCCTATCTGCAGGGTTCTACACTTAACCCAGCAGTTGGGTCCTCTGCCATAAAAGTCCAAAAGTCATATCCTTGTTGATGATATGAAAAATGTGGGAATTTTGAGAACCCTTCACCATAAGACACAGATTCTGGCAGCTCCCATGATGCTTATATCCTGAGACACTCACAGGTGCCAAGGCTGTTCACGGCACCAGCCCAACTGGATGGATGGCTGCTGGGTGACAAGGACTATCCCTTGTAAAGGTGGCTTATGATGCCTCACCACCACCCAAGAACGGAGACAGAGCAGCGTTATAATAGGAGTCATGCCTCCACAAGGGCGGTGATAGAAGATAGGTCTTCTGAAGATGTACTTCTGATGCCTGGACTCTTCAAGGGGAGCACTACAATACCCCTCAGAGCGGTGCCACTGATAGTGGTTGTATGCCGCACTCTCCACGATCTGGCCCTGGCAAGGGGGGACCCACTGGAAGAAGAGGATCTTGAGGCAGCTCCACAGGCCACAGGGGATGAATCCAGTGGTGAGTCAGAAGAGGATCTTGAGGCAGCTCCACAGGCCACAGGGGATGAATCCAGTGGTGAGTCAGAAGAGGAGCATGGTGAGGAGAACATTGAGGGCATGCAGCCAGACCTCTGTATCCTTCAGGGAGGCAGGAACACCAGGGATGCCTTGATCCAACGCTCCTTCAGCTCGGCTGCCAAAGATCTGCTTCCACCTCGCGGCAGGGCTGCCGCTACCATCCCGGATGTTTGAAATGACCCTTTCATTTGAGCCCAAAGTCCACTCAGTGCCTGTGCAATAAAGCTTCGAGCCACTTACGTCCGACATGAGATACTGGCGTGCCCTGCACCAACAAAACAAGTGAAGCATACTCAGGCCATTAACACAAAAGCAAAATTTATATCATGTTGGCACTCACAGAAAATGAACATAACAATATCTGGTGTTGATGGTCACACCTGTAAACAGATTAACAAAACAAGGCTGAACAGGAGATCACCCGTGGATAGTCCCTGTTGTGCTCACAGTGCCTTAAGCTTACATTTATGAGTGCTGCATCTTGTTGCCCCCCCCCCCTCGCTGGCACTGGCATTGGGGACAGCCTGCTGTCTCTGCTGTCTTGTTGTCCTTGATGACCTTAGCAGTAGTCCTCTGGCCAGTGGAGCCTGTGCTGGCCCCACCTGGGAGGGAGTGGCCAGTGCCACGGCTGGCACCTCCCCAGCCATCACAGCCTCATCAGATGCGACGATCACTGACAGATGGGGAGAGGAGCTGCTGCCATCATCCCAAGCGCCCTGAGAGATCCCGCAGAGATGGCAAGCAGCTCGTGTGCCAACATGAGACCGCTCTGGACCTCCATGCTCGCCATTGATAGACGGGCATCTAGCTGGGATACTGGGTGCCTCATCCATCTCCCACACTGGCACTAACCGCTTGAAGTCATTGCCTGTGTGAGGGCTTGCAGGTCCGAGTGCAACCCCAGGAACACCTGATTCTGTCTCTGGAGTTGCCTTTCCATGAGAGCCGCCACTCTCTCAATGGAGGAGGCAATGCGCTCGGCCATGAGAGTTAATGCTCCACATAGACTCTTCCACAACACAGACCATGGCACACATACCCTCATGGATTTCCACCAGATCCTCCCACACATCCCGCTGGACACCCAGCATCTGCCACCTAATGGATGACTCCAGAGGCTCATCATCTGCCTTAGGTTCAGCATTGCCCTGGTCTCCCGATGTCCTCTGACTGCCAGCATCCTGGGCACTCTCTGCCTCCGCCTGCTCCTCAAGTGAGCATGAAGTGCCCTCACCGCTGTGCACTGACATTCTAGCCGACAATCTAATGCCCACTGAGGTGCTGGTATCTGCGCTGGTGCTTGGTGCAGAGAGTGGGTGTGATGCAGGTGCATCTAAAGCCCTGTGGTCCTCCGGCATTAAGGTTGGCTCTTCAGGGTCCTGCGCTCACAGGCAAGCTGGCGATTCCAGGGGAGAACAATGATGTCATTAGTTAAAGTCATCACACTGTCACTGTGCATGCCAGGCATCCTGGTGAGACAATGGAGACCTGCATCATGGCGCCCTCGTCTTTCAATGATCAATGGGGACTCCAGGTTTGAGGCTTCTATTAATGATGAGATTACACAAGAATGTTTGCACAATATGACACTCTCACCTCTGTGCACTGCACTCTTGCCTTCATCAGATACCCCTGCCTCTCCATGACTGGCTCACCCAGGTGGGTGGCGGCACTCCAACTCCAAGGTATCCATCTTGTACCTCATCAGAATGAGGGGGTTTGGGGGGCCTCTGCCTGTCTTAGTTCTTTCGTTGGTGTTATGGCTTCTCTTCTGAAATGACAGAGGAGCATTGATTTGTACCTGCAGTGCCATTGCAGCCTGGCAAACCCCATTTCTGGGACACCTTGCAGGGCACACCTTGCAGTGGCCTCCTCCTACCATCCCTGGGTACTAGAGTGCCCTGCCTGCACTGACCTCCTCTACAAGGACTGTGAGGCACGTGGGCCGGGAAACGGGAGGGCCAAGTGCTTACCCAAGTTGCCTCCCCACCTGATATCTCCAGCCAATGGTGAGGCCATTGTTCAAATGAAATGGTTTCCTGGACAGACTGAAAAGATTCTCCCTGGCAGCCTTCAGGGAGCTGCTTCTGCTGGTTTTAAAGCACCCGCCGGGTCGCCATTGGACCCAGTGGCCCAACAGGCTCCTGCCCCCGCTCGGCTCTTTCCAACCATTGAGAAGACACATTTCACGCAGGGTGGACCTTAATTGGCCATCCAGCATGAAATCGTGTTTGCAATGCAACTGCGGCCGGGAGTGGATTCCACATCCACTTCTGCTCGCGCCAACTTGGCGCGCACGCCACACATGGAAAAGATGGCGTAAGGTTCAGAAATAGACAAATCAACTCCAATTGGTATCCCATGGATTTTCTTTTCCTGCAGAAAGGAAACATCCTTTTGCTATGGTGTGTACTTGTATGATAAAGATCTCTGTATATATAATTTTAATATTCCCTTGTTGGAAACATTTATATCATATTATTTACAAAGATGAAGTGCCTTGAAAATGCATTTTAAGAGTATTTAGACATTTGAGAGACACAGTGAGACACTACATTAAAGTGATAAGTCCAACAGAGGTGAAGTTGGTCAAGCCCAGCAGTGCACAATGGACTGATAGCAAATTGGTGGCCTGTTTTCAACTGTGCCTATTGGATTTACTGGAACTGAAAACCAGACGCGGTGTAAAGCGGGCTGCTGATCTACTATGGACTCATTTTGCACTACTGAAGGCGACCAGTTTCACTGCCCATTGTGAGCAAAATACTTCTCGCAAAAATAGCATAATGCATGAGAATCCACGAGCTATTACTTGTACATCTCAGATTAGGACATCCTTCATGAGTCACTCATCATTTTGCTGCTTTTCAGTTATACTGGATTATACTCTGTCATCTGATTTTTACAAATGATATTTCATCCATCATTATCCCGTTTATCTCATATGATATAATATTCAAGCACCTTCAATGGTATTGATTCATATGATTATAAGTAAAGCAAATATGAACTGCAATTCCTAGTGAAGTAATTTAATTTATAACATTCATTCCTATTCAGTTCAAATCAATGAACAACTTTTTAAAGACATTTTACACTGCCTTAGTTCCTCCCAGTTCTCTAGGGTGTCTGTCTTTCTGCATTCAGAACATTCTAATGCTTGTATTTGATCACTTCGACTTGATTAAGAGAATTGTCCTGTGGCATTATCACATCAATCTCCCTATTTCAATTTAACAGTTAAACAGTGCTGTTTTTCCTTCAGAGACTTCACAGGAGTCATAAAAAAATGGTAGCATCTTTGAACACAAATAACCCAGTGATGTGTCGCTGTGATGAATTTATCGCAGTTGGAGATTTAAAAAGCCTTACTTGGGGACTTCATAATAACGGATGTATCTGAGCCAAGCAGGTCAAGGGAACCAATGTGATTGGAGATGCCTTTTGAATGTCTTATTGAGCTTGCCGTACTTGGCAGCCAGGCGTTGTGGGATCACAGAGTCCATGTTTGTTTTGGTTAGTTCAGTTACTGCAGTCATTAAACGAAGCATTAAACAAACTTCGTTCTTCTCCGCCGATGCTGCCAAACGAAGCACCGTGTTCAACCACCACTGCGCCTACTTGAGTATTTATCAATTTCTATCAGGTTACTGGCAATGCCAATATTAAAACATAACACATTGGCGATGAGGACGATGGGCCTTTGCAGTAATGCCACTCAAACAATGAAACAGCTAGTAAAAGGAAATAACTAGTAAAAAAAGCACGCCCGCTGATACACCCGAAGCGCAAGGTTCAAAAACAATCAAGTCCCTGTAGAGTTAAATAAAAGAAAATAATTTCTGCTGCTCTGAAGGTTAAAGAAAAAAAGATAATGAGAGCAGGGAGCAGTGTGGCAGCTCTGGGTTTAAAGAATAAACGGGCCCAATTTGAACGGTTGAGAAGACTCCCGGAGCGTTCCAGAAGTACAGAAAGAAAAAAAAGACCTGCAAGGGCAAGAATAAA
The DNA here is from genome assembly GCF_964194155.1 of Cetorhinus maximus. NCBI lineage: Eukaryota > Metazoa > Chordata > Chondrichthyes > Lamniformes > Cetorhinidae > Cetorhinus > Cetorhinus maximus. The sequence continues at coordinate 82,923,395 of NC_135888.1, read as the reverse complement.
AAGAAAGAACTAGCCCAGTGAAGAAAGTGCTGCAGCAATTTTTTTTCAAACGCTTAAAGAAACAAGAGACCCACAATCGCGAGGATCCCGAGATAGTGCGGGCAGGGCCGATGGCTAGAGAAAGCCCCCAAAGTTCCAAAACAGGGTCAAAAGAGAAAAGGAAAGAATCCCAGAAAAAAGAAGTACTCTTACCTTGATAGTTTTTAAAAGTTTAGAAAAGAAGGCCCACGATCTTTGGGAGCCTGCCAAAAGCAGAAAAATGCGGGAAAAACCACAAAGACATAACCGGCAACTAATGACAGCCTGAGTAAAAAAAAGATCACAGCTCTTAAAGTGGCAACTACAAAAAAGAAGAAATGACAGTGAACAAAAAGTAACTAATGAAGAAGAGAAAATAAAAAGGCGGAAAATGACTACACTTACCAGGCCTATGGGATATTTTGATGAGACTGTGGAACAGTGGAGCTCCTGCACTGAACACTTTGAGATTTTTGTCCTTGCAAATGGAATTGAAAATGATAGAAAGGTGGCAACTTTCTGAAACCTTTGGCTTATTAAGAAGCTTGGTGTAGCCTGACAAACCTGACACAAAATCATTTGAGGACATTGTAAAACTCCTGGAGATGCATTTTCCCCTAAGCCACTTGTCAGAGCAGAAGTATTTAGGTTTCACAAAATAAACAAAGAGGGGGAAACAATTGTGCAGCATGTTACAGTACTTAAAAAGGTCACTGAACATTGTGAATTCAAGGAAGCACTGACTGATACCCTCCGTGACAGGTTGGTTCATGGCCTTCATACTGAAACAATCCAGAAACACCTCCTGACAGAGGCTAACCTCACTTTGCTGAATAGAGATGGCAGTCCCCATGGAGCTGGCTGCAAAAGAAGCACTGCAGCTGAGTGCATCAACTCAAGTGTATAACATGACAGCTGAGCACACACAAGATAGCCAGCAGCCGAGAATGTCACTGTGTGGAAAGCCTGCTCGCCATCCATTTGAATGTTGGTGCAGAGACCTTGAATGCTGTCAGTGTGGCAAGAAGGGACATACTGAGTGTATCTGTAAAAACAAAAAAGTAGCAGTGAATCAGAAAGGCGAACCAGAGAAAAAGAAATCTGTTGTCTGGCGTAACAAGAAGAAAAATCAGCATGTCATACAGCAGGGACAGGAGGACCAGAGTGACACCGAGTCCGAAGAAGAAGGGCCCCTCCACATCTTGTCAGTGGCAGGTTGTTCACAGGGCTACTGAGTAACACCGTTGCTGGAGGGCCAACCAATACATATGGAACTGGATACAGGGTCAGCAGCTTCTCTAACCCCGGAAGTTGTGTATAAGAAGAAGCTTAAACATCTTCCCTTGACACCTGCAAAAATCCTTCTGAAAACATATACAGTGGAATCTGTACCTATGATGGGCAGAATGGAAGTTAAAGTGGAACTAACTGGACAGATTGCTAAGCTACCACTATTTACGGTGAAAGGCAATTACCCAGCTTTAGTTGGACGGCCATGGCTTGAGAAGATCCAGTTAAACTGGGCAGAATACACAGCACTGCAAAAGAAGAAACTGGTCTGACGACTGTTATAAAAAAACATGCTGTTGTTTTCAAAGGAGATTTGGGAAGCATGAAGGGAATTACCATAAAATTGAATATCAAAGCTGACTCTCAACCAAAATTTCTGAAGGCCTGAATCATACCTTATGCCATATGACCAAAAGTCGAAGCTGACCTGGAGAGTCTGGTCAAGATAGGAGTCTTGGTACCTGTCTCCCGTAACAAATGGGCAACACCCATCGTTCCAGTGCTCAATAAAGATGGCTCCATACGCATCTATTGAGATTTCAAGGTTACTGTTAACCCCGTGTTGTGTGCTGAACAATATCCACTTCCCCAAATTGAGGACCTTTGCACTGGCCTGGCTGGTGGGCAGAAATTCAGCAAAATAGATCTATACTAGGCCTACTTACAAATGCACTTTAATGAGGAGTCACAAGACTATCTTACCATCACAACACACAAGGGACTGTACCAATATTGCTGTTCGCCTTTTGGAATAACATCAGCCTCAACCTTGTTTCAGAGGGCCATGGACCAAATCCTGAGTGGCTTGCCTAGAGTTCAGTGCTACCTTGACAACATCTTGGTAATGGGCAAGACTGATGAGGATCATCTCAAGAACTTGGATGCCACTCTACAATGGCCTATGGGTTCACAAAGATAAATGCAAGTTTTTTCAGCCCTCTGTGGAATATTTGGGGCACATCATTGATGCTGCTGGGCTTCACAAAGCAACCTCCAAGGTCAGGGCTATTGTGGATACTCCAGCTCCTCAGAATATCGTCAGCTTCACTTGTTCTTAGGGCTGCTGAATTATTACGGGAGATTTATTCCACAGCTGACAACCCTGCTAAAACCCCCGCATGAGCTTCTGTGTCGGAGCAAAGTCTGGAAATGGGCAGAAGCCTGTGATGCTGCATTCAAGAAGGCTAAAGCAGTGCTGACAGATTCCGAGGTACTGACACACTTTGCGTCCTCCTTACCTCCACAACTTGCATGTGATGCATTGCCTTATGGAGTTGGGGCCATTGTTTCACACATAATGCCCTCAGGTGTGGAGAAGCCCATAGCAGTTGCTTCACGGACTTTAAGCAAAGCAGAGAGCCAATATGCTCAAATCGAACGTGAAGCACTGGGAATCATTTTCACCAGTACCTGTTTGACGGAAATTCACGTGGCTGACTGATCATCGGCCACTCGCCTCAATATTCGGTCCACACACAGGCATTCTTTCTTTAGCTACAAGCAGGATGCAGCGTTGGGCATTGATGGTGAGTGCTCACACATATGACATCAAATATCAAAAATCTACTTTGCATGGCAATGTGGATGGCCTTTCGAGGCTGTCCCTACCAGTCAGCCATGTGGACACTGCTCAGAAAGACACCTTCTACTTTGCACATGTAGAGAACACACCCATCACTTCAGTTCAAATCAAGAAGGCCGCTTGAGTGGACTCAACATTGTCCAAAGTTATGGACCTTGTGATGCATGGCAACTTTTCCTGAACTTCCAAGTCTCATCTGACCTTCATCCTTGCGTTTCCAGGAGGATGGAGTTATCAGCCACCTCACGATGTTTGCTTTGGGGCATGCGAGTTGTTCTTCCACCAAGATTGAGGAAACCAGTGTTGGACCAACTGCATTCTGAACACAGTGGAACACTTCACGTGGAACAGATTGCAAGAAGCTACTTCTGGTGGCCTGGCCTTGACCAAGACATTGAAGACAAGACAAGATCTAGTTCTTCATGTCGGAGTGTGAGAAACATGCCTCAAGTGGCACCCCTCCAAAATGGTTTGGCTGGAAAACCCTTGTCAACGCATCCACGTTGATTTCGCTGGTCCATTTGAAGGAACAATGCTCATGGTGGTTGTGGGCACTCATTCCAAATGGCCAGAAGTTCCAGTGATGTCCTCTACCACTACTGAGTACAATTCAGAGGCTAAGAGAAATATTCAGTCGTTAAAGGTTACCAGAACAACTTGTGACTGATGCTGGACCTCAGTTGGTCTTGCAGGACTTTGAGAATCTCTTGAGAAGTAATGGAATTCGCCCCATCACCTCAGCACCATCCACCGATGGATTAGCTGAGATATTTGTTCAAACCATGAAACACACTTTAAGTTCAGCACCAGAACATTCCTCCATTCAAAAGCAACTGGACAGATTTCTGCTGACATACGAATACACGCCACATGCAACGACAAAAGCATCTCCAGCATTCCTACTAATGGAACGGCAACTGCACACTTGCTTTGATCTGCTGAGGCCAACAAAAACACAAGTCACACAAGACCAACAGCATGACCAGGTGGAGAGAAGAGCACAAAGATTCAAAGCCAAGAATTTTCTGTTCTGGACAAGAAGTTCTAGCTCGTAATTGTGCTACCGGAGCTAAATGGGTTCCTGCTACTGTGATTGCTCAGACAGGACCTGTTTCGTAAACAGTCCAAACTGTGAATGATCTCACCTGATGGAGACATGTTGACCAACTGTTGCCAAGTCAAGCACCATCTAAGGATGCACCTCTTATGGAAGAGCCATCTCCAAATCAAAGAATGGTGGCTCCAGTCTCACCTCCTCAGTCTAGCTCAACTGAAGTTGAGGTTGTATCCCCTTCACCAGCATTAGACACAGCTTCAGATTCTGCTGCAGGTCCTGGGCTGCCATCGGTCTCCGATGAACATTGCCCTATCATAGCACCGGAAGTACATTGTAACCAACACCGGGAGAGAAGACCTCCTGAGTGTCTGAATTTATAAAGTCAGAGACTTGAAATGGATTCAGCGGAAATAGAGGCAGTCTACCCTCTTTCCCAAGCCTAGAAAATGTTTTGTTAAATTGGAATTTTCAATAAGGGGGGAGGAATATGTTATGTTTTGAATGTCTTATTGAACTTGCCGCATTTGGCAGCTGGGCATTGTGGGATCACAAGAGTCCATGCTTGTTTTGGTTAGTTCAGTTACTGCAGTCAATAAATGAAGCACCTTGCTCAACCAGCTCTGTGCCTACTTGAGTATTTATCAATCTCTAAAAGGTTATTGGCAGTACCAATACTGAAACATAACAGGAGCCCTAACTGTAAGCTGGCCTACAGGATCTGAACTGGGGTTAAGAATGATTGAAACCTAAAACACAAATTTAAACCTTTTTTAAGTTGACTTGATGAAACACCAAGGCACGATTGCACGTTAGTAGCTATCACAGTCCGAAAACCGAAAATAAAGGACAAATCTTTTGAAATATATGGATGAGAAATTTGGATCTGTAGCGTTGCTGGAGCTAACACTACAGAATTTGGAATGTTAAACTTCTGACAGCCAGTCGATGAAGGAGGAGATCAGAAGTCAATCTTTACTCAATTTTAAATTTATTCACAACGTAAAATATTGCAAACATATAGCTCCTATCTCTACAACCCACCACCAGTGTTCCTATATGTGTGCAATTAATTACCCAGTGAGTGCCTCCCCTCCACCCACTCCCCCTCACTTGTATACACTTAACTTTAATTGATACATTTAATATAGATGCCCTCTAAGTGTGTCACATAGCACCCCCGGTTGCTTCCAGCATGGCACCCATTCTGGGAAGGGTGCTCAGCTAGGTGTGTCATGTGTTCATCAGAAGCTTCCCAACTGGCCAGGTCATGATGTCAAATGCCCTCCTAGCTGATCTGATGCACAAGTTATAAACTTGAACCATGCAGGACCATTCAACACCTTCATTTGAGACTCACCTAAGGAGATACTTACAGCTGCAAGGGGGACCCACCACTAGTGTTATTTAAAGGGCCAGGCGCACAACTTGCAAATAAGGTGATTTACACTAAACTCTGCTATTGCAAAGTCTCTGGAAGTACTGTGGAGGGAGTTTGGAGGTGCTGACAATTCCTGGATCTGGCAGCGAGTGTTGCCGAATCCTCACAGGGGATTTGGTGACTTGTTCATATAAAGGCTGCCATAGGGAAGAGGACTGGAGATGCAATGCCTCTGGGTCTGCAGCACTAAAGGGAGATGGAGCAAAGGCTGCAGAGAGGGCTAACTCTCCACGATGCATTCTGCCAAATTGGAGCCAGACTTCTCCATGTTCCTTGACAGTAACAGGAGACTATCTAGCAGACCAGCTTCTTGGCGTGCATCCTCATCAGTGTTTACCTGTGCCACCCCATCCAAATCCTCATTTAAGTATCCTGTAGAAGAACTCGCCTACAACCTTAATCTTCTGGGAGTTGACACACTAACTATTCTTTACCCGTAGCCTGGCTGCAGCCCACTTATGCCCAGTGGCTCACTACATGCTGACCCCAACTCTATACTAGCCTGCAGGTACATGCTGTACCAGTGTATGAGCTGGTTGCTGTGAGTGTCAGATCAAGTGATGGTGCTTCTTCAGTAGTACTGCATTGTTGCTCTCTTTCTGTCTCCAGGGTGTTCTCTGGCTGGGCAGGCGGCAGTTCTTGGGTGTCTGAAAGCAAAAAATAGAAAGGAAGGGGAGTAGAGTGTCAAGTGTCACATCATTAGAATAAAGAACAAAGAACAAAGAAAAGTACAGCACAGGAACAGTCCCTTCAGCCCTCCAAGCCTGCACCGATCATATTGCCCGTCAACTAAAACATTTTGCACTTCCGGGGTCCGTATCCCTCTATTCCCATCCTACTCATGTATTTGTCAAGCTGCCTCTTAAACATCACTATCGTACCTGCTTCCACCACCTCCTCTGGCAGCGAATTCCAGACACTCACTACCCTCTGTGTAAAAAACTTGCCCCGCACATTTCCTTTATAGTTTTCTCCTCTCACCTTAAATCTATATCCCCTAGTAATTGACTCTTCCACCCTGGGAAAAAGCTTCTGACTATCTATTCTGCCCATGCCACTCATAATTTTGCAAACTTCTATCAAGTCGCCCCTCAATCTCCGTCGCTCTAGTGAGAACAATCCGAGTTTCTCCAACCTCTCCTCATAGCTAATTACCTCCAGACCAGGTAGCATCCTGGTAAACCTCCTCTGCACCCTCTCCTATGCCTCCATATCCTTCTGGTAATGTGGCGACCAGAATTGCACGCAATATTCCAAGTGTGGCCTAACCAAGGTTCTATACTAAGTTCTAACTAAGGTTCCATTAGTAACTTACATCATGTTAGATAGAGTACAAGAGCAGGGAGGATATGATAAATTTATATAAGACACTGGTTAGACCTCAGCTGGAGTATTGTGTACAGTTCTGGGCGCCACACTATAGGAAGGATGTGAATGCATTGGAGAGAATGCAGAAGAGGTTTATGAGAATAGTTCCAGGGATGAGACACTTTAAATATGAGGAAAGATTGGAGAAGTTGTGACTGTTTTCCTTGGAGAGGAGAAAGCTAAGAGGAGACTTGATAGAAGTTTTCAAAATCATGAGGAGTCTGGACAGAGTAGATAGGGAGAAACTGTTCCCACTCATAAGTGGATCAAGAACCAGAGCGCACAGTTTTAAAGTGTTTTCCAAAAGAAGCAAATGTGAGGTGAGAAAAACTTTTTCACACAGCGAGTAGTTAGAGTTTAGTATGAACTGCCTGGAAATGTGGTGGAGGTGGGTTCAATTGAGGCATTCAAGAGAGCATTGGATGATTTTTTTAATATAGAAACAACATGTAGGGTTACTGGGAAAAGGCAGGAGATTGGCACTAAGTTAAAATGCTCAGAGAGCTGGTGCAGACCCGCTGGGCTGAACAGCCTCCTTCTACACTGTAACAATTCTGTGATTCTGTGGTTCTGAGATAGCAGGATTTGGGTGAGCTGGGAATTGAGAATGGGCATAAGGCAGGAAAATACTATCATTCTCAATATTCTCAGCGATGTTGGATGCTGTGGGCCCTGCCACAGCCAACCTCATGATGCAGAGAACCATCACCTCTACAGGTATCGGGAGATGGAGATGTCCTTGCTCCCCATCAGTTCTGCTTTGCTCCCTTGTATTATGTTCGGCCTTTTTCTCCAAGGAAGAGGGAAGAATGAAAGTGATTGGATTGCATTGTGTTTGGGTGATATATGTCTCACAGCTAAATGCCTGAAGCTATTTGGAAGTAGAGAGATCAGACTCCTGGCTTTGACCACCCTGACCATCCACTCCCATTCCTTCAGAGGGTGGCCCCTTACACTCTCCTAGCTCGCAGACCACTGCCCCAACCCCCCCGACCACCACAGATCCACGGCCGCTCTCCTCCTGACAGCTCCACTAAGGCCACCAGCACTACCTCCATGAACCTAGGAGCTCTCTCTTCTCCCTGGTGCTCCATTTGTACAACTCCTACACACAGCCAGAGTCAAAACATGCAGGCAGCAGCAGCTCCCTTCAACTGTGTGCAACTCCCCTTTAAGAGGGGTAAATTACTTTTACGAGGAGCAAGCTGGCTTTCCCCACGTGCTAGCCGTGCACAATGCTTGGCCCCCTTGCTGAATGCTTAGGCAGCTGGCAATGCACAACCCAATCAGACAATCAGATAAATCAGGTAAATCAGGAGGCAGCACCCACGTTAAGTGCAACCTTCCTTAACAGCAACGGGTGTGGGCATGTCAAGAACTGTGACCCCTGTACCCAAAATGGGCCATAACCAATTTTTAGCCCTAAATTTTAAATTTCAAATTAATGAAAAATGCCTTGCCTTCCAGCTCCACCTATATCATTAAAGTTTCTACAAGTAAATGAATAACCCTCACCCACTTGGGCTTTCTATCAATATTGCTACTTAAATGCATTGTGGGTGGCTTTTCCCTTTTGCCCTCGTAAGGGTGCACCTTGTCTCCATGAAGCCCTTCTCTAGACTCCCCAGTTGGCGCAACACTAAGGACATGAGCAATGGAAACATGAGATACATTCCAGAACACATTACACCTCGAAAGTGGTCACTGATTTCTTGCCATGTGCAGGGATTGCTTCCTTTTAACTTTGCTCTAGCTGACACTGACCACTGATGACCCTTGCTAAACTATTGTCTCAAGTGCCACAGTAGATCCTATACCGTATCAAGGATATACACGGAGTAGCATGCAGAACTTCAAGTTATTAATTAAATACAGAGAAACAGATGAACAAAACAGAGCACAAGCTGAGTGTCCTTCTCCCTGTTCTGGTTTTACTCACCCCTGCTGATTTCCTTCATCACTGTTTAAAAATGGCTGTAATAGTGTTATATTTCTCCTCCCTTTTCCATTATGCACACTACCATAATGATTAATGGAATTATATTCTTGCTCTGTAACACCCAAGCACAGAGTACGCTGTTTTTTTCTTTTAAATTAAGGACATAATGTCAACAGTGATAACCATTATTACTGAACATATAATTTCCCAATGATTAGCTGTAGGTTACTTCTCTAAATTAGCCATAGGAACATTATGAGGTTTTATAGAATATTTATACTAAATCAGTTAATACTTGTGCAAAAATAGGAGAGAGGATTTCAGAGGACATGTTAAGCATTCCACTGTATGATTTTTGTGGAAAAGACTTTAATAATCCTAGATGATCAATTGGCCACAAAAAGCTGCAAGAGACTAAACGATTCTGAGATGCCGGAACATTTCACTCCCGTTTCTGCCACCTTTGTTTGTATCAATAAGATAGCAATATCTCTACCCATCAGTTTCAGACATACAGCCAGCTGTCTCATTTCCACCCAAAAAGAAAATCCATCAGATGTACGGGACCATGAGTTTAAATTTAGGATTTGCAAAGTCAAATGATGAACAAGGTAACTGTAGATAAATTGGTCAAATTGCAAGCTTGCAATCACTCTCTTTTATCTCAGTATTTAGATGATGCTCTTAAACCATATAATCTTTAGTCCCTTGTGTTTCATGACGCTATTGAATCTCACAATTAGATTACAGCCTAATAATTGCTACCAGGTAACCATGACTATTTATAGTTGTAAGCTTGGATTGCAGAGGAATTAGTTTGACTGTGCTATCTCCACAGTATTGCAGACCAATATAACAGTAAAGTTGCTTGTGTTTTTTAGGATTCAGATTTAGTTTTAACAAAATGACTGTAAATCTGATTTCATATTTGTACTAGAAAATTATTAAACATTGTAGAAGCGTATGCATCTTAACTGAAGCTTGGGCATTGTAACTCACAAAAACTACTGTTTGGAATTAAAACTCATTTTTCATCCTCTTTTACCTGTTCATAACTCTCATCATTCACTGGCTGACAGGCAGACAGACAATTCTGTTACGATCCAATTAGGCTTTTGTTGTAAAATTTGAAATCTGAGGTTCAGCTAAGACAATAATGCCACAAGATTCCACAGTTTGAAACAAACAGAAGATTGTTTTACTATACAACAATCAACAAAGCAAACAGTCATTACCAGCTATCTTATACTCTAACATCCAGAATTAAAACAAGGTAAACATGGATTAACAGGCAAACTGTGGTCAAGCCACAAACCACAAACTGCACACCACATGACAGGCACAGCCAAGACAGACACCACAATTTTTTCAGCAACCCACTAGATATCAGTGATCACTTTAAACTCTCTCTTCCTCGAGATATTTCAGCTCCTTTCTTTCAAGGATTTATTCTCTGATTTCCTTTTGACAGCCATTCCAACCCAGACTGCCTCAATGACTGCTTGCCACCCAGCTGTTCAATCTCTTCTTCCAAGACTGCATCCCATTGTTTTATAGGGCTTCACCACAGCATCAAATCACCAGCATGATCCCAACTCTTTAGCAGAGCTGAGCAGAACAACACCATCCACAGGCTTTTTTTTAACCCCAACTCCCAGCTTCATAGAGCAGACAATCACTATGCCCCGTGAACACTGAGCAGACATCTCTTCAGCTTCACTGTGCTAATGCTGCTCCCTGGCTGTGCTGAACTAATGACAACTGCTGCTCCCAGGTTTCTCTGAGCCCCAGCTCCCAACTGCACTGAACAACTACTGCTCTCCAGCCTCATGCTCTGCTGCACCCATGGAATATGCTGAAAGCCTTGTAGCCCGGACTCATCTTGCCACATGGGCTCATTTTCACTGGTCATCTGGTCATTCTTTTCATGCCATCGCCCCAGGTCCCATCAAAGGGAACCCAGAGCCAAGCATGCATGGCTGGTCCCTCTGCCACTCTCGGCACTTGCGCTAAAATCCCGGGCATGCTGGGATTTGTAGTCCTCCATACTGAAAACCCACAGCGTGAATCCAACAAATAGACTCCCTCACAACATACTCATTCTTTCCTGTTTTCTCCCTTAATGCCTCATTATCATGTCACAATTATTATAACTAGAAACAACTAAAGAGTTGACTCCAACAATCTATAGGATATATATATATAGGATATTTATAAGATATATGGGTTTTTATATAGGGTGTGTCTATATAATATATAGAGTATATATTTATACAGAGAGTATATATATATACAGAGAGAGAGAATATATAAATATATTCGGGGGCATGTCATATATATATATATATAAAATATATATACACACATAAATGGGATATACATATTTCTATAGTTGCGCAGCCAGAAGTATGATGCCAGGGAAAACGCCTCAATATGCTTAAGATCTTCCGAACCAAATTACTGAGATATCTGCGTAAGCCGTGTTTTTGATTCCCTCTCAGTAGGATGCACCCAACTTAGTCATGCTCGAAGAACTTGGTTATCAACAGTCAAGTTTTAGTACCTTGCAAGTGTTCACAGGCATACAATTAGAGGTTAACTGGGTAAAACTATACAGCATACCAACCCAGGACACTGATGAATGCATGTCTAGCTGGGACATATTACTGATTGGATTATAGGCTGCATATACCTCCAGGTCCTGTTGGTGAACCTGGCTGGCTGACTGATCAGTCATCAGACATACCCTGGAGTAGTACAGGATTCCATGGCTCTGAGTGAGCTAAGGATGACATCAAGGATCATTGGGATATGCTAACAAGGCCTTGATTTTCTATTTCTAGGCTGGTCTTATAAGACTAATCGTGGGTTCACAGCAAACTTAAATTATTGATATTAAGTACCAAGCTGAAGTTCATTAATTTGGCTGATGCTCTGCCTGCAGCGTAAAGCTTGCCCATGTAAGTTTAATCCATGCTGTCCTTACCTACTTCAGGTTAATTCTTAATGCCAGATTATTGGTATTTCCATTCGTGATGAACTGTATTTTTGTTGACAGTTAACAATTTTCTCTTGCCACATTGAACACCTTATATTCCTTTTTCCATCTATGCAAATGCGCCGTTTATATTGAAGGCTTCTGTTTGCAACCTCCATTTCACTGGTGAAGCAGTGACTGAAGTAATGCCATTTCTCCTGGCTAACATGCAGGACCAGATGCCTTCATAGCAATGTCTGTACCTGTAGTGACAAAGATAAAAATGGCATTAAGCTCCTAGGCAGTAGGGCATTGGAGTGAGTACCAGATAAGCCAGTCGACAGTTCATGCATGTGTAAAACAAATGCCTAATGGCAATTTTGTGGGGGGAAGTGCCTCAATTACTTCCCCAGAGGCAAGGCATACCAACTAGAGGGAAAATAAGCCATTTACCAGGTTGTGAGCATCTCAAGGCTCTAGAATGCATGCCCACGTGACTACCAGCAGTCAACAGATTAACCCCATTCGGACATGAACAAGAAGAGATCTCACTTCATATATATTCTCAAGGTTTCTAATCATAGGCCAGAGTTTTCTGCTCCTGTTGATGTGGGCATTATGGCGGGTGTAAGCGGTCAATATAGCGAGAAGGTCAAAAACAGTTTTACGTTTTGTGAAACCAGTTTGTGATCGTCCACTCCGCCCATCAATGGCGGGCCGCATTTCCCACTGCCACATGTTGGGAACCTAATTTCAATACTTTAGCATCTCATTTTCAGTCCTGCTCACCAGAATCATCTCCCCATGCTGGACCATCTGGGTCACGACGACATGTTTCACAACTATACATAAGCGATGCGACCTGGCAGGCTGCACTTCACTCGGGACTTTGAGGTTTGTTTGTCTACCTTACTTTGGGCAGCACTCACGGTCATCAGCGCCAGACTCCGCAGGCAGCGCCTCCTCACTGTTGGGAGGGTTCTGGGGCAGGTCTCTAAGGTGGGGTGGCTTTCCAGCCTCTGCAGCACTAGGTTTTGCTTGGGGAAGGGAGCAAAGTGGCCTCAAGCAAGGGAAGAGTCTGCAGGGTGAGGGCTGTACAAGGGAAGGCGGGTATCCCAGGGTGAGTGGGGGGGCACATGTTGACCTGTGCATGTGGCCTCAAGATGGTGAGGGCTGAGGAGGCAGTCTCCAGAGGAGATGAGGCCAGATGGAGATGTGAGGGTATATGTGTTAGAATGGGTGGTGATGTCATCAGCAAACTCCTATGAATTTGTTCAGTAACTTTCCTCCACGGTTTCTAAAACAACAAATTAGGATCTATCAAGTCAGGTTTCACTCTGGAACCTTACTTGTCCAATGTTAACATCAGCTGGGATTGTAACAATAAAAATGCAATCCTGTATCTTAATGTCCATTACTTGGGGAGCACCCATATGCTTTTATGCAATAGTCTGATTTTTGCATGAATTACCTCAAGTTTCTGAAAGAATAAAAAAAATAGGGGGGTGGATTACAGCTAACCTCTGCAATAATGGCTTCTGAATGCCCACACACCAGCACAGTTTAAATACAATAGGACCTAAGTTACTGTTAAGTACATTATACGGATTCTGAAGTTCACAGTTGTGTTGTTTGGACTGTGATGGGCTGCTGCTCTGTAGTCCAGCCAAAGTTTCTAAAATCATCATTGTCTGATGTCCAACAGGGAGTGAGTAGGAGGATGGGCTGCAGGCCCACAGGAGGTTGATGAGGAACAGAAGGAAAGCAGCATGGAGTTAATTGGTGCACATTTATAGTTGAAGATGGAACACTGTAATTGAGAGCTGTTTCCAGTACTGAACCAATTTTTGTTCTTTTCAATTACACTTTATTACCTCCAAAAATATACCTTTACTGAAGCAGAGCTGCCATCTTTCAGCCCCCTCCCAATTCTTATGAGTTTATGTCCCTGTTCCATAAACACTGTCCATACTATGGAGAGGTAAAATCTGTATTTATTTTGTGTCACTTTTTCAGTATTAATTGTGTGCTTTAAGTGCCACAACTGTGCTTTCCCCTTCATGAACTCAAACAGTGCCCTTGCCCTAATACAATAACCTAAGGTCACACCCAAGACCTGAGTGGATATCAGAGACTGCCATACATATTTGCTGCATTTCCTGTAGCACAGCAATGTCATTACTGTATGGGAGATTCTTGAGCGCAAGCCTCATTGCAGACATTTCTCCAATTCTGACCTCTCATAGATCCCTCCTATAAAAGACAGAAAAATAGAGAACTCCTCTTTAATGATGAGCAAGAATCCTTTAAGGGCTTCTGGTTAATCCAGTTCTCCCAATCAAACGAAATGCAAACCTCTATCTATTCACTTGTTTCCCATGAATGATGAAGGGTGCTCTGAAACAGCTTCTGTATTTGAGGGATAACACAGAAAAGCATGTCACTGCTTGAATCTTCAACATCCCCCTCAAGATTGAAATGACCCAATTGCATCTGGTAACAAAAGGACACAGCCCATTTAATCATAGATATTTTACCTTCAAAACAACACCATTTTTATTTTGTAGTCATTAATTGTTCCTTTGATATTCTTGGGAAAGTTGAAGAAATAAAATTTTCCCGTGGTTTTAAATAGGCAATCAAATGCTATTCCTGACATTAATTTAGTAATAGAACTGTTGCAGTTATCAGCATTTGTAGTATTTGGCTGCCAACCCTCTCCTGCCACAATAATTGTTGGAGGGTGAGGTGGCTGATTGATTGTTTAAATTAAATTTAAATTGAGATATATACGCTTGGGACACAATAGCCTTACTAGTTCCTAAAATGCTTCATCCTGCAACAAAATGCTTCACCTTGTAGCCCAGCTGGCAGCTGATGCAGCTTAAACCATAGGAAAACCAAGTTCAAATATTACATGTTGCCAAGATTCAAATGGGCTTGTGTTTGGGAATTCAAGCCTATGCCTGTATTCAGCTCCATTAGACAAGCTGTTTCTTTTTGAATTGAAGGTGCTATGGAAATAATTCCTACTGAGGCCCAAAAGACTTGTTATTGTGCTGCGTTTTGCAGAATTTGCATGGGTTGGAATAATTTTCATACCAACTGTGAAAGCTTGTCTGTGCAGATAATGCAAAGTAATATTTCAACGGTTCTTGGTCATTACTAACATCATTGTGATGACTCTATGGAGCAGACTGGTTTCATCAAGAAACAGTTAACATTTATTACAAAGACATTTTCAGTGCTTGCCCGCACAACCAGATCTCTCATCAGAAAAGCTCCGCCCTGCAGATTGCCGGCACTAAGAACTCACTGGTCGGAGCCCTCACAGTACATCACATGACCTGTGATTGGCTGGAGGGAGTGACTATCCATCTAGTTGCCACATTTCCTTCCCTCTTAAGCTTTTTGCAGTTACTCTTTACAGAAAAACATTTAAAAATCGCAAACAATCCAACAAACATATATACAATTTCAGGTGATTATAAATTAAGTCTCTGAGGTGCTCTTCTTATATGGCTAAAGCGGTGTAGCTCTACCACTGGAGGTTCCTGAACAGGATCGATGGGATCCAGAGCTGCACTATGAGACACATCATCGGAACTGGGCAGTTCAGGGTTCTGAAACATCTTAAATGTCTGTACTAGGTCAATCACACAGCTCAGAAGTTGATGGTTCAACGTTAATCACATGTTGATCAGTTAATTGTTGGAATATCTCCCTGGCACAGATGTGATCTACGTGCTTACAGACGCTTGTATCTCACACTTGTACTTGGAGAGATAATGGACCAGCATCTGAAACAATGGCTCCCGGAACCCAGACGATCCTTCCAGAACACATTCTGTCGTGTTTGGAGGAACGGTACTCTCAGTCGCTTTGGGGAACTTTGTTGGCTAGGTACTTCCCTTGTTCCATGGCGTCCGTCGGGTTCTGCTAGATGTTGATGTCTCAAAAACAAAACTTTTATTTTCACTTGTTTCACAATTTCAGCCATTTCATTTTTCAACGACTCAATGGTTCTCAGTATGTTTGGGGCATTTAGTGCTTTTTATTCTAGCTCTGTGAACTTCAGTGTCAGATTTACATTTCCTGATTTATTTCTGTCTCTTCTTTCTCTGTCTACAGCCAAGCTTGTCCTTGTCCTTCACTTTGGTGTCACAGTTGGCCAGACCTCTCTCCTGTGAATTCTTAGCTAGCTTCAGTTCTGTAATTGGGCTACTCATGGTTTCATTATCCACTCACATCTTGGAAAGTTCCATGACTTTTCCTTTCGAGGCCTCTTTTGTTTTGTTCAGCTGGTTCCTCAGTTCTTCAGTGTCTTTCTTGTATCTCTTAGCCTCCTCCTGGACTAATGAACATTGCTGAGTCTTCTCTGCCAACTGTTTCTTCAGCTTGTTCAGAGTGGCATTAAATTCATCTTGCTTCTCTTCATACTTTTCCAGAGGAACAAACTTAGATCTACGAGATCCTTGTAGCACGTGAAGGTCCTTCCATTTTCTTAACTCATCCCGAGGACCCTTGTTGTATTTTCTTAGAAGTTCTGGGATTCATCTGATTTTAGGTGAAGTATCTCAGATCAGTCGAGTTTGATCTCCTGCAGCCAATCCCGACCTAAAAGACTGGGTCCCTCCCCTTTCACTACTATTACAGGAAGTTGGGATGTCTGTCACTTGTAAGAGACTGGGACAGTGGCGATGCCCTTTTCTTGAATAGATTCTCCCATGTAAGTTCTTAATTTAGCGGTTGTCCACTCCAAGTTTATTGGCTGTCATCCTTCATTAAGGTACCTGAAAGTGTGCTCTCCAACCACTGCCGTTGAGGCACCAATATCCACTTCCATTTCAGTGGCTTCTCATTCACTTGTACTGTCACCGTAATAGGCTCAGTCTTCACAGCAGTCACATTGTATAAAGAGTAAACGTCAGGAGCAGCAATTCAGCCTTTGCTCTACCCATTACTTCTATCATGTCTGTTTGCTGTTTTGCAGGCTGCTTCAACTTTGTCTGGCCATGCCTAACCACATGACCCTTCTTATGACAGTGATGGCATTCTGCCTCTGTGAATTTACAGGTTTCTGCTCCGTGGTCACCTCCACATCTATAGTAATTTTATCTTGAAACTAATGATGAAGCGTTTCTGTTAGGCTTCTTAAAGTTTCTCACAGTGGCCATTGAATCATGCTTTAATTCTGCATGTCTGGCTTTCACACCACGCTCGGCAGCAGGTTCCCACCAAACATGAAGTATGGCACCATTATCCATCTGTTGAAAGCCTGCGAGTCTCTTGCAGCACTTTCCATGGTAAGGGAGATTTCTAGGGTGCGTTTAAAATCGATACCGACCTCAGCAAGCAATTGACACTGAATGGCGTCGTCCATATACCAATCAGTCCTGCAGTATATCGCTTAAAATGTCTCCGAAGCTGCACTATTCTGTTAGCTGCTTGAGGTTCGCTACATAGGTTACGATGGATTCTCCCAGGGCCCAAACTCTTGAATTGAATTTAAAGCGCTGCATTATCACGGATGGCTTTGGCTGGAAGTGTGTCTTCGCTAGGTCCACTAATTCGCTATATGAGTTGGAATTGGGTGCTCTTGGGGCAGTCAGTTTATGGATCAAGTTATATGTTTTACTGCTGCATACACTTAAGAGGATCACTTTCTACTTTCATGCGGCGGTTATTTCATTTGCTACAAAGTAAAAAGCTCAACATACTAGCTCCAATCTTCAATATTAGCGTCATAAGGATTGATTCTTCCGAACAGTGGCATAGCTGGTGAGTAGTTTTTTTATAAAATTCGATTTACTCACACTAACAGGGTGAGGTGCAGAATTGATTTTACCCTCGTCGCCAAATGTGAAGACTCTATGGAGCAGGCTGGTTTAGTCAAGAAACAATTAAACTTTATTACAGAGGCATTTTCAGTGCTTGCACACTTGACCAAATCTCTCATTCGAAAAGCCCCACCCCATGGATTGCCCGCACTAAGAACTCACTGTTCTTACACACAGTGCATCACATGACCATTGGCAGGAGGGAGTGACAGTACATCCAGTCACCACAATTATTAAATTTTGAAGTTTTATTGCTGCAGCTGCGCTGGTTTCAATAGTCCTACATCAAATGCAGTGTCAATCCAGTTCTTGATAACATCGACCTGCTTCTCTTAATTTGACACAAACTGGCAATGTCCAGAATGACTGATGCGGGAAATGGAAGACTGCATTGCCTGTTATAGTGTTTTTTTTTCTGAGCTTGGAGCTGATATACACTGTTGAGGCTGAGTAGAGGGAACTTTATTTTATGAAGCTGACCTTGGGTGCATCTGATTCTGACATCAGCTTCCTGAAATGGAAGATGTTCTATGCGCAGCTCAAACATTCCTCACCTCGGTGAGCGGAAGAGCATAAAAATGATTGGACATATTTTGTTAAATATTATAACAGCCATAATGCAGCATCAGTAATAAAAATTGAGACAAAAATAAATACAGGATTGTTTTTGCAAGGAACTGTTTCTGGTCCCTCCCCCCCCCACCCCCAGTTGACTAAATCTCAACTTTACTATTACTTCGATAACTTGTGGCTTCTGTTGCATGATAGAGTTTGGGGTTGAGGCTGAGTTTCCAGATTGGTCTGCCTGAAAACTCCAATATATTGTCAGCTACATTGTGCTGCAGCATTTATGATATCATTTGGAGCACCACATAAATGTGCTACTTTCTCCTGAACAGAAATTTATGCCAAAGGCTGAATGCTTCACTGATCCTGTAAATGTATGCTTTCCACACTAGTAAAGTTTCTTATGAGTGTTGTACCAAAGATCTCATTTAATATTCTGGAATACACCTCCATATAAAAATTTAACTTAGTTTATAACTAGAATATTTATGTGACATGATTTTTGGTTTCTCTAAATGTACTGCTGTACGCTCAGTGGCACACACTTCAAAACTGTTGGACACCTTCCGCAGCTTTTACCCAAAATCTGTCTTTGACCTTCATTGTTGATAAATATTATGAGGTAGAGGGCTGTGGGGTGGTGGGGGGAAGGGGGTGGGGGGGCGGTGGAGAGGGGTGCCAGAAACAATTTCTACCCTCATGCACCTTCCAAAAAGAGTGAGGTTTCTTCTGTGCACCAGCTGCAGTGGGATCATAAATCCATTTTTATAAATGCATTTATAATTTTGATACATTTATTGCAGAAGAGAAAATATTTCTGCACAAGTATGAATACCTTGGTTGTTCCAAAACTGACAAATGAGACCAGAACAAATCGATATTATTTTCAACTTGTATATGAAAAGATTGAAATGCCTGACATTAATGGCTAGTTGTTACATAAGGATATAAGAAACAGGAGCAGGAGTAGGCTACTTGGTCCTTTGAGCCTACTCCTCCATTCAATAAAATCATGGCTGAGACGGGCGTGCAGAGGAATCTCCCGGCTCACTGCATCCACCTGGGAAAAAGTGCCCTAAATGGCGAGATCTTTGTTCCAGAGGAAGTTGGTGTAGGATAGAGTTGGGCCTGCCACCCCCAGGCACAAATCGGAGATGATGACAAGGGCTCCAAGTGCCGGACAGGCTGTTCAAAAGGCCCACTTCAGTTCTCTGGCACTTTGCCTGAGTTGTTTTCTTAAACATTAGGTCTTCTGGGCCTCACCCCCTCACCTCCCACCCACTCCCTTTGCCCATACATGCCAACCCATGCCCCCGCCTACACCAATGGCCCTTTATAGCCCCTATGCCAACTTAATGCCAAATCATGACCCCCACCCACCAGCCTTTGCCTTTACACCTCCATGCCCATATCCAACAGAGGCAGACATCAGGAGCCTTGCTCAGAAGAAATAAAATAATTTTCTAAATATCTGTTACAAACTTTGCTATATAATAAAGCAATTTCATTTATTAAAGCCCATTCAATGCATTTAAATCCCCTCAAATACTTAATCCCTTATATAAACAAACATTTGTATTTGTAATCCTACATCAAAGACAGCTAATCCTTTAATAACCTCTTTGAGCTATCAATCAAACTGTGAATTTAGGATCCACCATTGTGATAATGATAGGTTGTGGAAAGCAGTCAGGCATTAATAATGATATAATGATAGCATTTAGGTTATGTCAATAAACAGCGATTGAAATTGCTGGAACAGATTTTTTTTCAACCCACAGACACAAGCCGGCAGCTTGTTTTTCAATTTTTAAAGGGCTGGATATTTAAATAACTTGACAGATTGACAGTCTACAGACCTTATTTTCCCTTCACCAGCATTTATGTCTACTTTAAAAACTGCTGAATAAGACCCTTGCTCCAGTGAAAATGTGGTCTGTTTGAAGTTCAAATGGCTCTGCTGAGTTCGGGTTTCCCACATGCGAGAGTCATGCCCTGCCCGGTTCCCCTTCCCCCTTGTAAAAATAGGATCTGTCAGAATTGGGGGTGGGACCTCCGGATCCAAATCCTGCCTGCCTTTTTTAAAGGTCGACAAAGTCTTCATGACTCCGTGAAAATCCAGGCCAATGTTTCAGACTCCACCTCAACAACTCTGAGTTTCTTCTTATATGTAGGGTACATTTTGACGGTGTGTTTATTTAGCACTAAAATTAATTATCAATTCATAGTTGCACACTTCACATTCTAGATCTTTGCAGCAAGGGAGGAGCACAGCACAAGGTGGGCAGATCCATCTCCTCCCATTTGACAATGTTCTATTCCCTCACTTGCATTGTTGCTACAACATAAAAAGGAAACACCATCTTGATTTAGGCAGAACAGCCTGCCATTTTCTCTGGTAACTGAAGAGCAATGCAGTCAAAACTAAATGGA
This sequence comes from Cetorhinus maximus, assembly GCF_964194155.1. Lineage (NCBI taxonomy): Eukaryota > Metazoa > Chordata > Chondrichthyes > Lamniformes > Cetorhinidae > Cetorhinus > Cetorhinus maximus. The sequence goes on along the minus strand of NC_135888.1, from coordinate 82,902,886 downwards.
CTCAAAGCTTACACTGCACCAAATGAAAAATGTACCTTTCTTTTCATGTGAAATAAGCTTTTGAAGTTGTTGAAAATTTTGTCATTTTTCAGGGTTCACATGTTTAATAGGGATTTCCTGTTATAATGAGAAAATGGTTCTGTCTTCCATTTGTGAATATGTCAGTCATTTACTTCACTGCCTGCTATAATTTCCTAGATAGATAAATTAAAAGTAACAGATCCTCACCAAAGCACGGACAGCATGATGTTGAATTTTCAGATCAATATGGCCTTTGAAACATCTGCCTTTGTATTTGATCACTCATTCTAACTCTTTAGAGCAGTGGCAGTCCACTGGTCCAATCAGGATCTCACTGACATAGGCACTTGGCACTGCTCACAGTTTCCCTCAACTGATGAAGATTGATGTACTTTTGATTGAAAGCTATTTGTTATGGTGAAATTATAGTTTATCTGGAGTATTAACCCACAGTGTGGGAATCATAAATTTAAGGAGGAGGCATAAGTGCTCTTGAAGGGCGGATAGGTCTGTTTAAGTGTCATGATATGAAGTTATTTAAATCCCCCACCCTTTAAAAATTAAAAAAAGCAGGCTGCAGGTTTTAGTTGGAGTAAAAAGGGAGACACCTGATGGTGGAATACATTGATTGACAGGACATTTGGTGTAGCTTAGAACAAACTATTAGCAATCTGTTTTTCAGTTTCAATAGACTTTATTGTTGACATTTTCCAAGGGTTGTTATTATAGTTGAGCCCATTATGCATACTTGGCTGAGTTTCAAAAGCACTAAAACCATGTATCTCGACGTTGGCAAAGGGATGTGCTGGGTTCTTATTTTGATTGACAGTTTTAAGAAACTATTAAAGGATTAGATATCTTTGATGCAGTTAGTGAATAGTTTTTTTTACAACAGATTGGCCATGTGAGGGAATTTAAAATTTTTGAATGGATTTCATAATTGAGAGTATGCATGTGTGTGCATGTGTATGACATCTTTTAAATTGTTAGTGTATATATTATTAATATATTTTCATCTCCACATAGCCCCTGAGGTTTGCCCATAGTGGATATTGGGTGAGTCGCTATGGAGGGTATGGAGGTATGGAGGTGGCATGGGGGTATGAGAAGGCATGGAAGTGGCATGGCAAGTGAGGGTTGATGGCTAGAGGACACAACAGCCTTTTACACATCTGGGTCTGCCAAGTCAGGAAATTTCCCAACCCAGGCTGCCCGCCTTGATGGCAAAAATTGGCTCCTTATACTTTTTGGTGAATTCCCAGTTGGCTATGTGACATTTGAAACAAGTGAAAACCTGTGGTAATGTAAACCACATGAACGGGCTGAGTATCAAATAAGAGACCAAAACCTATTTTTAAAACAATTCATTAGCATTTATCAATTTATTACATTTTGCTTTCCTAGTTTGTTCTGGCAGCCGATTTCACTTACAGTCACGTGGTATCTTACAGTTATGTTCTATATACCTGTCTAAATATTAGATTTCATTTTGAATACCAGAGTGAAAATTTCACATAATGCAGTGAGTCAGTAAGATGTAATTCAATCAAACAGTTATGATGACCTCATAAACCACAATTACAGTTTTTGAATGAATTCTAACAGAATTCTGAAAGATTGGGACTGTACCTCAAACAGATTGTCTTCTAATAGTGCGTGGTTTTAGGATTTATATCATAATGTAATTTGTTTTTTCACTGTTAGGCAATTGGTATTGATGATGATGATATCAGGCCTGAAGATATTTGGTATCACATAACTGTGGCTTTTCTATCTCAGATTTCATTTCAGCATTGGATTACCAGAAAATGAACCACACTGCAGCATTCTCATGGCACATCTTGCCTACAATGCTGAATTAAGCAGAAAAGCAACAAGATCCTATTAACTATAGGAGAAGGCGATATGTTGCTCAATCCTACCACATTTCAATGGATCCTTGGAGAATTGGTGGCCATTTTGAAGTACCAATCTTAGCAGTGTTCCTGCAATCTGTCACATGGGCACTATGTCAGCATTGAATACTGGCTTGTAATGGAGAAGGAAGGTGGAAGTGAAGAGAAGGGAGCAATATGGTAGCAGGTAAAAGGCACTCTAGAAACAATACACAGATAGAAAGGAAATATATAGCTAGAAGACTAAAATTGGACCAAAATTCTAACTATTACAAAGACATTTTTGTAAATGACACTCTGGAAAATATTTTTCTATCTCCATCCCACCCCAAGGCCCCTGCCCCCCTACCTCCTTTCCTGATACTGGACAGAACTACCAAGATTTCTTGGCGTGGACCATTCACATGGCATAGGGGAACCACTGTGAAAGCTTATTCCCTGCTCTCCTCAATTGCTACCATCTCTCCCAATCACCTGTAATCTCCCAATTCAATCCCCCACCCCTCCCTGATCTCTTTTAACTGCCTAACTGCAGACCATCTCTCTGTTGTTCTATCGTAAGATTATTGAATTTTCTCGTGCCCTTGTTCAGCTCCTGAATTGCCCTATACAATATCTTGTGCATAGTGGAAAAAAATGTCTCGCTAGCTTTGTTCACAGATCATCAAAGTGGGCCTTTGTGTCATCTTAAGTGGATATTACTACCAGGACAGTAACAATTTATTGTGTGCGTGCGTGCGTGTGTGTACTTAAGCTGGTGCTACATTAAATTAAATGCAGAAATGCTGTTGCCTATGTCAAAATGTGAATGATATATTATCCCCTAAAGAGTCATCCTTGCTGATAGATTTTGGTGTTTCAAGAGCAAGGCTTCATTGGATATCAATAATCATATTTGCAAATGGTAAATTGTTCGAAATACCATGGTCTTAATGTTGTTTAATGCACATTTTTGTGCCATACAAGCACACAGCAAGAGTCAGAACCAGTTAACTAGATCTGCAGAAATGCTTGTGCTATCTGCCAACAGTTAATTGCTTACCCATCCCTCAGTATTAGCAGGACTGTAGATATATCTAAGAGCTGTTGAAGCAACATCATATGTTTTCTATCTTTCTTACTACCATTCAGGGTATTCCCCAGGTAATTTCTCAAGTTTCAGCATTATCAGTAGTTGTTTTGTTTTGAGCATGATTAAAAATTTGGCAAAACCTCCTGTCCGGAGAAACTGGTTTTCCATTACAAGGATGAAGTAACTGTTTAGAGGATTTGCTCATTTGTAGAATCAGAGAATCTTAGAATTCAACAGCATGGAAGGAAGCCATTTGGACCATTGTGCCTCTTTGAAGGAGCTAATTGGATCTACTCACTTGTTCTTTTTCCATAATCCAGTAATTTGTTCCTTTTCAATTATTTATCCAATTCCCTTTGAAAGTTATTATTGAATCTGCTTCTACCACCTTTTCAGGCATTGTATTCCAGATCTTAACAACATCCTGTGCTTTAAAAAATAATTCTGTATGTTGCCTCTACTTCTTTCACCAATCACCTTAACTCTGGTTGCCAGCTTTTCTGCCATTGGAAACTGTTTCTCCATATTCATTAAAGGTTTTGGATACCTCTATGAAATGTCCCCTTAATCACCTCTGCTCCAAGGAGAAGAGTCATAGTTTCTCTAGTCTCTTCACGAAACTGAAGTCTTTCATCCCTGGTACCATCCTAGCATATCTAGTTGCTTGCTGATACAGACCTTGAGTGTTGCTGAGAGAAGAGACATACTAATGAATCCTTTTGCCTTGCACTTATCAGGATAGAATTGACAGTCTTGATGCTTCACGCTGCTATTATGCAGTAGCAACACGAGTGGTATTTGCCACTATCAGGGTGCTGCTGTCAAGCCAAAAAGAGTTTCTGCCTTTCACACAAATGAGTAATGCGGTATATGAATTTCAGTGCCAGTATGTTGCTAGGTATGTAGGCCACATGTCCCAAAGACTGGCAGATCGTATCAAACACCTTGTCCCTTCCACTGTTCGCAAAGGGCAAGGTACAGACTGTACCCAACCAGCACGTGCTTTCAAAACTCAAAACAGTGTCCAACATTAGATGTGATTCTGTGATTGGACAGCATTTGCTAACTAATCCTCAGTGTGTTAAGAATCATGCTGACAACCAATTTAAAATTGTCAGTCAGACTCGCAGTGTGGTGCATTTAAGTGTACTGGAAGCTACATATATTAATATACAGGTCCCAGTTCTTTGCAGACAGAAAGAAGATGTACACACATTGCACCTGTTTCGGCTAAACAAAATAAGTGATAGCCATTCACTGACTCATCGGGGCAATGCCTTGATCAATCAGAGTCAAGCTGCTGGTTTAAATTTCAAACAATACTTGGCAGTTAACTGGTCAGTCACAACTAGCTGGTGCATTCTCCATGGCAACACCTCTACCATAAATCAGAGTCCACTTGCCAACCAATCAGCGCTCTCTTCTCATACAGTACAAAGTTGTTGCTTCTCCTGACATTGATATTCTTGCGATTGTCCTGATGAGTGCAAGACAAAAGGCTATGGCAAAATGTATTTTTTCAGCAATCTTTGAAACAGTTAATTTGAAAAACAAACTGGTTCTGAGTTTTGATCAGAATGCCTTTTGAAAATTTGGCCTAGGAACTGAGGTTGTCAGTCTCGATCTTTAATAACATATGGTGATGGTGGGAACCTTGAAAGGAGTGCAGGCTTTAGAAATTTTCATGTAGCTGGAAGTTATTCAAAGATAGTCATTGCGTTATAGCCCGCATTATATTACATAAACTGATACATGATATTCTTAAGATTCTACTAAAGTTTCAAGCTTGAAAGTTGGTCCCAACCAAGGAGCTTTGAAATCATGTGTGACAAATAGCTTCCAAATCTGCAAAAAAAAATCTTTGCTTCTAGGTTCTTCCCTTTCTAAATATTATATCTAGCTCCTAAATATAAAAGATCAAATCCTAATATGTCAATTTTGCACATTGCAACATTCACATCCAGGGTATTCTTCCAGTTCTTCACTAGTGGGACTAGTCTCTATTTTTCATTTTCAAAAATGCCCATTTATATGTATAGCCTTGGCATGTGTTTGCACTGGAAGCAATGCAGGTCAAGGGTTTGAGACAATAAAGTCGTGGTTTCTAGGTGTCAATTAAGACCTAGAACTGGTTGGAGTTATTGCACTTGTAAACCAATGGGTAGCCTGCTGTGCTGGAGGGACATTTTTTGCTGACTTAGAATTCAAGAACATGTCCCAGCATGGGTGATATTTTCCCAGTTTGCATAGAGATAAATATCCTTCATTTTGATTGGGATCTGTCCTGCTTGTGTTTCAACAGCATGTTGTACTGAGAAGGGTTCACCATCAAGTGAAATATGTCCTTTTTCATGGATTGGCCTCTTTTTCCAATTGGTAGGTTCAGCAGGTATTGAGTTGTGTTCACTGGAATTACAATACCAGCTATAATTCGCCTGGTCTTCTGGACTGATATCCAATGATACTGGAAATTGCTCCTCTTCTACCCACAGCCACTCTAGCTGTTGCCTTGTTTTGAAGGTTAAAATTGTGGAGCTTGTACTGGTATGGTAGGTGTGAGGTACGATCTACTGTTAGCCCACATGCATTTTGGTACAGATCCTTCTTCATATATTTTTCCTTACTTAATAGGCATTTTAGGTCATGTTCCCAAGTTTCCCTGAGGCTTGTTTTTTGGTCATGGTGATAAGCATACTGTAAAGGGCAGTGATGCGCCTACAGGAGGGAGTAGGGACCAGAGAAAGTGTTCTAAGGGTTTGGCTCACATCAATTTATGTAAGCATTTATAGTTCCGAAAGTGATGTTATATATAGAGAAAGTGGTATTGGTCAACCAGGTGAGTTGCTCCGGTGTACCAGAACCAAAATCATGAAGACAATGACAGATGAGGGAAGCTCCCTGCGTCCACCCTAGACCAATGCATACAGAACAGGACTATTTCATCAATTAAGTGGATTGATAGTAACCTATGGTGGAATTTAATGCTCTCCTCCAGTGTGAGTTTGGTGGAGGGAGCACATTTAATCAGGTGGAAGGATGGCGGGTGGGGGCCTCACCACTTTCTCACATTCAACCCAATTAAGCTCTCTAGCCAGTGAGGGTGACCACCATCACCTCCATTAAATATCACCCTGAATCTCTACTCCTACTGTGATGACTATAGTTTGTAAACTATTATATCTTGCTCTGTTGCTATGAGTGGCAGGTCAAGCTCCAAGAAACTGCATACAATGACTATCCAGTCTCCTTCCCGTTACTCCTAGAAAAGTGCAGCATTGTTCAATGCTTCAGTCTCAGCCAATTGGCAGTTTTAAAAGCTTAGAGCTTGGTTTTTACCTTGTCTCCTTTTACAAGCTTCTACTCCTAGATTCTACTCTCCTCCTACTTAAACTCTGACACTATATGCTAGAGACAAAGCCCATCCCAGACATTTTCAGGACAGCTATAATAACACTGATAAACAAAATTCTCAATGAACATTCATCATATGGACTGAGATCATTCTTAACCCTGACTGAGGTATTGTCCATGAAAATGAACTCCAGACTAGTTACAATAATCTCAGGCTGGTTTATATAGACCAAACAGGGGCTACTTGATAAAGTTGTTGCAACGGCATTAAGTGGCCAATGGAGCAGCAGACCAGCCAACTGGAGAATTTAATTTTTAATGCTCATCTTAGACCAACTCAAATATAGGACAGAAATTGACCCATTTGGTATTTCTAACAAAGTGTAGATTGTATTCCTTGTAATAATGCTCTAAAAGGATGAATATGACTAAGTACTTGTTAATTGGCTAATATCCTTGAATGCAATTTACAAAATGGCTCAGCTAGTAAAAATGTCATTAACCTGATCATTTTCTCTCTCTCCATATCTCCCATTTTGGTACTAATTAATTATCCATTTGTAACCAGTTATGTATCCAAGCAGATATATCCTTTGTTAATCTTCAAAGAGACTTACTGATAATAATAGCTTTAACAATTTTATATGAAAGGAGAAGTGAATGCAAAGAAAGATTTGGTATGATTCTAGAAATTTATCATATCTCTGTGAAATGTTCCAAGTGTGGTACGTACAATGAAGTAGATGGTGCAATTATTCTTGATATATGGGTAAAGGGGCAGCAATTTTGGCCATGGTGTGATCCCACAAACATCAGTGAAATTAACCGTAAATCTTTTTTTAAATTTGGTGATGCTGTTGATGGAAGAATGTTCGCCTGGACACAGGGTGGAATTGTCCCAGATTTGCACAATGTGCGGGAGCGGGCGGGAAAAAAGTCGTTTGACCTGCCGGCCGTAATGGCAGATTTTTGCGCCATATTGTCCCATTCCCACCTCATTAATTCTCCAGCCACAGGAAACACACTGTATCGTTGGCAGGCGGCCTCCGATTTTCCTGCCATGCCACTTCCTCATGCAGGGCACCATATTTAAACTGCAGCCCAGGACAGCCCCAGTGAAAACATGGCCCCAAAAGCCAAGAAGAGTGCAGCCCCCCCTCACCCCCAATTCAATGACGTATCCCTGGGATGCCTTCTGGATGCCGTGGAGGTCCACCTTGATGTCCTCTACCCCCGCTCTGGCCACAGGAGACCTCTCCCTACTCCGCTTGGGAGGCGATGGCAGAGGTGGTCAGTGCCAATGTTGCATAGAAGAGGTCAGCCATCCAGTGCAGAAAACAGATAAATGATCGCATCCATGCCACCAGGGTAAGGCAACCATCTTATCACTTTCAACTCACACACTCACAAGGCCATCACACATTCACTGGCATCTCACTCACTGCCAGCTGAAGGGACATCACCACTCACTATCTCACACACACCCTCACCTGGCCTCATCTCCTCAATCCTCATCATCTTGAAGCCACTTGCACAGATCAACATGTACCACCATGCACACCTTGCAATACTCCCCTTCCGTAGTACCGCCCTCACCCTGCAGCCTCTTCCCTTGCCTCAGGCCACTTCGCCCCCTTCCCCAAGCAGGCCGTAGCCCTGAGCCATTGAAAAGCCATCCCCACCTTACGGCTGGTCTGATAGGTAGAGACCTGCCCATGAGGCCCCTTAAAGTGATGTGGTGCTGCCTGTGAAGCCTGGCACCGATGACTGCAAGTGCTGCCTGAAGCAAGGTAGGCAAACAAACCTCAAAATCCTGAGCGAAGTGCAGCTCGCCAGATGCATGTTGCTTATGTACAGTAGTTAAACTCATCAGCGTGCAATCACACCAACATGCCTGGATGATCCAGCGTTGGAGGATGATTCCGGAGAGCAGGGCCTATAATGAGATGCTAAAGTATTGAAATTAGGTTCCTAATGTGCAGCGGCAGGAAACGAGGCCGCCATTGATGGGTGAAGAGGATAATCGCAAACTGGTTTCACGACAGCGTGAAATGTTTTTTGGCCTTCTCGTCATATTGTCCCTCCTGCCATGAAGCCTGATGCCAATGGAGCCAGAAAATTCCAGCTACAGAATGAGCACCTGTTCCTCCTGACATTATGCCACAAGATATCCAATATAAAGCCATAAAGGACCTTGGGTGATCATCTCATCTGAAAAACAGCACCTTGGACAATGCAGAACCTACTTATTAAATTATTAGTCTAGTCTTGTGAAACAGAACCACTGCACTAGCACACCCACATTGAAGGTAGATGAAGTGCCAGGCTGAGATGGGCGTTGTAAAAGAGTCCCTAAAGAAGTGGTTAGCAAAACTAGTCATGTGCATGATGCTGCCTTTAAGGAATCGTTGGAATAGGGAGTAGCACCTAAGGATTTCCAGCATCCACTTCTGCAATTGGTTTTTGTACATTAATTGCAGATTGTTTTCATGTGCCACTCTATGGGGGGAGGTGATGGCGTAGAGGTATTGTCACTGGCGCTAATGCAGAGACCCAGGATAATGGTCTGGAGACTGACGTTTGAATCCCGATGGTGGAATTCGAATTCAATAAAACCTGGTTGATTGATGTAATAATCCATCTAATTCACTAATACCCTTTAGGGAAGGGAATCTGCCTTCCTTACATAGTGATTCCAGACCCACAGCAATGTTGCTGACTCTTAGCTGCCCTCTGAAATGGCCTAGCAAGCCACACAGTTGTATCAAACCGCTACAAAGCCTCAAAAAAGTTACGAAACTGGATGGACCACCCAGCACTGGAAATAGCAAAGGCTTGTTGACCCTGCAAGTCCTCTTCACTAATATCTGGGGGCAACTGCCAAAACTGGGAGAGCTGTCTCACAGACTAATCAAGCAACAGCCTGACACAGTCACCCTCACAGAATCATATCTCACAGATAATGTCCCATCCACTGCCACCTCTGCTGGGTCTGTCCTTCCTGCCCCACAGTTGGGAGGGAGTTGCCTGGGGAGTCTGGTCGACTGATGGTCTACTGGCTGAGTCCTAAAGGACATAGCTGCTAGACTGGTTCTACAGGTGGTGAGGGAACCAACAAGAGGGAAAAACATACTTGATCTTATCCTCACCAACCTGCCTGCCGCAGATGCATCTGTCCATCACAGTACCGGTAGAAATGACCACTGCACAGTTGTTGTGGAGACGGCTTCCTGCCTTCACATTGAGGATACCCTCCATTATAGAGTGTGGCACTACCACCGTGCTAAATGGGACAGATTTTGAACAGATCTAGCAACTCAAGACTGGGCATCCATGAGGCGCTATGGGCCATCAGCAGCAGCAGAATTGTACTCGAACACAATCTGTAACCTCATGGCCCAGCATATCCCCCACTCTACCATTACCATCAAGCCGGTGGATCAACCCTGGCTTAATGAAGAGTGCAGGAGGGCATGCCAGAAGCAGCACCAGACATACCTAAAAATGAGGTGTCAACCTGGGGAAGCTATAACACAAGGCTACTTGTGTGTCAAACAGCATAAGCAGCAAGTGATAGACAGAGCTAAGCAATTCCACAACCAATGGATCAGATCTAGGCTCTGCACTCTTGCCACATCCAGTTGTGAATGGTAGTGGACAATTAAACAACTCACTGGAGGAGGAGTCTCCACAAATATCCCCATCCTCAATCAGTGCAAAAGATAAGACCGAAGCATTCACAGTAATCTTCAGCCAGAAGTGCCGAGTGGATGATCCATCTCGGCCTCCTCCGGAGGCTCCCAGCATCACAGATGACAATCTTCAACCAATTCACTTCACTCCACGCGATATCAAGAAACGGCTGATGGCACTGGATACCTCAAAGGCTATGGACCCTGACAATATTCTGGCAATAGTACTGAAGATTTGTGCTCCAAAACTTGCTGCACCCCTAGCCAACTTATTCCAGTACAGCTACAACACTGGCATCTACCCGACTATGTGTAAAATTGCCCAGGTGTATCTTGTACACAAAAAGCAAGGCAAATCCAACCTGGCCAATTACCGCTCCATCAGTCTACTCTCCATCACCAGTAAAGTAATGGAAGGGGTCATCAACCGTGCTATCAAGCGGCACTGAGCTCCTGACCTCGTTACAGCCTTCATTCAAACATGGGCAAAAGAGATGAACTCCAGAGGTGAGGTGAGAGTGACTGCCCTTGACATCAAGGCTGCATTTGACCGAGTGTGGCATCAAGGAGCCCTAGCAAAATCGGAGACAATGGGAATTGGGGGAAAACTCTCCATTGGTTGCAGTCATACCTAGCACAAAGGAAGATGGTTGTGGTTGTTGGAGTTCCGTCATCTCAACTCCAGGACATCACTGCAGGAGCTCCTCAGGGCAGTGTCCTCGGCCCAACCATCTTCAGCTGCTTCAACAATGACCTTCCTTCCATCATAAAGTCAGAAGTGGGGATGTTCACTGATGATTGTACAATGTTCAGCACCATTCGCGACTCCTCAGATACTGAAACAGTCCATGTAAAAAAACAGCAAGACTTGGACAGTAGCCAGGCTTGGGCTGACAAGCAGCAAGTAACATTCATGTCACAAAAGTGTCAGGCAATGACCATCTCCAGCAAGAGAGAATCTAACCATTGCCCCTTGATGTTCATTGGCATTACCATCACTGAACCCTAAGGTTGGACGGGCAGCCCTGTCAATTACCTAAATTGGTTTATTAATGGCCTCAATTGGCCGTTGACAGGTCGGCGGGCGGACAACTGACTCGGCTGTGCCCCCCCGCTGACCTGAAAATGGAAATTACGCGGAGTGATGTCGGGAGTTCCGCCTGACGTCATCCCGTGTCATTTTACGTGTCAGCAAGCGGGCCCTGCCCCCCGCTCGCCGATCTAAAGATCCTGCCCAGTATGTACCATCTACAAGATGCACTGTCAGAATTCACCAAGGCTCCTTAGGCAGCACCTTCCAAATCCATGACCACGACCATCTAGAAGGACAAGGGCAACAGATAGATGGGAACACCACCACATGGAAGTTCTCCTCCAAGTCATTCGTCATTTTTGACTTGGAAATATATCGCTGTTCCTTCACTGTCGCTGGGTCAAAATACTGGAACTTCCTTCCTAACAGCACTTTGGGTGTACCTACACCACATGGGCTGCAGCGGTTCAAGAAGACAGCTCACCACCAACTTCTCAAGGGAAACTAGGGATGGGCAACAAATGCTGGCCCAGCCAGTGAAGCCCACATATCGTGAATGAGTTTTAAAGAACTGTACTATTCTATGTTTGAGAATATAGGCCAGAATTTTCCCGTCGGCAATTTGGGGGCGGGGCCAGCTTGCCGACGGGAAAATGACACGGAATGACATCGGGAGGAACCCTCATCCCGGTCCCTTTAAATTTTTAGGAAGGCGGACGGCAGCGAAATCAGCTGTCTGCCCGCCAACCTGTCAATGGCCAATGAAGGCCATTGACAAGCTAATTAAGATCATTAAAGACCTGCCCGTCAAACCTTAAGGCTGGCGGGCAGGCCAGGAGCCCCAGTGGGCTTCTGATAATACATGAAACCTCATCCACTGGCGGGATGAGGTTTCATGTCCGTTTTTAAAAGGTTTAATAAAGTTTATGCCATTTTTATTAACATGTCCCATCTCATGTGACATTGTCACATGAGGGGGACATGTTAATAATATTTTTATTTTTCAATTTTTAAATTTTTGTGCACTGTCACTAATCTCCCTGAGACAGAACTTAGTCTCAGGGGGCAGTGCGCTCTTTCGCACGCATGCGTGAAAGAGCGCACTTTGACAGCTGGGGATTCCCTTCCCCCACCCCCGCACAGGAAGCGCATAGTGTTTCATGTCGGGAAGGCCACTCAAAATGGCGGCGGGCCCCGTTTCGGCGGCAGGGGTCAGCAGTCCACCCGCTGCCGAGCCGGTGGGGCCCACACGCCCACCAAGGGCAAAATTCTGCCCATATTGTTTTGAAAAATGACATGTTGAAATTTTGCTTTTGTTGTATTCTCAATGGCAAAAAGTTCCTATGGGCAAAATTTTTAGTTCGGTGGGCGGGCGCGCACCTGACCCTCTCAAGCATAAAAAGACACACGTTGATGTTGGGCGAGTATCCCAACGTCACCACGCAGTTGCGCGATACTTCGTTTGGCAGGAGCGCACCGGAGTCGGCAGTACACCCACCAAAAATTGTAAGGCCTGTTAAGGCCATTAAATTATCAATTAAATAGAATTTTTCATTGCCCATCCCACCTTAGGGTTGACAGACAGGCAAAAAGGCCAAGCGACCCTTGCACTTTTTAGGAAACCTCATCCACAGGCAAGATGAGGTTTCCTAAAACAAATAAAAATAAAATAAAAATTTTAAAACTTAATTAATAACATGCCCCTGCTCATGTGACAGAGTCACATGAGGGGACATGCTTTATTACATTTTTAATGTCCTTTTTTTAATATACCTCCTCATCTCCCTAAGGCAGCTTTGTGCCTCAGAGAGATTAACAAGCGCATATGCGCGAAGTTCCCCGCTCATCCCCCTCCCCCACCCCGCACAGGCAGCGCTGAGCGCTGCTGCTCGCATTTCACGCTGGGTGGGCCTTAATTGGCCTGCTAGCGTGAAATCGCCTTCTGGCCCTGATCGCTCGGCTTCCCACCCGCCCCCGCCAAGCCCGCCCGACATGGGCAAGATTCTACCCTATGATATCATTTCCATTAAATCTATTTTTTAAAAAGTGAATAGCACAAAAGTGACATATCAGTGTACAGTAAACCTAACATGAATCCTTAATATGGGAAAATTAATTTGAGTTAGTATTTGTGGGAGGGAGAACTTAACCTCATACATTTATTGGAGTTCTTTGAGAAAATGATGATCTCAACAGGAATCCTGTGGATGTGGTAGATTTAGATTTCAGCAAAGGCATTTAACAGTGTCACACAGTCAATTAGTCACCAAGTAGGAAGACTTGGAATAAGATTCAAGATTCTGGGTGGTTTGAAAATCAACTAAAATGGAAAAAGCAAAGTGTGGTTATGAATATAGCTGCATTGGTGCAGCAAAGACTTGCAAGGCCTTTGTTGGATACAAAATATATAAATGATTGGAGCTGGGCCTAAAAACAATGCTATTTAACTTTACAAATTATCCCAAATTGGGAGTGATTTTGAACAGTAGGGAACAGGCAAGTCAAATAAAAAGCAATTTGGAATGGTTCAGAAGGTAGATTGCTTCAATTGTATGTAGCAAATTACATTTAGTGTAGATAAATGCAAAATGATGAGAATATAAGAGAAATTGACAGTGAGTGTAAGCTGTGCAGTCCTAGATTACAAAACATTACACAGCAGAGGGACCTGGGGCACTGATCAATAGTATTTTAGGCCAGTGAATATTTTCACCAAAGGTTTTTAAAATCTTATTTCACACTTATCACCTTTGACATTATTGAGTTCATGTCCCACAACCTTGTTAGTGTGACTTGTAACGCAACAATCCTACTTGCACTTAGGACATTGTACAATTCTTTCTCATCTTGCATGTTTGTGTCAGTTTGCTGAACACGAAAAGCTGATGTACATGGTCCAAAGTGTAGTGTTTTTAGGTGCATGCGGATGCAGGATTTTAGATAAGGAAGTCTGATTTCCTTTGATTAATAATGTTCTGTATAGGAGCACACATGTTTTATTAATCACTGTTAGATGTGGCCATGCCTCAAAAATCCTGGAATATTCCATGGAAAGCAGCTAAGTGCCCTATTAAGTTTGATTTTAATTATATTTTTTGTGAGTTGCTGCTCCCTAGGAGACAGGAATGGCAGGAGTAAAAGCGTAATAGAAACATGGTGGGTGTGTGGAAAGGTGTTGTAAGGTTGTGCAGCTTGGGCCCATTGGGTAGATTTCGGTAACTGTAATAGCTGCCTGAGAAATTGAATAGGACCGGATGTACGGAATAGATTTTTAAAAATTATTTACCTGATTAGGACAATCTGTTTCTCTTATCTTTGTTGGAAATATCATTGCTAACTGAGTTTTAAAAAATGGTTCAAATGTTTGTTTCTTCATGATGCATAATTTAGCATTATCCTATGATTTCAAGGACTTTTCTTGAATAACCTAAATGTGTGAACAGTTTGTATTTATTTGGTTTGTCTCATGGAGAAAAGCCTTGAAGCACTTTACAAGGTGGAAAAGCATAATGAAAAATAAGAAGTAGGAGAGATTGAACAGAGTAGGAAACAACGCCTGAGCATGAAAATTAGGGGCTGAATACTCACAAGGAGGATTCCCTTGCTCATCCTTGCTGTTTTTCCAGGATTTTCATTGTATTATTTCAAGTTGCAGCAGACAATTGGGAGCCCCCCCACCCACTGTGGAAACCCAACACCCATGTTTTTAACCAGCCTCCGGAGGGAAAGGCTAGCTCGAGGTAATATTTTAGTGCAAGAGTATTGCAGAGCAGGAGATCAAGTTCGTCTGGTGGAAGGGAAATAGCAAGTCAGGAGCAAACTGGAACGTACAGATGGAGAAGGGCACTCATATAGGGCAGGATTTTTAGGGCGGCGGGCGGGTGCGATTGGCAGGCCCGGGAGGGGCCAGGGAACGGACTGCCAACTGCAATCGGCCCCCTGACAGCCATTTCACGCTGGCTGGCCAATCAATGGCCAATCAGCATGAACCACACACTGAAAGGCTCAGTGCTGCCGGGGTGGGGGGTGGGGGGAGGGCGAGCACGGCAGTCAGTGCAGACGTGGGCAAACACTCACATAAAGCTCCCGGAAGGCAGAGAGCTGCCTCAGGGAGCTGAAGATCTGAACAACCCAAAATAAAAGTTACAGAAACTGGAAAAAAGTGCCCAAGGTTCAGAATCAGTCACCTGAAAACGTAGATAATGGAAATACTGTCCACAGAAAATCATTTTTATTTTAATTTATCACGGAGTCCTCATCCTGCCTGTGGATGAGGTTTCCTGAAAAATGCTAAGGCCGCCTGGCTGATTTGCCTACCCGCCAAACGTAATGTTGGACGGGCAATGAAAAATCTCTGTTAATTGTGCCGTTAATGGGCTTAATTACCCTCTTAATTGTCGGCAGGGACGCTTCCAAATTTAGCGCGCACCTGCCGACCAAAATATCGCGCGAGGTCGCTCGCCCGACGTCATCACACGCTATTTTGTGCTCAAACATGTCGGTCACGTGCCCGTCTGCTCAGCACAAAATTCTGCCCATAATGTTGGTCCGGAGATTGGAGAGACTTCAAGTCATAGATGAGAACCTTGGAATTGATGCAGAAAGGATAAGGAGGCACTGGCACTTTCAAGGACTGCAGATGGAAATATAGACCGCATGCGAGGGAACACTTAGCTGGATTGTGCAGTTTTGGATTAACTGGAGTTGTGAGTATGCTGTTGAAGAAGGATTTTGAGAAACCAATGCCGGAGGCATGGAATAATGTTTTGGCAGCAAAAAGAGAGGGGTTTGAATGCAGGTGAGTTCCTGGAGGTGGAAGGGTGCTTGGTGATTGATTTGAAGGAGACAAGAATGATAGTGCGGGGTTGTGCAGAACTCTACCATCTAAATGACGACCATGGTAATTGATGAAACCAGAGCTAGAATCACAAAGTTTCTGAGGCAAACTAAGAAAAAATGGCTTCAGTTTTGCTGACATTGACTTGCAGAAAATCTTGAGTTATCCAAGACCAGTGGAGTTGATTTAATTCTACCCGCATAGCAACACCTAGGGAATTAAAAATGAACATGTTATTTATTTGTTCAGAGACTAACTATTTCTGATCATTTGCAATGTTATCCAGCAGAGTTTTGCAGCAGATGAAGCACCCTCCTAAAGCGGGTGAGAACCACACATATTTATGAAAATCAGGGTCCCGCCACATCAATATGATCCCAATGTAATTTTAACTGGGCCTGTGACTTTCCTGCTGGCAGAGGCAGATCTATATATTAGAAAAAATCTGGCCTGAAGGCAAAACAAGCCTAACTGATATGTAAAAACTTTACTTTGTGAATCCATGAACTCTCTTCTGGGACTCATGATGGCCTTCCTTGGACTTCTACTTCATTCATGCAAGTACCTTCTCCCCAGCTCCTAACTGGAAGCTAACAATGACCAAAGGCTGCATCTGGTGAGAGAACCAAGAAAAGGGAAAAATCTACTTCACCTCATCCTCATCAATCTATCAGTCACAGATGCATCTGCCCATAACAGTATTGTTAAGAGTGACCACCGCACAGTTCTTTTGGAGACATTGCCCTGTTTTCA
This sequence comes from Cetorhinus maximus, assembly GCF_964194155.1. NCBI lineage: Eukaryota > Metazoa > Chordata > Chondrichthyes > Lamniformes > Cetorhinidae > Cetorhinus > Cetorhinus maximus. The sequence goes on along the minus strand of NC_135888.1, from coordinate 82,886,232 downwards.
CATTGAGGGCACACTCCATTGTGTTGTGTGGCACTAACAGCATGCTAAATGGAATAGATTTACAACAAAATTACAACTCAAAACTGGCCACCATGAGGCGCTGTGGGCCATCAGCAGCAGCAGAATTGTATTCACCTCAAATCTGTCACCTCATAGCCTGCAAGCCAATGGGCCAACCTTCGTTCAACAAGGAGTGCAGGACAGCATGCCAGAAGCAATACCAGGCATACCTAAAAATGAGCTGTCAACCATGCAGAAGCAGCATGCAATAGACAGAACTAAGCAATTCCACGCCAATGGATCAGGTCAAAGCTCTGCAACCCTGAATGCCAGAGATGGGGGGAGAGTGCCCACCCTTGACATCAAGACTGCATTTGACTGGACATGGTATCAAGGAGCCCTTGCAAAATTGAAGTCAATTCAAGGAAAAAACCTTCCATTGGTTAGCATCCTACCTAGCATAGAGGAGGATGTTTGCGATTGTTGGAGGCCAGTCATCTCAGCCTCAGCTTATTGTCACAGGAGTTCCTCAGGGCAGTTTTCCTAGGCCAAACTACCTTTAGCTGCTTCATCAATGACCTTTCCTCAATCGTAAGGTCAAAGTAGGGATGTTTGCTGATGATTGCAGTGTTTAGTACCATTCATACTTCCTCAGACACTGAAGCAGTTTGTGCCCGCACGCAACAAGATCTGGACAACGTTCAGGCTTAAGCTGATAAGTGGTAAGTGACATTTACGCCACACAAGTTACAGGCAATGACCATGTCCAGAAAGACAGAATCTAACCGTCTTCCTTGGCTGTTCAGCAGCATTACAATCGCTGACTCCCCTACCATCAGCATCCAGGGAATTACCATTAACTTAGAAACTGAACTGGACTAGCCATATAAATACTGTGGCTACAAGAGCAGGTCAGAGGCTGGGAATTCTGCGGTGAGTAACTCACCTCCTGACTCCCCAAAGCCTGTCTACCATCAAGAAGCTTGACACCATCCAGGACAAAGCAGCCCACATGATTGGTACCCCATCCACCTACCTAAATATTCATTGCCTCCACCACTGGCACACAATAGTAGCAGTGTGTACAATATATAAGCTGCACCTCAAATCTCCTTTGAAATCACCTTCTAAGCCTGAAATCTCTACCATCTAGAGGGACAAGGACAGCAGATGCATGAAAATCTTAGCACCTGTATGTTCCGCTCAAAGTTACACAACATCCTGACTTGGAACTATATCGCTGTTCCTTCAGTGTGGCTGGGTCAAAATCCTGGTGCTCACTCCCTAACTGCACTGTGTTAGACATAGACGGCAGCAGTTCAAGAAGGTTTTGCACTATCACCTTCCCAAGGATAATTAGGGATGGGCAACAAGTGCTGGTGTAGCCAGCAATGCCTATATCCCATCAAAGAATATAAAAAATGAAAAACAGCTCACTTTCCAGGAGCCGCTCTGCACCCTCTTCATTTTCATTCCAAGCGGGAATTAGGTTGGTGTCATTTAACTGAGGCATATGGGGGTTAAATCACCATAGTATCCTGCTGCCTCTGTTGAGCAGGAGATCAAGTCACCGGATTGGTTTCCAGCTAAAAATCCGCCTCTGAATATCAGATTTGACAGTAATGTCAAACTCTTAAGATTGCTTCAAAGATATACCAAATCTACTTCAACTGTAAATCCCAGCTCTGTGATCCTACCACCAGGAGGGACAAGAACAGCAATATGATGGGAACACCGTCACCTCCAAGTTGCCTTCCTTAGCCAGGAACCGTCCTGACTTGAACATGCATTGCTTTTCCTTCATAGGCACTTGGTCAAAATTCTGAAATTCGCAACACCAATGAGTGAGCAGCATTGTCACAAAAACCGCAGCAATCCAAGAAGGTCCACAGCCACCTTCTCACGGAAAGTAGGGGTGCACAATGAATGCCACCTTGATAGAGTAAATAAAAAAAGGGAACCCTTCGGCATTTTCTGTTCTTGCTATGGGTTATTGCTCCATTAGTGTTAGAAACTATTAAAGGATTTTGCTCTATCATCGTTGAGCCTTTAAAGCATCTATTCTTTAAAACTTCATTAGCAAAGAAATTGGCTAAAATTTCCCTTCCTGATTGTATGAATAGTTATTTTGATGCAAAAATCACGAGATGGAAGCACAGTTTCTCGAACTGCTGACTGCTGCACATTCTGTTTCTCTTTTTTATGCATGATTTATAAATTTCCTGACTCTAATGAATTAATTAAGATGGTGAATAGATAGAATTTTAATACATAACAATTGTCCTAATGGTCTTGAATATTTCCAAAAAAAGCTTCTTGTTAGTGCCAAGCATTACAGTAGCTATTTCAGCACCTTATTCTTCAAATGTTCTTTTAAGAATAGATTTAATCTTTTATAGGAAAATAGTTTGAACCATTTTATTGTTCAAAACTTGACATAAAAAAACAGCTTATTCCAAGGTCATTCACAGCAACCCAGCTATATGGGGCAGGCAGTAGAGATGATTGTATTAGTTAATGCATTTAACAATTGCATACTTCAGTGCAATTAGTGAAACTAATCTGCAAATCATAAGTCATTCATTAGTAGCCAGAAGTCCAAATGCACCAATCATTGACTAGCATCTGTTGGAATGTTGGTTGTAGATTGATTAAGTGCCATGGTTTTTCCTGTATTTATGCTTTTCATATATTCCTTTTAATTAGAACAGCTGAAAGGTTAACCAGAACCAGGGTCTATGGAATTTCCGTGAGCATACTCTCTCACATCTGCCATAAATTCAGCGGAACATTGAGAGAAACCCTGAAAAACAGCATAAAACACTGTTGAATTGTCAGCCATCATTTTCAGGCAGATAGATAGGGAAGCAGTCGGTGAAGGCTGCAGGGCCAAGTAGGTCCTTACTGGGGTGGAGGAGGTGGGGGATCCAGGAAGAGTAGGAAAACCCTGTGGAAAGTCAGCCCACCCCTCCCCCATTATATTTTAAAAGTGTAAAAACAAGTAACGGTGAAGCTGATAGCACATTCTGTTATTAAGGAGTAAATTGGACAGTTATGTCCAGAGAATGTACATGCATAGTTAAAAGCAGAAACCTGTAATATCCAGTTTGCCCTGTGTCTCCAAAAGCTGTTCTACACTGGTGCCTCGACTTTGCATTCCAACACATGAAGGGTGTGACGTTTCTGTACTTACCCATTAGTTAGTGAACAAACGTGCCAGAAAAAGTTACAGCTGGTGCATTGTGGTATCAGTGAAAGTTTCATGGAGTGATAAATCTTCTTGAATTAACCCTCAGGTTCTGCAAAATTAATTTTATTTTGTAGAGTCCCATTCCTTCAGAATTTAATTTTTGTTCATGATTTTTAAAAAATGCTAACACTGTTCTTAATCCCATCTATCTTTCTTTCTATTTCATTTTCGGTACATGATTTTACAATTAATTAAATATTCTAATTTAGACTTGGCAGAGGGAAATTTTAACCAAAAAAAAAAGGTTTGGGTTAATTAGAGGTTAAGATCTTGAAAATCAGATTCCCAATCCAAACCTGCTCCCAACCTGCCCACATCTAGCTTTACCTGAGGCAAGAAGGTGGACAGGTGACTGACCTGCAATAGGAAGGAAAGTTGGCACTTTTAATCAGCTTATGCCTTATTGTCAATCAGCTTCTCGCATTTAAATGTTGTTGGCTGGGAAGCTACATCAGGGCATGGACTTGTCGGACCTGAGAGGCACGAGCACCTTTACACCTGCCTCCCAATCCAATGTGCCTCATTGAGGAATTCCTGTGATTGGGTCCCCACCCATGACTCCCCCACGAAGCTATCGACCCCCCTCCCAGGATTGATCCTCCTCATGGGATTTACTCCCCCTCTACCCCCTCATCACTCTTCCTGGATTTCCCACCTCTTCCATCCCAGTAAGGACCTACTTGGCCCTGCATCCTTCACCGACTGCTTCCCTATCTGTCTGCCTGAAAATGATGGCTGACAATTCAACTCCACAATGTACAGGGGATTCCTGACTTATGGGTGCCCTGCACCTTTCAGGACACTCTCCTCCTGGTGGGACGGGTAAATAAAAATCCAGGCCAAGAATTGAGGTTTCTTCAACTTATGCTGTTACTTGCCCTGTTCATACAAACCACAGATCCCCTGGAGAGGGCATTGCACTGAAAATGATCTCTGAAAGTGATGAAAATAGGAGCTGCAATTTGGGAGTTAAAAGCCCACAAATAAGGTCTGTTGGCAGCTGTGAGTGTGATGAATGGCGAGCAATGTTCCTTTGCCACTGACCACAAAATTCAAGCCATTATATTTAGGAATATGTTTGAGGCTGTGAAAATCTGTATTCATAGATTGTGTTACTAATCAAAGCACCTTCAGTGTTCTAGATATGCAGCCATTATTTGAATTGTTTTTCTTGCACAAACGTTCCCAGGTCAGGTTAAATGTAAAATGAAATCTTCTCTAGACTGGCTCAGCAATGCACCTTAACCCCATCCAGAGAAGACCCCTGCCCTCACACAACACCAATTTCCCACAGCAGCTGTCCTGCAGCCTCATTGAGTGCTCAATGAGGATCGGGGCTCAATGAGAACAGCTTTATACTTGGGTGGCATTCCCACGAGATGAGATTGCCAAATTTCTTTCACCAAGGCAGCAATAGACAAAATTAAAACTGTATAGAACTTCATTGATCTCAACAGCTATTTCTGGCTGTTCGAGAATCTGAGGGTGGAATTTTACGCCAACGGGATTTTACAGTCCCATCCCCACTGTGACGGGGCTGCAAAATTCCACCCTTAGCCTGTACAACACTCAGGAAAGGATGAAGGTATCTTTCCAAGGCAACTGTGCTGTTGGGTACCCAAGAGAAAAATATTCCTCAATGTGAGATGAGGTAAATGTGAAAAATGGAATTGTATGAAATAAAGCAGGAATATGAATAATTATGGCCGTAAAATACAATCATGTTACATTGGGTATCCTTGACATGTATCAACCTGAAAATTTTACCCAAGTATTGCAACAGGATCCCAAATTCCTCTGTTCTAATGTCCAGGATTTACCATCTTTATTTGTGAACAGTAGAAAATATATAATGTTGATATATTCTATATATCTACATAATATTTATGTAAAATATACAAAACATATTGAATTAAATTTATATGCTGGGAGGGGTATTTTAAATCTTTTTTAAAATTGCAATTTGTGGCTGAGATTGATGATCATTTGACAATGATACTTTGATGTAAAAAAATTCATACTGCTGTGTTTAAATATTTAAACTGCAGCTAAGTTGTCTTCTGGACATTGTGTAGTGACATTGTAAATGTGCTGTTTCTAGCAAATATATATACTGCTTCTATGTAAATAAATTTAGGATTTTGGAATAAATATTGAACTTAGGAAATTTTCACAAAGGAAGTGCCACTACATGTCATGACCAGGAGAATTCCAGAAGAATTCTCAGCACTTCTTAAGTTCCCATAGCGTACAGTCTGTGCACTCTCCCACCTCCCTCACTAAAAAAGAAGCTTGAATCTCGTAATATTTTTTTTCAATGCCCCTCCTGTGAGTTGCAAAACATTTCCACATAAAGCACTTGGAAAAATGGTCAGTGTTGGAAAGTATTAATAAATAGAAATACAAAAAGGACTAATGCTTGGGAGGCATTTTCCCACGCAAAGGGAGGCTGGTGTGCGGGGAGTTAAAAGAAACAGGTCAAGTGCCCGACATCACCCCGCCTTCTTTGGCTGTCACCCGGCTAGGTTTCCAGGTGAGTGAGAATTGCCGTGCAGCTGTCAGTAAGTAATTAAAATATTCAGATAGCTCATTAAGTTGTGTTTTAGCTAAGAACCCTGTTTCCTGAGCTGTGTGGAACTCAGCAGTGTCACAGAGGTGAGTATAAGTAGGGAAGGCTTCTTCAGTGAAGTTGACAGGCTGGGAAGCCTTTGACCAGTCAAACCAAAAAGCTGCTACCATGACCATGTGAGAAGTTGGTACTCACAGCACTCCTTCTCAGAGTGTACTTCTATTGCTTAACAGGCGATTGCTAACTTCTTGCAAATCATTTCACCTGCCTTGTGCTTCTCCCGCCTTCAGTTGCACTTCCCTGCTAACAGCCTTCACGACGCTATGAAAGCAGCTTCTGTCGCTCCACCCTGCACGTCTGATGAAGAGCAAGAGCAGCAGCAACACCAACAGCAGCAGCAGCAGGAACAACACCAGCATTGGCATCAGCTGTCTTTTCCTCAGCCACATGCTGCTGGGGATTGACACAGAGATCCAGCTCCAAGGAGATAGGACCCCCAGCACAGGGTTGTTACCATCATCATAGAGACCATTAACATTTAAAGAGAAATTTGAACACCCAGTGATTTACTAAGAGAAATTATGCAACAAGATTTCACTTTTTAAAGGAAAATATACTTTACTGTATATAAAAAACTTAAACAAAGCCAATACTTCTAACTTGACACTAGTTTGTCAAGGCTTTGAGTATAAATCCAGTTCCCCTTTGACTACCTACTTCCACCAAAGAGTTTTCTTATACATTACGAGGTCTTGAGGATTCATTCATTTCTCTTTTTGGGCACAAACCAAGTATGCCACAGCTCTCGGGAATTCACATTGATTTCTATTCAGTGTTCCAGCTATTCTCCGGGGTACGAGATTTCACAGGGATCCTCCCCTTGGCTTTCAGTTAAATGACCCTCCAGCTTTTCTTCAAAACCCCACAAGTGTGGACTTAGCTCAAGCTTGGGCCTCACCACATTCATGCTTAATGATTGAAAAATCAGGAACTGTTTCTAATAGCCTCTGTGTTCCTTGTCCTGGCTATGGGTAGACACAGTCTGTGTCTCCCAGTCTTCCCCCCAGAGCACCTGTACAGCTGGTGGTGCTACAGCTGCTTTGCACCTCTTGGCAGATATCTGTCTCGCTCTCTCTCTCTCTCTCTCTCTCCCTCTGCTCCAAGCTCCACCCAAACTGATTGCTAACCACTTATTTCTGTGAGCAAACACTCACAAATAAACTAAAACAAAGGAATCTTTCTAATCCCCACATACCATCTCCATATAATGTGATATACTCAGAATATTCCAAACAGAAATGTAAGTTAATTATCTTTTACTTTCAAAACAACCCTTTGATTCTGGGACCCAAATTAATAATTTATATCTCTAATGGAGTTAATGGCCCTCTTTCCAAACTTGCTGGGTCCACCAAGAAACCCCTTGTTTACAAAGGTGCTTTTAGCTTCTTTGATCTGGGAACTCCACGGACAGAATTTTACGAGTCGGCGAGCGGGGGCGGGGCCTGCTCGCCGATGCGTAAAATGACACGCGGTGACGTCAGGGGTAGCTCCTGATGCCACCACGTCCCATTTACATTTTCAGGAAGGTGGGAGCGCAGCAAAATCAGCTGCGTGCCCGCCGACCTGTCAATGGTCAATTAAGGCAATTGACAGGGTCAATTAAGTAATTAAAGGACCTGCCCGCCCAATCTTAAAGTTGGCGGGCAGGTCAGGAGCCCCGACGTGAACTAGAAGAAACATGAAACCTCATTCATGGGCGGGATGAGGTTTCATGTAGGCTTTAAAAAATTTAAATAAAGGTTTTGTGAAAATTATGGACATGTTCCAACTCATGTGACATCACATGAGGGGACGTGTAAGGGAAATTTTATTTTTCTATTTTGAGCTTTTTCACATTTAGAGCCGATCTCCCTGAGGCAGCACTTAGCCTCAGGGAGATGAGTGCGCTCTTTCGTGCACATGCACGGTTTAGGGAACCCCCCCCCGCCCGATTGGGGGTGCTGATCGGTAGCGCGCCCGTTACTACCCACCCATCAACCTCCCTCCCGACGGGGGGAAAATTCAGCGCCATGAATAGTTTAAATCCCTTATTGAAATAAGGGACTGCCATTGTTTAAGCTTCTGCACTTCTAACCCTGACCTTATTAAATAAACACGTTACCCTTTTAACTGTAATTACCCAAGTCTGTTTGAATTGCACTTTCTTCAGGCTTGTTTAATAGTTTCTCAATCAGATGTTTCTATTTATCTTACATTTAACACTTCAATTCCTCAAACTAAAAGTTATACTTCTAAAACACAGGAATTATGAAATTAGATATTCACAACAGGGTCTACAGATGGAGGATCAACTTTCTCAACATGTCTGAGCATCAGTGCCTCAGGAGGCTCAGGTTTTTAACGGCAGGTCATGCTGACATCTGTAGCCTTCTGGAAATAGAGTTCCTTCCCAGTGGACTAGATGGATACACTTTGCCAGTAGCCATCAAAGTGCCTTCCACTGGAGGGCCACCTCCGGGTCACAACCTTTCCCCAAGGTTGTGTGCTCTCTTTTCCTGTGAAGACAGAAAGAGAGAGTTATGAGTGTTAGCCATAGCTTGTGCCAGTAGAAGGGAAGGACAACATTTGTTGAGGGTAACTATGAAGCATGGGTGTGAGAGGGCAATAGGATGAAGATGAGTGTGCATGTTGTCTGTGCCAACAAAGACATAAGGAGGTGCCTGGAGAGAGAGGATGAGTGGAACTACAAGGGGTGTGTTATTCTGATGAATGCTGTGCAAGAGAATGCTAGAAAAGTTAGGGTTTTGATCTTGGCACCTAAAAGTGTTACACCATTCACCTTTCTCACCCTCCTGAGGTCTTGGATCCTCTTGGTGCACTGTCTCCAAGTTGGAGGGACCACACTTTTGCTGCTGACTCCTTGGCCACTCCCATCCACACCTGCTTGGCTGGAGAGGTTGACCCCTTCCATCCTTGGAAAAGATCAACTTATTTCAGTCCCTCCGACCCCACAGCACGACTTCCAGGTAAGAGTGGGAGAGTCCATGAGCAGTCTTCCCAGGCCTCCTCTCCATTCTTGTGATCTGTCAAACCATTGCAACCCATGCCATGGTCCCTTTAATTAGAAATCCTTCCTTTGACAGATCTAGCATCTCAATCTCCCACCTTTCTGAATCACTGGGGAATCCGGAGGTGGGACGCTAATGATTTGGCTCAGTTACAGAGCCTCAGCAAAGCACACTCCAGCTGTCAATGGGTTCCCAATCCGCAAACAGTCCTGCCATTTCTGCAGAGACGAGGTTCAGTAAATCCCGCCCTTGATCTATAGACGATGCTTCATGAAAATGTCTGCTTATTGATCCCAGCATCTATCTTAGCCAGTGGAATTTATTTTTGGCATCAGTGGGATCAGATTTTCAACTCCTGACAACTGTTGCTGCATTGGTCCCAACACATTAGAAAATTCCACCATCATTCCTCTGTCCCCCTCCCCCTGGCCTCTGATGGGTAATAAGGTTCACTGGATTTTATTAAGCTCACAGAAATATTTCCAGTGTGTGAATATAGTGGCCTAGAAATTGGTTGACATGGATTAAAATGGATACCTAATCCAGGCGTGTTGCAATCAAGTGCATGTTGAAGAGGTTGCCAGCCCCCACTAGAATCCTGCCTGGTTGCTTTTTCTCTCTCTGTCACTTCACACTTCCCCCAGCCCTACCCCAGCCAGGACTTCTTTGACAGCTCAAAATTCAACTGGGGATTTCCAGTAATTTCTTGCAACTCACCAGACTGGTGTAAATGAGGCCCAATATTGGGTGTTCTCCAGACCTATTTGTTCTAGTGCAGGTTAGAAAATTTTTTAAATGTTTGAGGGAAGACAGAGCTATATGTTCTACCCCAGAAAATGGACAGTGCACTGAAGTAATCAGTGAAAAGTAGCCAGGCTTGACAAGAAAAAGCTTTTGGAGGGATTTAATTCTATCCAGGCTGCAGTACATTCTGCTGACAGTTCATATTATCTAATGGATGTAGTGTGTAAGTGTGTGGGCGAGTCCTTGAATTTTTTTTGTGAGAACCTTTTTCTTTAACCACCCACATGCTGCTCCTGAGAGGGAGCCCTCTAGAAAAACTAGCCTAGCTAATAGTTCCCTCAGCCTGTCATCTGTTACAGTTTGAAAAGTCAAACAGAGATGTAATGACTGAATCATTTCAACACTGAAGGAGGATAGAGATGCACTCCTTGTTTTGCACAAAATCAAAAGTTATGAACAACTATAAGACTTCAAACAGTGATAAGTTCACTGTAGGAAGTACTTTTTGTGTCTCTTGCCTGTGCTTTTAATGTCCTTACTTGAGTTTCTTTTGTGTGTGCCTCATTTTTCATCTTTCCTGTCATTTCCTTCTCTTGCCTTGGGCTCATGTTCATCTTCTGCAAGCAAAATGCAATTCTTGGGACTAATGACTGCAGGAGACATAAGCCTGGTAATTACACCAAGTCTGTGTTTGTATCACAGGAATTAGACACCCAGCCTCCAGGACATGTGACTTGTCATCTCAAGTTTATGAAATCCAAAATAGTAATGGAATTACTATGCAATGCAGATCATATTTTAAGCCACTGTGCTGTTAGGAACATTTTTAATGAACAAGTTTCTGTGATAAAATTAATGGAAACAGCACAAAAAAGAAGAGCCTGCTATTACATGGCATCTTTTAAATTCTTAGGATATCTCAAAAGTACTTCACAAGCAATGAAGTGCTTTTAGAAGTGTGGTCACTGTTGCAATGTCACCAAACGCATCAGCCAATTTGCACACAGCTCGGTCCCACAAGGAACAATGTGATGGCCATATTTTCTATTTTGCTGGTGCTGGTTGAGGGATAATTGTTGGCCAGGAGAACTCTCTGCTCTTCAAGTGGGATCTTTAACATCCATTTGACTGCTCGGGTATTTTAATGTTTCACAGATGTGCCAGCCTAGCTGCTCAAATCAGTAGAATGGGACTTGAACCAACAACCTTCTGATTGAGAAGTGAGAGTCTGCCAGTGAGTTCACACTGCCACCGAAGCACCATAAATCTATAATTAGTTCTGTTAATTATTTGGATTTTTCAACTGAACCCAATTGTTAGCACGAGCTGCCTAATGTGTTGTCCAAACTGTTATTGGCAACTTTTTAGTATATAGCTTACAATTGGTAAATGAGTCTCAAAAATGCTTCAAATTCTGAAAGAAGATGGTGTCAAGCCAACCTGAACCAAATGGCACTGCCTAACTCAACCCTGAAAGGACACAGGTATCAGACCTCATGGCACATTGGAAGATGAAGGGACATACTCAAGGAAGAATGTCCTTATCGTTCTCCAGGTATTCATGGAATTCAACAACTCCTATGAATATTTATCACCCACAGGTTGTTAATGAGCACAACCAAGTCAATGGTTGTTACAGTAAAACCCTTGGTTAGTGATTTCAGTCATCGGTGTGTAATATGAAGTACCAAAATGCAATGCTATATTGTTGCTTGATTCCATGAACATAAAAGCATCTTGTATTTATGGATTTTTTTTTTCAGTTACCAAAAAATAGTCATTCTTGGGGCTTCATTAAGTGGAATTGCCAAATTATGGCTAGCCGTGTGTTACTGGGCTGTAGCAGTTTGGAAGTAAGGCCTGAATTTTCGCTCCTGGGTTGGGAGCGCGGAGTTGGGGAAATTCCCAGCTCTGCAAACCCGACCAGGAAAAAATGGCCAGGATGCTCCGATTTTGGTTCCAGGCTGGGGGGATGGGGGGGTGGGGGGGTGGGGTGGGGTGTAATGAGAGTCCAACCCCCACCCCCAGAAATAGTTCAGAGGCAGCCAGTGGTGCTGCCAGGTGTGGAGGTGGGCTGTACGACAGGCCTGCATCCATGTTCTGGGACTTCATCCTAGATGTAAAAGAATCAATAAGACAAAAGGCAGCCCTCCAGCCCTCACCCCCTTACCCTCCAAAACACTCCTCATGCCCTATCCATTCCAACTCTTGCCACCTCATGTCACCCACCCCAATGGGCCCCTCATTTCCTCCATGCCAACCTATGTTCCTCCATCCCCCCAATGGTCCTTTTTAGCCCATATACCAATTTAATGCCAACTCATGCCAATGCTTGCCCTCATCCGCCAGCCTTTGCCCTTGCACGCTCCATGCCAACCCAGTTTCCACCATAGGCAAATCTCAGGATCCATGCTGAGATGAAATAAAATAGTGTCCATTGACATATTTATTAGTTTAAAAAACACCCTGATAAAAACACTTAACTTTGTTCAACTACTTAATCCCTTATAAAAACAAGCATTTGTATTCATAGCCCCACTTCAAAGACTTTGTAAGCACTTGGATCTATCAATCAAACTATGAACCGACAGGCACCCCACTGTGATAATGCTACATTGTGAAATCAGTCATGCAACACAAATCCTCCAATGATTGCCCTCAGGCTTATGTCAAGACACAGAGTGAAATAGCAAACACTATTTTAAACTGCATGCAGATTTTCAAAAAATTAAATCAGGAGATTTAAATGCCTTGACAGCTTGACAATTCCAATTCACATGACTGTTCCAATGAGTTTATCCGCATGTCTACTTTTAACAATCCCAAAGGACAATTGACCTCTCACAAAATGCATTTGATCTCTCTCAAAGGGGTGCCTGCACCCTACCACCCAAAAGATCTTGCCCTCTGACTTAATCAGGGAGGTTTTACTACCTCTGGGGAAACTGCACAGGGCAACTCCCACGATTAAGTGGTTCTGGCCACCATGTTTCCCACGTGATAGATTGCATTAAATACAGCCCCAATGTTTAAACTTGAGATTTTATTTTGAGTACATTAGAATTGAAAACAAGTAGATTTTATGCCACATCTTCCTTATTTACTTTGCTGTTGAGCAAGAATGCATTTTAAGCCTTAGTAAACTAAGGGTTTCCAGTGACAGGGAACACTTTTCCTTTCAGATAGCCAATACCTAAATCAAGCACTCCTAGATTTTATCTAACACTGTCAGACAGAGTACAAGGCTGCCCCTACTTCGCTCAGGCTCTATGTCCCAGACAAAAACCCACAACCACACTAGAGTGAAGGTTTTCCCATTTCTCATTTTCATAGCTTCACTGAGCAGGTTCCCAATTTACTTCCACTCTACTGGCACTGCTGTGCAGTGGCTCCCCGTCCAATAGATACTGACTCTGAGAAATATACATCTATTTTAAATAGGATCTTTAGAGGCAGCAGACTTCAAATGAAACTTCAGGATAAGGCCATTTTAAAGCTTATCCCATTAGGTTCAAGATATGTATCTTTTTTAGTCACTAGTTGTAGGCAATCAGTTAAAAATAACTAATATAGAATGATGAGTCAGTTGTGTAGTAGGTTAAAAAAAATAAAATGGAGGCCTGTTGCAACACCCTCTGAAAGATGAATGGTTCCTTTTAACAGTGTAAGCAAAACAACCTCAAGGAATACGTAGATTGAATTACTGTGGTGTGTTAATTATTTATTACAGTGTGTTAAATCATTGTGACAATCTCTACTTAATGCAATGTAAGAGCCTATTTAAACTCTTTGCACATTATTTTTGGTCTGTACTTTTGAAAAGTGACTCTTGCCTCTCCATCCCATAAGATACAAGTTATCAATATGGTCCAATGAGGTGCAGAAAATTTATTTATAGGGGAAATTCCTCCCCCCCCCACCGACATTGGGGAGGTTGTGGGGGGATGGGCGCAGGCGGGCGAGGACCCAATCGGCGCCCCCGATCGGGTCCTCGCCGCCATATTACGTGGGTGGGCCAATTAAGGCCTGCCCAGCATGACGTGCACCCAGAAGCGCTGAGCACTCCCTGTACAGGCTGGGGGGTTCTCTGAGTTGGGAGTGTGTTCTTTCGCGCATGCGCGCGAGAGAGTGCAGAAATAAGTTTTAAGTTTTAAAAATGTTAATAAAGAAGAAAAAAAAATTGAAGCCATGTCCCCTCATGTGACAGTGTCACATGAGCTGGGACATGTTAATGAACTTTAATGAAAAAATGTATTTAATTTATAAACCCTTCATGAAACTTCATCCCGCCCGTGGATGAGGTTCCATGAAATATGCGAAGGCTGCCTGGGCTTTTCGCCTGCCCACCAACTTTAAGGTTGGATGGGCAGCTTTCTCAATAGGCTTAATTATTTAGTTAATGGCCTTAACAGGCCTTTGACAGTTTGGCAGGCGCACAGCCAACTCGACTGCGCGCCCGCCAACCTGAAAATCTAAATGATGTGTGGTGACGTCGGGATGCCCGCCCAACATCACCCCACATTATTTTACGGTTCGGGGGGCGGGTGGGGGGCGGGCGGGGGGGCGGGCGGGGGGCGGGCCCCACCCCACCCACCCACCCCCGCTCACCGAGCCAAAGATTCTGCCCATAATTTCTGGAATTAAATGAACCAGCAATTTTGATTTTCAGGCTAGAAAGGTTTATCTCTCCTAAAATTTACATTATGTAGATTTTTTAAAGAATGATGTGGTCATATTTTGGCAAAGTTGCATTAATTACAATTAGCTGTCATACTCTTACACTTTGTGCGATTATATTTGCTGTATTTGTTACTGCCAACTTGGAGAGACAAAATCAAAGATTCACAGCCAATTTATCATTCCTTTTCATAACCTTTTAAGCTGTTTTCTGGCAGTTCTCCCAGTGACTTCAATCTCCAGAACTGATGCTTAGAGCAGTCTTCCAATCTAGGTGTGTGTAACATGGAAGTATTAGAAGTCAGAAGCACAAGGAGTTGAGGGCCACTTGTGGCTCAGTTACTGTACTTGAAGTTGTAATAATTTATATGTAAATAATGGAAGGGTGCTGGAAAACTCATTTTGCTCAATACTAGTAAGTAACCAAGAGAATTTTCAAGGTTAAAGAGTTGATACGAAGCTTTGTTCTAACTGAAGAACTCAACAAACAGTGTCCAGTTTAATGTGCTAAGTCCACCACAGTGTTCACTGTCAAGAGGCTTTTAAGATTGTTTGAAGGTGCAGTGTTTGTCGATAAGCTGGTACATGACTCCCATAACCGCTGACATCAAAGATGCTTTGACCTATCTGATAGTTTTGCAAGTTTTTTCAAGTCACAAAGCTGTCATTCTGAGTGTCTATGCCCTTCAAGAAAATATGTGTGTTCACCTTTCAAAACACAGTTTATTCATCTCCATGATGAGGCTCAAATCTAACCCTTACAGTCAGAATTAAAGTATCTCTTTGATTGCTATTTAAAATAGAATTATGAATGACATTTACAGGTCAGGATTCCACTATACAAAACCGCTGTCAATTTACTGTTACTAAGTATCAACCATGTAATATCTTGAACACGAAAATCTAGACTGACACTCCAGTGCAGTACTGAGGGCATGCTGCACTGTAGGAGGTGCTGTCTTTCAGGTGAAATGTTAAACCCCCTGTCCCTTCTCTCTGGTGGATGTAAAAGACCCCATTTCGAAAAAGAGCAGATAAGTTATCCCTGATGTCCCTCAATCAACATTGGAAATACAGATTATCTAGCCATTATTACATTGCTGTTTTTGGGGCCTTGCTGTATGTAAATTGAGTGTCATGTTTCCTACATTACAAAGTGACTGTACTTCAGAAGGACTTAATTGACTTTTTTTCATTCACGGGACTTGAGCTTCGCTGGCTGGGCCAGCATTTATTGCCCATCCCTAGTTACCCTTGAGAAGGTGGTGGTGAATGTAAAGCACTTTGTGATGTTCTGAGGTGGTGAAAGGTATATAAAAGCAAGTGTTTCTTTCTTAATATCTCCATGTAGTGAAAAGATTTACATAGGAACATAGAACTTAGGAGCAGGAGTAGGCCATTTGGCCCTTCTAGCCTGCTCCACCATTCAATAAGATCATGGCTGATCTGATTGTGATCTCAACTCCACTTTGCTGTCTGCCCCCATAACCTTTGACTCCCTTGACTAGCAAAAATCTATCTAACTCTGCCTTGAATAAACCCAATGAACCAGCCTCCACTGCTTTCTGGGGAAGAGAATTCCACAGGCTAACGACCCTCTGTGAGAAAAAAATTCTCTTCATCTCCATCTTAAAAGAGAGAACTCTTATTCTTAAACTGTATCCCCTAGTTCTAGTCTCCCCCACAAGAGGAAACATCCTCCCGGTATCCACCCTATCAAGTCCCCTCAGGATGTTATATGTTTCAGTACGATCAGCTTTCATTCTTCTAATGGGTACAGGCCCAACATGTTCAACCTTTCTTTATAAGATAAGCCCTTCATCCAAGGAATGAATCGCGTGGACCTTCTCTGAACTGCTTCTAATACAACTTTTTTTTTTCAAATAAGAAGACCAAAACTGTACTCAGTATTCCAGATGTAGTCTCTCCAAGGCCCTGTACAGCTGCAGTAAAACCTCCCTGCTTTTATATTCCATTTCCCTTGCAATAAATGCCAACATTCCTTTTGCCTTCCTAATCACTTGCTGCATCTGTGCACTAATTTTTTGTGATTCATGTACAAGGACACCCAGATCCCTCTGTCCAATTGATTTCTGCAATCTCTCTCCATTTAAATAGTATACTGCTTTTGTATTCTTCCTGCCAAAGTGGACAAGGTCACATTTTCCTACATTATACTCCATCTGACAAGATTTTTCCCACTCACTTTGTCATGAACACTTTAATCACAGAAAGTGGTTCATCTTCAAGAACTAAGAACATTCTGGAAGAATTTGTGTTTTGAAAGACATTATCTCTTAAAAGGGTTAATGCAGGACTCTGATTGCTATTCCTGGAAAAAAACATCTTTTTACAAGAAAAGATAATTAAGCAGTTTTAAAGAAGCTGGAAACCTCTTGACCCTGATGGACTGTGTACAAAAGTGGGGGGGGGGGGGGGGGGGGGGGGTGCGGGGGGTGAGGGTCATATGATAGTTTATGGGTCTGAAAAAAATGCCTGGAAAAACTGTGTTTAAAAGTTGGTTTTGGTTTTCTTTGAGAGGAGAAAGGACCAACTGCTTGTGAAAGGAAGACAGCAGCCGTTTTGCAGACCAGAGCTAGTCCACAACTGGAAGTGAATATAAACTGCTCCTAAGTTGCTACATACTGGAATATGAACAAAGAGCAGGAGTAGGCCATTCAGCCCCTTGAGCACCTTACACTTACTTTCCAGCAAAACAACCTGGGCCTCCCTTTAATCTTTAGCAGCCAGGCCACTCAGGCCTGTTGTCAGGCAGACTTCGGAACAGGTCATATGACACCCCCCTTTATTTTACCCAAAATTAAAGGCACAGTCCCAAAATATAATGATCTTATACACTTCATATTTATAAGACTTGTAATTTAACACTGACATTCTGTCCCAGACAATAACACAGATTAGATAAAAATTGGTGCAGAATCTCATAAATGAGAGATTCACTGTGAAGGGCAGTGAAAAATGGAAAAAATGGAAGACAATCACAAGTGAAATAGATTTGATAATTTGCTAGTGACATATTAAAACTATTTTTTAACCTGCTGCCCTTTTCCCCCCCTCTCTCCTCTCCTCTCCTCTCCTCTCCTCATGGTGTTAAATCCTCATTGTGCTATGAAATCATAGATAATGGTCATCTTCCAGAATCTTGTTCAAGTGCCAGTCTTTATACATGAATTCTCTTGGTGAATGTGATGTGATCATGAGGGCAACACAGCCCTGTCCTCATTCAATATACATGGAGGCACATTTCCAGCAATTGTTCCCAGATGGCAATCAGACCCCACATCGATTTTCCTCCCCTCCATAATCTGGGGACCCCTGAGCCAATTATAAAGCTTCTCCTGGTGCCCCAGCTGTAATAGGGTGACTCTGATTGATTTGGTTACTTATTACCTACTTAGCTGAGCCATAGGGATGGAGGGGTGGGCGTGCCAGTGGGAGAATCTTCACAGAACACTCTAATACTTCTCAAAACAAAAACAGAATTACCTGGAAAAACTCAGCAGGTCTGGCAGCATCGGTGAAATATCTTATTTCACCTCTCTCCTAACTATACTTCAGTTCTGTTGAAGGGTCATGTTGGACTCGAAACGTCAGCTCTTTTCTTCTCCACCGATGCTGCCAGACCTGCTGAGTTTTTCCAGGTAATTCTGTTTTTGTTTTGGATTTCCAGCATCCGCAGTAGCTTTTAGCTTTTTGTTTTTAACTCTAATACTTCTATTGTGTTATGTGATGCCTTTCCAGAAGTGAATCTCCACCATATTGAATCTTCTGGAGATTAAAGGTTAAATATTAAATTAACAAGTGCCTACACGGTATCATAGTCATAATTTTGTAGCATAGCAGGAGGTCATTTGGCCCCTTGCACCTGCACTGATTTTCAAAGACCTATCCACTTTTTCTATTTGTCTTCCCTTTTCTCACGCCCTTTTATTCCTTTAATTTTCAAATGTTCATCCAATTTCCTTATAAAAGCTATTATGGATTACCTCTTCTTTTTTCGTAGGACATTCCACATCCCAGCAACCATCTGTGTAAATTTTATTTCGTTTTAATTTCTAAAACCTCTGTTCATTCTAATGTTGATGATTTCAAATATATGCCCTCTAGTTACTAATACAGCGACTGATGAGTGATTCATACACCTAGTTTCGAACTTCAGCTGTCTCAGAAGTGATATTATTGAAGAGCTTACTATGTACTAAGATTTTGCTTTTATTGTGTGCTCTTATTACGGCTCACAGATGTTAATAGGGATACCAATACAGCACAAATGTGGATAATTATGCAGCCAGTAAACAGAATATGTCAATACCCTAATCAATGTTGCGCTTATGTATTTCTTTCTGCCTCTGTATAGTAATGGTATTAAAATTGATTTGTGTTTTTCCGCCAAGGATTCCTGGTTAAAGATTCTTCATTTGTCTTCAAACGTTGTCTCATCAGCTGTTGGTGATATTCTACTGACAGCTGCTAGGAAATTATATGCAATTCTGAAAGTTCAAACCATGACATCGCTATAATTAAAAGTGTGTATTGGCATGTGTCTGACGTGTCCAAAGGTTAGCCCTGTGTTTGTAGGGTAAGGAATGTGCTGATTTGCCTAACTTCCCACCTGATTGACAAGCAACTGATCAAAAAGCACTTTAATAATTAGAAACATGTACAGTGGGTTCCATTATCTCTTAAAAGCTGCATTTGAATCCATCCCTCAAAATAAAATAAAAAGCTTGTGGATACTGACACTTTTCCATTTCCCTCTTCTTGCATTTGAAGGACTGTGTGGATATGTTGATTCTCTCATATGCCTATATTCTCATCCATTCCATGCAGTCACAAATCCCTATTGTGCTACTATCCACCCACCAACTGTCATTGGCTTCCCCTCAGCTACCAGCATTGACCTGGAACTTTGCTCTGGATCTTAAGGTCTTGTTTTAGACCTTTCCTTTGGGATCATTGCATTTGTATGATTTTCCCTGACCATGGCATGCTATGCTTCGCACCTGTGGTGACCTCTGATGCTCTCTCCCCCTAGGCTGCTCCCCATTCTTGATCTGCACTATCCTACTTAGGCTCTGCACTATGCTTCCATATGCCCCAACAATCCCCTTGAGCCAAGAAAATCCCAGATGAATTCTGATAGATCCTAGATCATCCCAGCCAAATATTTCAGAACAGAGGCCACTATTTCACTTGTTCAAGTACTCACAGCTGCAGTTTCTGCTCCAATACAAATTCCAATCAACTCTTTACTCCTTCCCCATCCCTGTAACCTCCAAACAGCACACGGTTCTGTCCCTCGGGTGTTCTGCTTTCTTAGCACATGCTCTGTCAGTTTTTCTCCCACAACTTTCAAATGCCCTCTGCCCCAATCCCGCACCCAAGTATCTCAAATCTCAGATTCTCCCATACCTAAACCTTGCTGATATTTTACTCCAGTCTACTACTGCTGTGTACTTTAAGACCCCAGGCCATATGTTCCAAACCCTCCCCTGGCTATCTACTCCCTCCTACCCCTGTGCACACTTTCTCAATGCATCAGCCTGATCCTATTTAGGATCCCCCATTTAGACTTACTTTGAACCTTCAACTCCAACTTTTTGTAGTTTCTCTCTTACCCACCCACATGTATTATGCCAGCTTCTGAACAACCTTTCCACACCCAATTCCAGTACACACCTCCAAGCCAGTACATGCTAACTGCCATCTTCCTGCTTGCACTGGGACACCAGCTATGGCAGCAAAAGAGCATATGAGAACTTGTTATGAATTAAGGTCTGCAGCAGCTACTGTCATAGGGTTCAGTAGCATCAGTCATTCCTGAAAAAAGTCTATGATATTTCTTTTATGGGACTAACCCATCCGTATATATACTAGCATAACCCAGGGGAGCGAGAATAAAACCCCTCGTGATCTGAACCGGATATCTGCATGTTTTGCATGTTTCTTATCTCTTCAGAAACAGATTGTGTGAAGTTTGGTTTGAATCATAAGTTTCTTCCTTAATCAGTAAGAAGAAGCGTAAAGGCAATAGGCCTGATTGGAGTTGTTTTGTTCAAGCAGTACAACTTATAATTACGCAATACTAAAAAGTAAAGAACACTACCCTGCTAGAGGAGGCCACCTCACTTAGCTTAAACGGAATAATCTCTAAACTTTGTCCAACAGCCCACCGCAGAACATGTTTCTCTTTAGTCTCCTGTATTTAATAAGCTGTTTGCAGCATTCATTGTCTGTGATTGTGTAGCCCTGTTTCCAAAAGCCTGACAGCTTTTTAGGTGTATATGATTCTGCTTTATTCTTACAATGTCACAGTCAGGCAAAGATAGAGTAGGTGCAAGGTATTTATCACTTATGGGGACTAACCACTGAGATGCTTATTGCTTTCTCTTTGAGAAAGGCAAGTTCCAGTTAATATATATGGCATTTTGCCTGACTTTGAATTCAAAACCCACATGGACTGTTCTGAAAAACTAACTCAGTTAAATAAACTTTGACTCAAAACCTATTTTAAATTGACTTGTTTCTAGATCCCTTGTATGGAAAAATAGCTAAAGAATCCTAAAACATAACAGAACCTTGAAGAGATGGGTGAGACAGAAAGGAGAAGAAACAGAGTGAAGGAAAGAAGGGTAGAGAAGTAATAATAATAAAGAAGACGATGGCCCTTTATAAGCAGGCACCACAATAATCCCATTAAGAGCTGAAAGCAAATGAAAAGACAGTGGGAGAACACAAAGAATTATTATAGAAAAGGATAGTAATCATTATTGAAGAGAGATCGTTTTTTTTCCATCATTGATTAATGCTAATAGAGATGAACTAGCATGTGATAACATAGAGAAAAGAAAAAAAGGATTGAAAGATACCTCATTTATAGACTTGTCAGGACTAGAAAATTACATAAAATTTAAATTCTTATACCGAGTACAATGAGGAGTTCACCGTGTCTCAGTAATAGTGAAGTTTGAAGTTTGGTATGATGAGGTTTGACTCTAGGGTGCACGTGTGTGGTATAAGGGAGTGTCTATGTTTCTTTACACACAGTTCTCAACAATTTCACAATTTTTGCCTTAAGTGTTACAGCACTGCATTACTTCACAAGCTATTCTCCATCTGATTTGTTTCATGTGTTTTTGGGAGGGGTACCAAAAGACAGAGCTCTCTTTGTGCTCTGGTGAAAATTTTCCAATTATTAAGTAGCCTATGATGAGAGTATGATTGTGGGTTGAGCAATGCTAACTGGGACAGGTTGAAATTAGTGGCATGCCTGCAAACAAATTAAAATGATTGCACAGGTTGTTGGTTACCTACTGGTAAGTCTTAAAGGGGGAAGTGGACAGCAAAGCATAAATTTAAGAAGTCACTACTCACAGCAACATTGCCATTTCTCATAGCAAATTAACGTAAAGTTCCAATTTCAAACAAATCCACAAGCAGTCTTATGCTGAAAAGAAAAGCAAAATGCTGCAGATGCCGGAAATCTGGGGAAGAATTTTCCGGTCGGCGAGCGGGGGCAGGGCCCACTCGCTGACGCATAAAATAACGCACGGCAACTGCGTGTCATTTAGATTGTCAGTTTGGCGGCTATGCACCTGCTAATTGTCAAAGGCCTATCAAGGCCATTAAGAAAGTAATTGAAGTTGTTAAGAATGCTGCCCGTCCGACCTTAAGGTTGGTGGGCAGGTGAAGAGCCCAGGCAGCCTTCGCATTTTTCATGAAAACCTCATCCACGGATGGGAGATTTCTGTGCTCTTTCACACGCATGCATGAAAGAGCGCAGGCCCCGACTCAGGGAATCCCTCCACTCCTCCCCCACCGCCCGCACAGGAAGCGCACAGCGCTTCTGGGTGTGCATCACGCTGGGTGGACATTAATTGGCCCGCCCACGTAAAATGGTGCCGTGCACCCGATCGGGGGCGCTGACCAGGTTCACGCTCGCTGCCACCCCGACGGGGGAAGGGAAATTCAGCCCCTGAAACAAAAACAGAAAATGCTAGAAAAACTCAGCAAGTCTTGCAGCATTTGTGGAGAGAGAAACAGAGTTAACGTCTCAAGTCTGTATGACTGAGTCTTTCCAGCATCTTCTGTTTTAATTTTGTTAAAAAGATTAACTTTTATGAGAAGTTTGCCACATTTACCATTACAATGTTGACAGTTAGACGGTTTGTCTTGGAAACATTTTACTCTTTCCGTTTCTGTTGCTGTTTGTTTTTTTACTCTCTCTGAACTGTAATACACTAATGAGTGAATCATTAAAATTCCATGAAATCACCCATACAACCTCAGAATTGTACTTTGCTGTGAGTTCATTTACAGTGAATCCTGCTGCAATCAACATAGTATTGTTAAGGGTGAGTGAGGTGATTTTATGATTTCATGATCTAAAATGGTTCTAGACTACAAATTCTAATCTTGCTAATTTAGGGCAGTGTTGTCCTATAGAAACCACTGACTAGCCACTGATGGCTATCCAGGAGGAAATACCAGTTAAATTTGAGAAATAACTGGTATTGGTCCGAACGGGTCTTGTATATCTTAAAATGGAACTCCAGTTCGGACCAGTACCAGTCATTTCCAAGTTTTACTGGTTTTTCCTTCTGGGTATGATGACACTGTTTTAGGAACATTAATTTGAGAAAACCATTTACATTGACTTAAATAATACAGATAAATGAATTTCATGTGTACATGGACTTAACAAATATCTGCCACCATTCAATCCAAAATGTTGATTCTTACTCTTTCAACAAAATTTGGAACTCTGGCATGAATTTATCAGACACAGTACACTGTAGTACAGCTTTAAGGTTTTGGAACAGCAGTTGTGAGCAGTACATTGAATCGATCAGGGTGATTGCTTAGAATAAAGACAGAAAATGCTGCAAAAACTCAGCAGGTCTGACAGCATCTGTGGAGAGAGAAACAGGCTTAACATTTCGAGTCCGTATGACTCTTCTTCAAAGCTTAGAATATTGGCTCACACAATGAAAGGTGCGAGACCCCTCCTGCTGTTCATCCAGATTGCGATACTGGAGTTAGCCACGTTGACAACTGCACTCCCCATACAATGGATAGAATTTAATGGTCACAGTGGGGGGGGCCCGGCCAACAGCTAGAAAACCGATAGCAACCACCCCATGGCCATTTTCAGGAGGCCAGATGGGATTAAACCCAATCGGGCACTTACCTTGCTGCCATTGTGCCTCCTGTCTCCTGTGAGGGGAGTTTTCCCCCAGAAATCTAATAGTGTGGGTTGGCTACCCCGCCCTCAATCAGTGGACAGCAGCTCTCCAGCACCAACAGTGCCACTAGGAGTGGTGGCCACTGCCAGCACTGCAGTGCAGCCTTGGCAGAGGATCAGCGATGGAGCCCCAGGAGTAAAGTAAGTGGGGCGGATTCATTAGGGCTAGACAGGAAGGCCCCAGTGAAGGGTTGTGGGAGGAAGGGGAGCTGATTTGAACGTCAGAACGAGGGTCTTACTCCAGTACTCTCCATTTCTGCTGGTGGGTGCCTCTATCAGGCACAGAGTGCCTGGCAAGGAGGGACAACCCCTCCCTATCTGCCAGGGTACTCCTGGCCAGAGGCCTGCATGTGTGGCCCCCACTTGTCACTGATTAAATACCAATGGTGGTGGGATGAAGCCCTTATGTGGCTACTCATGGATCTCAAATGGCCTCCAGGCTAGAAGAAAGTCCTCGAGTCTCCCCGCTTGGAACTACATTGGGAGGAGGCAAGAAGGTGGCTGGATCTCCAATCTGTACCTTCTTACCCAATCACAAGGCCCCTCTGTCTCTGAACTCGTCTCCAGCTGTGGGTGACAGGGGTATTAAATTCTGCCCAGTGTTGCTGATGTTTCCATGTTGCTAAAGTTCACCATTTACATGTGCTCGACGCCATTTCAGCAAATGACCAAGAAGCAATAAACAAGTATCCACAACAATCAAGAAGCACCCACACACTTTGCTTTTTTGTTTCACCATTTTACCAATAAATGCATAAAAAAGTTAAAGTACAAATGAGATATTGAGATCACATTCCCTATGCTGGCATCTATTCCTCTATTTTTATATTTATTCATCAGAAATGCAATTAGCCATATCTGGATTCCCTGATAGCCACAATGGCTAAAGTATCGAATAACCCTGATTTAGAATTACAGTTGCCAAAACAAAACATGAACATGGAATATAAAGTACACTACATTTAACTGGATAGTAAACTGTAGCATAATCTTCACACAATCATAAAAGCAGGAAACAGGACTGTAACTGCTGGTTGCTACTATGATATTGCTATGGAAACAAGCAGTCAATAGCTCCAAGTGCATCCAGATGGTAAAGCGGTTGGCTGCGAAGAACCAGACACTTTTCTCAGATACTTCCTCAGATGAGACTGAAAATGTATTTTTAGCTTAAGTTTCCTCCTCTGGCTTTGTGGGCTGTCTTCTCTTCAAAATATAATTCTTCCTCTCGGAAAAGGCTACAGCAAGCGACATTGGCTTCATTTTTGTCTTTCCTTTAAACTTGTTTTAAAAGAAACATCCTCTCCATTCTATGCAATTATGCCAAATTGTATATTATTATAAAAATTATAACTTTTTTTAAATGTTGAAGTAGATTTTTTTCTACTTCATACTGATGGACAGGAGTGCCCTTGCTTTTATTTTCATGGTTACATAGCTTCATACCACGGAACCACAGTGGTTAAACAAGTTTAAACCCATGTTCTTGTTGATTTGCATTTTTCAACTTATTGATACTAATGTGTCTTAGAGTTCTGATTTATTATTTATTTGCCAACAAAGTAATGGCCCTTCCCAACTTGTACACAAAATTCAAAGGACAAGCCATTACATCAGAAATCTGAATGTAAATATTACTGAATTGTTTGCTCTTCAAGGATCATATGTGAGGATTTGGGAGGCAGTGTTTGGACACTCTTGTTATGGAGGATAAAATAATGGGTGAGAGATTCTTACCGAGATTAAAGCAAGGCATTGGTGAGAATTTTTTTTACTGCATTTGAACAAAGAAAAAATAATGCAAAAGGGAGGTCAATACCTTCTCCAGAGTCTCCACTAACTTTTTGAAAAATGGACAGTTTAGAAATGACCATGAAATCGACCAGCCCACCCATAGTTAACTTCTTCCCATTCAGAATATTTTACCCAGTTGTAGCTGTTACCATGAGAACCTTTTTCTCAGAAGTTTTCCTGTATAGTTAGCATCAAAAGGAAATCATGGGCATCACCCCTATTAAGTAAACCTCTTTCCCTTCCGATCCTCACCCAAGGTTGCAAATGTATGGAGCAGGCATTTGCATTAATCAGAACATTCAGCAATTTTATTTAACAAAGGTTTCACCACCCTGGTGGATTAAATGTTAACTTTATCTCATGTCACCAGTTGTTGCTGAATAATTTCTTCTCATCATCGCTTTGCTTGAAAAATAATTTCCTAATGTATGCGGAATGGAAGACCTCTGGGAAAAAAATCTATTATACTTAATAATTAAACTGATGTTGAACTTTGTATAATTTGAATGCAATTAACCTTCATGTACACTGTTTCCTTAGCAAACCCACTCTGATGCAAAAGGGACAGCTGCCAAAAGTGGCAGATCGAACAAACAAATGGTTTCCAGTTCATCCAAATGTTCATACAATCCTTGCAACTAAGTAATAACTTTACCAGATATGTTTCACTTTTCCCTGCACAGTATCCAAGATTGAGGAAAATTACTCTATGAGAAAAGCTGCGAAAAGATAGAAGCAGTCAAATATGTTGGGGCTATTTTTGTAAGAGTGCAGGATTTGTGAATAGAGCTCATGATCCCATTTACTGGATTGCACATCACAATTAGAATGTCACAAAGGTGAGAAAGTGGTCCAAAGGCAAGTCAAAGAGCCATGAGTTCATAAGGGAGCAAACTATTAATGCCTCCCTCTCTCCCTCATCTTGCTATGACCACACATGTGTCATCTGATACATATATCACATCAACATGTTATTTATGCATATATTCATGCTACTGAAAATGTATTGTATTTCAGACATTTGGATTTTTTTAAGCATTGGGCTTGATGGTGATAATAATCATACTGGTCCATATAATTATTGGAGTTGTAGTAAAAACAGTAGTTTTAGATTATAAATCTTTTCAATCAATGTTCTTTTGACTACTAAATAAATTAATATTTTGAAGTAATTTAATTTTTAATGAAGTATTTTATGGAGTTGCATAAAAGGCAGCATGCTGATTAAAGCACCAATTACTGTAAAGGCTCAAAATCATCAGGGCACAAAAATGTATTTTATATACAAAACTCACTGAAATACTATTCTACCCTAATTTGGTTTTAAAATTTATATGCTGATTCTACTTCCATTTTCCAGCCTTCTGTTCTTTTTGCTACAAGTGTTTTGTCATAATTTATTTTACTTTTCAAAGTAAATTAATCTTTAGATATCCCCATAAATAAGTAGAAGAAATGGCTTGCATTATCTGGTCTACAATATAGACCATTTGTAACTGATATTAGATACCAAAGGAAACCTGTCTTGTGATTGTTTTTTCCTTTAGTAGTTGAAATTTATAGACAGAAATTTACAGTAAGTGCAGTGATGCTTAAAATGCTGAATTTTCAGGATGGTGGGGGCTCGGCTGAAGAGTTGGCGGGGAACACAATCAGCAGCTCCGATGCCATATTATATTCAAACAAGTGTTGATGGGCATGAGGTGGGACTTCTGCCCCTCACTCGGGAGGAAGTCCCGCCTTAGAGAGCTGCTGGCCAATCTGATTGGCCAACAGCTTTCCAGTCCCTCCAGGCACAGCGCTGCAGTGGCTGGAAGAGGCACGCAAGGAGCTGCCTGGCACTAAGTCCCATGAACCAGACGACAGGTAGTGGCAGGGGTTCCAGGGTGGAGAGGGTAGGGAAGGCCTTGGGGGGGGGGTGGGGCTGCAAGGGGGTTGTGATTCGGGTCTCAGGGGATAGGTCAGTGGGGAGGGAAGTTGGTAGGTTACCGGGCCTTAAAGGGAGGGCACCCCCAGTCAGAAGGGGGCTTCTGATGGAGGCACCCTCCCCCCTACCCACCTTCCTGCCCATGGGATCCAAGGCAAAGTGGCATATTGGATCCAAAATTGGCTAAGAGGCAGGAAGCAGAGGGTGATGGTAGAGGGATATTTCTGTGACTGGAAGACTGTTTCCGGTGGGGTTCCGCAGGGCTCAGTGCTGGGGCCCTTGCTGCTTTTGGTGTACATAAATGATTTGGACTTAAATGTAGAGGGTATGATCAAGAAGTTCGTTGATGTCACGAAAATCGGTAGAGTGGTAAATAGTGAGGAGGATAGCCGTAAACTGCACGGGGATATCAATGGACTGGTCATGTGGGCAGAGCAGTGGCAAATGGAATTCTACCCGGAAAAGTGTGATGTAATGCACTTGGGGAGGGCTAACAAGACAAGGGATTACACTATGAATGGTAGAACCCTGGAAAGTAATGAAAATCAGAGGGACCTTGGCGTGTATACCCACAGAACCCTGAAGGTAGCAGGGCAGGTAGATAAGGTGATTAAGAAGTCTTATGGGATACTTGCCTTTATTAGCCGAGGCATAGAATACAAGAGCAGGGAGGTTATGCTGGAACTGTATAAAACGCTGGTTAGGCCACAACTGGAGTACTGCGTGCAGTTCTGGTCACCACATTATAGGAAGGATGTGATTGCACTGGAGATGGTGCAGAGGAGATTTACCAGGATGATGCCTGGGCTGGAGGGTCTGAGCTATGAGGAAAGTTTGTATAGGCTGGGGTTGTTTTCCTTGGAGCAGCAAAGGTTGAGAGGGGAGCTGATAGAGGTGTATAAGATTATGAGGAGCATGGATAGGGTGGATAGAAAGGCACTTTTTCCATTAGTAGGGAGGGTCAATAACCAGGGGGCATAGATTTAAGGTAAGAGGTAGAAGGCCACAAGGGGAGTTGAGGAGAATTGTTTTCACCGAGAGGGTGGTGGGAGTCTGGAACACACTGCCTGAAAGGGTGGCTGAGTCAGAAACTCTAGTAATATTTAAGAAGTATTTAGATATTCACTTGCTTTGCCATAGCCTCCAGGGCTATGTGCCAAGTGCTGGAAAATGGGATTAGTGAAGTCAGATCTTTGTTGACCGGCACAGACACGATGGGCCAAATGGCCTCCTTCTGTACTGTAAACATCTATGAGTCTATGAGATTGAACTTACTTTATTTTCATGTTTCCCCGCCTGAGCTGTCATCCGCCCATCAACCTAACCATTGAGGCTGTACAGGAAAAGGCCTCTAAGTGGCTACTAAGTGCTTTGACAGTTCATTGACAGCTTTAACAGTTCTTTGACAGCGTGACAGTTTCTTGACAGCTTCGACAGTTCCAATGCATTGATGTACTTTTTATGCACAATCATGTTTACTTTTAACAATTCCAAAGGGTGCCTTACCTTTCCAAAAGGGTGTCTTACTTCTCCCAAAGATTCCCCTGACCAAATACAAAGGCTATCCAATCAAATCCACCAAATTCAGATCTCGTCCGGCCTGGTCTAATCTACACAAGTCGGACTTCTCACTCTTGGACTACCAAAAACGCACGCCAATGGAGGCAGCTGTTTATTCACATAGTCAACTGCCTCCGTAACCGATGCATACGCGAACCCTGGTCCGACTCCAGTCCCACCCCTGCAAAAATAGGAAATGTTGTGTTCGGGGGCAGACTTAGAATTTCCATCATTCCTGGGATTTTTGCCATGATGGAGAGCTTCTCCGTCATGGCAAAAATCCCAGAGATGACCGGAACCTCTCCGACGTAGTGAAAATCTGGGCCGCAGTGTCTCAAGTGCAACTGGTAACATTCTAGTAAACTTATACTTTATTTCTTTGCTATAGTGGTGGGTCCAAAGCTGCAGAGAATGATCCAACTGCCTCAACTGAAGTCTTGTGCAAATTCAGCATTAGCTTCCTTGCTTTTGGTTCTAGACATAAAACTAAGGATTCTCTTAGATAAAGGCAAAATACTGCGGATGCTGGAAATCTGAAACAAAAACAAAGAATGCTGGAAAAACCTCCCTTTAGCTCTGAAGAAGAGTCATACGGACTCGAAACGTTAACTCTGTCTTTCCCTCCACAGATGTTGTCAGACCTGCTGAGTTTTTCCAGCATTTTTTGTTTTTGTTAAGGATTCTCTTAGTCATTTTAACACCTTTAATAACCTATGCATGTGTGCACCAAGATCCCAGTGCTTACATTAAATTATAAGATTTTAATTAGTGTTTCCTTTCCCTTTTCTTACTTCCAGAATGACTTCACCACTTTCTACATTAAGCTACATCTGTCATTATCCACCCACGTTCCTGCCGTTTGTGTCAGTTTTTGATCCTGCCAATTTGATGTCATCAGCATACTTCTGGAAATTTTTCTCAGTTCTTAAATCTAGGTCATTCCAGTACATAGCAAGTAGAAACAGACCCATCAAAGACTTCTGTGCAACACCATTCATCACTTCCCCCCAATCTGAGAAACCTTTGCCACTACCCTTTGGTTTCTGCCCTCCAACCTCAGAATTCTATAAGACTGGTCAAGCAAATTGTGTTGCATATTTCCAATGAGCTCCTTATTCTCCATCAGTATTGCAGTTTCATCCGATGTCCTGCTGTTAGACCTGCTGAGTATTTGCAGCATTTTCTGTCATTATTTACCTCCATCTTGATTATTCCGTTGGTAATAATAAACCTAAATAAACCTTTTAATTGGTCTTCACATTTTGCTATTTTTTTCAAACTCCCTCAACCTTTGACCTCCCTTTTTATAAACTTCTTAGGTTGTCTATCTTTGTCCTTTCGTTTTTACTACATGCCATACAACCACTAACTAGAGGATTTCCCTCAGGGACAGGAACCAGAGGTCGGGATTATTTCCAGATGCTGATCCCTCCATTTGAGGGGCGGGGGTGGGGGAGGGGGTGGGGTGGTGGTGGTGGAAACAGTCACTTGTTATAATATTCATGGGTGAACACCCTTAATTGGCATGGGGACAGGCTCACTGTCTACTTAAGTATGGTGGGTGGGCCCTTCAAGCTGCGCAGCTAATCGGAAGCCTTTCAGCTTGAAAGGAGCAGTAGACTGCAATAGATAGTAAGTGAGGGAGAGGGTGCTTCATGAAGGAGGAACCTTCTCTCCAACTTTTTAAAATCTTAGATTAAAAAATGGATCATCAAGGCTGGTACTGTGGAGGGGCTGAGGGGTAACCCCTCTAGGGGGTGATCTCTTGCTGCTCCTGCCCCCTAAAAATTGCCCAGGTGGCAGGGCAATTTTTAACTGCTGGCCCCG
Organism: Cetorhinus maximus; assembly: GCF_964194155.1. NCBI lineage: Eukaryota > Metazoa > Chordata > Chondrichthyes > Lamniformes > Cetorhinidae > Cetorhinus > Cetorhinus maximus. The sequence goes on along the minus strand of NC_135888.1, from coordinate 82,855,548 downwards.
GCCCCAGCCCTGGCCCCGGTGAGGACTCAAAATTCTGAATGTCTCTTCTAAAATTGTTAATTTGATCTAACTTCCTAGTTCATCCATAGAACCGCAGGCTTTTACAGAACCCTTTTCCCCTCACTTGTACATATGATACATCACTTACTTAAACATTTCCCATTTTAGTTTGATTTGCTAATCCTTCCTTCCATCTAATTTGGGCTAGGTTCATTTATATCTTTCTGTAATTTGCTGTCCACCAGTAAAGTGCCTTGTTATCAACTGGTTTTTTACTCTTCTGTTCTTGCACTGAATCTAATTATATTGCGGTCACTGCCTTCCAAATGTTCTTGGGCTTAGGTGAATTATCAGCATTTAATTTATTCTTCCTCAACCCATTTATACCAAAGGGTTGATGTGACTATTGAGTATCAGCAAAATGGATCTGATGTAAAATATGAATGTTGATGTCTACACTCTTTGGACCTGTAATTTCAGGTTTGCGTATGTGGATAACATTTAGCTCATGTGCAAAGTTCATCCTCCCAGTGCTTTTGACTCTGTGAATTAAGACAACATCAAGATTTAAGATTGAATCAGGAACTGCAAGGCATGCTGACATTTACCCGTAACTCTGAATAGAAGAGGATGTCATAGCAACTAAGTAGCCAAAATAAGCAAGCACTTTGTGGAAAGATAAAAGCAAAATACTGCGGATGCTGGGGATCTGAAATAAAAGCAGAAAATGCTGGAAAAACCCAGCAGATTTGGCAGCATTTGTGGAGAGAGCAACAGGGTTAACAGGTGGAATTTTACGGTCTTGTCACAGCGGGGGCAGGGCTGTAAAATGCGGTGAGCCATTCAAAACTCCATTGACTTTGGCAGGAATGGAAGATCCCGCTGGTGGGACGGGTCATAAAATTCCGCTCAATGTTTCGAGTCCAATATGATTCTTTTTCGGAACTAAAGAGAGATTGAAATGGAACTTCTATTATTTTCTACCTCTCCCCGGTTCCGAAGAAGAGTCGTATGGACTTGAAATGTTAACTCTGTTTCTCTCTCCACAGATGCTGTGAAACCTGCTGAGTTTTTCCAGCGTTTTGTGCTTTTACTTTGTGAAAAGAAACAGTTGAAAATTCTTGAGTAGTTGAGTAAACAGGGAAGTAAGAAATGAACTGTACTATTTATGTTTAGTTCAAATAAACCAGTAGAGTTAAACCTATATGCATGCGACCCTGACCGAGAGAAAGTTGTGATAATGTCATTATACATATCATAAACTCCTGTGTACAGGCTGCAGCTTAAATAGGTTGTTACAAGTTGCAATTACAATTCTTATGCTGGTGCAAATGAGATTTTGCAGCTTGACTATCTTGTGTAAATATTCATGGGTCGCAATTCTGTTCCTTGTGGTGACTATAGGCAATTAAATTTGGAAATTCCTGGCCTACTCCATCAAACGCGATTTTTCTGTATTTATTTGTCCAACATTATTATTTGTTTATTTTGGTGCTTTTACATTCAGACTGGTAGTTATGCTATAACATACCTGCTGATGCCACAAGGGGCGGAATCGTCCCAGATTTGCACTTAGTACAGTAGCATGCAGGTAAAACGATGTTTTATCCGCCACAATAGTGGCTTTTCACGACGTATCATCCCAAACCCTCCTAATTAATTATGAATTCCTGGGAAATACGCCATTCCCATGGTGGGCGGGCTCTCATTCGCCCGCCATGCCATCATCTCGCTGCATCAGCACGCCGGGCACCACATTTAAAGTCTAGCCATGCACACACCTCTCAGCGCTTCCAGCCCATGACTGCTGCACAGGAGACATGGCCCTGAAAGGCAAAAAGGCTGCAGCCCCCAGGTTCAATGAAGTGACCCTCGAGCGCCTTATGGACACAATGGAGGCTCGCCATGATGTCCTCCGCCCCTGCTTTGGCCGCAGGATGAGCAGCAACCTCACTAACCCAGCTTGGTAGGTGATGGCAGCGGTGGTCAGCGCCAATGCCCTTCAAACGAGGACAGCCACCCAGTGCTGAAAAAGGATGAATGATCTCTTCCGTTCCAACAGGGTAAGTCACTCTTCTCATCACTGTCAGCTCACACACTCACAAACCCATCACACATCCACAGGGCCTGTACTCACTGCCAGTTCAAGGGACATCACCATTCACTCTCTCACACTCACCATCATTGTCCTCCTCCCGTTCATGGGACCACTCACCACGCTCACATGCCAGGCATACTTATCATCTAGCCTGGCAGGCATCCTGCTTACGCTCTCTCCATCTCTATTCATTCAAGACAAGTTGGCACACAAGAGGGAGAGGGTCGCAGACCTGTGGAGGAATGCCTGAAATCAAGGTCCTCATGGACTTTAAAAGCAGGGCCATCCAGCTGGCTGGCGAGGATCTGGACCAGTCCTGTGCTGACGGTGAGGTCAGCGGTGCTCTACCAAGTGAGGATCCAGCAGTGCAACATTCTTCAGACAACTATGCTGTGAATGATATGTCCTCTTTCACAGGCCACTGCAATGCACTAATTATCTCCCCTTGCTTTCGCAGGCACATCTGGGAAACAGCCGACGGAGTCCACAATCCAAGGCCTCCAATCAATCCCCAAAGAAACCTCTGAAAAGGAATCTCAAGGCACCCTCCTTGAAGTCCTGTCACAGTGCTCACCCACACCTCCACCAGCGCAGAGATACACACCTTGGTGGGACCTAGCTTTAGAGTAGCCTCGGGATCACAATCTGGTGAGCACACCGCACTTTCTGATCCACGGCTGGTAGCAGCAGGGACTTCCCAGGTCCCCGGCGCTCAGAGGACTGCTGAAGGCCAGAGATCTCCTGAGCCCAAGTCAGATGAGGAGCCTCTGGCTTCGGTCATGTCACAGTTGCTGGAGACATAAAGGCAAACTCGGGAACATCAGGAAGGGATGTCTGCTGCACTCCTCAGATTGCAAGGCACGATGGAGGAGTCAGTCCGCCTTCAGGCTGAGGTGATAGCTCTGGCAGCCAATGCACCAAGGCCAACACTTGCATGATGGTGGTCATCATGGAGACCTTGGTCCAGGACGTTGCTCCTGCACTGCTGCATGGGCTCAACTTCATCGCTGACGCCATTGTAGACCTCTAACACTGTGTACGCGAGAAGGGTGCTGGGCAGCTCGATCTGACTCCAGCTACCCCTTCCCTTCAAGGAGTCAGCCAGGGGCCCTTGGGCACCCAATAGGAGGAGGATCAGCAGGTGTACCCGCGGGGCCATCCATCCAGGTATCTCCGGGAATGTCCAGCCCATCTGAATCCCCACTTCCTGTGACTTCAGCAGCTCCAGCTCCACAGGCCAAGGATGGTGCAACTGCCACACAGCAGGACCCCAAAAGCCGGCCGGGGCCCTCCATGTCTCGGCTCTCCAAGGACTTCCGCCAAGATCATCACAGACAGGATGTAGCAGTCAGCAGGCTGCCTCCACCTCCGCTGTGGATGGCTGGGGAGCACCAAGAAATAGCGGCAGGGTTAGGGAAGTTAAGAAGATGTAGTTGCACAGCCTGGGCATGGGTGTTATTCACTTCTACATACTGTTCAGTATTGTCAATACACTCCCAAGAATGTCTCCCTGCCTATGGCTCCTTGTTGTGATGAGCAGTGTTCATGTCGCTCAAATGTGAAGCCTTTCTGCACGAGATAAAGGCAGGTGTCTCAGCCCAGGGCCTCTTCCCTGTGCTCTGTGCAGCCTCCAGACCAAAGTGATGGTCTGGCCTCATATTCCCTGGAAACATTAGTGATGCCTGCATCTCGGCGGTGCTTGTCATTGCTGCCAGAATGTCGTGGGCAGGCATCACAGAGTTCCATCATTCTCTCTGTGTGCTCTCAGCATCTTTAAGGCGAGGCTGGCCCCCATCGCTTCCACACCTGTGACCAGTGATGCTGTTCTCCTGAAGGGGTCAGATGTTGAAGGCAGACAAAGGATCAGATGCTTTTAAAGTTTCATGGCTGCGTCTCCATGATATAACCATGATCACAGCGCAAGTGATCTGTCCTTGGCAAGACAGGAGTCAGACATTCTCAGAGGCTGTGTGAATGTCTATGAAGTATCCTCACTGCATGTCATCATCCTCCTGCAATCGAGTGACTATTAGGGCTTCCACTGTGTCTCCATGACAGGAACATTATCACAGAGGGTATGCACGCTGCCATAAGCCAGACTAGAGTCAAATGTTCATAGATGCAACGTGAGGATCTATGGGGTCTCCTCACTGCATGTCGTCATCATCCTCCACAAATCTAGCAGCTATGAGGGCCTCCTGAGCGCGCCTGCCTCGTCTGGCCAGTGCGAGGGCCTCATCCACGTCTTCGTCGCCTTCGAGGACCTCCTCACCCTCATCCCTGTGGGCATCCTCCTCATCGGAGGAGACCTCCAACTCCTGCATCTCCTCTTCAGCCAGCTCCTCTCCCCGGTTCAGCGCTAGGCTGTAAAAGGCACAGCAGGTGACGATGATGCGTGACACCCTCTGTGGACTGTATTGCAGGGCTCCACCAGACTGGTCCAGGCACCAGAACCTCATTTTCAGCATCTCGATGGTCTTCTCCACCAAGTTGCCAGTTGCAGTATGAACCTCATTGTACCTTCGCTCTGCTGCAGTCTGAGGCCACCGCACGGGTATCATCAGCCACGGCCTCTGCGGGTAGCCCTTGTCCCCGAGGAGCTATCCCTGCAGCCTCTGTGGGCCCTGGAAGATGTCAGGGATCTGCAACCGACTGGAAATGTAGGAGTCGTGGACACTCCATGGAAAGCGTGCGCTGACCTGTAGGATGCATTTCTGGTGGTCACACACCAGCTGCACATTCAGTGAATGAAATCCCTTGCAGTTGACATAGTTGACTATGTGTTGCGATGGAGACCTGAGCACCACGTGAGTGCAGCCGATGGCACCCTGCACCTCTGGGAAACCTCAGATCTGGGCAAATCCAATCACTCTTGCATCCTGGCTCTCCTGGTCCCGGGTGAAATGCACAAAGTTATGTGCCTTTGCGAAGATGGCATTCGTGACCTCCTAGATGCATTTGTGGGCAGAGGTTTGTAATAACCTACAGTGGTCACCTGTGGAGCCCTGAAAAGAGCCGCTGGCGTAGAATTTGAGCACCACAGTCACTTTCACGGCCACTGGCTGCAGTTGCCCTCTATGCCCCCTTGGTGCCAAATCCTGCAGTAGCTGGCAGTTGTGACCAACCAGTTCCCGAGACATTCATGGCATTTGGCGACACTGGTTCTCGGTCATCTGCAGGAATGAAAGGCGGTGTCTATAGACCATTGGTCTAGCTAGGCACTGACCAGCGACAGTTCACTGTGGTTCTTCGGTGGCATGTGCGGGAGCCCCAGCCGCCCCTTCTTCCTGAGGGTGCTGCCCCTCCCTCTGCGCAGCCAGGCGCTTCACTCGCTCTCTTCTCAGCCATCTTCACTCTCTGTACGCTACCAGGCTCCCTGGTCCTGATGTACTCCTCCTGCAGGAGGCAAGAGAAAGATGCATGGGTTAGCATGGTTGTACTAAGAACCTGTCTTGGTTATGTCTGAAGACCCCGTAACGCATTCCCAGAGAGTGCTGGCCGCCATTTGGGTGGGCAGAGATTAGTGCACTGCATGGCTGCCCGAAATCCACCTCTGCCCCACTCCACCCAACCGATTGGCAGCAACTTTGCCCATCAGACTGCATGTTATGCTCTCAACTCAGGCACAGGCTTTCTCCTAACCTGCGCTGCAAGACTGCATTGTTAACTTGAACCATGAGGGAAGACTGTTCCAAGCCGGGATGATGTCATTGCAAGGAGCTGTGAGCACCTGCACCAGTGGCTGCTCCATGGCCAACTTTAGCAAGGAGATTGTACAATGTGCCCAGTCATCCAACTGTTCTGCAGTCCACTAAAATGCTCATTAGTTTGCAGTCTGTGCCTGAGGGGTGAAAAGCTCTTGAGCACTTGGTGACATTTTCATGCCTCTGTGTTGCTTGAATGGGCAGATAAGCTAGAGGCCCGACTCCAATATTGTCAACGTGGCTGTGCTTAAACTGTCTCAGCTGCAGAGGAATGGTCACTTTATTCAAGGTTTCCCTAATGCGTGGCCGCTTCTCTCGCCCTCCAGCTCCGTACGTGCTTGTGTGCTACCTTCAACCACAGGGCAGCCCTTGCACCCACCCCACCCAACGCACCTGAACCACAGGGCAGCACTTGCCCACCCCCCACCCCCCCGTCCAATACGCCTCAACCACAGGGCAGCCTTTGCCCCCCCACCCCCCTAATACACCTCAACCTTGAGACCCAACAGGCCGGGCGAGTGCGCTGCAACGTTACTTTGTGCTCACACTGAGTTCCCCTCAAAGTGCAGCCTGCCATGTGCACACCTTTTATATGCTGTTCTAAAACACTTTGGTGTGCAATCATGCTGGCGTGGGCAGACAATCCGGCAGTGGGGTGATGATTCCGGTGGGCTGGGCTTATAATGATATACAGATGTATTACAATGTGGTTCCCAATGTCTGATGGTGGGAAACGTGGCCTGCCACTGGCAGGAGGAGCGGACGAATGTAAACTGGTTTCATGACGCCGTGAAACCGATTTTTGGCCTTCTTGCCATTTTATTCGCTCACGCCACCAAACCGCCCGACCCCAGGGATCACGGATGATTCCTCCCAAGGTGTGTCTCTCAGTGTAATACCTTTGTGTCTTGACTTGTGCTCTTAAACTCACAGATCACCATTGTTTTCATTGCTCCAGCCGGATGTAGTAATTGATAGAGTATCTCTGAAGCCCAAAATGGTGATAATTGATAGCATCATTGGAGCAGCTGACTTAAGGACATGAATGGGGCTAAAAGAGCTTCTGGAATGTTTTATCTGTAGAGAGCTCCAGAAATTTTCAAGCTGTGTGAGCTGCTGATGTATATACTCATCAGCATGATCCCCTCCTGAAGGTGCTCCTAGGATTAAAAGTTGGTTTTGGTTGTATCTATGATGCAACCTGGTCAATCTATAGAACTTATGCCTTCAATTGGCTTGACAACTGGTTGATTATTTTCTACCTACCTCCTTGCTTTTAAAACAAAATCCATTTTGGAGATGGAGAAAGGAGACAGAAGAATAAATGAAACTGTTAGTCTTCAAATTGTATATTAGCGAAGACATTTTTAGAGTAGCTATAAATTAGGAAAAATATTGAATTAATATTTAATGAATGAGAATATTGAAGAGAAAGTAGAAGGCATGGCCTAGGTGTGAGTGACTTTTTATGTTTTTATTTAGAATTGCCTTTAAGATGCTTTAGTTTAATAATTTAGAGCTAATATTACAACAGTACAGGTAATTTTAATGTTTTGAGCAACTTAATTGTTATAATTATTTTCAGCACTTTCTGCAGTACAAGAGCTGTTGAAATCATATCAGTCATTCCAAAAAGAATCTCTCCAGAATCTGCTGACAGCCTTAAATGTTAATTATGCTTTCACTTTATAAATCTGAACATTTCAATGTGTAACTAAATAATTGCATACTTTGTTCAACACTAACTAAAGTAAATTTGGAAAGTGAAAGTGGACTGCATCTTGGTGCTGCATGGTAGCCATTTATAATGTAGGTTAATGACAGGGGAAGAGGTTTCTCTCTGACTGTGAGGCCAAACAAAATAGAGCTGCCTTACACAAATAAAGACTGTTTATTTTAACATGTTGTGGCCATGTTCTGTTCTGTAGGATGTTTTACTTTGTGTTAAATAGCTTTCACTTTTTCACTTAGATAAAGGCAAAATACTGCGGATGCTGGAAATCTTTTTCACCACTACTATAAGCTTGGTATTGTGCTGAGTCGGTCTCCATGGCTGAATAACCAGTATAGAAATTTCTTTTTGGAAACTGAATTGCTTTGCCACAAGGAATGGTAGAGGGATAGAAAGTTGCCTTTTTTAAGGTAAAATTGGATAGGAGTTTGAAACTGAGAAAGATACAAGGGTATTGGGAGTGGTTGGGCAGTGGGGTTAGTTTTAGATCAATCTAGCAAAGTGATGGCACAGACATGATGGCTGAATGACCTCCTTCTTTGAATTATAGAATCATAGAATGGTTGCAGTACAGACGGAGGCTATTCAGCATACGCCAGTTCTCTGCATGAGCAATTTGGCTCGACCTCTTACCGCTGCCCTTTTGCCATAGCTCTGCAGTTCTTTTCCCTTCAGGTGCTTATCAACTTTCCCTTTGAAAGCCAAACTTGAATCCGCCTCCATCACTCTTTCAGGAGGTGAAAAATAGAAAACATAGAAAAAGTGCATTCCAGATCCTAACCACTCGCTGCTTAGAAGCTTTTCCTTGTGTTGGCCTGGGTTCTTTTCCTAAACACCTTAAATCTCTGTCCTCTGGTTCTCGACAGTTCAGCCAATGGGAACAGTTTGTCTCCATCTACTCTGTCTAGGCACCTCATGATTTTGAACACCTCTAGCATATCTTTTCTCAACCTTCTGTTCTCTAAAGAGAATAGGCACAGATTCTTCAGCCTGTCCATGTAATTGAAGCACGTCATCTCTGGAACCATTCTCATAAATCTTTTCTGCACCCTCTCTAAAGGCTTTGCATCCTTCCTAAAGTGTGGGCCCCAGAATTGGACACAGTACTCCAAATGAGGCTTGGTAGAGGTTCATCATAACTTCCTTGCTTTGCTTTACTCTATGCCTCTATTTATAAGGCCCAGCTCCCTGTCTGCCCTTTTAAACACATTCCCAACCAGGTGCCACCTTCAATGATTTGTGCACATATGCTCGCAAGTCCCTCTATGCCACAAACTTTGATGGTTCTATAATAAAATTGTATCAATCTAATTTTGCCAGAGAATATTCCTTAATATCTGCCAGTAAACAGCTTTGAAAATTTCTTCAATTTGACATTGTAGTCTCCTCTCATGTAAGTCTGAAAATCGATATCAGGGTACTAGTTACGTCATAAGGCTTTGATTCGTATTACAGACCTGATATCCAAAATCCGGCAACTCGGGGCCGAGATCATGCCAGATTTCGATTTTCCCGGGACTTTGGATTATCCACTGGATCAGATGAGAGCAGGCAGGTGACAAAGATAAGCGTTTACTTTCAAGTTTCTGACCTGGCCTGAAGTTGTCCCATCTTCTGTTTTGGAGGTCAGCAATCCTTCCTGGATGCCTGTATTAACCTGCAATATATTCTTGGTGAGGAGAGTTCCTCATATTGAATCCCCAGATTTAATATCAGGCTTCAGAGCGAGGGCCCCAAAAATACTGTTGAGTGGTTGCAATGATTTCAAAGATGTGATTTTTGTAAGCACCCACATAACCACCTATTGTATTTCAAAAAGTTTGCAGTTATTCAGCTTTTTCTTCATCATGTTCTGTGGGCTGAGGGAAAAATGACTGGTTTTTGGACAATTCCCGTTTTCAGACAGCTGGGATTTGGGGTACCGTACCAGTATCATATTGCTTGAAACAGGCTGGCTTTTCTCAAACATATTTTGCCTGCTCAGTCCTGTTCAAATTCAAGAGGTAGCTGTAAAATTGACTGCACGGCAATAAAAGTCAACTGCAGTGGGGCACCAAGCAGGCACTATTGGGTCTGCTGATAGTTACACACCACACCCGATATTCATTACCATTGAAATCACCACTGACTTTTATCCCCTTTTCCTCTATACTAAAAATAAGTACTTGTAAAGCTTCATCCTTGTATAGGGGTGGAAAGATTTGTCTACACTTTGCTTCCTGTTAATATTTAGATAGAACCCAAACTTACGAAAGAGCACAGACATTATTTTAAAGTTAGACTAAGCAAATATAAATATGAAAAGTATAGTGTTGTTCTGTGCCATTGCCCCTTAGTCTCCCACAGATACAAGGGTTTTCTACCAGGAGCCTATTTAAGCAGGGAAGGCTGCTATGGGGGAGCAAGGTGTTTTGTTGTACCATGCCACTCAGGATGCATTGTCTGGATCATTGCATTTCAATGCGTGCCGATCTCGAGTTCTTTTATAATTACAGGTTGTTCTGAGATTTCTTTAGAAATTCTTGGAGACTGAATTCCACAAGTCTGTCCATTCTTGCATGAAAACTGAAAATGAGTAGACTTTATTATAGACTTTAACTAAGCACTTGGGACAAAAATTTGCATTTACAGCACTGCGGGAAATAGCACGAGAAAACCCAATGACCCTCCTGGGGGTGTTCACTGCACCGCCAACTGCTTCTGGCACACTTGCGTATGTGCACCAGTCTGACCAGGGTGCTCATGGGGATCCACTACATGCACCAGAAATAACTTTTTTTTATTCATTCATGGGATGTGGGTGTTGCTGGCTGGGCCAGCACTTATTGCCCATCTCTAATTGCCCTTGAGAAGATTGTGGTAAGCTGCCTCTGCAGTCCATGTGGTGTAGGTACATCCACAGTGCTGTTAGGGAGGGAGTTCCAGGATTTTGACCCAACAACAGCGAAGCAACAGCGATGTATTTCCAAGTCAAGATGGCGAGTGCTTGGAGGGGAACTTCCAGCTGGTGGTGTTCCCATGTGCTGGCTGCCCTTGTCCTTCAAGGTGATAGGAGTCATGGGTTTGGAAGGCACTGTCTAAGCAGACTTTGAGTTCCTACAGTGCACCTTATAGATGGTACACACTGCTGCTACTGTGCATCGGTGGTGGAGGGAGTGAATGTTTGTGGATGGGGTGCCAATCAAGCGGGCTACTTTGTCCTGGATGGTGTCAATCTTCTTGAGCGTTGTGGGAGCTGCACTCATCCAGACAAGTGGGGAGAATTCCATCACTCTCCTGACTTATGCCTTGTAGATGGTGAACAGATTTAGGGGAGTCAAGAAGTGAGTTACTCGTCACAGGATTCCTAGCCTCTGACCTGCTCTTATAGCCACAGTATTTAGATAACTAGTCTAGTTCAGTTCCTGGTTAATGGTAACCCCCAGGATGTTGATAGTGGGGGATTCAGTGATGGTAATGACATTGAATGTCAAGGGACGATGGTTAGATTCTCTCTTGTTGGAGATGGTTATTGCCTGGACCTGGACATGGACATTGCTGCATCTGAACATGGACGTTTCAGTATCTGAGGAGTCGTGAATGGTGCTGAACATTGTGCAATCATCAGCGAACATTCCCACTTCTGACCTTATGATGGAAGGGAGGTCATTGATGAAGCAGCTGAAGATGGTTGGGCCAAGGACACTACCCTGAGGAACTCCTGCAGTGATGTCCTGGAACTGAGATGATTGACCTCCAACAACCACAACCATCTTCCTTTGTGCCAGGTATGATTCCAACAAGCAGAGAATTTTCCACTGATTCCCATTGACTCCAGTTTTTCTAGGGCTCCTTGATGCCACACTATGTCAAATGTGGCCTTCATGTCAAGGGCAGTCACTCCCACCTCATCTATGAGTTCAGTTCTTTTGTCCATATTTGAACCAAAGCTGTAATGAGGTCAGGAGCTGAGTGGCCCTGGCAGAACCCAAACTGCGCGTCAGTGAACAGGTTATTGCTGAACAAGTGCGGCTTGATAGCACTGTTGAAGGCCCTTCCATCACTTTACCGATGTTCGAGAGTAGACTGATGGGGCAGCAATTGGCCAGGTTGGATTTGTCCTGGTTTTTCTGTACAGGACATGTCTGGGCAATTTTCCACATTGCCGGGTAGATGCCTGTGTTGTAGCTGTACTGCAACAGCTTGGCTAGGGAGGTGGCAGGTTCTGGAGCACAAATCTTCAGTACTGTTGCCGGAATATTGTCAGGGCATGTATCCTTTTTGGTACCCAGTGCCTTCAGCCGTTTCTTGATATCATGTGGAAAATCGATTTGGCTGAAGACTGGCATCTGTGATGCTGGGGACCTCTGGAGGAGGCTGAGATGGTTCATCCACTCGGCGCTTCTAGCTGAAGATTGTTGCAAATGTTTCAGCCTTATCGTTTTCACTGATGTGCTGGACTCCCCCATTGTTGAGGATGGGGATATTTGTGCAGCCTCCTCCTTGAGTTAACTGTTTAGTTGCCTACCACCATTCATGACTGGGTGTGGCAGGACTGCAGAGCTTAGATCTGATCCATTGGTTGTGGAATCACTTAGCTCTGTCTATCCTTGCTGCTTATGCCATTTGGCACACACGTTGCCCTGTGTTGTAGCTTCACCAGGTTAATACCTCATTTTTAGGTATGCCTGGTGTTACTCCTGGCATTTTCTACTGCACTCTTCATTGAACCAGGGTTGATCCCCTGGCTTGGTGGTAATGGTAGAGTGGGGGATATGCCAGGTCATGAGGTTACAAATTGTGTTTGAGTACAATTTTGCTGCTGCTAATGGCCCACAGCACCTGATGGTTTTCCAGTCTTGAGTTTTTAGATCTGTTCGAAATCTATCCATTTAGCATGGTGGTAGTGCCACACAACACGATGGAGGGTATCCTCAATGTGAAGGCATGACTTTGTCTCAACAAGAGCTATCTGGTGGTCTCTCCTACCGATACTATCATGGACAGATACATCTGCGCATGCAGGTTGCTGAGGATGAGGTTCAGGAATGTTTTTCCCTCTTGTTGGTTCCCTCACCACCTGCCGCAGGCCCAGTCTCGCAGCTATGTCATTTAGAACTTGGCCAGCTCAGTCAGTAGTGATGTTACTGAGCCACTCTTGGTGATGGACATTGAAGTCCCCCACCCCAGACTACATTCTGTGCCCTTGCCACCCTCAGTGCTTCCTCCAAGTGGTGTTCAACATGGAAAAGCATTGATTCATCAGCTGAGGGAGGGCGGTACATCGTGATTAGCAGGGGGTTTCTACCTTTGACCTGATGCCATGAGACTTCATGGGGCCTGGAGTCGATGTTGCAGACACCCAGGGTAATTCCCTCCCAACTGTATACCACTGTGCTACAACATCACCATCCCTGTCTATATTCTGTTCCACCAGCAGGACAGACCCAGCAGGGGTCTGGCATTATCTGTAATGTATGATTCCATGAGGTTGACTCTGCCAGGCTGTTGCTTGACTAGTCTGTGAGACAGCTCTCCCAATTTTGGCACTCTGTTAGTAAGGAGGACTTTGCAGGGCTGAGTTTGCAGTTGTCGTTGCCGGTGCCTGGGTCAATGCTGGGTGGTCTGCCTGGTTTCATTCCTTTTTATTGGCTTTTTGGCTTGCTAGGCCATTTAAGAGTCAACCACATTGCTGTGGAAATGGAGTCACATGTAGGCCAGACCAGGTAAGGACGGCGGATTTCCTTCCCTAAAGGGCATTCGTGAACTAGATGGGTTTTTATGACAATGGTTTCATGGACATCATTAGACTTTTAATTCCAGATTTTTATTGATCAAATTCAAATTCCACCATCTGCAAGGTGCTAATGGTGTGAACACAGACCTGTTGTTTTCCAATCCTCCCCCTTCTCTCACCGCAACCTTCCTCTTCAGATTTTCTGCTCTCAGACATCCAAGAACCTCTGCCTACCCAGCTACAACAGCCCCAGGAGGAAGGAGAGAGCAACACCACAACAATGATGAAGAGGCCTGCCTCTTGATATGACACTCAGAGCTATCAGCAGTTTCCATGTTGAACACCATTTGGAGGAAGCACTGATGGTAGCAAGGGCACAGAATGTACTCTGGGTGGGGGACTTCAATGTCCGTCACCAAAGTGGATTGATAGCACCACTACTGACCAAGCTGGCTGAGTTCTAAATGATATAGCTGCTAGACTGGGTCTGCGGCAGGTGGTGAGGGAACCAACATCTGACACTGTCACTGTGTGAACCTTAGAGGCAGCTATACAGTCAGGAATTGCACATAGCAAGTCATCAGGCGTGAAAGTGCTGCAGCCAGGCAAGGGGGCAAAGATAGTTTGTGTGCCAGCTCACCAGAGAGCACACAGGTTTTGCTGCAAAGGACTCAGATGATGACCTAGATGGTGTGGCATGCATGAGAACACTGATGGGCATGCACACCAGGATGCTGGGTGCATTGGCTGGCCTGCTAGACAGCCTCTTGTCACTGTCAATGAGCACGGAGGTGCCCTCTCCACAGCCTCTGCTGCATCTCCCTTTTGTGTTGCAAAGTTAGAGACACAGCAACTGCAGACCATGTGTTTCGTGTACCACTTAGAGGATCACCAAGTGAACCATGTAAAGTTTCTGAGGGCAGCTTTACTTACTAATACCCTCAAAATGGATTTCTAGCAACTGTTTTTTCAGTAGAGGTGTATAAACTTCTATTAATAGGCTGGACTCTTTCAATCAGAATGTTGGGATATAATTTAGTGTTGGTGACACAGCTTCAGTCTACCAGTGGGAGAACGGGTGTGAAATCCATGTCACCTCTCCAAGGGGTGCCTAATCCTAGTTAAGGGCAATCAGGCACTAAAGTGGATGGCGTTGGGCCTCCCACAGAACTAAGTCCCCAGCAGGGCAGAAATTGCACGCCCGAGAGCTACCAACTAATCAGAGGCTGGCAGCCCTAATTACTGGCAGTACCACTGGGGCTGGTAATTCAGTGATACCTTCACCAGGTGTCAGTGCTGGATCCCTGGAGTTAGGTGAGTGTGGACGGATGGAGTGGTTGCAGGGAAGGAGTTGTCGGTGGGCTCGAGGAGGGTTGATTGTAAGGGCAAGGGGTTGGCTCTCTGCTCTCATTCACCTTCCTGGTGTCAGTGACTCAATTGGGCACTAAGTCCCTTTGAAAGGGGGACCTACCAGGAAAGGCACTGGCAAACCTGGCAGGATTTGCTGGGTGGCCTTCAGGAGGCATGGGAGACCCGTGCGAGTTTGGGAGAATTGCTGAGCCACCACTAATTCCCAGTGGGCTCAGTGATAATGGCCTTTAAGTGGCTTAATAATGAGCCTAATTAGCCAGCAGGCAAATTCCTCACGCCAGCTCATTACCGCCGCTGACCAAGCAGAGGTCAGTTTTCCTGCTGGCGGGATTGGGCTATGTGGCCTCCACCCACCACCTAGCCAACTCTGGTGTGCCCCTTTTAAATCCTGACCATGGTTCTGCACATGTAAACCTAAATTCACTCACTCTTTGGCAAAATCTTATTCATACCTAAAATTAGTGTGCTTATTCTTTCATATATAAACCTTCATCGATTCTTTCATGCTGCTTTTTAACCTTTTGAATTCTTAGTTATTCTCTCATTCAATGATTAGCTTTTTAACCCTACAAGGTTTCTTTTAGTTAAAATCTAAGTGAAAACCCAGGTGCAGAACCACAGCATGGGATATCAGTCAGGTTAAACAGTAAGAAAAAAAGAGATGAATTAAGTTATAATGATCAGAGGACACGAAGCTTGGGTTTTGAAAGGATTACTTGTTTGATTCTCGATCCCACAGACTTGAGAATTTCTTTCAAACTATTATGTAAGTAAGATTTTGAAATATATGGCCTATCCACTATTGTTGAGAACCATAGGGTAAAAATTTGAAAAGAAAAGGCAAAGTAAATAAAAGTAAGTAAATAAATGCTAAGTTTAGGCTTTAATACCCTGAAGGTTATTTAGGAAAGGCTGAAGGAGCTATAGGGTTTTAGAGTATTAACACCTTTGGAAATATTGAATGTTGGAGGCAACATATTGAGTCTTAGATTTTTTTGATTTCTTTGTGTGTTTTGCTTTCTAAATTGGGTGAGTGAAAGAAGCTCAGTTGAACTTTTGAGGTGTTTTAAAGATGTAACATGTGTGGGCAAAAGCATACAATCTGCAAGTGAAGTCATGACTTCCCTTCCCACTATTTGTTTCAGAAGAACATTGCAATTATACAAGATGACAATTAGTAACTTCGTGCTCTGAAAGCTACATAAATAAAAACCTCAGCTAATGCATGTGCAATTTGAGGAATTGTATTTTTGAAAATGGGAGTCAGCTCTAATAAGACAAAGTGGTATCTTGAATGGTAATTTTCAGACATTTCTTATCTTAATCTTTGTTATTCATCTTTTACTGAGAGAAAAGATGGAGAAATGTTAAAGAATTCTGCTTGTGAAAATGCAAAGCTCACAGGAGAAGTGACAACAACACTGATGAAGAGGAAGAAAACTACTAAAAAAGCATGAATTGTTTGGGGAAAGGGAAAAGAATAAAAATTATGTTTTATCTTCATGGAGCACATTTTTACATGTACAGTGGAAGGAGAGTTTCAGATTTTTACTTTGTGCACTTGGTTAAAATTTTTAATACCTTTCATTCAAGATTTGATCTATTCATCTTCAGCCCGCATTGGGCTGTTTTCTGCAGTGGCCATTTTCAAAGAACAAAGAACAAAGAAAAGTACAGCACAGGAACAGGCCCTTCGGCCCTCCAAGCCTGTGCCGATTATATTGCCCGTCCAACTAAAACATTTTACACTTCCGGGGTCCGTATCCCTCTATTCCCATCCTATTCATGTATTTGTCAAGCTGCCTCTTAAACACCACTATCGTACCTGCTTCCACCACCTCCTCTGACAGCGGATTCCAGACACTCACTACCCTCTGCGTAAAAAACTTGCCCCACACATCTCCTCGATAGTTTTCTCCTCTCACCTTAAATCTATGTCCCCTAGTAATTGACTCTTCCACCCTGGGAAAAAGCTTCTGACTATCTACTCTGTCCATGCCACTCATAATTTTGTAAACTTCTATCAAGTCGCCCCTCAATCTCCGTCGCTCTAGTGAGAACAATCCGAGTTTCTCCAACCTCTCCTCATAGCTAATAACCTCCAGACCAGGCAGCATCCTCTGCACCCTCTCCAACACCTCCATATCCTTCTGGTAATGTGGAGACCAGAATTGCACGCAATATTCCAAGTGTGGCCTAACCAAGGTTCTATACAGCTGCAGCATGACTTCCCAGCTTTTATACTCAATACCCCTGCCAATGAAGGCAAGCATGCCATATGTCTTCCTGACTACCTTATCCACCTGCGTTGCCACTTTCAGTGACCTGTGGACCTGTACACCCAGATCCCTCTGCCCATCAATGCACTTAAGGGTTCTGCCATTTACTGTATAATTCCTGCCTGTATTAGACCTTCCAAAATGCATTACCTCGCACTTGTCTGGATTAAACTCCATCTGCCATTTCTCCGCCCAAGTTTCCAACTGATCTATATCCCGTTGTATCCTTAGACAATCCTCTTCACTATCTGCAACTCCTCCATCCTCAGTGTCGTCTGCAAACTTACTAATTAGCCCAGTTACATTTTCCTCCAAATCATTTATGTATACTACAAACAGCAAAGGTCGCAACACTGATCCCTGCAGAACTCCACTAGTCACAGCTCTCCATTCAGAAAAGCACCCTTTCACTGCTACCCTCTGTCTTCAATGACTAAGCCAATTCTGTATCCATCTTGCCAGCTCACCTCTGATCCCGTGCGACTTTACCTTCTGTACCAGTCTGCCATGAGGGACCTTGTCAAAGGCCTTACTGAAATCCATGTATATAACATCCACTGCCCTTCCATCGTCGATCATCTTTGTCACTTGCTCGAAAAACTCGATCAACTTAGTGAGACATGACCTCCCCTTCACAAAATCATGCTGCCTCTCACTAATATGCCCATTTGTTTCCAAATGGTAGTAAATCCTGTCACGAAGAATCTTCTCCAATAATTTCCCTACCACTGACGTAAGACTCACCGGCCTGTAATTTCCTGGATTATCCCTGCTACCCTTCTTAAACAATGGAACAACATTGGCCATTCCCCAGTCATAGAAAGATCAAACTTAATGACTGTTCTTGTGAGATGTCAATTAATCAAATTGTGGTTAAAAAAAAGACTTGCATTAATAGAGTGCCTTTCATGATGTTGGAACATCTCAAAGTACTTTACAACCAATTAAGTACTTTTGACGTGTAGTTTCATTGCCACCTGTTTGCACACAGTAAAATCCCACAAACAGCGATGTGATGATGACTAGATAATTTATTTTATTGATTTCATTGAGGGATAAATATTAGCCAGGACACTGGAATTAATATCCTTGCTCTTCCCCAAAATGGTTCCATACAATTTTTACATCCACCTGAGACAGCAGCCAGGACCTTAGTTTAATGTCTCATCCAAAAGACAGTGTAGCACTCGCTAGGTACTGCGCTGGAGTGTCAGCCTAGATTTGTGTGCTCAAGCCGCTGGAGTGGGACTTGAACGTGCAACCTTCTGACTCAACTGAGCCACAGCCAACATCCAATATTGACATTATGCTGTGTATCATTGAAACTGTCTATATACTTAATAGAATCTCAACGTCCTTCTAATTTTCAACATTAATAATGGAGGCTGAAAGGGAGCATAGAGAAAATGGGTTCCTGTAGTAGCAGACAAAACTCCAACAGGAAGAAATAAGTATCATAAAAATACAGAGAGGCAAGGGCAACTTTTAAATAATGCAAATTACTCTGCACAAAATACTGCCTATTTGTGTGAAATGCAGTAAATGAAGAAGAAATGGCATTTACCAAAAATGTGTGAATCATTTTAGATATTTAACTGATAATTATGGATTAATATGAATCAGAATTATCAGTAAAAGAGATCATGTACCACATTTCTGTTTTTCACAGTAATATATGAGCATGAAACAGGGCATTCCAGCTATAAATTACTCTTATTTTGATGCTGTAATGTTTTAGAGCATTAGAAAATGAAGTAGATGAGACTGATAGAACCATTAGTATACTGCAGTTAAATGCTGATGAATTATGTTCCCACAGAACGTCCAGTGACAATACAGTCCCACTGATCCATTACTAATGAGGAATGATGGTGCTTTTATCTGATTAATGGAGGGCTCACTCCAGTGATAACATTATTGCAAGTCACCAGATAGCTGGTAGTTGTTTGTCACAAGCATTTGCAAAAAAAATCTAAAACTGTCACATCTGTTTTGTAGCCTGAAAACGATCTGCCACCCACAACTCTTTCCAATTTAAAAAATGAAGTACTGAATATTTTAAAGGATACTATAGAAAATTTGGTTTTTTTGCTGTCCTTGGGATGGCCTTGTGTACTATAAATTGTGTTTGTGCTATGTGCTTGTTCCATATATCGAGCTTTATCATTCCAGTTAACGCAAAAGACTGGACTAAAGCTCCCAGAGGGTAACTGTGCCCTATAAAGAGGTTTGCGGTCAGTAACTTACTGGTAGAAATTTAAAACCGGCTGGCTAAAAATTACTAATTCAAGTAAGTTGAATTTTGGTTATTTACCATAACAGTTGACAATTTTACCCTAAAAGAACAAAATGCATATTCGCCAAACCAGAGCTTCCTGGATGATGAAGAGGTTGGAAAGTAGAATGAAGCAGAAAATGGGGGCATATTACAGGTATCAGCTTGATAATACAAGGGAGAATAGAGGAGAAGTGAAAATTACTCATTTGGTAGTACAGAACTTGAGTATTGCTGAAAAAAGAGACATGCTGTTGAAGCTTTTTGTCTTGTACTCATCAGTACAGACACAAGAATGCCAAGTGTCAAAGGGGACAACAATTTACACTGCATGAGAAAAGGAATGCTGATTGGTTGGCAGGTCAGCTCTGATTGTTCGAGGTGTTGCCATGGCGACAGCACCAGGGAACTATTACCCCACCCCCATGCATTTGTTTACTCAAAAAAGGTGCCATGTCTGGTCATATTCCTTTTGTCTGTAGAGGGCGCATCAAAGCTACCCTGTGGGATAATGGCTAACCTGATTAGATCATTGCTCACTGTGCATCACACATACTCACGAACGAGCATAAGGACATCAAAAGTAACCAGTTTACCTCAAGTTATATTGGAAGGGTTATGTGTCTAAAAAATTTGAGCAACAAGTGAAACTAGTTGTTCCATACTGCTAGTATGCAATGACAACACGAGTGGTGTTTTCCACTGACAGGATGTTACCGTTAAGCCAAAAAGATGTTCTGCCTACCACACAAATGAGTAATGTGATGTATGAATTTCAGTGCTGGTGAGGTGCCAGGTACATAGGCTATATGTCTCAACAACTGGTGGAGCATAACAAACAGCACGTCCTTTTGGCTATTCACAATAGACAGAGTGCTAACTGTACTCAACCAACCTGTGCTTGCAAAACTCAGTACATAATGTCGAACATTAGATGTAATTCTGCGATTGGGCAGCATTTGTTGAAGCAGGTGCAGGAGGCAATACCCTGGAAATCACGTGTACAGGGTACTCATGACATACCTGCAAACGACAGAGAGACAGTGCCTGAGGAGACTTTGTCTTTCGCAAGCCACTGTGACATCTCTGTGTGGCATGCTAGCCTGAGAGGTTGCATGCAACTGTGCGGGGGCCATCCAATGACTGTGGCATTGAAAATCACAGTGGCACAACACTTTTTTTTGCATCAGGGTCATTTCAGGCTGTGTGTGGAGACCTGAGTGGCATAACCTAGCACACCACTGTATTAAAATGTTTACAGATGCCATGTTTCGCCGCGCAGAGCAATTCATTGCCTTCACCACTGACAACAGTAATCAGATGGAAAGAACAAGAAGCTTTGCAGCCATGGCAGGATTTTCAAGGGTGAAAGGCATTATTGACTGCATCCATGTCACCATCAAGGCACCATGAGAGCAGCCATGGGTATTTATTAACAGAAAGGGTAACCACTCAATCAATGTCCAGATAGTCTGTGACCACCAACAGTGCATAGTGCAGGTGTGTGCAAGGTACCTGTGGAGCAGCCAAGATTTGTACATCTTCAGGCACTCCCAGGTGCCAGGCATGTACAGTGGACTTGATGCATTGGAAGGATGGCTGCTGGGTGAAAAGGGTGTGCGTTGAAGAAGTTGCTCATGACACTTGTCTGAGAGCCCAGGACTGAACCTGAGTACCGATACAATGAAAGCCACAACACAACCAGGTCCATCACTGAGCATATCTGGAGAACCTCTTCCAAAGTGGTTGTTTGTTGTGCTCTCCACAACCTGGTGCTGCAGAGAGGGAATCTCCTATTGGAGGAAGAGCCAACGGAGACCATCCATTCCTTTGATGAGGAGATATAGGAAGAGGAGGGGAATCCAGCACAGCCAGGTGTGCAAGGCCCTGCCAGGGAGCATCTACATGGTCGTGAGGCAAGGGAGGCTTTAGTCTTGCAAAGATTTGGTCTATCCAAATGTCTCACCATCTTGGCCAGTGCTTTCTTCTTCTCCCTCCTTCATCTCAAGATCCAAGTTAGTCATCTCTGACAATCACAAACATCGAAACCATGTCACTCATTTGAGTGCATAAGAGTACACTTTCAAATAAGACCATCAATAGAAACCAGCTCAATGAATTCTCACACACAGTAAATAAACAGTGACTTTTTTGAGGGTGTTCAAACAAGAAATCATTATGTACACTGAACCTCAGTAACATTTGCAAACAATACAAATTTGAAATTCACCTCTGTGTACCAAAGCGTGACTACTGTGGGTTTTGTTTTTTATTCTTTTCTCGGTGCTGTGGCAAGATGCTCCTCTCCCATTTCCGGCACGGTGGAGACAGGCTGCTGACCCTTAAGCCCCCTTGTCGGTGATGACTTTGGTGGTCATCCTCTCGTCGCCTGAGGTTGTGAGGACCCCGACATGATGGGTGTCCCCTGCACAGTGGCAGGAAGCCCATCTGTCGACCCAGCAAATAAAGGTATCTGTGCCAATGGCAGAGGGGCAGAGGAGATGCTGTCCGTATCAGAGGTGCCCTGAGAGGTGCCCCCAGGTGGCATCAGATGCTGCTCGCCCTCCACCGTGAGGTCCATTTGGCCTTCCCTGTTTTCCTGAGAGGAATCAGGAGCTGGATGTGACTCCAGGCTCCTCATCCCCCCAGTTATCGCCCTGGCTCTGGGCTGCTGAGCTCACATACAAGGCAATGGAGTGCAGGTCAGAACACATAACCAGAATTGCTTCAGTAATCTGCTGGGTTTGGCCTTCCAGACAGTTGCCAGTCTGTCAATGGAGGAAGCCATACGTTCTGTTGAGCGGGTGATCACAGATCTTATGTCCTGGATGCATACTTTCAAAGTCCTTGACAGAACCTCTGGTATCTCTGTCACATCATCATGCACCTCGTGCTGAACGTCCAGCATCTGCCGTCTTACAGATGACCCCATAGGCTTGTCACCTGACTGGAAATCAGTATCTGACTCTCCTCCAGCATTGCCAGAAGCCTACTCCACCTCAGTCTCTGGCAGCTGCACGTGCAACTGTGTTCTGCCCACACCCATTTGTGGTTCCTTTAGTTCCGAGGTGTGATTCCCCACCGAGCTGCTAGTATCTCCTCTGTTCCACCAGGGTAAGTCGCTCTGGTCATCACTCTCAACTCACACACTCAAACCCATCACACATCCACAGGGATCTCACTCACTGCCAGTACAATGGACATCACCATTCACTCTCTCAAACACATCTTCATTGTCTTCATCCCATCCACTCACCACCCAGATATACCACACATACTTATCATCCAGCCTGGCAGGCGTCCTGCTTACACTCTCTCCATCTCTATTCATGAAAGACAAGCTGGCACACAACAAGAGGGCGAGGTGGCAGACTAGTGGAGGAATGCCTGAAATCAAGGTCCTCACGGGCTTTGGAAACAGAGCCATCCAGCTGGCCAGAGAGGATCTGGACCATTTCTGTGCTGATGGTGAGGTCGGCAATGATCTACCAAGTGAGGATCCAGCAGTGCAACATCCATCAGACAACCATGCTGTGAGTGATATGTCCTGTTCCGCAGTCCCCTGCCATGCACTAATTATCTCTCCTTGCTTTCTCAGGAACATCTGAGAAACAGCCAAGGAGTCCACGACCCAGGAACCTAAAGGCACCTTCAGTGAATTCCCATCACATCGCTCACCCACACCCTCCACCAGCGCAGAGACACACACCTAGGTGGGACCTAGCTTTAGAGTAGCCTCGGGATCACAATCTGGTGAGCACACCGCACTGTCTGATTCACAGCAAGTGGCGGCAGGGATTTCCCAGGTCTTCGGCACTCAGAGGGCTGCTGGAGGCCAGAGATTTACTGAGTCTGAGTCAGATGACAAGCCCCTGGACTCAGTCATGATACAGTTGCTGGAGCTGCCAAGACAAGCTCAGGAACATCAGGAAAGGATGTCTGCAGAACTCCTCAGACTGCAAGGCATGATGGAGGAGTCTGTCCGCCTTCAGGCTGAGGTGATAGCGCCGGCATGCCAAAGCACTGAGGTCAACACTGGTAGGATGGCAACTGTCATGGAGACCTTGGTCCAGGACATTGGCCCTGCACTGCTGTGCGGGCTGAACTCCATCACTGATGTCATAATTGCCTTCCAACAGTGTCAACATGAGAGGGGTGCAGGGCAGCTCGATCTCACTCCAGCTACGCCTTCTCCTCACGGAGTCAGCCAGGGTCCCTCGGGCAGCCGTAGGGAGGAGGATCAGCAGGCATTCCCCCGGGGCCATCCACCCAGGTGACTCCAGGAGTGTCTGGCCCATCCGAATCCCCTCTTCCTGTGACCCCAGCAGCTCCAGTTCTACAGACCAAGGCGGGGACTACTCAGCAGGAAAGCAGGCCGGGGCCCTCCACATCTTGGCCCACCAGAAGACGCCTGCCAAAGTCATCACAGACAGGGCGTGGCAGTCAGCAGGCTGACTCCACCTCTGCTGTGGATATCGGGGGAAACACCAAGACATAGCGGCAGGATTAGGAAGGTTAAGAAGATGTAGCTGCACAGCCTGGACACAGGTGTTAATCACTTGTATATAATGTTCACTATTGTAAATATATTCCAAAGAATGTCACCCTGCCTATGGCTCCTTGTTCTGATGAGCAGTGCTCATGTCACTCAGGTGTGAAACCTTTCTGCACAAGATAAAGAGCAGGTGTCTCAGTCCAGGGCATCTTCCCTGTGCTCTGTGCAGTCTTCAGACCAAAGTGATGGTCCAGCCTCACACTCACTGGACACATTAGTGATGCCTGCACCTCGATGGTGTTTGTCATTGCTGCCAGAATGTTGTGGGCAGGCGTCACCGAGTTCCATCATTCTCCCTGTGTGCTCTCAGCACCTTTAAGGTGGGGCTGGCAGCATGTGTGACCGGTAACGCTCACGGTTCTCCTGAAGGGGTCAGTTGCTGAAGACTGACAAAGGAGGCCATTTAAAGTTTCACGGCTGCACCTTCATGATAGGACCCTGATCTCAGAGCGCAAGCGAGCTGCCTTCAGCCAGACAGGAGTCAGACATTCACAGAGGATGTGAGGATCCATGGTGTCTCCTCACTGCATGTCATCATCATCCTCCTCAAATCTAGCAGCTATGAGCTACTCTGCAGTGCACCTGTCTCATCTGGCCAGTTCGATGGTCTCATTGCCATCATCATTGCCTGCGAGGACCTCCTCACCCTCATCCCTGTCGACATCCTCCTCATTGGAGGAGACATCCAGCTCCTCCACCTTCTCCTCAGCCAGCTCTTCACCTTGTTGCAGTGCCAGGTTGTAAATGGCGTAGCAGACAACAATGATGCATGACAGCCTCTGTGGACTGTATTGCAGGGCTCCACCAGGCTAGTCCAGGTACCGGAACCTCATTTTCAGCATCCTGATGGTTTGGTCCACCAACGTGTAAGTTGCAGCATGAGCCTCGATATACCTTCGCTCCGAGGAAAATTGTGTTTGACTAACTTGATTGAGTCTTTTGATGAGGTAATGGAAAGGGTTGATGAGACCAGTGCAGTTGATTTGTGCGTGTAGACTTTCGAATGATATTTGATAAAGCACCATGTGACAAGAGGAGCAGGAACAGTATGGATACACAATGGCTAAGGCATAGAACACAGAGAGCTTGGTGAATGGCTTTTTTTGGATTGGAGGTGGTATTCTTCAGGGCAGTGTACTGGAGCCACTACTGTTTTTGATGTGTTAATGTCATGGACTTGGGCGTACAGGGCAGACTATCAAACTTTGCAAATGACACAAAACTTGGAAGTGTGATAAACAGTGAGGTAGTAATAGACTTCAAAAGGTCATGTGCAGGCTGGTGGAATGGGCGGACATATAACAAATGAAATTCAATGCAGTAAAGTGTGAGGTGATACATTTTGATAGAATGAAACCAGACAATACAGGCTAAATGGTACAATTTTAAAGGGGGTTCAAGAACCGAGAGACTTGGGGACATTAGTGCATAAATCTTTAAAGGTGAAAGACCAGGTTAACAAAGTAGTCAATCAAGCTCATGAGATCCTAGTCTTTTTAAATATAGGCCTGGAAGTTTGTATTAAACCAATATAAGCATCAGTTCAGCCCAGCAGGAATATTTTGTCCAATATCTGGGCATCATGTTTTTGTTGTGCGGTTCCCAGAAGTTTGAAATAATCACATTATTTTACACATACAGGAGCTGACATTGAATGCATTTCTCAGATCTCACCATGTGCTGTGGAATGATTCATTGGCCTGAAATTTTCCGTCAGCGAGTTGGGGGCGGGGCCCGCTCATCGATGGGAAAATGACGCGGGATGATGTTGGGCGGAACCCTTGATGTCATCCCGCCCCATTTAAATATTCAGGAAGGCGGGTGGACAGCGAAATCAGCTGTCCGCCCGCCGACCTGTCAATGGCCAATTGAGGCCATTGACAGGATCATTAAGCCAATTAAAGGCTCTGCCCTTCTAACCTTAATGCTGGCGGGCAGGCCAGGAGCCCCAGCGGGCTTCTGAAAAAACACGAAACCTCATCCACCGGCGGGATGAGGTTTCATGCCTGTTTTTAAAAAGTTTAATAAAGTTTTAGTCATATTTATTAACATATCCCATCTCGTGTGACATTGTCACATGAGGGGGACATGTTAATAATTTTTTTATTATTCTATTTTTGATATTTAAAACACTGTCAGTGATCTCCCTGAGACAGCACTTAGTCTCAGGGAGCAGTGCACTCTTTTGTACGCATGCGCGAATGAGCGCACTCTGACAGTTGGGGAATCCCTCTCCCTCCGCACAGGAAGTGCATAGCGCTTCCCGTTGGTCAGTCTGCTGGGTGGGCCTTAATTGGCCCACCCACTTAAAATGACGGCGGGGCCCATTTCGGTGGTGGGGATTGGCTGCCCGCCCGCCGCCGAGCCAGTGGGGCCCACCCACTCACCAAGGGCAAAATTCTGCCCAATTGCTCAATACATTGAATGTAGTGCAGCAGTGAATGACATGTCATTCTGGATGTACATATATAAATTTGCATAACAATATAGTTCCTAACTCTTCTCGAATAATATAGCAATATCACACTGCATTTTATGATAGACATAAAAGCATTGGAGAAGATACAGAAGAGGCTTTACTGGAATGGCACCAGGAATTGGGGATTCCAGTTATATGAATAGATTGAAGAAGTTGGGGTTGTTCTGCTTAAAGCAGAGATTTCATAGCGGTGCTTGAGATCATGAGGAGTTTAGAAAAAGTGTATGAAGAGAAAATGCTTCCAATGGCTGAATGGTTGAGATTGAGAATGCACAGATGTAAGCTGATCAGCAAAAGAACAAGAGCCAGAGTGGGGAAAATCTTTTCAAGGCAGTGCATGGTTAGAATGTGGAATTCACTATCTGCTAGAATGGTGGATATAAATTCAATGGTAGCTTTCAAAAAGGAATTGGATAATTACTTGGAGGAAAAAAAGAATTGCAGGGATATGAAGAAAGAGTGAAAGGATGGGACTAACTGGATTGAAAGAGCTGGTGCAGACTAGATGGGCTGAATGGCCTCCTTTATTGCTGTCATTTTCTAAGGTGGTATGATTCCTTTTGAGTTGCAACACAGTGGTTTAATTTAGAAAATGAAAACAGAAAATTCCAAAATGCTCAGCAAGCCAGGTAGTATCGAGAGAGAACAAAGTTATTGTTTCAGGTCAGTGACCTCACAACAGAATTTCATTTAGGATTCAGGTGGGGTCTTAAATTGAAATGAAAGAGGTTTGAGAGTTCTGAAGCCTGAAAGAAATAAGTGCCCTTAACTTGCTACCGGATCAACATAGGCAAAGATAACAGCAGTGTTTCTGAGGAGAGGAGGGGATTGCAGAAATTATTGCTGTCTGTTTGTCTATCTGTCTGTGATGAGGTGTGTATCGTCACTTAATGATTGCGGGATTCTGAAATGCAGCTTGGAAGTTAGCGATAATTAAACAGGCACATTTTTTCAACCCAAGTATTAATTACTGTTTGTAGTTTCTGTGATTCCCTTGCTCCCTTTTTATTCCCATAACATCATAAAGATGAAATATTGCAGAAAAACAAAGCTGTGTGAGGCTATTTTTGACCTGAAAATCTACTACTGCAGAGTATTTGACCAGACCATCATATTTCAATGAATGAGTGAATCAAGTCCCACTCAGAAGACAGATTAGTCTTTCCCACATCACTAATCATTCCTAGAATATTTGGCCCCAGTATATATTTGGGCTGGAAAGAAACAGTGGGGAATGGTGGGGGGTGGATTTTCGGATGGGAAGCCAGATGTATGAATTTCCTGCAGAAACTAACTACAAGATGTCTTTTAAATTTTTTCAGTGGGTTTCCAGCCCGACAGCCTACCTGATTGACAGGCTGTCTATCTGTCAGGCAGGTGAAGCAGCCAGGGAGTGCATGGCAGGTCAGTCTGACTGGCATTGCGGGGCACAGGGTGTCCGACTCTGTTGGTTTTCTTGATCCCTGCCCATTGCACGGGGCGGGGATCAGACATGATTAGCTGATTGCAGGGATCCATGGAGGTAAGTTTGTTGGGCCTGAAGAAAACACTCAGTCTCCTCCTGGCCCACGAGCAGGGAATAAAGGTACTTATATCATGGATCCATCCCTTCTCGCCTCCCACCCACCCCCACCCCACATTGATCTGTTGTGTTCCCCCAGGCTCAGGAATCCCAACCTCCCTGAGCTAAAAATAAAAAATGCTGTTAAAATGGTGGCACACAGTCTTCTTTCATTCACTGACCCACTTACTAAAAGGGGATTGGTCCACCTCTGAGCCCTGCATTTAAAACTGGAAGAAGGCACCTTGGAGGTGATTTAGGTCCCAGTTTGAGAATTTTAACATTTTTTGCCTTCTCACTCATCCTTGAGGATTAATCTCCCCTTTAGTTTTTTGAAAAAGTTAATTGACAACAGATCACAAAACATGTAATTAAGCAAAGTCTTTATTTTTAAACTTGCCTATAATGCCCTTATATTAATTTATTAATATTAATATTAGTTAATATTTATAAGCAATATTCATGTTAGTTAAACATACTCTTTATGATAGAATATGATGCTGCAGTGAAAAATTGGGCTTTATGGAAGTCAGGGAAGGAGAAAGGGTGGCAATGCATTTAGCTCAATGTTACATGTTTTGTGATTCAAAGGCTTATGAGAATTATTATATTCCTAATGTTTGCTTCAATACATCATAGTGTACAGAATTTTCAATTAAAATGTTGCATTTTAAATTGCTGTGAACTTCTGACAAAAAAACAACTACCTTTTCAAAACCAGACAACAAAATGTTAAAACAAAATAGTAACTGTAGATATTCGGCATTGCTAATGATAATTGCTTTTTGCAGTCACCAATCTTAGCTGGCCTCAGGTGAGCGCATGTCGACTTATCACCAAGAAACGCATCTCTGTCTGCTACATCAGGCATGATGCATGGCTCAAGTCAAAATAAAGAGACAAGGGAAAAGGGGAAGAAGGTGTTTATTTTACAAGAAGAAGACTTGATCTGAATATATTTTGTTTTGTTGCCAAGTGTGAATATTCATACCAAGATAGGATTATAAGCCCATGACATGTGAAAAGAAGTAGTTATATGGGTTTGTAACTTAAGCTGTGGTTCTACAGAATGTTCCTACTTTTGTTGTGGGGAAAAACACGTAAGCATTTGAATGCACAAAGTTGGTAGATGACTAAGGTAGTAGATGTTTAGGGACATTTTACCCTATTAATTTTTACACAAAACATGGTGCTTTCTGGTTAGTGCTAACCACTTCTGTACTTCATTACTGAAAATTCTTTAATCCCAAAAATGAAGGAAAACAAAGTGACATCTGAAATTTCAGCAAGACAACCAGGATAAGACTTCCCCAAAACTTACCTAAATAGTCATAAATTCAACCCCTTTCTCTCGCTCACAGAAGCAATCTGCTCCTTCTAGACCCATTCCCTAGAAATCTAACTCCCCGTTCTTTCACAGGGGTACTCTCCTCCAATCCTATCAATTCGTATACCACACTCTCTTCCTCAATTAAACCTGTTCTTCTTCCCTTTTTAATTCAACCTGGTACTCTTCCCTTCTCACACATGCAGCTCCATTAATTCAGCCTGCATTCCATCTCAGTCTCAGTTCAAGCTAGCACCCTTTACACATCCTTAGTTTATGGTGGCATTCTTTCCTTCCTCCTTCAACTAGCCTTAGCGCACTTCCTTATACCCCAATTCATTTCTGTCAGCTCTACCTCTTTCCACCTCACCCTAAGTGTTGCTTTCAGCTTCTAGTCTTTCCACACCTTGTTTATTGCCATTCATCTCCTCTCAATCTCCTTCTTTTCATCTATTTCCCACCTCTGTCTTTGTTCATCGCCGCTCTTATTTAACATTACTCCAGCCCCTGCATACTGTTGGTAAGATTTTTGACATGCACCGTGCAAAGGCTGAAACCCCTTGGAGTAAAGCTCTGGTTGGGGTAATATCGAAGGAGGAAGGCCTATCCCATGTAGAGTTTTGGCATCAAATTGCAACATTGGGAACAAGTCCGGAATGCAGATGCTAGAAATCTGAAATAAAACACAAAATGCTGCAAATACTCAACAGGCCTGGCAGCATCTGAGGAGGGAGAAACAACGGGCTGAATTTTATGCGGGTGTGGTGTCTCCGCGCCCGCCATTGGCTGGCTCACCCCACAGCCATTTAACGGTCATCGGGCAATTAATTGGCTTGAGGCACAACTTCTGCTCCTCCTTCTGGAGAGTTGCCAGCCAAAAGGTTGACCAGCAGCTCTCATGTCCCAGCAGTGCCACTGGGACCAGTGATCATTGCTGGAGCTCGGACTTTCAGGTAGGTCCAGGGTCTCACCATGGGGTCTGGGCTGCGATGGACAAGTCGGAGATGAAGGTGAAATGCCGGGAGGGTGGTTGGGGGGTGGGGGATATATATCTTGTGGAGGGGTGGTTTCTGATAGGCA
Organism: Cetorhinus maximus; assembly: GCF_964194155.1. Lineage (NCBI taxonomy): Eukaryota > Metazoa > Chordata > Chondrichthyes > Lamniformes > Cetorhinidae > Cetorhinus > Cetorhinus maximus. The sequence goes on along the minus strand of NC_135888.1, from coordinate 82,825,371 downwards.
CAGGTGCCCAAAAAGGAGGCAGACCACCACCCACACCATCCCCCCCACCACCCCCCCACCCCACCCACACTAGCCCAGCCACTGGTTTTTACACATCTCTTCACCTTCAAACCCGCCAGCGAGGGAATGTAAACTCCAGCCTTTTGTTTGTCACAGATGCTGCCTGACCTGCTGAGTGTTTCCAGCGTTTTCTATTTTTATTCCTGAGATGATGATGTCAGTGTGTGAAATGCTGATGGCTGATACATATGCAAATCAATAATTACAAGACTTACTAGTAACAACCTTTCCCATAATGTCATTAATTTATCTCAAATTAAGTGTATGTTAAACTGTTATATAATATAAATATCCTGACGCCCTAATAATCTTGGCCTCATCATTATAGCCTTATTCTATATCACTGAACTTTGTACTGGCTTCTATTACTATTTTAATGCTCATTAAACTTGAATTTTACAGTAAGTAAGAGTTTAAGAAGCATATTTTTATTCATTTTTACAATGGCACACAGTTCTGTTATTATTTGGGCCAAAATTTGATTAATAATGTTATTAGTGATAGATTAATCATCATATTTTATCATTGTGACACAGTGCATTGCCTGTGCTGCCAATTAGATATTCAATTGAGTTAGGTACCTGTTTCCTTACTGAGTACCATGGATTATACCATGGTGTGCTGTGCCAGAAAGGAATAGTCCAGAACTAAGATAACTGTAGTACAATTTCATTCAGCAATGTGCTGACATTTTTAATTTTTTAAAAATTCATTCATGGGATGTGGGCTTCACTGTCTGGGCCTACATTTATTGCCCATCCCTAGTCACTCTTTAGAAGGTGTGGTGAGCTGCCTTCTTGAATCACTGCAGTCCATGTGGTATAGGTACACCCACAGTGCTGTTAGGAAAGGAGTTCCAGGATTTTGACCCAGTGACAGTGAAGGAATGGCGATATATTTCTAAGTCAGGATGGCGAGTGACTTGGAGGGGAACTTCTAGGTGGTGGTGTTCCCATCTATCTGCTGACCTTGTCCTTCTAGATGTTAGTGGCCGTGGGTTTGCAAGGTGCTGTTGAGGGAGCCTCGGTGAATTTCTGCAGTGCATCTTGTACATGGTACACACTGCTGCTACTGTGCGTCGGTGGTGGAGGGAGTGAATGTTTCTGGATGTGGTGCTAATCAAGCGGGCTGCTTTGTCCTGGATGGTGTCAAGCTCCTTGAGTGTTGTGGGAGCTGCACTCATCCAGGCAAGTGGGGAGTATTCCATCACACCCCTGACTTGTGCCTTGTTGTTGGTGGACGTGCTTTGGGGAGTCAGGAGGTGGGTTACTCGTCACACAATACCTAGCCTCTGACCTGCTCTTGTAGCCATAGTATTTATATGGCTAGTCCAGTTCAGTTACTAGTCAATGGTAACCCCCAGGATGTTGACATTGGAGGATTCAGTGATAGTAATGCCATTGAACATCAAGGGGCGATGGTTGGATTCTCTCTTGTTGGAGATGGTCATTACCTGACACTTGTGTGGAGCAAATGTTACTTGCCACTTGTCAGCCCAAGCCTGGATATTGTCCAGGTCTTGCCACATTTTGACATGGACTGCTTCAGTATCTGAGGAGTCACGAATGGTGCTGAACATTGTGCGATCCTCAGTGAACATCCCCACTTCTGACCTTATTTTTGAAAGAAGATCATTGATGAAACAGCTGAGGATGGTTGGGCCGAGGACACTACCCTGAGGAACTCCTGCAGTGATGTCCTGGAGCTGAGATGACTGACCTCCAACAACCACAACCATCTTCCTTTGTGCTAGGTATGACTCCAACCAAAGGAGAGTTTTCCCCCGATTCCCATTGACTCCAGTTTTGTCTGGGCTCCTTGATGCCACACTCGGTCAAATGCTGCCTTGATGTCAAGGGCAGTCACTCTCACCTCACCTCGGGTGTTCAGCTCTTTTGTCCATGTTTTAACCAAGGCTGAAATGAAGCCAGGAGCTGAGTGGCCCTGGCAGAACCCAGACTGGGCGTCAGTGAGCAGGTTAATGCTAAGCAAGTGCCGCTTGATAGCACTGTTGATGACCCCTTCCATCACTTTACTGATGATCGAGAGTAGACTGATGGGGCGGTAATTGGCCGGGTTGGATTTGTCCTGCTTTTTGTGTACAGGACATACTTTTTTAGGACTAATTTTCCACGTAGCCGGGTTGATGCCAGCGTTGTAGCTGTATTGGAACAGCTTGGCTAGGGGCGCAGCAAGTTCTGGAGTACAAGTCTTCAGTACTATTGCCAGAATATTGTCAGGGCCCATAGCCTTTGCAGTTTCCGGTGCCTTCAGCCATTTCTTGATATCTTGTGAAGTGAATCGAATTGGCTGAAGACTGGCATCTGTGATGCTGGGGACCTCTGAACGTGGCCGAAATGGATCATCCACTTGGCATTTCTGGCTAAAGATTGTAGCAAATGCTTCAGCCTCATCTTTTGAATTGATGTGCTGGCCTCCTTCATCATTGAGGATGGAATGTTTGTGAAGCCTCCTCCTCCAGCGAGTTGGTTAATTGTCCACAATTCATGACTGGATGTAGCAGGACTGCAGAGCTTAGATGTGATCTGTTGGTTGTGGGATCGCTTAGCTCTGTCTATCACTTACTGCTTATGCTGTTTGGCACGCAAGTAGTTCTGTGTTATAGCTTCTCATTTTTAGGTATGCCTGGTGCTGCTTCTGGCATGCCCTCCTGCACTCTTCATTGAACCAGGTTTGATCCCCTGGCTTGATGGTAATGGCAGAGTTGGGGATATGCTGGGCCATGAGATTACAGATTCTGTTTGAGTACAATTCTGCTGCTGCTGATGGCCCACAGTGCCTCATGGATGCCCAGTCTTGAGTTTCTAGATCTGTTCGAAATTTGTCCCATTTAGCACGGTTGTAGTGCTACACAACATGATGGAGGGTATCCTCAATGTGAAGCCAGGACTTTGTCTCCACAACAACTGTGCAGTGGTCACTCCTACCGATACTGTCATGGACAGATGCATCTGCGGCAGGTTGGTGAGGATGAGGTCAAGTATGTTTTTCCCTCTTGTTGGCTCCCTCACCACCTGCTGCAGATCCAGTCTAGCAGCTATGTCCTTTAGGACTCGGCCAGCTTGGTCAGTAGTGGTGCTAGCGAACTACTCTTGATGGTGGACAAGTGCAGAAAATTGCATCCTTTACAGATCCTCTCTCACTAGGGACCAGTGTCCATTTCCCCCCTCTCAGCTGTATACCTTGAGAAAATAAATTGGATACTAATAAGTTAGTTTGCATGAAATTAGGCTTTAGCCCAAGTGAGGGGAAGTATTGAGCCCGCTGGCAGGTAGTGCATTACTTACATTATAATATCTTAATCTCTCTTTGTTTAACACTATTAGATGTGCGTTTAAACTCTGAATTAAACAGGGCCAGTTGATAGACCTCTGAGTGTTTGTGCCATCCATCATGCAACACTTGTTACTTGTGCTTCAGTAAAATCAAAGAGAATTCTGGTCTCAGTGTTCACTTGTAAGAATAACGGTTACTATATCACTGTACACGCTACTGTGCTGGTAGAAGCTGTTAATCTCTGTCACGTTACATATATGTTATTGATCAAATTTAAACTTAATCAAGTTGAAGCTTTGATTAAAAAGTCAGCCAATTAGCTTCTATCTAACAAAAAAAGGTCCTAATATCCTTTATACTGTTTTAAACTGCCATGTGCCATTTATTTGTTTATTTGTGCTTTTTTAATGAGAAAATTGTTTAATTTCCCTCCTTAACAGACTCACTCAAGTCAAGACTCAGGCTAACATACTGAAGTATTGATCAATTAGATTTCTATATTTAATTTCTCACTTATTAACATATCAGGATTTAAGGAGCAAAATTCTTACTTTCAGTTCAAATTCCAGTTTTGATTTGGCCACCCCTTTTCACTGCAGTATTTGTTTTATACAGCTGTTTGAAGCCTTCCTTGATAAAGTCAAATTTCTTTGAATTAAGCGGCAAAGAAATAATGGTTCAGTCTACAAAATTATAATAAGTCAAAAATATGAAATCAAAAGCACATTGGAATACCTGCACTGTGGAGCAGAACACGCTTGCCAACATTAATAGTCCTGATAAATACAACAACGTAACAAGCTATTGGCTAAATTTTAAGGTATTATGCTTCCTAGCTGTGTATAACTCAAGATTCTAGTAACAACTTTGTCTTAGAATAAGCTCTGGAAGCTGTGAGTAATACTTAAAAATAAAATGAATCAGGAGGAAATTAAGTTTTACTTCAGAAGCTGCAGTATGAAGCCACACAGGCTGATGGGTGAAAATCCTTTTTTACGTATTCACAATGTGTTCCTTCAACCCTTGAGAAATTTCAAGGCGATGGACAAACACTTTCAAAAAGTCAAAAGTGAGCCAATGCAGAATGGGCCACAATATATTCCGAACTTGAACCCTGTGATTTCAGGCCCCAGATTGAACCATTTTTTGCACATATTACAATTATGTAACATGCTCCAATCATTTCTCTTGTTTGTATTATTACAACATGAGGACATTAGGGTAGTGCTCGCTTCTGCACTCCTGATTGCAGCTTTGCCCACTGTTGGCAAATCAGGCAGTGCAGGCCATACTTGCCCATCCATATAGAACACTGCTTGGATGTCAGCCAATAATTTTCCAATATGCACTGCCAGCAGGTCAGGCTCCATACCAGAAATGCTGAAACAGAACATTAAAATTTTAGGCATAATATTTGAAGAAAATAACCTGTAAAGATGGAGAGAGAAAGTGAGTGAAAAAACTTTCAGCTCAAAACATTGTAGTGCTGGTCAAATGGAAAAATATTTTCGGAATCCTTTCTCAATTGAGAAAGTCTGCTGATCTGATGCAGTAGGTTAGTGCTGCTCCGTTACCTCTTGGATCTAGTTTTGTATTCAATCCAGAATCATGGAGCAAGGGGTCTGTAATAGCTGCAAGAGTCATTGTCACGTGAAATGCATTTGGGTGCCTCAACCCTGTTCCTAATAGATGCTCCAAAATGTTCAACATTTAACAAAAATTTGGCAATTAGATACGAAGCAGCCAGAAGAGTGGCAGGAGTACAAATAGTGCAGTATGAGGTGCCCCTCTGAGACTGGATTTAAGTTGTATTTTTGGGCGCAGTAGGAGCTACATTCTGCAAATTGTTATACCTGACTTGTGCTCAGTATTGTTGCTAGGCAACAAAGGGTGAATTGATGCCATCCCCATGGGCACAAAATACAATACATGTTTTCATTTTGACAGACTATTTTGTACATTGTTGCTGAAATGATTCCATCAGCTAATATAGGGTGAATCTTTTGTCTGAGATTTCTTATTCCACTCTTTAATTGGATGTGTTCACCCATTTATTTTAAATGAGCTAACACACCCACTAAAATTGAGGGAGGAATTTTAGGTGAATGTGGTGTCCATTTGCTCTTCTCCCACAATGTAAATTTCAAGGTCTGTGTGTTTAGAGTACAGAAAAACTGCAATCCACTTGTTTTGTCAATTCACACAAGTTTTTAACCCAGATTAAGTTAATTTACATTTCTCTCCATTTTCTTAATTTAGCAAAAAGGACACCAAGAGATTAATACCAATTTCCCTGCTTTATACTTAAACCAGCTTTTTTCACTAAAATTGGTGAATTGGAGGAAAATTGTGATGGAGGTTTTTTTGCCTTCAATTCAATAATGCTATATCTTCTGTTAATAATTAATTCCACTACTTGCTCCAATTTAAAAATACTACCTTCTTAAAAAATGGGACTAGTTGAATTTCTATTTAGACTAGCAAGTACTTATGCACCTTTTCTAAAGTTTTAAGCATTGTAATGGATGCAATGGGGTCAATTGATCTTTAAGTGGAAGGAAAAGTTGGAACTCGTGTAAAACGGGCTGCTAATTCACAATTAAACTTTGTACACTATTGCACAAAGTCCAAATTACCCCTATAAAATTGAGGTCTTTTAAAATCTGCGGAAACAAAAATAATGGAACATTGAAATAAACTAAAAGGATAGGAGTAGAATGGGAACAGTGAACATGAAGGATCTTGAATTGGTTTGAAAGAACCTGAGAGATTGTTTAGTCATGGAGAAAGGAGTCTGCAATAGATATAATATTGGTTCCACTCTTTCAAGCATGTGATGAATTGTAAAAAATCCTGGCACGCTAAGTGTTTTGTATACTTTATTGTTTTTCCAGTAAACTTAACAATGAGTTTCAAATTAATTGCATATGGTGAGTTAGGGGCCAAAAATGATTATAAATGGTGGCATTCATATCCAGATACTTTTATGCACATCCATGATAAGAATAGCACATGACAGTCATTAGTGGAAAGGGCCTTTCAAGTCTCTGGAGAGTTGAAATCTATTTGTCTTAGTCCTGTTATAATGGAGTTAAGGTATATTGCAAAGCTTTTCTTATCTATGGTTGTGTAAGAACACACTATTTTAAAAGGAAGAAGCATTACTGTAACCCTGTTCAACCTTGAGCCTATACTAATGAAATTGTGTGCCGACATTTTGCTGATGAAATTCTTAGAGGCTGATAAAATTAAAGTTCTGAATATTCATTAAGTTGTGAGAGTTACACGATACATAATATAGCATAACGAAAAAAGCTGGCCCTGCCATACCTCTGTAAACTTATTCAACCCTACATTTACCCTCCGCATTCTAAATGCGAATCTGGCCCCTTGTGCACCACCCCATCCCTTCACACCACCATTGTTGACCATGCCTTCAGCCTCATGCTCTCAAATTCCCTACTTAAACTCCTCCATCTTTATACTTCCCTTTCCTCCTTCTAAGACCTGATCATATACATATGTGATATTAGGCTGACTTGTTTCTCTAAACAGCTGCTGAGAACTTTCTCTGGGGTTCTCCTGATTGGCTTCTGTATCGTTGGCAAAATTCCCGTTGTTTACCTGGGCTTTCTGTTGATTTTCCAACAAATTTATACTGATTGATCAAGGGAACTTCATTGAGGGTGTTCACTTTTTCAATGTGGGATATATGTGTGTTGCTATTTAGTGACATCCATTTTCCGTCTGACAGATTATTTTCAATTTGCAGATCAGATGCGGATCTCCTTCCATTAGGCTGTCTATTACATTGTCCCAATCCACCTTAATGAGCATGTCTGCTCGTCCTTGTGGAAAAAATTCTCAAAAAATATTCTTACTGATTCTTTCTGGATTTCTTACACTTGCAGCACTGTGGCTACAAGAGCAGATCAGAGGCTGGGAATTCTGCTGTGAGTGACTCACCTCCTGGCTCTTCAAATCCCCTGTCCAGCATCTATAAGGCACAGTCAGGAGTGTGATGGAATATTATCCACTTGCCTGGATGAGTGCAGCTCCAACAACATCACAAAATTTGACACCATCCAAGACAAAGCAGCCTACTTGATTGACACCCAATCCACCACTTTAAACATTCATTCCCTCCATTACCGATGCACAGTGGCAGTAGTGGGTACCATATAGAAGGTGCATTGCACCAACTCACCAAGCCCATGACCTCTAGAAGAACAAGGGCAGCAGATGCATAGGAACGCCGTCACCATCCGGACTGGAAATATATCGCCGTTCCTTCACTGTCACTGAGTCAAAATCCTGGAACTTCCTCCCTAAGAGCACTGATGGACTGCAGCGGTTCAAGAAGGCAGCTCACCACCACCTTCTCAAGGGCAACTAGGGATGGCAATAAAAATGCCAGCCTAGCCAGCGATGCCCACATGCTGCAAAAGAATATTAAAAACCCACACAACTATAGGGTAGCTTTGTGCATTGGTTTTGTCATATGCCTGCGGGCTTCTAACTTTATCGGCAATGCCAACATTTTCGGCTGTAACGTTGGTTTGTCAGATACACAGGAGAAACATCAAAACTTACAAGAGAATTTACAACTTAGAAAAATCTGCCCCTAATTTCTCTTGGAATGAAGCCTCTTGCAAGTTCATGTTGACCTTCAGTGTTTTTGCATTGCACTCTTGAAAGATGAGAGAGGTATCACTCTAGTTACTGAGCCGGTTTAAGCATTATATTCATAGTTCTTGAGTGTGAGTGGATTGTGAGGTTAAATGCTGGTCAGATGATTCAATAGGTCAACTTAAGTTTACTGTTTTACTTAAATGTTGAGAAACTCAAAAGATATTTCATCCAAAGCAAAACCAACTGAAATATATTAATAGGTGTCAAGTATCTTTATTTTTTGTGGGGTGGGGGGTGGAGGCGGGGAGCAGAAGAAACTGAAATGTTTTATATAAGTGGACCAACTTTTGTTAAAAGCCATGAAAGCATTCTTATAGCAACAGTATGCCATAATCAGCAACCCTCTGATAGAATGTGGTGCCTGGAAACCATTGACAGTGGCAGCTAATTGTTAAATGAATGATTTTATCACAAGTGCAGTGATAATGCTGTTGAGGAAATGGTTTCTTAAGCTTCGAAAGCATGATAGTGTTCGTGTCCACCAGTGGACATGAAGTTACACAGCTAATAGCTTGAGAAACTTCTTTCTGCACACCAGACCAAAAAGAACTCTAGGTACTGCCCCCTGCATAATGATCACGGACTGAATTGGATTGATTTTGAAAGAAAAAACAAAACTTGAATAGCAAACTCTAAGACATGGGTTTTCAGAAAAGGTTTGAAGTATTGAGCTTCAAACTACAACAAACATATTTTAGTTGCACTGTAGAATACTTGAAGCTATGATGTTGGATACCAGTGTACACAGTTCTGGGCCTTGTTTTTTATTATGCCTCCATTTTGAGGCGCCCCCTAGGTCTCCCTTTCTTCAGCAATGCTCATGTCTTCCAGAGGGGTTGCCGGCTGGCCTTCTCATCGAGCCCGCTAATTAGTGCTTCCTAATCCGTGTACTGCCTACCATCCCTAATTGGATGACAAATTTGGAGATAGCTTGCCGATTGGCTGTCTTCTGTAAGATTACGTTGGCAGGAGGACCAGGATTCAGAAATATCCTTGACACCCATGAAAGTCTGGAAATTCCAGCCAAAGGCCAGGATTTTATCAGCATGGTAAGCATGGTGGGAGGCACGGGGGCTAGTACAATTGCAGGGAGCTGGGTCAGATTGGATTCCATGATGCGGTACCATCACTGGGGCATTTTACCAATGGTGGGCCTGGATGCAGAGAGGCTGCCTGCCCAAAGGAAGCGGGCAGCCTATTGACATAATGAAGTGCCCAATTAGACACCATGACTTGAGGCCGACGGCGGGATGAATACCCGATGTGTGAGAAGGCTACCAGCTAATTGGTGGCAGCCTTCTGCCTGAGTCAGGGCGGCAAGACTTCATGGGCCAAACAAGAGGCTGTGGCAGGGAAGGCAAAACCCACATCCCCCACAAACTTCCCTGAGGGGTTTTCCCCTCCATCCCTCCGCCCTTGAATTAAAAAAAAAATTTAAACTTACCTCTCAGAGGCTCCAGGCCCCCTGCCTTCGTCAGCAGTGACCACATCTGCCCAGGAAGCTGCTGGGGCTTTTTGAGTTGCCGGCCCTGTTATTGGGCTGACAGCATCAGGAGCCCATTCATTGTGGTCATTTAGGGGGCTGCCTGTGATCAAATTGCTGAGCAGTTCCCACTGCCAGCAAGTACAGGCTTATAACTCACTTTTTACTTTGATGACAGGGTCCCAACACCCCTCATTTATTTTCCGCCCGCCATTTCAGTTTGATGGCCCATCATCAGAACTTGATTAAAAGTTAGAAGAGACAAATGGAAACATTGTCAGGAGAAAGTGCTCCTTCAAGGTGGGCATTTCTGAAAGAGAAGTGGCAGTGAATTAAACATTAGCACAGTTAAATTACTGTGCATGCTGGAAATTGGAAATAAAAGTAGAATAAGCTGGAAATACTCAGCAAGCCCGACAGCATGTGTGGAGAGAGGAATAGAGTTAACTCTGATGAGAAGCCACTGACATAAAACTGACATAATACTGGACGGAATTTTCTATGCCCGCTGGCGTTGGGCGTGTTCAGTGGCGTGAGCGGACAATATGGTGAGAAGACCAAAAATCGGTTTCACGATGTCGTGAAACCAGTTTGCGATCTTCCAGTCAGCCCATCGATGGCGGAGTCGGGAACCTCATTGTAATACATCTGCATATCATTATAAGGCCAGCCCACCAGAATCATCCCCCCGCACTGGATCATCCGCCCACGTCAGCGTGATTGTACACCGACGTGTTTCAAAACAGCACATACGCAACATGCATCTGGCAAGCTGCACTTCGCTCAGGACTTGGAGGTTTGTTTGTCAATTTGCCTCAGGCAACACTTGCAATCACCAGCGCCAGGCTTCACAGACAGCACCACATCGTTCTTAGGGGAGCTCATGGGCAGGTCTCTACCTACCAGACCAGATAAGGTGGGGGTGGCTATATGTGGCTGCAAGGCTAGGGCTTACTTGGGGAAGGCGGAGAAGTGGCCTCAGGCAAGGGAAGAGGCTTCAGGGCGAGGGCTGTACTGAGGAAGGGGGATACCCCAGGGTTTGTGTGGGGGCACAAGATGGTAAGGGTTGAGGAGGCAGTCTCCAGAAGATATGAGGCCAGATGGAGATGTGAGGGTGTGTGTGAGAGAATGAGTGGTGATGTCCCTGGAGCTGGCAGTGAGAGAGATGCCAGTGAATGTGCGATGGGCTTGAGTGTGTGAGTTTAGAGTGATGAGATGGTTGCCTTATCTGCACTGGATGGCCAACCTCTTCTGTGTAGCATTGGCACTGATCACCACTTCCATTGCCTACCAAGCTGGAGTGGTAATGTTGCTGCCCCTCCTGTGCCAGAGCGGGGGTAGAGGACATCACTGCGGGCCTCCACACTGTCCAAAAGGCGCTCGAGGGACTCATCGCTAAATAGGAGGGGCTGCAACCTTCTTGTCTTTCGGGGCCATGCCTTATTTGCAGCAGTCCTGAGCTGGAAGCACTGAGAGGTGTGCGTGCGGCTGTACTTTAAATGTGGCGCCCGGAGTGATGAAGTAGTGAGGTGACGGCGTGGGAAGCGAATTGGAGCTCACCCGCCATTGAAGCGGATTGTTTCACGGGAATGCATAATTAATGTGGCGGGATTGGGACGATACACTGTGAAAAACCACCATTGAGGCTGGCAGGTAAAACACCCTTTTTCCCGCCTGTTACCGCACTTAGTGCAAATCTGGGACAATTCCGCCCAATATTTCAGATTTCCAGCATCTGCAGTATTTTACCTTTGTGTTAGAACGATATTGGTTCATTCTAGAGAAATTTACATTTCAACCTAATAGAAGAAAATCATTTTTCACACAAAAACTGATCAACAGGTGGACTGAACTTTCAAATAGGCAAGTAATCCAGCAATTTTTTAGGAACTGATTACAAAAGAAAATGGCCAGAATTTTACGCTCCACCACAGGCGGTTTTTAGGGGAGGAGCATGAAATTGAAGGGGTGGGATCCCCTCCGGGTTCCTGCCCGCCCTGACCACATAGCAAAGTTAAGGAGGGGCAGCCAAGGCCTCAGACAGGAAGTCCACCCTTGCACCGTTTGAGGCCCTCAAGTGGCCACTTAAGGGCCATTTCCCGCTGGTGGGAGGATTGAGCTGGTGTGGTGGAAGCCCAAAAATCTACAGGGTTACATCTGGGCAGGTAGCGGGTTGAGGGGGGAGCCTCTACCAGAAGCCCCTTTCTGCCTGGGGGTGCCCCACCTCCCCCTTAAGGTCCAGTGGCCTCTGGACTTCCCTCTCCCGCCAGCCTCTTATTCGAGACATCGATCGCCCCCATTGAGCCCTCCCCACGTCTTCCCTATGCTCCATGCCCTGGGTCCCTTTGAACTTACCTGGGCCTCCGTTCCCCAGACTTAGGCTCCAATGTCCTCCTGAACTTCCTCCTCTGTCCACTGCAGCGCTGTCACTGCAGGGGCTGGAGAGCTGCCAGCCAATCAGATTGGCTGGCATCTCTCTAAGGCGGAACTTCCTCCCAAGTGAGTCCGGCCTGTAGCCAGTTGACACTTATTTGAGCGTGAAATGGTGGCGGGGCACTCGGAGTCGATGGGGATGTGTCCTCCGCTGACTCTTCATATGACAGGAAGCGAGACCCCGCCATCCGGAAAATTCAGGCCGGAGTATTTATTTGGATAGATTGATTAAGAATGGTCAAGTGGCTTTTCTTGTCAACCAATAAGGGTATTAACAGATTTTTAACTCTTCTGCTATGATAACAGGAAATAGATTTTCAGACAAGCATGTTAAGCGTTCAGACACGAATATCTCAGAGGGCAACTAGAATTAGTTCAGAGCCCTTCTAAGGTAACATTAATCAAATTTCAGAAATATTCCTGTAATTAAAGAGAATCAGGTAAATAGGCCAGTGGAAGATCAGCTCCATAGCTACCCTAAACCCCTGTCAGAGATGAAAATGTGAGATCAATTCCAAACTCTGTAATTCTCAGACAGCATCTGATGATTCATGGAAGATAATTGAATCTGCTTCCAATATCATCCCCAAATTCAATATTCTTTTTTTTTAGAAGGATTGAGTCACAAATCAGAGAACTGTAGATAAGCAATAACTTTAAATTGCTTCAGAACAGCAGCCTAGTTCTTCTGAAAAAACTGTGATCCATCAGTCAAAGTCTTCCATAAGACCTGGTGCCTCTAGGCTTGGGAATGGAAGTGAATGAATCTATGTAAGCCATCCATGAGCATTTACTGGAAGGCATGTATGTGTCGATGTCAAGTGAGGGCCAGTTGCATTTCAATGTGATTCCCCACCCCCCCTGCACCCCTTCCCCCCACCCTGTTGCAATCCATTTTCAATATAAGAATGAAAGTACTGAAGATTATTGAAGAAATGCACCATGTTTAGACATTGAACTTAAGTCTCTGTCAGCATAGATGATGATGCATTAGGTCTGCATGCGTGTTTGTACAAGTATAAACACATAGATAAAAAAAAGTGACCTCCTCGTGACATGCTGTTGTTTGATAATCAGCTAAACAATGTCAACAGATGGAGAGCGTCTTTGTAAGTGAACACTAGATCACCATCTCATTATAACTTGAAAGCAGAACAAGATTGACAGTAACAACAGTCTAATTCATGGCATGCTCTGAAACCCCTTTGAGTTTATTGTACTGCAACTGTCCCTGCAGCTGCTTAAAACTTAAACGCGCGCGATCCTTTTAAAATTGCACAGTGGACAATACAGGGCTTGATCATACTTTTCCCAACCTTCTTTACTGTTAAGATAGAATAGGATAAATGAATTAGTGATCACAAGCTGTTTATTCAATGGATACATCCGAAACCCTTTGTTAAAGTTCTTTTCTCCTTGACAATTTGCTTTATTATATTTTCTTCCTATTTTTATATATATACATACCTTTCTGAAACTGAGAAGATCGCAAACCAACCTGTTCCCAGATATTTTCAAACGCTGCTTTAGAACCATGCACTGAGCAGGGTACGAGGATGAATTGGACTGAATCACCCTCAGATTTTCCTTTCTCCTTTGAAAGAATGCCTGACCCCCACTTTACACCTTTCCCTGACTGAACTCATAACATGAAGATTGCAGATTTCAACCCACATTTCCCTATTCTATGCAGTAGACTACAATATTAATGAAAGCAAAATATTGTGGATGCTGGAAATCTGAAATAAAAACAAAATGCTGGAAAAGCTCAGCAGGTCTGGAAGCATCTGCGGAGAGAGAAACAGAGTTAACGTTTCAAGTCCGTATGACTCTCCTTCAGAGCTAAAGTGAACATTAATATTAATAACTTGTGTTACCACAATACCCAAATTAGAGATGTTTTAATATTATTTTTTCCTCTGCTTTTTAAAAAAATACTGCATACTCAGTGGTAATGTACTTAAAAACCGATTTCATAATATTGACTGTTAAATGGCCACATCTGAGTAAACAGCTTTTTCCTTAACAATGCCTGAGGACTGTTTTATATGAGTGAGTAGATATAGAAGTAGAAGAGGCCGTAACTTCCAACTAGCATTGGAAAGTGCTGGCCCTCAGGAATTAGAAGAAATAAATGCACACTTACTTAGTCTTGAAGATTACACTACCCCTTCCATTTACCAGAGCTGCTTGGGGCCTGCATCGAAAGGCTCCTCGCAGGCCCCAGCAAAGTGTGGTTGGATGGTGGGGAGGTCAGAGGTCTGTGGGGAGTGGGGGGAGGTCAGAAGTCCATCAAGAGTGGGGATGAGTCTGAGGTATGGGGGGTGGGGGGGATGTCGGAGGTCCTTGGGGGGTCCGAGGTCTGGTGGGGAGAGGGGTAGGAGGTCTGGGGGTGGGCCGAGTTCAGGGGTCTGGGTTGTGGGGGTCTCCGAGGTCAGGGGGTAGGTTGGTTGGCCAGAGGTCGGGGGGGATGAGGGTGGTGAACAGAAGTCTGTGTGTAGTGGTGGGGGGGGGCGGAGTCTGAGGTCCAGGAGTGGGGTGGGGGGAATCTGAGGTTTGGTGGGGGGGGGGGGGGGGGGAGGTCCGAGGCATTGGGAGGTGTCGTGGGAGGGGGTCGGAGGCCAGGGGTGTGGGGGCGTTCAGAGATTGGGGGTGTCAGAGGTCAGGGCGTGGGGGGAGGTGGGGTGTGGGGGAGGGGGCTGTCCCGTGGTGGGGGAAGGGGTCATGGATGTGGTGATAGTCCCTTGGGGTCGGTCTGGATCTTTACAATAGATACCCAGAAGCTAGAAGAGGTTTTAATTCTTCTAACTTTTTCTGAGTAACAATTGGTTTAACCCTGGCAGAAGGGTCGGAAGTTTGCGATTTAAACTGCATTTTCAGATAGTTCCTAGCGCAACACATTTGTCAAGGGGAAGTGTGCAAACCCTTACCTAGGAACTTCCGAGAGGGATTCCCCAGCACATCTTTGGGGTACCCCCCAAATCCAAAACTGGGAAGCTCAGAAGTTACGGCCCAGTATGTGTACATGCAAGTTATACTATCACATCCTAATCTGAACCTCCTGTTTGAGGCTTAAACTTCCCTGGCTCCATTTAACTCAATGATTGAAACAACAACAGTTTCCACTTGATTTGTTTTGGCTTATGTTACATTCTTTTGAACATTTTATTTTTAATGACAAATATTTTTATTCCTGCAAGGGCTGATTGTCAGATAATCTCAAATTTCATATCATTGCGATTATTATACCCTAGAAATTCCACTAAATCTGATTTACCGATGCTATCTTAATCACTTCCAAGAAACAGGTTGAGTTACCTCTACATTGGGCTAGATTTTCATCATTATCCTGGGTGGCAATCTGGTGGAACAGATCGCCCACCCATTAAATAACTTATCCAATTTTCATTCCATTGAAGTCAATGGAATGAAAGTCAGCCAGTGTCTATATAGCGTGGGCAATTGGCTTCATCATAATACCATGTGAGTAGGGAAGGTGAAAATCCACACCATTGGGTTAAAAAACAATCTTTTACCACATATCCTGGTTCTGATTTTGATTTCTCTTTTTCATTAGGGCTGTCTTGGGTTATATTGGTTTTATTGAAGTTGTCCATTATTACATTATTGTATCGTTTGTATCTCATCAATATGCCGTCATCATCATTTTCTTGCCTAGTGGCTATATAGCAGATCTCTCTTAATCTTCTCCTATTCCTGCTTGTTAATTCATGTCTGTCCATTTTACTTCTCCACTACTCTTGGGATACAAATTCACCTTCCTGAATTTCCAAGTTCTGCTGACCACACAAAGCTACCCCATCTCCCCTATAGTTTTCTTCCCTAGTGTTAACTCCTGAAGTGCCTCAATATTGAAACCACTTCTAGGACAAGTAAACATTCTTTAATATTGAAACCATCATAATTTCTTGTCTTTCTACATGCCCTTAACATGAGCTTCTCATTATGAATAAACCTGCAAGTAAAGTTATTTTTTACATCAATAACGTCAAAAATAAAGCCGTTTTTTCACTGAACCAACTGTCAGGATAAAATGTACCATTAATTTTAAAACAGGTTTTGGGTGTTGCTTGCATAAAGACAAAAACAAGACAGGGTGATTGTCTGCATTTGCCTTCAGTGATGCAGGAACAAGAATTAGCCTGTTTTGAAGTGTTTTATTATCTAAGAGGGCTGATGAGATTAAGCAGGCTACTGCTTGTTTTTCCCCATTTATTCCACAATCACTTTTTTCATAGCTTGCATGGACTGTGATGGATTTGATTTGGTTGAGATGAAGGTTATGAGTTAATCGTAAATAAAGGTTGCTGATTGGTTTATTCTGACTAACCTGTAATACATGTTGAAACGGGTTCAGTGCAGTAGTGAAATTATAGATAGCAGTGAATAAAAAGGAAAACAGAAGAGGAGAAAAGGATGTGCTTTCTGGAGAAGACCAGATTATTGTATTGCTTATCAGGAATGGGACTAGCTAAAAATGTAATCAATCAGATGTATAAACAATGAGTTACAGCCTTACAAATGCTTCCTTTAGCAAAATGTCCCTGGACCAGTTTAGTGATTAGAAGATATGTTGCAGTATTTACTCCAAATTAAACAGCATTCAGTAGCAATACTCCAATCCTTTAGGATTTTAGCCACACATCACGTTATGCAAGTACAAATGTCCTTCTCATTTTTGTCCAGCTGTACTATAAATAGAAATACATTTACCAGATTGAGAATATTATTTTAGAAAATGTGTTTGGCAAAAAACTACAATAAATTATTTTTAGATTTTGGTATTCAATTAAACTAATATTTTAAACCTGTATTTTCTGAAGCTTGCTTATATGCAAACAACACTACATAATGAGATTTTAAGATGAAGCATTTACACAGAGGTGAACAAAATAAAAGGCCTTCTAAGGCCTGGTAGGCCAGTTTTATGAATGCTAAATATGTTTCTGGTTGTGTATTAATATCCTAGTTGTATTAACATCTCATACTTCAAAGTACATTGTCAAATTGTATTTCTAATGAAGGGAAACACTTGCTAAACAAGCTTTCAAAACATAATTTAAGTGCCGAAAACACAGACTTATGAGATGATGGCTGGAATTTGCTGGGTGTCAATGTCCCTGCCCACCCACCCCCCCCAACTGCTAAAAGGTCGAGGGGGAGCCCACCCACAATTCCAGTGGCTGCCTCGCAGCAATTTACACTGGGAGCTCCGTTAATTGCTTTAAGGTGAGACTTCTATCCCAATCTTAGTTGGAAGTCCTGCCTTAGAGAGCTGCTGGCCAATCAGATGGTTGGCAGCCCTGTAGCCGCAGTAACACCAGCCCGGAGCGGTGGACACTGCTGGGACTGCAGGCAGTCCTGTCACGCCAAGGAGCGAGTTAAGTCCGACATCAGATTTCCCAGCTAGGATGTTGGGGGACCAAGTTCAAGAGGCCGGGAAGAGAGTTAAAAGGGGGGAAGGGAGGGTTGCCACCGATAGGCCCAGGGGACGTGCAAAGGAGGTCTCCTTCTCTTGCCTAACACCAGGCCACACAGCTAAACTGCCAGACTTCTCACATGGTGTGGCCTCACTCCATTATGGTTAAAATACCCTCGGGGTGTGGTGAAACCAACGTGGCCATTAATTGGAGATGGGCCACCCCACACCTCACCTGCCTTGCCATAAAATGTCAGACATGTTGCAAGCGGCTGGATGGGCGGCAGGATGGCCACCTGCTGGATTTTACACAACCCCACCTTCAAACCTGCCAGCGGGGGAGTGTAAAATCCAGCCTGTTGTTTTTTAATCCAATAAACCACAAATATCTGAGTTAACTTACAGAAATAAATCTAAATATGTAATTATATTACCGAGAGATTAGTACCTATCATTAAGAAAAGGAAATTCTGGCTCAGTGGTTTCTGTCTGCTATGCTCACTGCATGTAGTTGTGTGCATGTCTTCTGTTTATTCTGATCACACACACAACAAATGCCAAGATTAAGAGGAGTGATGTTTGACTTGGTTGGTCATGCAAAGGAGCGACACCTAAACAACAGACTATTTTACACTCTACCTGATTTTAATTGAAAATAAATTCAGGCAAAGTTTAAACAAGAGGCCTATTTGCTATCACCTTTTGTGCGCTCTTGCTGAATATAAATTTATCCCTCCTGAGTGTTTTAGCCTATACTGCATAGGTCCTTAACGCACAACTTACGGTCACATTTTCTCTCCCGATCTACCAAGCCAGACGAATGATTTCTGTTAAGCTGTGTCTATAAGTGCAAAACACTGAAGGCAAACAGAGCAAATATTTTAATTTACCCTTTTATGATGAGTGTTTTGTTTGGTTTTCTCTCTTTCAATGAGGATTAGTTAATTGCATTGAGAAAAGTTTTTGTTGCTTATGGTTTTTTTTTCAACTTAGTGACCTTCACTTTAAGTCTATAATGGTGGGATGATCATGTGGTGTTATTTGTGAAAAAAAGCACTGCCCTAGTTCTTCTGTTGAGCTGCTGCTGTAGTTTGAATTACTCCCATAGTCCTTTGGGAATTTTGTGCCTGCCAATACCCTCTTGTCAATTCAGGAGGGCTGCTTTTAAGATTTTTTTTTCCAGAAGGGTTCACACTTTTGAATATAAAACTCATCCCAATTAAATTCAATGAATGCAGCAACTAGTAGAGTTGATGAGGGGGAGCCAGTGGATGTGGTTTATTTGGACCTTCAGAAGGCTTTCGACAAAGTCCCACATAAGAGATTAGCGTGTAAAATTAAAGCGCATGGGATTGGGGGTAGTGTATTGAGATGGATAGAAAACTGGTTGGCAGACAGGAAACAAAGAGTAGGAATGAACGGGTCTTTTTCCGAATGGCAGGCAGTGACTAGTGGGGTACCGCAGGGATCGGTGCTGGGGCTCCAATTATTCACAATATATATTAATGATTTAGATGAGGGAACTAATTGTAATATCTCCAAATTTGCAGATGACACAAAGCTGGGTGGGAGGCTGAGCTGTGAGGAGGATGCAGAGATGCTTCAGTGTGATTTGGACAAGCTGAGTGAGTGGGCAAATGCATGGCAGATGCAGTATAATGTGGATAAATGTGAGGTTATCCATTTTGGTAGCAAAAACGGGAAAGCAGATTATTATCTGAATGGCTATAAATTGAGAGAGGGGAATGTGCAACAAGACACATTCTTGTACATCAGTTGCTGAAGGTAAGCATGCAGGAGCAGCAGGCGGTAAAGGAGGCCTTCATAGCCAGAGGATTCGAGTACAGGAACAGGGATGTCTTGCTGCAATTATAAAGGGCCTTGGTGAGACCACACCAGGAATATTGTGTGCAGTTTTGGTCTCCTTCTCTGAGGAAGGATGTTCTTGCTATAGAGGGAGTGCAGCAAAGGTTTACCAGACTGATTCCTGGGATGGCGGGACTGACATGTGAGGAGTGATTGAGTCGTTTAGGATTATATTCGCTGGAGTTCGGAAGAATGAGAGGGGACCTCATAGAAAGCTATAAAATTCTAACAGGACTAGACAGGGTAGATGCAGGAAGGATGTTCCCGATGGTGGGGGAGTCCAGAACCAGGGGTCATAGACTGAGGATACGGGGTAGACCATTTAGGACTGAGTTGAGGAGAAATTCCTTCACCAAGAGAGTGGTGAGCCTCTGGAATTCGCTACCACAGAAAGTAGTTGAGGCCAAAATATTGTGGGAAGAATTTTCCCTCCGTTGAGGGGGAAGTGCAGGAGTGGGCACGTGCAGGCGCGCCTCTGATCGGTGCCCCTGATTGGGGGCGCGCTGCCATTTTTCGTGGGCGGGCAATTAAGACCTGCCCAGAGTGATGTCCTCCAGGAAGCGCTTTGGGCTCCCTGTGCGGGCAGGGGAGGGGAATTGGCTAAGCTGGGAGTGCGCTGTTTCGTGCATGCACGCAAAAGAGCGCACTCATCTCCCTGAGGCTAAGTGCTGCCTAAGGCTCAGGGACCTGAGTTGGAACATGTCCATCACTTTTATTCAAACTTTTATTAAATTTTTCAAAACCTTCATGAAGCCTTATCCTGCCCATGGACGAGGTTTCATGCTTTTTCCAAAGCCCGCCAGGGCTCCTGGCCTGCTCGCCAACCTTAAGGTTGGATGGGCAGGTCCATTTATTATGTCAATTACTTTAAAAATGGCCTCAATTGGCCGTTGACCGGTCAGCGGGTACACAGCTGATTCGGCTGCGCCCACGTCGACCTGAAAATTGAAATGATGACGGGGTGACGTCATCCCGCGTCATTTTTCGTGTCGGAAAGTGGGCTCCACCTCCCCGCTCACTGACCTCAATATCCTGGCCTGTATGTTTTCAAGAAGGAGTTAGACATAGCCCTTGGGGTGAAAGGGATCAAAGGATATGGGGAGAAAGCGGGAGCAGGCTTTTGAGTTGGATGATCAGCCATGATCATGATGCATGGCGGAGCAGGCTCGAAGGGCCGAATGGCCTACTCCTGCTCCTATTTTCTATGTTTAACTGTTTAGGTGTTCATGTGTACAAAAAATAGATTCAAAATGGCTAATGGAATGTTTTATCTCCAGGGCATTGAAATCCAAAAGCAAGGAAGTGATACTTCAGTTGCATAGATCCTTGCTCAGATTCCATCTGGACTGTTATATTCAGTACTGCACTACAGGAGAACCTCAAAAGGTATATTGGCCCTGTAGTGGTTAAGGGCAGATTCACCAGAATGATAACAGGCCTTAAGGAATTAAATTATGAGCACAAGTTGCATAATCTTTATTGTATTCCCATGAATGATCTAACTGAAGTGGCCGAGAATGATGATAAAAGGGTTTGATACGGTAGATACAAAGAAACCAGAATCCAGAAAAATGGAGCATAATATTAAAAATAGAATTAGGGTTTTTAGGAGTGAAATCAGGGAGCAGTTTTTTTTAACAGAAAGGATGGTGGAACTTACCCAAAATTACTGGGAATGCCAAGTCAATTGAAATTTTCAAGGCTAAGACTGATTATTTTCTGTTGAGTAAGGATATAAAGGGATGTTGAACAAAAGCAAGTTTATAGGGTTGTGGTACAGATAACCCATGATCTAATTCAATGGCAGAAGAGTTGGCTCTAATTCCATCATATTTTTCATACTTTGAGAGCAGCTTATGCAATTGGAGGGGACCAAATATCTGACAGCTTTGTTGAGGAGTCCAGTCAAATCTGGTAGGTTTAGATGGAGGGCAGGCAGAGGCAATCCAGGAGAAGATCCATGTGATATCAGACATTAGGGGCTAGGGAGGGAAATTGATTTGTCTGAGGCTGGGAGGAGTTCAGGCCTTTAGCACTTCAGAATTTCACTGGTCTCATATTGATATCACAGAACCTATTATCAGTGAGTGCCTGGACCACCAATTTCAAGACTCCAACCAAAATGGCAGTGACCTAGATATTGCCAGGACTGGGACGATAAGTGTTGCTATTGTCTTATACCCACCAGCAAAAAAGTTGGACATCATCCCTTCTATGTCAGAAAAAAGTGCAGAATTTGAGGAGCATTATATCTGGAGTAGGATCTATCTACATATAGTATTTTAAAACAGAATTTGTTATCTGATGTAAGTGAAATATTTTGAACAAAACAATTGAGTTTCAAATATAGTTTGGATGGGATCGGGAGGGTGGGGGACCTGGAAATTTTAAACAGCTGTCCTGGACTGCATGGCTACTGTCAGTCAGCCAGTCACCGCCCAAAAATGGAAAACAGCAACTAATTGGAGGGCAGGAGCAGATTATCTGGCAAGAAAAGGCTATTGTCAGGGACTGAAAGAATGGTTCTGGCACTCAGCGAAGCCACAGTCCTGAATTTTCACTCAGATGAAGAGGCTCTCCATCTTTGCGAAAATAGTGATGGAGGCCTGGATCTGGAAGTCCAGTCCTCGAACCCAGCCCTCACCATTTTCACAGGGAGTGGGAGGGGGTGGGTGGGGGGGATGCGGGTTCTAATTTACACACCTGTGGTTCGTGGAGATAACTGCACATGTTAAAGAGCAGCTGTCCTAGTCAGATCTGATTTTGGCTAATGGTATGTCTAAAGCATGACATACGTGCTTTAGACAAGGAGAAGTTCTAAATCTGCTGGAGTTATTTGGAGAGGTCTGATAAGTCCCCTTTGGAGAGGGAGGACACTTTTTTGGATGTGGCCCTAGAATACCTTTGGGACAGGTAAGATGCCCTTTGGGAGTGGTAGTGTGCCCTTTGGGAGGGGTAAGATGCCCATTGGGATTGGTAATGTGCCCTTTGAGATTCTTAAAAGTAGACATGAGCATGTAGGAAAAGTGCATAAACTCATTGGAACTGTCAAGAGAAATATCAAGATAAATGTCAAGAGAGTTGCCATGATAGCTGTCAAGAAAGATAGCTGTTAAGCTGTCAAGGAATTTAAATCTCCTGCCCGTTAATAAAAAAAGTCTTCAGTGTTTAAAAATCAGTACTTGCTATTTCACTCTGTGTGTTGACATAAACCTGAGGTCTATCATTGCAGGATTAGTACTGCATGTCTGATTTCACAACCATTCATTATCACAGTGGGGTGCCTGTCAGTTCACTGTTTGATTGACAGCTCCAAGTGGTTACAAACTCTTTGGAATGAGGCCATGAATACAAATGCTTGTTTTTATAAGGGATTAAAGGAATTTTAATGTGGTGTTTTTATTTTAAATCAATGAAAGTGTTTTGTTCTGAAATAGCGAATTCATCAATAAATACTTAAGAACTTTGTTTAATCTCAGCATGGGTCCTGAGGTCTGCCCATGGTGGACACTGAGTTAGTTGGCATGGGGGATGGGTGGAGGGGCATAGTTTGGTATGGAGGGTATGAGGGTTATGGGGTGGGTGGGGGTCATGAAGTGGCATGGATACGGCATGGGGAGTGTGCAGGGGTGTGAAGGGTGAGGGCTGGAGAGCTGTATTTTGTTTTATTGTTTAACCCCATAGCCTCGACAAAGTTCCAATGCACTGCCACAACTTCAATTTCCCCACCTGACACGGACCAAAAATTTGACCTTCTGGGGCACTTTTTCCCAGGTTGAGCTGGAAATTGTCCTGACTCTGCACTCCCGGCTCAGGTGCAGAAATTCAGGCCACAGAGTAGAGTTTCAGGAAGGGCAGAGGAGGCCTAAACTTTTTCTATGAGGGCTGGTGAAGCGTTTCTGCTCCTCCTGGCCACACATATATAAAAAGAAGTTTTGAAAGCTTACCTCTTATGTCATCAACTCTTCTTCTTATTAGTTTCACCTGGCAAGAAACCCACACTGAATGCCCACTCAGTCCGCTAATTACAATAGCTGGTACCCCAAGGACTTCTTCAGAGCTCAATCTGTATACTTAAAGAAGAACCCTGCCAGTTCCCAGTAGGTGTCCTTGGGTTCTGCTCAGATGGGCAAGTTAAAATTGGAAGGAGATTAACCAGCCCAGGTCATTTCAACTGCTGGACCAACGAGTTTCTTCATGGTCAACATTGTCCACGTGATGTTTGTGCACAGTTTCTTAGAACAAAAAGGTTAGCGTTTGACAGTTATTAAATAATCTTTTTATTACCTGGAACACTTTATTTCATGTTGAATTAATGTAATGTTGATCCAAACATAATGATCATTCCAATATACTCCTCGATGGTTTACCACATTCTACCCTCCATACTGAGTGCACTCAGGACTCTTTTAGTTAATATCGAGCACATTTCAACTCGTGCTGATATTTTACATTTTCTATATTCCTGTAGCTGTAGATCCGTGTCCCAGTTTTTTTGAGATTTTGCTATTCATTTACTTGAGCATCTTCGTACTGTGTTTGCTAAGAAAATGCTTTTTATATACATATCTGAATGTGTAAGATTGAGGTAGTCTAAAACTCTGCTGCCTGTGTCTTAGCTTGCGTAAAGCCCCATTCACCTATTGCCTCTGTGCTCACTGATCTACACTGGCTCCCGGTTAAGCCAATTTAAGATAGTTGAGCTCATAATGTAGCTCATTTACGCTTGCTAGAGTGACATACATTCATACACAGGGAGCCATTCTCTACAAACAAAAGGAATAGGTTCAAGCCTTGCACCTTTTTTTTGAGTTACCTGGGAGCTTTGGGAACCTATAGTTCCCATTGCTTTATGGCACTGCCTTGACCAATCAGAGTCGGCTTGGTAACCAATCAGCACCATTTTTTCCTGGAGTATAAATTTTCTGACCATTTGAAATTTGGCATTCTTTCTTTTGTCCTGACACAAGATGAAGAACATGGGCAACATGTTTCTCTTTCCAGCAATATTCAAGTTCTATACTATCAAATGACTGTTAATAGCAGAACATTGGAATAATTAAATATAATTCAAATAAAGTCCCTCGCTCCAAGCAGTGGCAAGGACAAAGTTAGAACTAACCCTAATTGTTTGACAACTACAATAAGTCTTTATCCCAAAAAGAAAAATAAACTTATTTTGTTATCATTCACTTTAAATAAAATTATCCTGATGACCTTCAAAGCCTACGTGCCTGGTCAAAAGTTAATCTGACTAGAGTGTCTTTCCTAGTTGCTGTAGTATCCACATAGACTTCAAATCATACCAAAATGTAATCATTTAAGCCCAGTCTTAGGTAATATTTTGGGTTATTTCCTCTGTTTTCAATCTTACAACAGGAAATGGCACACTTTGAGGTAAAGATTCTTACGTTAGAACAAAAAGAGGCTCCTGATATTCTAATGAATAAAAGAACTAGCCTGCATAAGCATTGAAAGTCATGGTTACAATCTCTGATGCATGCTTAGAGTTCTACACATGTTAAAGGCTTCTTATTCTGGCTGATATCCAGTAATTTCTCCTGGAAAGTATATGTGCATGGATGTTCAGTGTGAACAGGTTTGAGCAAGACTATGATGCCTGCCATGATGGTAGCCCTCATTGTTTCATGTATAAGGACTTCATCGGCTTCATCGGTGTCTTTGCAGTGAGAGGCTTTATTGAACTGCTCTAAGATGTCTGCCTTCAGAGGGAACCTCATGGCATAGTTATATAACAATGGAAAGCCAGATATGACAATCAGGCTGGTTACAAGTCAAAATCCAATCATTCCCCCTTTTCATAACGAACAAAAGATACAAACATTTCCCTTTTCCTAGCGAACAGAAGATATCTTTGCATGCGCGATCCTGTGTGACTGTGAGTTACCCAAGTTACCCACTATACACTCACTGTCCGCATGCATTAACCATTATTTGTTCTATTAGCCAGTCACTGTACATGCATTGCACACAAAGGGCGGAAATGTCCCAGAATTGCACTAAGTGAGGTAATGGGCATGAAAAACTATGCTGGCTGCAATGGTGGATTTTCTTGCTGTATCGTCCGCTACCCGGCGTGTCCCACCTCATTAATAATGCATTTATGGTAAACATGATGGATTGCTTGTGAGCGGACTCGTAGATGTCCATCACACTGTGACCTCAGTGCTTCCTTGCTCCAGGTGCCATATTTAAAGTGCACCAGAGCTCATGCCTAATTCATGTCTACAGACCAGGACTGCTCCAGGTGACAGATGGCGCTGAAAGCAAAGGTGACGGCAGCGCTCTCTCTGGGTCACCTGCTGGATGCAGTGGAAGGCTGGCACGAACTCCTCTACACGCGTGTTGGATGCAGGAGGTCCACCAGAGTCACCAATCTGGCCTGGGAGGTGGTGGCAGCGACGACCAGCGCCAATGGAGCACAAAAGAGGTCAGCCATCCAGTGCAGGAAGAGGATGAATGATCTCATCCATTCTGTCAGGGTAAGCCAACCACCTCACCACTCTCACCACAAATTCCCAAACCCATCACACGTCCACAGGAATCTCACACCTCAAGAGACAACACCGCGAACACAACCTCACATCTCCATCAGGCTCATACCCCCTGGAGCTCGCATCCTTATCCCGTCCATGGTTCTGCTCACCACACAAACATTCCACGCATCCTTATGACCTGCCATGGCATGCATCCTGTTCACACACTCTCCATCTGTTTTCATGCAGGAGAAGCTGGATCACAACAGAAGGGAGAGGTCGCAGACCGGGGTGTGGGGGGTGGGGTGCAGTGGCCCACATTAGGCCCCTCACTCATTTTGAGGAACATACCATCATGCTGACTGCTGAGAACATGGACCGTGCCTGTGGCAACGATGAGGTCGGCGGCGAATACCCTCGTGAGGGTCCTGCACCAGATCATCCCCCTCTCAACGCAACTGTGAGTGCTCTCTCTCCTGCTTTTGACTCTGCTGCCATGCACTAATTACCTCTACTTTGATTCACAGGGGGCTCTGCTAAGTGACCGACACCCTCAGCCAGCCAGTCCCTCAGCTCCATCCAGGTCCTCACCTCCAGTGAAGAGGACATCTCCTCTATTGAAGAGCTTGGAAGTAAGCAGCCTGGAAGACCCATCACAGCACTTACCCACACCCTCTACCAGCGCAAAGACACACATCTCGGTGGGACCTAGATCTAGAGCAGGCTCAGGTTCACAATCTGGTGGTCACCACGTGGACAAGTGCCCGCAGCAGGAGGAGGCAGGTTCAGCTGAGTTCCCCAGCACTCAGAGGCCTGTTGGGGAAGAAGCATTTGTCAGACCCGAGTCAGATGAAGAGCCTTTGGATTTGGCCTTCCAACACATCATGGAGAGTCAGCAGAAGGCAAGGGAACATCACGCAGAGCTGTTGGAAGCTCTCAACAGAGTGGCATGTGAGTCAGAGGAGTGTGTCCGCCTGCTCTCTGATGAAGTGGTGTCCACATGTGCGCGTATGGAGGTCTCCATGGGGAGGATAACGGACGCCATGGAGACCCTGGTCTAGCAGAACGTGGAGATGCACGCATACCTGCACTCCATCACGGTAGCCATGGGTGAGTTCCTACAGCAGCAACACGAGAGGGAAACAGGGCACCTCGACGTTCCTCCAGGTGTCCTTCTCCTCAAGGAGACAGGCTGGGGCCCTTGGACACCCGAAGAGAGGAGGAGAGGCAGCTGGATACCCCTGGGTTATTCACTCAAGAATCTCAGAGGCTGTCCTCTCCTTCCGGCTCCCTTTTGCCTGTGACACCCTCAACTGGCCCACAGGAGGACAGTCAAAGCAAGCCAGGGTCCTCAAAGCCTGAGCTCTCCAGAGGATGCACATCAAAGTCATCAGAGGCAGCAGAGCCAACCATTGCACAGCTGTCTCCACCCCTCCTGCGTATGTCAGGACAGTACCTCGAAGAAGCGGTTGGCCTAGAAAAGAAATTCTGATCACAAGTGGTTGCACGGGTGAACACATTTTGTCACTTTATAATCTGAAAATATATTCACTTTCACTGATTAATGTGCAATCTTTTTCTTTCAGCTTCATTGACAGGTTTCACAAGTCCTCCCACTGCACCCCACCCCCCACTAGCAACTCAGCTGCACACAAACGGACCAGGAGTGAATCTGGAGGGAGATGTGTGTGTGTCAGAGCGTTTTGGAGCCTCGTGCAAGCACTCTCCCACGCACGTAGAGCCTTCTTTTCACTGTCCTGAGGATTTTCAGTGCTGCCTGCTGAGGTTCACTTTCAGTTGTCAATCTGAACTGACCTGTATCTCTGCTCACCCACTGATCACACTCCCATGCAGCATCTGTGCCCATCCAACACAAGGCTCCGCTCACGTGAGATTTATCCAAAATGGTAGTTATCAATTTTGAGATAAGCTTCCCCGTCCTTTCCCCTCCCCCAATTGCCCATTCCTTTCCCCCATCACAGTTCTCGCCCCTGGCATCACCTTCAACCTCCCCATCATTACCCTATAGCTCGAACCCTTCTCCTTCATTAATGTCCAGGTGAATGTGCACGTTCCCTACCTTCCTGAAAATCACATCCCCATTCACATTGACCTCTCCAACCTCCTCCTTCCCACCCCCAGGGTCTGTGTTTGCCTCCTTGTCCCCACTAACCACCCTCACCACCCCTTCTACCGGTACTGGCGCACCCTCACCCTCCCACCCTACCGGCTCCCTCTGTCCCATCTCACACTCACCATTCCATTTTGCCAGGCCTACCCTCATTTCACTCCCCAGGAGGCAGTCATTGACTCCACAGACCCTTCCCTTGCACGTTCACCTGGACATTCCACCCGCCCACCTCTTACTCCTTCCTTCCCCTTTACACTTACCTCCCAACTTACACCATTCTCCCCATACTCCCACCTCCCCCGTACTCCTTCCTCCCCCCAGACACCCTCCTTCCCCCTTCCAACCTCACCCCCCCAATGTCTTCGCCCCCACAACCTCACCCGCCCCCTGACACCTTCACCCCCTCCCTTCCAACCTCGCTCCACCCCACCCTGACACCTTTATACCCCCCCTTCCAACCTCAACCACCCCCCCGCCACTGGTTCACCTTCCTCTGCAACTCACACCTAGACCTTCCTCTCCCCCCCTCCCACTTCGCGGTCATCCATACCAGCCCATGGCGAAGTCCGTGAATTTCCGTGAATAAGTTGTGACCTTTGGGATTGATGGTAGTTCTGTACTCAATACAGCTGGTGTGATCCCTGTTACTTGACCAGCCGATTGCAGTGAAGGAACAGCTTCACTCCCAAGTTTACACCTGGGGTGACTCCTGTCGAGAGCATTGAGGATTTGTCCCCTGACTGGCTCCTCATGTTTGTCCATTGCCAAAAGTTGATTATTCAAGGAGTCTTTCAAGGTCACAACTTCTTTGCCTGCCTTTTCTGCCGGTCGTTTTGCCTGGCTGCAAATCTGGTTGAGTTTTTCCAACTCCCGCTTTGAGTTGCCAACTGTGGAATTGTGGGTCATTCTTTCCTCCTGTACCTTAACATTGTCTCTGAAATTTGTTTGTTCTGATCTCGCACGGCTTGGTCTATTGAAGACTTCAGTTTATTGTGCGTTTTCAATTATATATACTCAGCTAGAATCTTGCCCTTCAAATCTTCCAGGTCAGCTCTGATGTATACATTTTCCTGTACAGCTGCTTCATTTACCTTCTGCTCGCACATTTTCTTGCACTGATGTGATTGGCAACTATCTTGTGGTTTACTTACATATTGTCTCCCTGGCTCTGGAATCTTCTGTTTCCCTTTCTCTTGGCATGTTTAGGAATATCAGTTCTTTTCAGTGGCCATCTGTATAGGCTTATTTTGCCTTTTTTTTGGCCAAGCACTTGTGTGCAAAATGATACTTTTTCTTGAAGTTAAAACACTGCTTTCCCCATGCTAGACAGTACTTTTCCTGTGTGCGCTGTCCTCTCCAGTATTTGCATCCTGCCCTTAGTCTGTGATTGCTCTGCTCTTTCGGCTTGGACTGACTCTCAGCATAATGTATCTCCTGGTCTGCTCTGCCATACATATGCTTTAGCTGGCGTTTCACAACTTCTGCATTTTGACACATGTCTATCACTTTCTTTAGCATCAGTTTCTCATCTTACAGTAGTCTTGATCTCACCGAGGGGTCTCTCATGCCTAAGACTAATTTGTCTTTAATCAGATCACCTTTTAGCTATCTGAATTCACATGATTCTGAAAGCTGCATTACTGCCGTCAAGTATCATTCAATGGTCTCATTTTCACTCTGAACTCTAGCGTTGCATACATAACATTCATATGTAACATTAATTTGGGTTTTAAAATGCGTGTTCAAGGCTTTAAAAATCTCTGTCATCTTTCTCCTTTACTCGTCTGTTAGATTTAGAGTGACATACACTTTGCAGCAGACCTTCCCCAGCAGTGTTAAAAGTGTGGCTACTCTTATTGGTTTAGGCTTGTTAATTAAGTCTATTGCAATCTCATAGTTTTGCCATTGTAAGTGGAAAAACTGCCAATTTTTCCAGGCACCACTTTTCAATTCGACTGGAGATGGGATTGGAAAAGGACAGCAGTCTTCATCAATGTCTGTCTCTGTGAGAAGCTTAAGTGAACTGCTGCAAGATGTCTGCCACCAGAGGCAGCTTCATGGCATAGTCAGTCATATGACTACAGAAAGCCAGATGTGACAATTAGACTGGTTACATTTCAAAACTCAAACCCTCACCATTTAAGTTTGCACATGTAGAATAGCCATTTGGGCACAGAAATCAAGCTCCAAATCAGGCTTGGGCTGAAATGATGGAATTCCAATATAATCTGGAGTACGATTTGTGTGAAAGACAGAGTCAGAGTTAGAGAGTAACTGTTCTGATAGTGCTTCTTGCCTATAATCTTGTGTGTGCATGTGCAAAATGTGTTTGTTTAGTACTCTTATCGTAAATATAGAGCACATTTAAACTCATGCTGGTATTTGACATTTTCTACATTCTTGTAGCTGTAGATCAGTATCCCAGTTTTTTGATATTTTACTGTTCATTTACTTGAACATTTTAGTAATGTGTTTGCTAAGAAAATACTCTATATATATATATGTATATATATTTATTATATACATATCTGAAAGTATAACATGCATATTTAATTAGACAAACCTAGATGTATGGTAATAATCATGCATATTGAATAATAGATACTATACTTGATTACGCAGTAGTAAATAAATCAAGATGATGTTAACCACAGATGTTAAGTTCCCAGTGGTTTATAGCCATCAGCTGAAATGAGTGTTAGATTACTAACTTAAAATCATTCCAGAGAGTTCACAACGTTTTATGAGAACATATGAAAAACTTTCAAAGGCCAATTAACTCATCCAGCTTTCTGTCCTGCAGTACATTCTTTAAACTTTTTGTGGTCTCTGTATCAGCACAAATCCTTCTTTGTGTCATTAATGGCTGTCAGGCTGATGGCAGCTAGTTGCTGCTAACAAATAAATATTCTGGCTGCATTACAGGAAGCATATGAAGAAATAATTTTCAGTTAATTATTAGAAAATTCTACAGTGAGTAAATTTTTGCATTGTATTATTAAAGGGGAATAATATGTACAAAAAAGCTATTGACAAGCAAATTATGCAAAGACGTAAGTGACATCCAAACACGTCACACATCATTTCCAAGTGATTAAATTATGAAAATTATGCAGGGCTGTTCCTCCATCTCTAAACAAAAGAAAATTGCTGTGCTTTCTCTGATGAAAAGTGCACTTTCAATACTCTAATCTGTGTATTGTATTGAGTACAAAAGACCTAGGGGGGAATCGTCCCAGAATAGTATATAGTTCAGTAAGTGCAGTAGCGGACGTGTAAAACAAGGCTTTACCTATCGGCCTCAGTGGCGGGTTTTCGCGCCGTATCATCTCCTTCCCACCTCATTATTTATACAGTCACGGGAAACACGCTGTTTCACCATCGTGTTTCCTCCGATTCGCCCCCTATGCAGTCACCTCACCGCTTCCTCACACCAGACGCCATATTTGAACTGCAGCCGCACGCACAGCTCTCAATGCTTGCAGCCCAGGGCTGCCACACGGAAGACATGGCCCCGGAAGGCAGGAAGACTGCAGCCCACCGCTTTTCTGACGCCTTTTGGATGCTGTGAAGGGCTGCCGCGATGTCTTCTACCCCCGTTCTGGCCGCAGGAGGCCCATCAGTGTCACCACTCCAGCTTGCGAGGCGGTGGCAACAGTGGTCAGTGCCAACGCTGCAAAGAAGAAATTCGCTATCCAGTGCAGAAAGAGGATGAATGATCTGATCCGTGCAGCCAGGGTAAGGCAACCATCTCATCACTCTAAACTCTCACACTCACAAGCCCAGCATGCGTTCACTGGCATCTCACTCACCGCCAGCCCAAGGGACATCACCACTCACTCTCTCACACGCTCCCTCGTATCTCCACCTGGCCTCATCTCCTCTGGAGACTGCCTCCTCAGCCCGTACTCTCTTGAGGCCACTTGCACAGGTCAGCACGCGTCCCTACGCACACCCTGGGATATCCCCCTTCCTCAGTACAGCTCTCGCCCTGCAGTCTCTTTCCTTGCCTGAAGCCACTTCTCCCTCTTCCCCATGCAAGCCCTAGCCCTGCAGCTATTGAAAAGCTACCCCTGCCTTACAGCTGGTCTGGTGACACCTGCCTGTGAGGCCCCCTAAAATTGATGCGGTGCTGCCTGAAAAGCCTGATGCTGATGACCGCGAGTGTTGCCTGAAGCAAGGTGGGAAAACATGCGTCAAAGCCCTGAGTGAAGTGCAGCTCACCAGGTGCACGTCGCTTACGTTCAGTTGTGAAACACGTCGACGTGCAATCATGCTGACATGCTCGGATGATTCAGCGTCGCGGGATGATCTTGGTGGGCAGGCAAGGTGATGAGATGCAAATGCATTGAAATTAGGTTCCTGATGTTGGATGGCGGGAAAGTGCGGC
The DNA here is from genome assembly GCF_964194155.1 of Cetorhinus maximus. Classification (NCBI taxonomy): domain Eukaryota; kingdom Metazoa; phylum Chordata; class Chondrichthyes; order Lamniformes; family Cetorhinidae; genus Cetorhinus; species Cetorhinus maximus. The sequence goes on along the minus strand of NC_135888.1, from coordinate 82,793,082 downwards.
CTGCCATCAACAGGCCGAGTGGATGATCGCAAACTGGTTTCCCGATGGCGTAAAACCAATTTTTGGCTTTCCCGCCATATTGTCTGCTCATGCCCGCCATGATGCCCGACACCAATGGAGGTGGAAAATTTCTGGCCTAAGCTTTTATGTTCACACATGGTAGTCTTTCATAATCTGATTAGACACTTCATTATGTCCACAATCGTCACCTTCATGGTTCCAGTCCTGGGGGATCATTCCTCTTCAGATCAACCTAGTCCATAATTTAGCAAACTTCATTGTCTCTTCTATCCAGTCTATAAAATGTTGGAAGAGTCTACAATGTGTGACCTGTTGTCTGTCGTTAACCTAGTTTAAAGAAGAGGTTAAAAACAAAAAACTGCGGATGCTGGAAATCCAAAACAAAAACAGAAATATCTGGAAAAACTCAGCAGGTCTGGCAGCATCGGCGGAGAAGAGCAAAGTTGACGTTTCGTCTTCTCCGCCGATGCTGCCAGACCTGCTGAGTTTTTCCAGGTATTTCTGTTTTTGTTAAAGAAGAGGCTGTTTAGCCAACTTCTCTTGCAGCACCTCAAAACATGCAAGTGTGGTATCTTGATGGTTCCTGATTATGGGCAGCCTAAAAATGAAAATAAACAGATTTTTAAATTAGTATTTAAAAACAGTTAATCCTTAGACCATAAGACGTAGGAGCAGAAGCAGGTCGTTCGGCCCATCGAGTCTGCTCCGCCATTCAATGAGATCATGGCTGATCTGATAATTCTCAATCCACTTTCCTGTCTTTTCCCCATAACCCTTGATTCCCTTACTGATTAAAAACCTGTCTATCACAGCCTTGAATATACTCAATGATCCAGCCTCTACAGCTCTCTGTGGTAAGGAATTCTACAGATTTACTTCCCTCTGAGAGAAGAAATTCCTTCTCACCTCTGTCTTAAATGGATACCCCTTACCCTGAAATTATGCCCTCTGGTCCTAGATTCTCCCACAAGGGGAAACAACCTCTCAGCATCTACCCTGTCAAGCCCCCTAAGAATCTTATATGTTTCAATAAGTTTGCCTCTCACTCTTCTAAACTCCAATGAGTACAGGCCCAACCTACTCAACCTCTCCTAGAAAATCCCTCCATTTCTGGATCAAGCTAGTGAACCTTCTCTGGACTGCCTCCAATCTTTCCTTAGAGAAGTGGACCAAAACTGTTCACAGTATCCTAGAGATGGTCTAACTAGTGCCTTGTATAATTTTAGCAAGACTTCCCTATTTTTATACTCCATTCCCTTTGAAATAAAGGCCAACATTCCATTTGCCTTCCCTATTACCTGCTGAACTTGTATTTTAGCTTTTTTGGATTCATGTACGACGACTCCCAAACCCCTCTGTGTTGCAGCTTTCTGCTGTCTTTCTTCATTTAAATAATATTCAGCTCCTGTATTCTTCCTGTCAAAGTGCATAACCTCACATTTTCCCACATTATTTTCCATCTACCATGTTTTTGCCCACTCACTTAACCTGTCTATATCCCTCTGTAGACTCTTTGTGTCATCCTCGCCACTTGCCTCCCCACCTATTTTTGTGTCATCTGCAAACTTGGACATAATACATTCACTTCCCTCATCTAAGTCATTAATATATATTTTAAATAATTGTGGCTCTAGCACTGAACCCTGTGGCACTCCACTTGTTACAGGTTGCCATCCTGAAAATGCCCCCCCTTATCCCAATTCTTTGTCTTCTATTAGTCAGCCAATTCTCTATCCATGCTAATATACTACCCCCAACATCATGGGTTCTTATCTTATTAAGTAGCCTTATGTGCGGTACCTTATCAAATGCCTTTTGGAAATCCAAATATATTACATCTACTGCTTGTTACCTCCTCAAAGAATTCTAATAAGTTTGTCAGGCGTGATTTCCCCTTCATGAAACCGTGCTGACCCTGCTTGATTATATTATGGATTTCTAAATGTTCTGCTATTACATCCTTTATAATAGAGTCTAACATTTTCCCAATGACAGATGTTAAGCTAACTGGCCTATAGTTACCTGTTTTTTTGTCTCCCTCCCCTTTTGACTAAGGGCGTTACGTTGGCAGTTTTCCAATCTTCTGGGATTTTTCCAGAATCTAAGGATTCTTGGAAGATTACTACTAGTGCATCCACTATCTGTGTAGCTACTTCCTTTAATATCCTAGGATGCAACCCATCAGGTCCAGGGGACCTATCTGCCTTTAGCCCTATTAGTTTCCCTAGTACTTTTTCTCTGGTGATAGTTATTGTATTTATTTCCTCACCCCCACCACCCCCCCACCGCCCACCACCCCCGCCCCTCCACCACCTTTTGCCCCTTGATTATTTAGTATTTTTGGAACGCTATCAGTGTCTTCTACCATGAAGTCTGATGCAAAGTATTTATTTAACCCCTCTGCCATTTCCTGGTTCTCCATTATTATTTCCCCAGCCTTGTTCTCTAAGGGGCCTATGTTCACTTTGGCCTCTCTCTTCCCTTTTATATATTTAAAGAAGCTCTTAATGTCCATTTTTATATTACTTGCTAGTTTACCCTCAAAGTTTATTTTCACCCTTATTATTATTTTTTCGTCATCTTTTGTTGGTTTTTGAAAGTTTCCCAATCCTCTGGCTTACCACTAATCTTTGCCACATTGTATGTTTTTACTTTCAATTTGATACTATCCTTAACTTCCTTGGTTAACCATGGTTGGTTTATCCCTTTCCTAGAATCCTTTTTCCTCACTGGGATATATCTTTGTTGTGAGTCGTGAACTATTTCCTCAAATGTCTGCCATTGTTCATCAACCATCTTTTCTGTTAAACTCCTTTCCCAGTCCACTCCAGCCAACTCTGCCCTCATTCCATTGTAATTACCCTTATTTAAGTTTAGCACAGTTGTCTCCGACCCAAGATTCTCACTCTCAATCTGAATGCTAAATTCCACCATGTTATGGTCACTGTTTCCTAGGCGATCTTTTACTCGGAGATCATTTATTACTCATTTATTTGGATTTCAAAAAGACATTTGATAAGGTACCACACATAAGGCTACTTAATAAGATTACCCATGGTCTGCCTCAATACACATTGCCAGATCCAAAATAGCCTGATCCCTGGTTGGATCCATAACATATTGTTCTAGGAAACTGTCCCGAATACATTCTATGAATTCTTGCTTGTGGCTACCTCTGCCAATTTGATTTTCCCAATCTACATGAAGATTAAAGTTGCCCATGATTAATGTACTGTCTTTTTTACATGTCCTCATTAACAGATTTATTCTCTGTCCTACAGTATAGCTACTGTTGGGGGGCCTATAGAATACTCCTGCCAGTGTCTTCTTCCCCTTGTTATTTCTTACCTCCACCCATATGAATTCTATATCTTCTGGTCTAAGATAATTTTTTGCTATCGAAATTATTCCATCTCGTACTAACAAAGCTACCCCACCACCCTTTCCTTCCTGCTTCTCCTTTCGAAAAGTCACATACCCCTGAATATTTAGTTCCCAGCTTTGATCTCTTTGTAACCATGTCTGCATAATGCCCATGAGATCATACCCATTAACCTCTATTTGTGCTGCTAATTCATTTATTTTGTTCCAAATATTATGTCCATTTAAGTAAAGAGATATTATTTTTTTGCCTTTGGTTATCATTTTACCCCATGACCCAGTTTGCTACTGTTTTTTTGGTTTGTGCATTCTGTACCTTCCTGTCACACTCTGAATATCAATACTTAAATAGCTGCCCTGTAATCGTGCCATATCCTTTTGCTTTGCAAGCGCACGTATCCCCTCTCCAGAACCCTCTCCACCTCTATTTAGTTTAAAGCCCTCTCTACAGCCCTAGTTATTTGATCCACCAGGACACTGGCCCCAGCATGGTTCAAGTGAAGCCTGTCCCACCAGAACTGCCCCCTTCTACCCCAGTACTGGTGCCAGTGCCCCATGAGCTGAAACCCATTCCTCCCACACCGCTCTTTGAGGAATGCATTTTACTCTTTGACTTTATTTACCCTATGCCAATTTGCCCATGGCTCCGGTAGTAATCCCAAGATTATTATCTTGGAGGTGCTGCTTCAAATTCTTTCAGCAGAACCTCCTTTCTACTCCAATCAATGTCAATGTCATTGGTACTTAATGGTTGGTAATGCCATTTAATATGATATTTATTTTAATGCATTGAATAGTAGTCGAATGGCACAATGTTCATGTGTATCCTGCTTTTCCTCACCTGCCTTGTGATGATATTTTTTTGTCAACATTCTGTTCACTGCCCCCTTTCCTAAAAGGTATGTTTTACAAATGGCCATTTTTTTATTAGTGAATCTTCACAGGCTGAATTTAAAAGGGGAGCCAGGGAGCCAACTTTAGCTTATCCATTCGAAAAAAAAAGCATAGCCTCTTCCCCCATTGCAGCATTCAACTGTGCGTCAAGTGATTCTAGGGTTTTTGCTCCTGCTATTCCAACTGAGAATCTATTCCATCTGTTAATTACCCTCTATGAAGACAAACTGACTGACATCAGTACTAAATTTGTCCTATTAATGGTGTCCCCTTGAGATACCATGATTAAGTGCAGGCAGGGTCGAACCCTACACTTGTCAGTTAAGCCCTATTCTAGCTTCCCCAAACATCCTCAAGAGCAATCTATAGCAGAAGCCTTTTTTAATTCAACATAAAGCATAAATAGAGGGAGTATAAAATGTTTTCAACAAACTCCCTGTTGTACTGCAATTGTGAACATGTGCTTGGACTGATAAAGAACCATTCAGACTGTCAAGTTAATTCCTTCCATAGAGCAACCACAGCTTAATAGCTTGGTGAAAGATTGTAAAAAAAAATGCCTCCCAGACTCCAAAAGGATATCGTGTGAAGCCACAGAATAACGGCATAACTTTACAGCTTACATTATTCATTCTTGACTGGTCACTTTCCATGTGTTCTCATAGGATAAAATTTTTAGCTCGGCAGGCAGGCGCAGCCCCAACACGCTCAAGTGTAAAATGACGCGCGTTGACTTCGGGCGAGCATCCTGACATCAACACGCAGTCGCGCGATATTTCTTTTGGGGGCGCGCGCTGGAGTTGGCAGCGTGCCCGCCGACAATTAAAAGGCCTGTTAAGGCCATTAAATTGTCAATTAAGTTGAATTTTTCACTGCCCGACCAACCTTACAGCTGGTGAGCGGGCAAAAAGCCCAAGTGGCCTTTGAACTTTTTAGGAATCCTCATCTACGGGCGGGATGAGGTTTCCTAAAGCAAATATAAATAAAATAAAAATTTTAAAAGTAATTAATAAGATGTCCATGCTTATGTGACAAAGTCATATGAGGGGACATGTTTCATTACATTTTTATTTTCTTTATTTTTTTATAACTCCTCATCTCCCTGAGGCAACTCTGTGCCTCAGGGAGATTATGAAGCACGCACATACGCGCATGCACGAAGTTGCCCCGCTCACCGTCCTCCCCCCCAACACAGGCAGCACTCAGCGCTGCTGCTTGTGTTTCAAGGCCCACCAGAGTGAAATTGCCTTCCGGCCCCGATTGTAGGTGGCAGTCGGCTTCCTGACCCCCCCTGCCCGCCCCCGCTGAGCCCGCCCGACATGGGTGAAATTCTGCCCATAGTCTTGCAAGCTCAAGAACCATCAGTTTCTATAAAATATTGGATATTTTTTTTATCCATTCTTGCTCTTAACCACTTTATTGTTGTTTTTGGCATGAACTGTTTACATTGGAGTCTGTTGTACATTTTCACTACTTTGTGGTCATAAACAGTTCTCTATTCTCAAGTCTTGCTGTTATATGATTTCTCTTGTCATTGCCCTGGAAAGGCACCATAAAATTGCTGACATTGATTCAACCTTCACTCTACCAACCAGAGTAAGACAACTTCTAGGAAATTGTGTCACAATAATTTTCATTCAAACCTGCCACAGTATAACTGCATGAATCCCACCTTTTGAGTCTTATGTAACTGGAGGTCCCTATTGTAACATGTAACAGAGTGAGAGAAGGACAATGTGAAAAATAGACTCTGTGGCTTGGATTTTCATCAAGTCTGATTGACTTGGGAGGCCTTTAAAAATGGCGGGTGGATCCTGTTTCTAGGATTCTTAGCCCCATTCCCAGACTGTGTAATTTTTGGGAGTGCCTTTAAAGGATGCAGGCTGCTTCCTGTCAGAAGCCTGCATCCAGCACTCCAGACCTGGCTGTCTCTATTGCAGAGATAGGTATTTCCTACCCCTCCACAATTTTCATGGAGTCAAGCTGGGTTTTTTAAGAATTGTGGTTCACGGTCCATAGAGGAGTCGTGAACCCTAGTGTGCAGGAGGGGACCTTTTAAAAGGTAAGTTCCTATGCCAGGTTATCCACCCCCACCAATCCCTCAGACCCTATGCCAAGTTGTGTCTTTCCCCCTCCCCCCTTAAACCCCTCATGCCCCCTATGCAAAGCTCTGTTCCATTGACCCACTGCACACTTTTTGGAACCAATGAACACCACAGTGTAAAGTGGTATTTGTAAAAAAAAAGCTTTGAAAAAATGTAAACCTTTGATCACTTTCCCATATGCTTAAAGTCTGGAAAAGCTAATAAAAGTGTCAATCGTCCAGGCCCTTTGAAGTTTCAAAAAACCATGAACCACAAACACTTGAAACCACTTACTTACGTCAACAAACATTGTGAAATTGACTGCAGTGATCAGAGAGCCTGAGCTGTCAATCAAACAATGTTTCCTCCGGGGAGCAGATGTTCTGTTATTCTAATAGATGTCTGGGCTCTCAGCCAAGCATACATAATGAGGTTTGGTTCCAAAGTTCCGAAGAAGAGTCATATTAGACTCAAGGTGTTTTCTCTCCACAGATGCTGCCAGACTGGCTGCATTTTTCCAGCACTTTCTGTTTCTATTTCAGATCTCCAACATCTGTATTAATTTGGTTTTATTTTAGGGTAATAATTTGGTTGGAGAAAAATGAGAATGATGGAAAGTAGTCAATTATATAGTTTCATCTCTGAATTAAAGATACAACTATAGTGGGTGAATAAACCTCACTTGTGAACTGTAAGCACTGATCTGCATGTCCAAATCACCGCTTTTTCTTAGTCCTGATCCAGCCTGTTACAAATATTGTTAAGCTCTTGTTAGTCAAGGCAATATACAGTGCAGGAGGTTTATAACCACCTCCCATGCGTGTACATCATCATTGCTTCTGTCTCTGATGGAAACAGCTAAAGTTAATGGAATGGAATCCGTTTCCCTTTTACATACTTGTAGGGTATGAAACTCCATGGAACCTTTGGTGCACAGAAGTGTGCTGAAACATCAGAGATGAATGTTTAATTAATTCTAAAACTGGAAGGATGGGTGACATCTAGTTTAATACTTTGTATAGTTAAGGAAGAACTTTTTGTCGCACCGACAGCTCATGGACATATTTTGACCTGACTAACATAATTAAAACAAACAGTAATGTATTGGTCATAATGAGAGATTTCCTTTGGGAAATTTCCTGAGTTAGCAAAATCTTAACTAAAAACGGGAAAATTTCCTTTGATAGCTATTCCTAGCAAAATTGCGAACGTCCTTAAAAAAGCACTATTTTCTTTTGCTAGAAATAAACAGAGGGGATCTGCACAAATGTATTTATAAAGCCACCATAGAAACCAGAGGAATTCTTACCCCAATATGACCTGAATTCTTATTTCTCTTTTCATTATGTCAACAACCAAGCCAATTACCCAGATGTATAACTGCATTGAAAAGTTTACTTATTTTATGTGATATGGAGTAATGCCAAATATAAATATTAATTACTTTTCTTGATGTATGCCCAATGCACTATTGTGTTGGTATGCAAAAATTCCATCAGTGTATACATTTGGAAATGCCTCCATACAAAACAAAAAACACAGCCCTTTTTTGACTGTGCAACAGAAAAGCTTCATCTAAATCCTTTAAAGAAAAAAGTCATGCATTTCATTTTGTGAAAAGAATCTAATTCTCTTTTATACTGCATTTGTCCATAATGAGTTGAGTGTTACGGTGATTACTAGGCCTCATATTCTTGCTAGCCCTATGGGGAAATTCTTAGAATCTATTTTATGCCTCCTTGGTAGCAAGGATGAGATCAGGAGCTCATGAAGCAGAATTTAATGTGTTCAGTGGGAGGCCCGTTATCCACGACAAAATCTGGTGGCACCCCTGCCGACTCAAACTCCAGGAGTCCCAGTGGAATGAAGTCCCTAATTAGCAGCAGGAACGTGGGGTTGGGTGGTGAGACCCCCCTCCCACCAATGGTTTGAACACCAGCAGTGACAGGATGACGTCCTTAATTGACTTCCAGGGTGGGGGGGGGTTGCTGCAAGCCTTTCTGCCCAGACTTAATTGGAGGGAAGTGGGAAGGCGGCGGGATCTGCACTACACACCCTCTGGCCCTATCATATGATTCTGCCCCCACCCCCCACCTGCCCCACCTGCAAACTCACCCCCGAAGACGGGGTGGGGGGTGGGCATTAATTTTTAAATTCCACCCACTATGTGGAATTTTCCATAAATGAGACTAAGTGCGATGGCGGGCGTTTTTGGCAGTGCCCACCCCGCTGTCCGGTATGGTGGGAACTCACGCCCAATACTATGCTTGGAGCCTCATTAACTATGCAAAGGCGCGTATCGGTCCAAATCAGCTGGCGGCTCGGGAGTTGATTTGTGCGGCTGCCATCAGCTGGCAGGTTCAAAGGTCCAGGCGCCATAATTTAAAACAAAAACAGAATTACCTGGAAAAACTCAGCAGGTCTGGCAGCATCGGTGGAGAAGAAGAGAGTTGACTTAACTCTTTTCTTCTCCGCCGATGCTGCCAGACCTGCTGAGTTTTTCCAGGTAATTCTGTTTTTGTTTTGGATTTCCAGCATCCGCAGTAGCTTTTAGTTTTTATCGCCATAATTTAAAGGTTAGTCCAACACACAGTCTCAATCTCTCCAGCCCACCAGAGATGTCTGGCAGCCAGAAGAGGAAGGCTGCGAGCCTGAAGAAGGAGGCAGCACCCCGCTTCACCCACCAGGCCCTCCAGGCCTTGATCAGAGGGGTGCAGGAGTAAAGGCAAGTGCTCTGTCCCAGGGATGGCTGCAGAAAGCCTCACCCTCCCGGCCTGGGAGGCTGTCGCAGAGCAGGTCAGTGTGGCTGGCAACCCCGCCCAAAATGCCACCCAGTGCAGGAAGAGGATGAATGATCTCATCCATTCCACCAGGGTAAGCAATCCTTTAACTTCCTCCAATATCAAACTCTCATCATGGCATCATGCACTCAAACAGCTACTTTCTTCAGGGATCTCACACAACCATTAGCAGGGGACACACATCAACGCTCATTCTCTCACCGAGACTTTCACATTACCACCATCCCATCTATCATAATATAAAAGCAAAATACAGCGGATGCTGGAAATCTGAAATAAAGACAGAAAATGCTGGAAAATTTCAGCAAGTCTGGCAGCATCTGTGGAGAAACATAGTTAATGTTTCAAATCCATGTGATTCCTCTTCAGAGCCATCTATCATGTTGCTCACACTCCATTCTCTGGCTCTTCTGAGGAGTGCTCACCACACACAGGGGACATGCATCTCATCCAACCTCTGCTCCATCCCTTCGCATCGCATGCCTTTCTTTCTTCTTCATACAGGCCAAGCTGGCGCACAACAGGCACGAGAGATCGGAGACCGGTGAAGGGATGGACCGACATCATTGCCCTCACTGAGCTTGAGGAGGCTGCAGCTGAGCTGGCTGGGGAGGACAGGAATTTCTCCTGTGGGAAAGGGGAGATCTGCCTCTCCCAGCAACCCAGCACAGATCACAGCTCCATCACTTTATCAAATCCTGACAATCACAGTGAGTCACATGCAACCTTATCTAGCTCGTGGTCATTAAATGAAACTCTCTTTTCTATTTTCTAGGCACCAGCAGATCGAGGCCCTCATGCCAGTCCAGCACCAATGCAAGTCCACAGACTTCATCCGAAGAGGAAGCTCTGAAAGAACCGTCACGGCGCTCACACACACCCTCCACCAGCTCAGAGACACACACGTTGGTGGGGCACAGATGTAGATTAGGCTCGGCATCACTTTATGGGGAACACCTCACTGACACGTCCCCGCAGCAGTCAGAAGCAGGGGCAGCCCAGGCCTCCGGCACTTTGAGGGCTGCTGGAGACCAGCCACCTGCTCAGTCCGAGTCAGATGATGATGAGCCTCTGGAAGTGGCCACCAACTCAATGCTGGAGCTGCAACAACAGGCGGTGGAACATCAGGCAGAGATTTAACAATCACTCAGCAGACTAGAGCGATGGAGAAGTCTGTACGCATTCTATCGATATCGTGGCTCTGACATACGAGCGCCTCAAGGTCACCATAGGAAGGCTGGCGACCACCATGTAGACCTTGGCCCAGCAGGTCTTGCTGGATTTGCACTCGGTCCTGCACTTCATGGCCACACACCCTGGTGGGCACCATCAGGATGTAGGCGACATGGGGACGAGGCACCTTGACCTCCCTCCAGGTGCATCATCTCCTGCGGGAGTTGGGGCAGGGCTCTTGGGCACCACAGGGAGGATGAACATCAGCTGGATACCCTGGGGGCCTCCTTTCAAGACACTCCAAGAATGTGCAACAGCTCACGGCCCCTTCTGCCTGTGACCCCATCCACTCCAGCTTCTCAGGTTGCCCGGGGCGCTTCTACCCTTGAGCAGGCTGGGGCCCTCCAGGTCTCAGGCGACCAGAGGTCGTTCGTCAAGGTCATCGCAGACATCAGGACTTGGCAGTCAGCAGGCTGCCTCCACCTCTGCTGCGGATGTTGGGGCTGCACCCAGGCATAGCGGTAGAGTTAGGAAAGTTAGGAAAAATTGATGTCACTTTTAGGTCACAGGTGTGCTATACATGTAAATAAATTGCACTTTTGTTAATACATTTGATGGTTATGTGAATGTTCCTTTCTAAGCAGACTCCTGCTCACTCCTGCGGCAACAAGAGGTTAGAGGGTGATCCCAGAAAGGGCCCCTTGTGTTCACCCTTCCCCCTCACTGCCATTCCACAGCCTTCCCTCCCCACTGCCCCTCTCATATTCGCCCTCCCCCCTCACTGCCATTCCATAGCCTCCCCTCCCCATTGCCCCCCTCGTGTTCGCCCTTCCCCCTCACTCCATTCCACAGCCTTCTCCTCCCTGTTGCCTCTCTTGTGTTCAACGACCCCATCCTCAGCTCACAGTCCACTTACTGTATTATCAAAAGTTTTGGCTTTTTTGTAAGCTTTAAGGTGGGTTATTTCACAAATGGCTGAAATTGCTGCTTGCAATTATCTGAATTAACTTATTGTAATGATTTGGAATTGTCATTTAATGTTATGTTGGTGCAGTATTTCAAGAGTTGTTGTCGTATTGTATTAGCAATAACCTTTGAAATCCAATCTATTCAGCCTGGGCTTTTCAGCCCAGCTGGCATGCGTGTGTTCCAGTCTTCTCTTGGGACTTCAAGCTATTGCTTTGACTGTGACTAATTTCCCAGGTGGCCGAGATACCCTGAGTAGAGTTATCACATGACTCATTGCATGCGTTACCAAGTCATGCTGGTTGCTAAAGATACACCGCAAACTGTGGCAGCTTTACGAATATATTTTGAATTAAGTTGTAGAACAAAAGTCTGCTGCATCTCCACTGTTACTCGCACATACGATCTTTACAGTCCGAGTGGAACCAGTCTAATAATGGAGGGGGGATTGAAGATTAAAGGTATGGGAAAATGTACAGGAGCAAATGGGCACCTGTCATCCAGGAACAAAATGGAAAGCAAGAGATCTAACACTGCAACAGGTAATGTTGATTTATGTTAGGTAAGGTGGTTAATATTGTTATAAGATTATCCAGTGCCTATTGTGATAGGGAAGAAGGAAGATTGTGCAACTCAATTTTTGACTTTTTTGGTCCATATTTATGATGAATTTACAAAACAATTGTGATTCCCAAGATCAGTCAGTGGCAATTACACAAAGAAATTTTTTCTTAAGAGGTTTTCCCATGATCCCCATAGGTCAAAAGAAGTCTTCATATTAGGATTTGTGTTGATGTTGAGAACTCCACTGAAAAATATCTGGTACTTGAAATGGTTTTGTGAAGATACACCAAATTATGATACAGATGAAGATTCACACATTCTTCACCTATTTGAAATCTACATTTTTTGAATAGCATACATTGCAGTGCATTTTAGAATTTTTGGAAGCGAGGATCATGTTTTTTTTTTAAATTGCATAAAATATTGGTTCAAGGCTTTGGAACAGATTAATATAAAAACCAGTACAGTTATGAATAAAGAGGTTATGCCTATTTCAATTGCAAGTTAAATGGACAATTGCTTGTTTTCTTTTCACAAGTAGATTTTATGCAATTACGAGCATGGGTGTGTGTCTTACCTAGCAGCCATTGCAAAACAATTCTTCCACTGACAGGAACGATTTGGTACTAAGTCATTGGATTGGGAACAAGAAATGGTCAGCAAGTTTACTGATCAATCCCAGTCATTAAGTTTCAAAAGGCAATGGCATCAGAATACACTGTTGCCTTTGTACAAGATTCAGGAGTCTGTATTTTTCTAAGTCATCTTGTCTCAATTCAAATATGTGCTCAATGGGACAGAATAGCTTTCAATAGTAAGGCTTACACTAAATACATTTCACCTATTACAACCTTCTGCCCAGTGTTACAGCCAGTGAGAAGTGGTGGAAAGCTCCCTTCCCCATCCCTCAGTTGGCCGCAACAGGTCTTTTTAAATGATTTTGCTTGCCAATTCAGTGAGTGTTCAACTATTTAAGTGCTGTGACTGCAAAAAATGCACACAAACAGGTTTTCCTGTAAGTTTTAAAAGAAAAGAGAATGGTATTTATTGTACTTAAAACCCACTCCGAATAAAAATAGTGAAAGTTCTTTAACTCTCACTCACACATGCATTCAAGAGTTCACAAACACGCATGCTTGCATGCACGCACACAGAAGTAAGTTACAAAGTGGGTGGGTAGGTTAAATTGTTTAAGAGTCCAAAAAATGTCAATTGTACATGGATCCTGTAAATTGGTGGCTTGGATGGTTTCAGACTGGGCTCAATGCTCTTTTCGGATTCCGTGCCTAGACGATTTAAAGATGTTGATGGATGATTTCTGTCTTTCCTCCTGGAGTCAGAAACTGCTGGGTTGATATTTAAGATGCAGTTTGCGATGTGTGGCTAGTCAAAAAGTAGGCAGGGCATAAGCTTGCAGGATGGTTAAAGAGAAAGAGAGTGCCAACTCGGACTCTTTCTGGTCTCACAGTCTGACTGGCTTGGACAGAACTAGTTTCTTAAAATGCCAATAGGGTTAGTTTGCTCATCACATAGAGCAGAATTTTCTGCCTGTCGGGCGGGCGGGCCCGACCCAATCTCTGGCGGGCGGGGAGCCAATCCCCGCTGGTGAACTGGGCCACGCCGCCATTTTATGTGGGCCGGCCAATTAAGGCCCGCCCAGCATGACATCCGGCGGAAAGTGCTATGCGCTCCCTGTGCGGGCAGGGGGGGGATTCCCTAAAAGTGAGAATGCGCTCTTTCGTGCATGGGCACAAAAGAGCGCACATCTCCCTGAGGCTAAGTGCAGCCTCAGGGAGATCACCTGCACTTTGAACAATATTAAAAATAGAAAAAAAAAATCTGTTGCATGTCCCCTCATGTGACAATGTCACATGAGTTGGGACATGTTCATAATTTACAGAATAACTTTATTAAAATTTTTACAACCCTGCATGAAACTCATCCTGCCTGTGGATGAGGTTTCATGTTTTCTCTATTTGCCGCCGGGGCTCCTGGCCTGCCCGCCAGCCTTAAGGTTGGACGGGCAGGTCCTTCAATTTGTTAAATGATCCTGTCAATGGCCTCAATTGACCATTGACTTGTCGGCGGGCCTGTAGCTGATTTTGCTGCGCCCCCGCCTTCCTGAAAATTTAAATGGGACGGGATGACATTGGGGGTTCCGCCCGACGTCATCTCACGTCATTTTACGCGTAGGCGAGTGGGCCCCTCCCCTGCTCACCCACGGCAAAATTCTGCCCATAATCTTTCACAAACTGGCCAATTACCCAAACATGGTCACTGTAATCTGTTTCCAAATCCATTGTTTAAAAATGATTAGATTAAATAGCTGATGGAGTTCCTTTTCCTCAGCCTGGGCCCATTGTCCAAAGTGATTGAGTCTAATGGCTTGGCCATTAAATACACAGGTTATGTCTGGATGTTTTGTGAATGGTTCAGGAGATAGGTCATTCACATTCATCTAAGTTGATTATCTCTGGAGGGCTAGCTACTCCTAGATAGCCCAGCTACTTGCTTATGGCTTTGTAATTTGTCGGGTACAGCTATGTGAATGTTCGGCCATCTTAGGAGCTGCTGTTAAGTCACTTAAAACGCTGTTGTTCAGTCTTTTTAAACTTATCTGGTGGTTTCAACCCACTCAATAAATAGTCATTTTCAAAATGAAGCATTGTTTTGTAACACTTCTACTTGTTTCCCTACTCATTGAATCATAGAATCTGAGGCTCTGATATTGGCAATGGCCACATTAATGACTTCACTTTTCTTATTATTTACATTATCCTCAATTTTGTTATAATTTCCCCATTTATATTACAGAACAGAGCCTTCAAAAGAAGTCATCCTTTCTTGCTAACTCATCACAAACTTTTTCATTCATTAGTATATGGCTATAATAAACAGGCCTCTGAGTGGTAATGAATTTCAGGAATTAATTAACAAGAATAATGTGGTGCGTCATGAGTTAGAACAATGTAACCTCCACAGAGTGTTGAAGGCATCAGATTTATCCTTTTGGTTGGGAGTGAGGTATGCCCCTATAAAACATTTTCATTATTGATGCCTTACTTGATCTATTTTCTGACATTTTAGAGCCTATGATAATTTGGAGTATAAATCATCAAGTCAAGAGCATAGAAGGCCATTGGCCCAACTCTTTGAAACAGCTATCCAATGACTCTCACTCCCTACCCCTATGCCATAACCTTGCAAATTCTTCCTTTACTTGTGTTCATATTCAAGTGTAAAGTTCGCTGATTTGTGGCATTTCTACCTTTGTAATCTTATTTTTTTGATTATTGCTGGTGAACAGATTTTAACAATGCATTCCAAGTTTTCATGAACTAATTTTCAAACTAGTCAGAGTATATTCTGATTCATGAGGCAGGAGTATTTTATAACTGTAGTGAAGTGTTTTTTTTTAGCAATGTGTACTTGAATAGAGAATTTAATGTAGAAAACATTCCAAAATGTTTTATAAACAGCTGATAAAAATGAACAAAACATTGAAGCAAATAAGGAAATGGACACCAAGCCATGGTGAGAGTTAGGAGAGCTGTTCAAAAACTTGATTAAAAAGATGAACTTTGAGAAGATTTTTTTTTAACAAGTGGAGAGACATGTAGAGGGGCAGTAGGGTTTAGGGAGGGAGTTCCAGAGAATGGCTGTGTCAGCAATAGTGCGGCCGCAAGGAAAGGGGTAAGCTGCACAAGACCCCGGAGCCTGAGGACTGAAGGGTGTTTGCAGCAATATAAAAGTTGCGGAGATAGTTTGTAGAGAAGCCTTGGAGTAATTTGAAAATTAGAATAAAGATTTTAAACTCATTGCAATGTGTGGTCTGTCAGCAAGGAGAGGGGTGGTGGATAAGTGAGACATTGTGGAATGGGTTTAGGTAGCTGAGTTTTGAACTAGTTGAAGTTGGAACATAAGAACATAAGAAATAGGACCAGGTGTAGGCCGATCGGCCCCTCAAGCCTGCCCCGCCATTCAGTAAGATCATGGCTGATCTGCCCCAGGCCTCAACTCCTCTTTTGTGCCTGCTCTTCATAGCCCTCAACTCCCCAATGTTTCAAAAATCTATCTACCTCCTCCAGAAGATGAAAACTAGACAACATCTTTAAGCCCGGGCTGTCTGTGAAGAACTCATCTGAGTGCAATCCGTGTCACCATAAGCCCAATTCCCAATCACAACAGTCCCAGGCTATACTTTCCCTCCATCACTGGCCATCAAAATACACTAGGCCACTGTTCAAAAATAAAAGCCACCACAAAATACATATTCCAAATAAAATTCATAAATGAAGTTATGCCATTTTGCAAACAAAAGTTAACTAATAACCCCTGTGTATTCCTTTAGTCTGTCTACACTGTGCCTTTACCTGACCTCATGCTCCTATGCAGTGCTCCCCCAATTTCTGCAGTATGGCTGGTGGAAGGCTGCTGACTTTCAGTGGAGGAGACTGCAGATGACCTTGGAAGACAGCCTTGAGCAGCTCTGGTTTAGAAGGCCAGTTGCAGACTGGGCTATCACGGCAGCAATTTGGGCTGGCTGGTTGGCAGGCAAAAGCAAGAGCACTGATGGAGCGGTAGTTGTGGGAGGATGAATGCTGTCATTCTGAGAGAGGACAGCAGGTTCGTGCTTCATAGAACCACTGCCACTCTCCAATGGTGTCCCCTCAGCAAACCTAGTAATCTGTTGGAAGGTAGAATACTGGACTGTCATGACATGCAAGCCCCTTTGCACACTGTATTCCGCAGCAATGATGTTAGCAATTTGACCTTGTATAACAACAGTCACAATCTCCTCTGCAGCACTCAGACTTTCAGTAACTGCTGCTTATGCTGCAATGGAAGTTACAACATTGACCACCAGACACTATGGCCTGGATTTTCACAGAGCCTTGGAAAGTCCACGACATATCCAAAATGGCAGATGGACCACAGATCTGGATGTCCTGCCTCCATATGCAGTAGAAACCATTTTTGCTGGGAGGTGAATGGGGTGGGGTGTGAATTCCACATGTGGGAAACCCAAACCCAGCTGGATCATTTGAACTCAGTGCTGAGTTCAATCGCACCCCATTTTTGCTACAAGAAGTACAACACAGTGTATGAGTTATGAATCTTTAGTGAAGTGATAAATGCTCGTGGAGGGCGGATAAGAGCTGTGGAATTGTCAAGCTGTCAAGTTACTTGAATGGCTAGCCCTTTAAAAATTGGGGGGAAAATGCATGCCTGTGGCTGAGGGAGTTAAAAATAATCTGTTCTAGCAGTTTCGATAGCTGTTTGTTTGCATGACCCTAAGTGCTATCATAATAGCATTATTAATGTCTGACTGCTTTCCACAACCTCTCATTGTCACAGTGGGGGTCCGTAAGATCACAGTTTGATTGACAGCTCAAAAATGTGATTGTAAGGATTAGCTGTCTTTGATGTGGGATAATGAATATAAATATCTGTTTTTGTAAGGGATTGAGTGCTTGAGAGGATTTAAATTATTGAATGGGCTTTCATGAATTAAAGTGTTTATTATAGAGTGAGGACTGTAATAGCTACTTAGAAATCTATTTAATTTCATCTCAGCATGGTTCCTGAGGTGTACCCATGTGGATATGGGTGAGTTGGCACTGAGGATCTAAGGGCGAAGGATGGTGGGTGGGGGCATGAGGTAATACTAAGTTGGAATATGGGTTATATGGGGCCATGGGGGTGGGTGGGGGGGGGTCATGC
Organism: Cetorhinus maximus; assembly: GCF_964194155.1. Taxonomy (NCBI): domain Eukaryota; kingdom Metazoa; phylum Chordata; class Chondrichthyes; order Lamniformes; family Cetorhinidae; genus Cetorhinus; species Cetorhinus maximus. The sequence continues at coordinate 82,775,474 of NC_135888.1, read as the reverse complement.
ATTGGTACTAAGTTGGCATAGGGAATATAAGGGATCATGGGGATGAGTGGGGTGTCATGAGTAGGCACTCGGTTGGCATGGGGTAATAAGGGGCCAAGTGGATTGGAGGGGTTCATGGGTTGGTACGAGTTGGCATTAAGTTGTAATAAGAACTATAAACACCCATGCGAATGGGTGGGGGTGTTCATAAGTTGGCACTAAGTTGGAATAGGGGCTATAAGGGTCCATGGGGTGGGTGGGGACATGGGTTGGCATGGAGGATATGAGAGGTCATTGGGTGTGAGTGGGGGGCATGGGTTGGCATGAGTTGGCATGTATGGGCATGCGGAATGGATGGGGGTGTGAGGGTTGAGGGCTAGAGGGTCTAATGTTTAAAGAAACAACTGGGATGAAGTCCCAGAGAACTAAGGTGGACCTTTTAAGCAGCCTGCTTCTGCACTCTGTAAACCCTGTGACCACCTCCGACCTGCATCCAGGGGCGGTGGACCCAACTCAATCCCACTCCTGCACACCCAGAACAAAGAACCCACCATTTGGGGCACTTTTTCCCCGGGTCACACACGTCTTAGGAGCAAAAATACAGGTCTGTATTGTGGCTGGGTCCACAAGTGTGCAAGCAGTGGAAAGGATGGTCTCCGAACTCATTCAAAGCCCTGTGCCAAGTTGGCCCTGTCAGGCTTCCCAATGCACCAAATATTTTTTGTGTATACCCATCAGCATCTTTCTGTAGGCAGCCTCGTTGAAGCCCTCTGCAGCAGAACTAGTTTGCGACCTTGCCTTCTGACAAACTGGCACCTGCGCTACCCTTGGCGCAGGCCCTGAATATAGATCACTCCTGTCAGTTTGACACTACATACAGATCTTGCCTCCAATCTAATATCTAAAGTACACATGGTGTCATTATAAGTGCAGACCTTGCCTCTCATCTACCCTCTCGGGTGCGCACAGTGCCAGTATCTGAGATGGTGGCTGTGAGTGCAAAATCAAGTGGCAGTAGTTTTCCTTCTTCATCAGTCTTGGTGTTCCACAACTGTCTGACATGTTGCACCTCTTGGGTATTTGAAAGGAAAACATTACAAGGGTAAGCATGTCTGGAAGGGAGTAGTTAGGTAGAGTTGCATCTTTACACCATTTTGCAGCTTGTAAATCAGCACAGAGTTTGGGGTGAGGGGTAAATGGGATGCAAGAGGAGAATTGGTTGTGAGGGTACCGTCATCTTTGATGATTTCAGCCCATCACTGGCCAAGGAGTTTCAAAGAAGTCATTTGACTTGAAACATTAACTCTGTTTCTCTCTCCACAGATGCTGCCAGACCTGCTGAGTTTTTCCAGCACTTTTGGTTTTTATTTCAAATTTTCAGCATCCACAGTATTTTGCTTTTATTTAATGGTTCAATAGCTGGCAGTTTATACAGGCATGAGACATGGATTTGAGGCTTGTAGCAGTGTGCGGGGGTGTGGTGAACATATGAATGTCAGGTATGACTCCTGATTGATAGAAATTGTTGGTTGGAAATTGATGGGGGTATGGTGAGTTGAACACTGTCTGAAGCTAGTGATGGAGTTGGTAGGATATGGTATTTGAAGATGCATTCACTGACCTTAACCACTCATGTTCGTCATTCTTCTTAAGGCTTTGCATTCAGGTCCTTGGGGCTCGATTCCTGGCATTGACCTTCAAGGCTATCTGGCTCCGTTGTCTTTTGACCATGTGCCTAGAGGGTTTTCCTCCCCCTGTAGATACAGAACATTTCTTTCTTTTCCACTTCCTCCACCAAGACGTCCGGCGCAGTGTCTGAAAACCTTGAAGCCTGGCCTCTCCCCTGTTGTCCCATTGCTCACTCTTTCCCAGATCATATTCTCTTCAATCATTACTGCCAGCATCTACTCAAGCCACAATGTGCCTCCCCTTTAAGAGGTGCAGGCTAACTTTAAACAATGCAGGACAGCTTTAAGTGGTGCTCGTCTCTCACAATATTGACATCCCTGCTGATACATCCATCCAATCAACAGAGGAGTTTGCACTGGCTGGACACAGATAGCATGGAAATAAGCAGATAGCATAAGGTTAGTATGCTGCCTACATTGCAATCAACAGGTGCAATTTAATCCATGAGTCACTTTTATGATACCCGTGTCTGCTTTCAGGAGCTATTCAATTTAGCCCCCTTGAAGTGTTGAAATTCTGTGCTAATAAGCAAGTCTGTTGTGTTTTTTTAACTGATTAATACGAGTTTATTTTGGAGCAATAATTATCAAGTGTCTATTAATCACCTCTGTGCACAAGGGCACCACTGAATAAAGATCATCTCATTGAGACAGTGGCAGCAAGTTTGTTGTTGGTGGACAAATGTTCTGTGAAACAAATAAATATAAGCAATTGTTCTTCAAAGGTTAAATACAGGTACCTGACAAGCCCAACATTACTTTGACATTATATCGGATCAGTGCTCCTTCTTAATTCAAGACTTCAAAATTCTCTTGTTTTACAGTCTCAATTTTAAATGTTCATCAAACAAATCAGTTAATTGGAAAGAGATCTGAATTAGTACTGTGCGCAAAAACAGAAACATACATTTTTACCGTGTAGCATAAAGATGAGGTCGCTGTGAACCTGTAGCTCTTCTACAGTGCAAAACACTGGTCTAAATAATGTAAATTCTAGGTTTAAATTTGAGTAAGGGATATCCTTTTACATAAATCAGGAATTTTGCATTAGTGGAGCAAATTTGGGGAGGGGCAAAAGTTTGGCAAGCTGAAGTGGCTTGGAGGTATATGACCTTCAGGTACACAGGATTTAAATGCTCAATTTTCCACTTCAGTGGTACCTTTACCAACACTGGAGGAAATGTAATACAGTGATTTGTTTCGTGCTGTTATCCCCAAAGAAAATCTGAATTTCCCGTTTCTTTCAACTCCGCCCCTCCCTCCCCCAATCCTCATGCCCACCCAAACTTTATTCTGGTTGGGTCAGATGTAGCAAACGTCGAATGCTATGATATAGCAATGTGTCATGTTAGAGTCAATGAGAAGGAAGTCTTGGATATGAAAGAATAACCTCTTGCAGGAGATTCTAACTACAAGTAAAATGAGACTGTAATGTTAGCTGTTGGCTGGGTTTATTTGCAGCACTTTGCATCACATTCAAAGAGGAAAATCAGACAGTTTAGTGGAATGATGACAAACCCATCTCTCTTGTAAGTGGACTCGCTTCCACAGTGTTACCATAATGAGGACTAATGCAAAAGAACACTTTCTCCTCAACTTAGTCCAGCAGACCCAGTTTAAAGTCCATTAGTGTTGTACACACAGAACCAGCAGTAATCTGCCAAGCAAAGCAATATGTAGCATGCACTTGAAAGCAATTGGCTTCTTTGCCAACATTTGAAACTTTAGGAACTGCCTTGTTTTCCATCATCCAGATGAAGATCAGTTTGCTGATATTGCCAATCGTTTTGCAATTTCATAGTATTGGTTGTTCTTCGTAATTGGTACTTCACAGTTGGAACATTACAGTTTAACACACTATTGAGTATAGTTTTGAAAATTAAGAACATTCCAAAAGAACATGTAAAATATTTTAAAATATCAAATTGAGTATTTCATAGGATTCTTCATATTATGTTTTAAAACAAGCCAAACACCAAGAATATTTGAGCCAATTTAGACCATAAGACCATAAGATATAGGAGCAGAAATTAGGCCAATCGGCCCATCAAGTCTGCTCCACCATTCAATCATGGCTGATAAGTTTCTCAACCCATTCTCCCGCCTTCTCCCCATAACCTTTGATCCCCTTACCAATCAAGAACCTATCTATCTCGGTCTTAAATACACTCAATGACCTGGCCTCCACAGCCTTCTGTGGCAATGAATTCCATAGATTCACCACTCTCTGGCTAAAGAAGTTTCTCCTCATCTCTGTTCTAAAAGGTCTTCCCTTTACTCTGAGGCTGTGCCCTCAGGTCCTAGTCTCTCCTACTAATGGAAACATCTTCCCCACGTCCACTCTATCCAGGCCTTTCAGTATTCTGTAAGTTTCAATCAGATTCCCCCTCATCCTTCTAAACTCCATCGAGTATAGACCCAGAGTCCTCAAACGTTCCTCATATGTTAAGCCTTTCATTCCTGGGATCATTCTCATGAACCTCCTCTGGACCCTCTCTAGGGCCAGCACATCCTTCCTAAGATACGAAAATTGCTCACAATATTCTAAATGTGGTCTGACCAGAGCCTTATAAAGCCTGAGTAGCACATCCCTGCTTTTGTATTCTAGTCCTCTCGAACTAAGTGCCAACATTGCATTTGCCTTCCTAACTACAGACTCAACCTGCGAGTTAACCTTAAGAGAATCCTGGACTAGGACTCCCAAGTCCCTTTGCACTCCAGATTTCTGAATTCTCTCCCCATTTAGAAAATAGTCCATGCCTCTATTCTTCCTACCAAAGCGCATGACCTCACACTTGCCCACGTTGTATTCCATCTGCCACTTCTTTGCCCATTCTCCTAACCTGTCCAAATCCTTCTGCAGCCTCCCCGCCTCCTCAATACTACCTGTCCCTCCACCTATCTTTGTATCATCTGCAAACTTAGCCAGGATGCCCTCAGTTCCTTCATCTAGATCATTAATGTTTAAAGTGAAAAGTTGTGGTCCCAACACTGACCCCTGCAGAACTCCACTAGTCACCGGCCGCCATCCTGAGAAGGACCCCCTTATCCCCACCCTCTGCCTCCTGCCAGACAGCCAATCTTCTATCCATGCTAGTACCTTTCCCCGAACACCATGGGCTCTTATCTTACTGAGCAGCCTCCTGTGCGGCACCTTGTCAAAGGCCTTCTGGAAGTCCAAGTAGATAACATCCACTGGTTCTCCTTTGTCTAACCTACTCGTTACCTCCTCAAAGAATTCTAACAGATTTGTCAGGCATGACCTCCCGTTGAGGAAACCATGCTGACTTTGCCCGATTTTACCATGCACTTCCAAGTATTCTGAAATCTCATCCTTAATAATGGACTCTAAAATCTTACCAACGACCGAGGTCAGGCTAATCGGCCTGTAATTTCCCGTCTTTTGCCTCACTCCCTTCTTAAACAGGGGAGTTACATTAGCGATTTTCCAGTCCTCTGGGACCCTCCCTGACCCCAGTGATTCCTGAAAGATCACCACTAACACCTCCACTATCTCTTCAGCTATCTCCTTCAGAACTCTGGGGTGTAATCCATCTGGTCCAGGTGATTTATCCACCTTCAGACCTTTCAGTTTTCCTAGCACCTTCTCCTTGGTAATGGCCACCATACTCACCTCTGCCCCCCGATTCTCTTGAACTTTGGGGATGTCACTCGTGTCTTCCACCGTGAAGACTGACGCAAGGTACCTATTCAGTTCCTCCGCCATTTCTTTGTTCCCACTACTACTTCTCCAGCGTCATTTTCCAGCGGCCCAATGTCCACTTTGGCCTCTCTCTTACCCTTTATATATCTAAAAAAACTCTTGCAATCTTCTTTTATATTACTGGCTAGTTTACCCTCATATTTAATCTTCTCCCTCCTTATTTCATTTTTAGTTGTCCTCTGTTGGTCTTTGTAGGCTTGCCAATCCCCTGGTTTCCCACTGCTCTTCGCCGCATTGTCTGCTTTCTGTTTAGCTTTTATGCTGTCCCTGACTTCCCTTGTCAACCATGGTTGCCTCGTCCTCCCTTTAGTATGCTTCTTCTTCCTAGGGATGAATTTTTGCTGTGTCTCCCAAATTACTCCCAGAAACTCCTGCCATTGCTGTTCCATTGTGTTTCCTGCTAGGCTCATCTCCCAGTCAATTCTGGCCAGCTCCTCCCTCATGCCTCTGTAGTTGCCTTTATTCAACTGTAATACCGTTACATCTGATTCCAGCTTTTTCCTCTCAAATTGCAAGCTAAATTCTATCATATTATGGTCACTTCCTCCTAAGGGTTCCTTCACTTTAAGCTCTCTTATCAAATCTGCCTCATTACACGTCACTAAATCTAGAATTGCCTGTTCCCTAGTGGGCTGCACCACAAGCTGCTCCAAAAAGCCATCTCGTAGACATTCCACAAATTCCTTTTCTTGGGATCCACTTCCAACCTGATTTTCCCAGTCTACCTGCATATTGAAATCCCCCATGATCACTATAACCTTGCCTTTCTTACACACCTTTTCTATCTCCTGGTGTATCTTGTGCCCCACATCCTGACTACTGTTCGGAGGCCTGTACATAACTCCCATTATGGTTTTATTACCTTTGCGGTTCCTCAACTCTACCCACACAGATTCTACATCATCTGACCCTACATCATTTCTTGCTATTGATTTAATTTCATTTCTTACTAACAAAGCAACCCCACCCCCTCTGCCAACCTGCCTATCTTTTCGATAGGATGTATATCCTTGGATATTTAGCTCCCAGTCCTGATCCCCTTGCAGCCATGTCTCCGTAATGCCCACCACATCATACCTGCCAATTTCAATCTGTGCCACAAGCTCATTTACCTTATTTCATATACTGTGTGCATTCAGATCCAACACCTTCAGTCCTGTATTTCCCGTCCCCTTTCTCATTGTTGTCCCTTTATCTGATGTGCTTGAAGTTAGATTCCTAGCCCTTTCCAAACACTCTGTCCTATTTTGTGTTCTGGAGACTTTAATCGCCTCTCCTGGACTTTCCTTTCTTTTCAATTTTTTCATAATTTTCCATGAAGTTGAATCCACCCCCCCACACGCTAACCTGCTGCTTTGTTTCCCATTAGTCATACTTCTTGGAGTTTTACCCTTCCCTCCCACCCCACTTTCTAGTTTAAAGTCCTGTTGACCACCCTATTTGAACAGCTACTTAGCACTGTAGCCTAGAGTTTCCATAAACCCCTGTCATTTTTGCCTTGCTCAGAATATTGCATTCCATGGGTGGGTATGTGCCATTCACTACAGCAATTTAACTACATTTTTTTTGTCAAACAGACCATGTTAATGTACACAAACCAGCCAGAGTTTGTTTAGCATTCTTCTCAAATATTTATATAAAGCCCAGTTTCACATCTCACCAGTTTAAATGCACTTTTCTGTTGTTTGTTCAATTAATTTAACATGTAGATTAACTAGTTGCATAGAAGACATAAACCTCATTTATAAAATACAGGTCACCTTATTATAGGTTAACGAACAAACACATATAGATGAAACACTGTTGTACAAATAAACTGCAACAATTGCCAAGATATAATTTTCCACAGAGAACCACTCTGTTCATTTTGACCTTGTTGAAGTCAGTAATTTAATTCTACATTCTTGAAATGTGGTGGTGAATAGCTAATAACCTTAATCTAATCATACTAGGGTGTGACCTTTTCTGTTGTACTGATTTCTTCAAAATGTCATTTAAGAGTGAAAGATGGATATCTTTGTGAATACATTAAGGAACAGGTAAGTCTTATTTACTCCTGGTTGCTCTTCTACATAAAAGTGTGAATGATTAACTATGTAGGATATAGCTCAGTGGAAGAGTGCAAGCCTTGAATGAGTGAAGACTCAGAATCTCCTCACACTGCAGATTCAATGTTTTATGGTGATGATGGCAAGACTCCAGCCTCTGTCGCAAGATTGTGGATTTAAGCCCCATTCCAGAGACTTGAACACATAGCCAGAATTTTCGGCTTGGTGAGCAGGGGGCGGGCCTGCATGACGAGGTGTGAAATGACACGGGATGATGTCAGGCATGCATCCGGATGTCACCACGGGTCATTTAGATTTTCAGTTTGCTGGGCACGCAGCTTAGTTGGCTGCGCGCCCGCTAAACTGTCAATGGTCCATTAAGGCCATTTAAATATCAATTAAAGTAATTAACTGAGTTGCCCGTCCAACCTTAAGGTTGGCAGGCAGGCGAAGAGCCAAGGCGGCCTTCGGATTTTTCATGGAACCTCATCCATGGGTGGGATGAGGTTTCATGAAGGGTTTATAAATTAAATAAATTTTTTCATTAATGTTCCTTGACATATCCCAGCTCATGTGACACTGTCACATGAGGGGACACGTCTTAAAATATTTTCTTTTCTTTATGAAATATTTTTAAACCTTAAACTAATCTCCCTGAGGTGCCTCAGGGAGATTTCTGCACGCGCAAAAGAGCACATGCCCCGGCTCAGGGAATTTCCCCCCCCCCCCCCCCCCCCGTCACCGCCCGCACAGGGAATGCTCAGCGCTTCCGGGCACACGTCACGCTGGGCGGGCCTTAATTGGCCTGCCCACGTAAAATGGCGGTGCAGACCCAACCGGGGTCACCGATTGGGTTCATGCTTGCTCCCACCTGCCCCCACACAACCCCCCCACAACGGGGGGAAAATTCTCCCCATAATCTAGGTTGCCATAAGGACAGCACATTAAGATATGAGCGGCAAATTTCAGATGCAAGCTTTTGTTGACATGAAAAAATGTGATCATAGAGTACCAAAATGGTGTCCATGGCATATGTGCACATTTCTAGTGCATGTCGTGCTGCATGCCATTTTGATGAAGGTTTGTTGATGCACACAGAGTGGTGCATGCACCGGAAGTATGCAAAGTAAGCAGAACATGGTGCCAATCAATGTATAACACTGATTTGATGTCAACCCATTTTGGAGCTCAAGAGTCCAACTAAAACCGTCACTTAAACATGTATACAGCAGCAGGAAGTACCTACCACCAATGCTAATCAAAGAGATCATCAGTTAGTTTCCGGTTAGTTTCTGATTGATTTGTACTAGCTGTTGCTGTAGTTTCACAACTGTTTGAAGCTTCCTAGAGTTCTTTAAAGTTGCTGAAGTCTACAGGTGTGACAGGTGCTGAAGAACTTTGTCCTGACTTCAAGCATTCTACACAACTCACTTGCTCCTAGAAATGTGTGCACTAGTGTGTATTCCCTCTGGACTATGGCATGACCTGGAGAAAGACCAAAGGTGACACAGAGCAGGACAAGTTTCTGGAAGAGGGAAAAGGAGGATGTCCTAATTGCCCATTGAGTTCAGGGAGCAATTTTCCTACCTGAACCTCAGTGAGGAACAATGTGCCAATAGTCTGTCCTTCAGTAAGGATGTACTCACTGAAATCTGGCACCTGCTTCAGCCCAAACTGCAACCTCAGAGCAGGGCGAGGGTGACTGTCAACAAAACCTTAATGCAACGGGTTCCTTCCAGGCTGCAACAGGCAATATTCACCACATCTCCCAGTTTACATCCACTGTTGTATTAGGGAAACCAGTGAGGCTCAGTGTTACAAGAGAACGGAACACATTCTCTATTATTGGAGAGAAGCAGATAGAGCAAAAATGCAACTTTTTGGGAACTGCAGTAATACATGGTGCATTTAACTGCACGTACGTCACTTTTCAGCTTCAGATGTCAACTCTGTGATCTACTGCCACTGAAAGAGACTCCACTCGCTGGACATCCAGCTGGCATTCAACCATACAGTGAAAGATGCAGGTCAATGCCCTGCATCCCATGACAGTCATGGTGCCTTTATTCTGTGGTAGCCCACTATACCATTTGAACCACTACAACAAGCCAGAAGGTGGCTACTGGGGGCAACAAGAACTATCCATGTTTTTCCCCATGGGGCATCGGCGGAGAAGAACAAAGTTGACATTTCGAGTCCTCATGACGCTTCAACAGAACTAAGTAAAAATAGGAGAGGGGTGAAATATAAGCCGGTTTAAGGTGGGGGGGTGGGGAGAGAGAAGTGGGGGAGGGTGGCGGTGGTTGTAGGGACAAGCAAGCAGTGATAGGAGCAGATAATCAAAAGATGTCACAGACAAAAGAACAAAGAGGTGTTGAAGGTGGTGATATTATCTAAAAGAATGTGCTAATTAAGAATGGATGGCAGGACACGCAAGCAGATAGCTCTTGTGGGGGTGGGGTGAAATAAGACTAAAAGGGAATAAAAGGTATAGATTTAAAAATAATGGAAATAGGTGGGAAAAGAAAAATCTATATAAATTATTGGAAAAAACAAAAGGGAGGGGGAAGAAACGGAAAGGGGGTGGGGATGGAGGAGGGAGTTCAAGATCTAAAGTTGTTGAACTCAATATTCAGACCGGAAGGCTATAAAGTGCCTAGTCGGAAGATGAGGTGCTGTTCCTCCAGTTTGCGTCGAGCTTCACTGGAACAATGCAGCAAGCCAAGGACAGACATGTGGGCAAGAGAGCAGGGTGGAGTGTTAAAATGGCAAGCGACAGAGAGGTCTGGGTCATTCTTGCGGACAGACCGAAGGTGTTCTGCAAAGCGGTTGCCCAGTCTGCGTGAGGGCGGATGCGCGGGAGATGGACCGGACACGGTTGAGGGCCCTGTCAATGACCGTGGGTGAAAAACCTCAGTTAAGGAAGAAGAAGGACATATCAGAGGAACTGTTTTTGAAGGTAGCATCATCAGAACAGATGCGACGGAGGCCCCACCTACGGTACCTCCCCATGCATACGCAAGATATGCAACACCTGCCCCTTCACTTCCTCTCTCCTCACCGTCCAAGGGCCCCAAACACTCCTTTCAAGTGAAGCAGCATTTCACTTGCATTTCCCCCAACTTAGTCTACTGCATTCGTTGCTCCCAATGCGGTCTCCTCTACATTGGAAAGACCAAACGCAGACTGGGCAACCGCTTTGCAGAACACCTTCGGTCTGTCCGCAAGAATGACCCAGACCTCCCTGTCGCTTGCCATTTTAACACTCCACCCTGCTCTCTTGCCCACATGTCTGTCCTGGGCTTGCTGCATTGTTCCAGTGAAGCTCAACGCAAACTGGAGGAACAGCACCTCATCTTCCTACTAGGCACTTTACAGCCTTCCGGTCTGAATATTGAGTTCAACAACTTTAGATCTTGAACTCCCTCCTCCATCCCCACCCCCTTTCCGTTTCTTCCCCCTCCCTTTTGTTTTTTCCAATAATTTATATAGATTTTTCTTTTCCCACCTATTTCCATTATTTTTAAATCTATACCTTTCTTCTCCACCGATGATGCCAGACCTGCTGAATTTTTCCAGGTATTTCTGTTTTTGTTTTGAATTGGATCAGAATTTGACTTTAATGGTCAAATCAGAATTTTAAGTGGTACTGCTGGATCGTGTGCCATATCCTTAAGCCCATTCTTAAAAACATCATCTGCTCAGCTTTTATTCCAGGTATTTTATTAGGAGAAACAATGCTCCCGTAGCCTGGACTGCTCTGGAGGAGACCTGCAGTACTCAAAGTGCGTGAGTCAAGATTTGTTTTGAATTGCTGCATGATACGCTATTTCACCATCATGAGCAACTGAGGAGCAAAAGCACAGGGAGAAGAGGATCAGGAGCTTGAAAAGGAGGACGAGGAAGGGAGGAGGAAATCTATATAGCCTCTTTCAGCCTGGCTTGATTGTTAAGAATTTACCCAAATGTGATGCTAGTAACTACAACCCCCATTCCCCATTCCCAAACAATCTCACACCTTATCAAAATAAACATCCCAAACCAAATTTATCACTAATATCATTCATGCTGCAAAAGTCAACTAATTACCCTTGTGTATTCCCTTACTGTCTGTCTTCTAATTTCCTTTGCTTATTCCAGTGCTCCTAGGCAGTGCTACCCCAATGGCAACAGCATGCTGACATTCAGCAGGGGAGACTGCAGATGTTCTTGCAGGTTGACCTCAAGCAGCTCTGGGCCTCGAAGGCCCAGCTTCAAACAACACCATCTTGAAATGGGCGCCAACAGTCTAGGTTGGCTGGCTGACAGGCACTTGCAAAATGGCAGGGGTGAGAGGACAAATGCTATAATCCGGACTGAAGACAGTAGGTTCATGCTCCATGACATCACTGTCCCTCCCCCAGGGCAGAGCCTCAACAATCCTAGTAATCTCTTAGAGGGCAGGTTGCTGGAATGTTGTGATGCCTGCAAGCCTCTTTGCACGTTTTAACCTACAGTCTGTGCTTATATGGCAGTAACCTGATTTTGCATGACAGAATCTGAACTTCCACTGCAGCACCTAGATGTTGAAAAATTAAAGGCGGACAAAGATGGCTTTGGAGTGCATGTGCATTACAGTGTGGTAAATAAGGTTGGTGAACGCAGGAATTAATACCCATGTGGGATAATGATATAGTGGCAAAAACAGAGACTTGACTCAAACAGGGAAGAAATTGAGGTTTAATATTCCTGGCTACAATATATTCAGAAGAGATATGGAAAGAAAAAAAGATTGGGTGGCATGGTACTGTTGATCAAAGATACTATTACAACACTAGAAAGTGATGGTGTACTTGACAGTTCAAAAACATGCTGAGAATTAAGGAACAACAGAGGAGCTATTACCCTGCTGGATGTATACTATAGGCCATTAAATGCTGGGAAGGGAATTGAGAAGCAAATCTTAAAAGAAAGATGCAAGACCAATGTTGCTGTAGATTTCAATTTTCCTAATATGGACTGGGAAAATAACAGTGAAAAGGGCAAAAAAGGGGAAGGAATTCCTGAAATTTCTAAATCAGTATGTTTCCAGTCCAATGAGGAAGGAAGCAGAGCTGGTTCTGGGGAATATAGTGGAGTATGTTTGGGGAATCATTTGGGAAACAGTGATCACAATATCATTACTTATAGCATAGCTATGGAAATGAGCAAAGGATGTTCAAATGTGAAAATACTCAATTGGAGGAGTTAATTACAGTGAAAAGAATAGGCCGGAGTGGTTTGGAATTAAAGAATGGCAGGTAAGACAGTTAATGGGCAACGTGAGGCCTTTGAACAGAAGATAATTTGGACACAGACTAGACACATTCTCACAAGGGGGAAAGACAGGGAAATCTAGGTCTGCACTTCCTGCACAACTAAAGATATAGAGATTAAAATGAAGCAGAAGAAGGAAGTTTGTGATAAATGTCAGGTTTATAATTCAGTGGAGAGCCAAGTTGAATAAAAAGATATAGAGCATAATGACAAAAGGAAATAATTGCAGCAAAGAAAGGTGGGACCATTAGGAACCAGAGAAGAGATGAAAGTTCAGATCCTGTCATGCAAGATCAGATTGCTGCCATATAAGCACAGACCGTACCTTATCAAGGTAGAAGTACAAATGAGTGCTTTGTATCTATCTTCACTAAAGATGAGGAAGCAGCCAATCTTACAAATATGAAGTTTGTAAGATTGTTATATTTTGAGACTGTATCTTTAATTTAGGGTAAAATGGGGGAATGAAGAAGGTTTTGTGACCTGCTCTGAATTCTGTGGTCAACAAGCCTGGGTGGCTTTGTTGTTAAAGGTTAAGGGGGTGGGGGGTGGGGGTGGGTGGGGGGTGGTGGGGGGGGGGGTGTGGGGCAGTTGTTTTACTAGGAAAAAGGTGCAAAATATTCACACCTGTAAACAATAACCAGAGCAACTATGCTGATGGTGGATAGAATGTTGGTCTCCAAGTCCCAGGGAGGTTTTAGGAATGTCAGGTTTTGTAAATGGTTATACTTCCAACTGTCTATTTAATTCTAATATAGGATGGAGTTGGCGGGGGGGGGGGGGGGGTTCTAGAGGATAAATAATTAGCATTTCTACCTGAATACAAGGCCCATGTGATACACATTGCCTTGGAGTTAGACTTTGAGAGGGGAAGAATCCAAAGAAAGTCACTGTAGGACTGGGTTGCAGGTTTTCCTAAAATACCATTGAACCTCACAGATAGGGTCAGTCTGTAAGAATCTGAGATGAGAGACAGTGGAGAAAGGCAGCTGCCTGCACATTAAGCAGAGAAACTGCTGGCCCTATTGGTCACCACGCGAAACGCAGGTGGAAGCTCATGGTCAGATCGAAGAGACCAAGCTCATGAGGGTTTAAATGACACTGGAAGATTTGCTTAGCTTGGCTAGAGCGAAGAATCTCCAATTCATCCCTCACCATGAAAGTCAGTTCTGGGATTAGGAGTTCCCCAGCTGGAAAAGGGAAAGAATGGAACCAAGCCTTCGGGAGCTACGAATAGCTTTAGACTGGAGAATGAAGTGTCCACTTAAGAGACAGAGTAAAGTATATCCGTGGAGTGGGAATTTCGGTCATTTTAAAAGTTAAATGGGGAATCTTATGTGGTTTAGAGCATAAGTTGCCTACTAAGTAGTGTTTAGTCAATATTTTTTCTTGTTTGCTTTTACAATATAAGTTTTAAACCTTGAAATCTTGTTGTGTGACCCTTCAGTCAGCCATTGAAAATCCACATATCTTCTCATAGAGTCACGGAGTTCTACAGCATAGAAACAGGCCCTTTGGTCTATCATGTCCATGCCGGTCATCAAGTACCTATCTATTCTAATCCCATTTTCCAGCACTTGGCCCATAGCCCTGTATGTTATGGTGTTTCAAGTACTAATCTAAATACTTCTTAAATCCTGTGAGGGTTCCTGCCTCTACCACCCTCTCAAGCAGTGTGTTCTAGATTCCAACCACCGTCTGGGTGAAAATTTTTTTAATCAAATAATCTCTAAACCTGCTGCTCCTTACCTTAAATCTATGTCCCCAGTTATTGACACCTCCATTAAAGGGAAAAGCTTCTTCCTATCTACCCTATCTATGCCCCTCATAATTTTGTAAACCTCAATCAGGTTCCCCCTCAGCCTTCTCTGCTCTGAGGAAAATAACTCTAGCCTATCCAGTCTCTTTTCATAGATGAAGTGCTCCAGCCCAGGCAACATCCTGGTAAATCTCCTCTGCACCCTCTCCAGTGCAATCACATCCTTCCTATAGTGTGGAGACCAGAACTGTACACAATACTCCAGCTGAGGCCTAACTAGCATTTTATACAGCTCCATCATAACCTCCCTGCTCTTATATTCTATGCCTTGGCTAATAAAGGCAAGTATCCCATATGCTTTCTTAACCACCTTATCTACCTGTGCTGCTGCCTTCAGGGATCTATGGACATGTACACCAATGTGATGCTTTGTACTTCCTAGGGTCCTACCATTCATTATGTATTCACTTGCCATCTTAGTCCTCCCAAAATGCATCACCTCACACTTCTCAGGATTAAATTCCATTTGCCACTGCTCTGCCCATCTTACCAGCCCATCTATATTGTCCTGTAATCTAAGGCTTTCCTCCTCACTATTTACAACACCGCCAATTTTCGTGTCATCTGCGAACTTACTGATCATACCTCCTATATTCACATCTAAATCATTAATGCACACTACAAACAGCAAGGGTTCCAGCACAGATCCCTGCGGTACACCACTCGTCACAGGCTTCCAATTACAAAAACAACCTTCGGCCATCACCCTCTACCTCCTGTCACTAAGCCAATTTTGGATCCAATTTGCCAAATTGCTCTGGATCCCATGATCATTCTCCCATAGCGGGACCTTGTCAAAAGCCTTACATCAACTAAACCACCCTCATCTACACAACTAGTCACCTTCTCGAAAAATTCAATCAAGTTTGTTAGACATGATCTCCCCCTGACAAAGCCATGCTGACTAACCCTGGTTAATCCCTGCCTCTCCACATGGAGATTAATCCTGTCCCTCAGAAAGGGACAGTTAACTGTTTCTACGGGGATCATAGCGCACAGTAAAGACAAGGTATTAGAGAAATTGGATAAAATATAAATATGTAAAGAACATGTACTAAAAAGGTTGGCGTCATTCAAAGTATTAAAGCTTGAATGGAGTGCATCTAAGCTGTTGAAGAAAGTAAGGGTAGAAATAATCCTATTACCTCCACTTCTACTACTTAAGATTTTATTTTATCTAAAAAGTGCTTGGTTAAATAAATTACTGGCAACCCTTTTATTTTAAGGAGGCATTGCCATCCGGCTAATAATAAATGAAATGTAATAATAAATGGAATATCATTTGCCAGGTGTTCATAAACACAGGTGCAAAATGACATGTTCTGTGGGAAAATAACATGACCTCATAATTTGTCTTCTCACAAAAAAGTGCAACTGGTATTTATATATGTATATTATTATAATTATTGTGGGTTTTACATTTGCTGCAACATTAAGCCTGTCATGGTAGCTTCACATTGGAAAAGTACCAGAAACTGAATCTATGTTAAACAAGGATACATTTCCAAATAAAAATCCCTGTTGCTAAATTTTCACCTTCATGCATTTTTCACGGTGCTTTAAATATATGGAGGTCACTTATGCAATTACAATACCTCTACTAACCCAGTAATGGATAAGTTATCATTTGGCTAGCAATTACGCCTATTCTAAACTATTGCTACATTCCTGCTTTTGGTTGGAGAAACGAGCACTCTTTGTTTATGGGGATGGGTTGATATTTGAAATAATGTTCTTGAAGTTCCCCTTGACAAGTAGTTAATCTCCACTAAATTGTATTGTAGATCCTGGATTGTAATTTCAAACTGTGAAGGAAACTGAAGAAAGGCTTAGATGCCAAAAACAAGAGGTGTTGAGCCAATCTGTCTTAACATTGTAACCGTCATCTCACACTCCCTTATATTGGCTGTATTTGCAGAGAATGCTTGGGATTTGGCAGCCCTTTGCAATAAAGCTTGTAAACAGTACATAGTGTTTATTGTTTGCCTGTTAACACCTGACAGTCATTTGCTAATGCAGTATACTTGTGCAATTACATTGTTCCAATCACAATAAGTTTCATAAGCATGCTAAAAAAGGCTATGCTATGTAATTTTAATTTCAGAATTAGCCCCCGTCAAGGTGGCTGCAACTATTTTACAAATAGTGTCTGGCGAAAGGAGGGTTGTAGCTAAGAATATTTATTTTCTGAAAAGTTGTTTCTGAACTCCAGTCTTGCAACTAACATTTATTGGAGCTGAGAGCATGGGGAGCTAATAAAAACATAACCATATTGTTACAAATGATTATTACTGAACTCTAACTTGGTTGGCATACAATTCTTAACTTTTTAAAAGTTTCCAATTAGTATGCTGAGTTTCCAGTGATGTAAGTTTGAGTAGCTCCAAACCACTTTCAAGGTCATAAATGATTCTTGCCTTTTTGATGTGTGGTTATAGATCTCTGCACAATCTGTAACATATTACATGTATGCAATCCCCCAGGACTTGATGGCCTTGATGCATTCATAACGCAGCCAAGTAGGTTGAGTATCAATCTCCAAATCCTTCCAATACATGCCAATGGCAGGTGGTAAGAGTGGAGAGATTCCTGGGCCAGGATTTTTCAGTTGGCGTGCAGGGGCGGGCCCGACACGCCAGCACATAAAATGACACGTGATGATGTCAGGCGTACATCCCGACGTCATCGCACTGTCTCGCGATCTTTCGGTTGGCGGACGCGCAGCCAACTCCGGCGCGCGCCCGCTGATAACTGATAGGCCTATTAAGGCCATTAACAAATTAATTAATGTCATTGTTCACGCTGCCCGTCCAACCTTAAGGTTGGTGGGCAGGCGAAAAGTCCAAGCAGCTTTCAAGTTTTTTAGGAAACCTCATCCACGAGCGGGATGAGGTTTCCTAAAGCTTTTACTACTTAAATGAAAATTTTATACGAAAATTAAAAGCATGTCCCATCTCATGTGACACAGTAACATGAGGGGACATGCCTCATTAAATTTTTAATTTCTGTAAAAAAATTCCACGATCAGCTCCATGCCTCAGGGAGATTAAAGTGCTCTTTTGCATGCATGCGTGAAAGAGTGTTGGCCCCAACTCTCCCTCCTCCCCCCGCCTGCACAGGTAGTGCTCGCTACCGCTCGCGTATTACGCTGGGTGGGATTTAATTGGCTCGCCCGCGTAAAATAGCAGCACGGAACTGATTGTGGGCGGCTCTGCGACCGCCCCTGCCGAGCCCGCACGACATGGGAAGAATTCTGGCCCTGGTCAATCATGTGATGGAAAGAACATTAGCACCACTACCATCACTATCCATAGCTCCAGGTTACAACATGCTTATTAAAGTGCATGTTGCCAAAGCAACTCGGACTCCCTGAGTGAACTGTAAAACACCGCCACCACCACACGAATGCAAATCCGTCTTTGAATATTAAGTTTATTTTGACCCTTAAAACTTCACATTCCTCATGACTCTGTTCCTTATTGTCTGAATAACCTTGACATGAGTAATTCAATTATCTGTTTCACCTCGATATTCTGAGTATGTAAACATGCACAAAAACAATTGACCAACCATGTTTTTTTCTTGAAGGTGTTGCACCTATAATGTGATAAACATGTTGGTTCGGCTGAACGTGCCAAGTTCCTATTTGTTGAACGTTCCAAGGATAAAGCATTGTACATATAAAAAAAGCATGGTACATACACTTGCTAACCATCCTAGATCCAGGTACTTCTGAGTGCTTTACAGCTGAACTATATTAAATCCTATAAATAGTATGTTGTTTCTTGTTAAACCTGGATAACACTTGAACTGACCATATTTATAGCAGCATTATCTTGATAGGCCAATTCACATTTGAATTTAATTGAATGTTAATTGCTTAATTCGTAAGTATGAAGCGATCATAAATTCTACCGAGTCCTGGAGCTCCTCTTAAATTTACCTTTGTCAACCATTTCTGGTCTAAGCTGTGATGCAAATTGTTGATGCTTATGATAAATAGCAAGAAGACCTAAAGCTGTACGGGCAAAATCAAGTAGTGTGTTAAATGGTGTTGGATGTTCAGTGAAGGTGGAAGATTTTGTTTAGTCTAGAATTTGGAATGTTTGTGAGTTTAGCAGGTTTTCAACCATTTGCCAACCACTCTTCACTCTAGACTGATGCTGCAAATGTATTGTTTTCTTCAAGTGAAACTTTAAACATTACTTCGTGAGCATTGTCATAAACAATTGTAGGCATTTTTTCCTTCCCTCTTGTTACTTTTGAAGTTTCTGACATCACTGTTATCAAAATCGCTCCAATCCTATTTTATTTCACAGAACCTCCAGCAAATTCAGAAGTAGCTAACAGTGAGCAATTGGAGAAATAAATAATAGGTAACTGCAAACTTTGCTCAGCTAGTTTGTGAACAATAATGAAGGGCTTAGTAACTATAGCAATACTTGCAGTTCACTAATTAATTAGCTATAAGTCATTAGGTCATCTTCATGTGAAATTATTTTGAGGAATACAATTTTTTGCCACTTCAGCTGAAAAGGTGTGTGTGCTCAAGAATAAAACATTTGGCCTCAATACACCTACATGAATTTTAGCACTAGAAATGTAAAGTTCCCTCTACTGAACCCTAAGATGGAATTCTATGATCCCCTGCTGGTGGATTTGAAAGTGAGGGGGCTCATGAAATGCAACATGTGGCCTGCCCGCCACTTACTCACCTGTCTCAACCTGTCTCACATTTTACAGGAGGATGTGGAGACATCAGGCAGCCCGCCTGCCCTTGGGCCTACTGAGGCCTTAAGTGGCCAATTAACGGTCACTTAAGGACCTCATCCCATCCCCACCGCTATTTTACCCACATCACCTGGGTAGCCCGGCAGCTTTTACAGTGCGTGCTGGTGTCAGGCAAGTGGAAGGGAGCTCCTTTGGGAGTCTCCTATGCCCATCAGAGGGCAATCCCCCACAAGTTCATACTCCCCCAACCCTCCCCCTCTGGCCTCTCAAACCCAGCCCCCCACGCCGTCACCCCCCTCACTGGTGCCTGCCAACCAGGCCTCGCCAATACCCCGGACCTACTTCAGTCCGGCCTCCATTAGCTCCTCTTCTTTGGGGACTGCCTCAAGTCCCAGCAGTGACAACCACTCAAACTTGGTGCTACCTCAGAAGGAAAAAAGAGTTTGGACCAGTACTCTTATTTCCCAGTTTTCACTGGTGTTCCAGTTTAAGGTATACAAGACCCGTTCAGACCAATATTCTTATTTCCCAATTTTTACAGTTTTTTCCTTCTGGGTAAAGGGATTACAAGAGCTGCCAACCAATCACTGAGTTTTAAATGCTGTGAGGCAATAAGTACCTGTTTGGATGTGTTCCCTGCTGACTTTTTAATTTACTCATGGGATGTGAATGTCATTAACTAGGCCAGAATTTATTGCCTATTCTCCTTGTTCAGAGGGCATTTAAGAGTTAAGCACATTACTGTGGGTCTGGAGTCACATGGAGGCCAGACCAGCAGAATTCCTTCGTGAACCAGATGGGTTTTTACAACAATGGTCATCATTAGACTTCTAATTCCAGATTTTTATTGAATTCAAATTCCACCATCTGCTGTGGCAGGATTTGAACCCAGGTCCCCAGAACATTACCTTGGGTCCCTGGATTACTAGTCCAGCAGCAATATCACTACGCTATCACCTACCCCTACTCCCACCCACTGTTTAGGTGACAAGATGGGAAATCTTGGCATTGAAAAATCATGTCCCTAATGTCAGACGACTACCCTTCACGGCATCAGTTTGGCTGGTAAATAGGTTTGTTCTATCATGCGGCAAGTCTTGTGGATCTATCCCATTTAGGAGACCCATTTGGTGTACTAGAGAAGACTTTCCTCTAAATATTTAATTCTGGCTGCCAGTATTCAGTGATGTACATTTATTTTAGCTAAAGATTTATTGGCACATACCTAAACTTAGCTTTTGCCTCCTGAATGACAAAAAAGCCTTTTAGTTTGCACTTGTTACTTCAGCAATGTCAGGAGAAATACAATATCTTATGGGTTCTGCAAATTATTATTAAATTAATAACATCTGATCCTCTAGTATGATAATGCAGCTGCAAATTTTCTCTCAGCTCTTGTTCTGTTGATATCATTTTAGGTTTTCAGAGCACTGTGCCTTTTTTGTTCTCCAAGTAAGCTTTTAATCAACAGGTTTGCAAATGCCAGGTCAGATCCTGTTAATTACATTCCTCATCGGTTACAGGCATTGCCATTTCAATACCAAACCACCGTTTAGCCAACTGATTCCAATATTTGCTGCGTTTTGATTATGTCCTGAGTGACTATCACTCCTAAAATTCTTAAGATACTGTGCTTATGAACACTGAATTGTGCATCAAAAATGTCCAGTTCATAAAATAATAGCATTTAACAACACAGAAGGAGACTTTAAGCCATTTTGCGTCTGCTGGTTCTTTAAAAGAACTATCCACTTAGTTGCATTCCCCCTCTCCTTTTCCCATATCCTTTATATTTTTTCTTTTCAAATATTTATTCATATGCCTTTTAAAAGCTATGAAGTTCAGTAAAGTGTTCACAGGATTATAGCTTTGTGGAGTCATGTGTCAGTTATGAAGGAATTTGTAAACATACATAGAATAGCAGGCTACAGAGATTTTTTTAATTGAAGTATGACTGTCACAAATGGAAGTTCATTGAACTTGGCCAGTTGACATTAGATTTGAATAGCGAATCATTCAACACATAAGAAAATAATTTAATATTTTGCTTGGCATGCCGTGCAGTTTAAGTTGTCAACGTTTTCAGCAAAGAACTCATGGCTGGACGCTGAAGAATTAGCTCAGTCTTTTAAACGGAATTTTATCTTTTGCAAAATTAAGTTGGATATCACCCATCTGGGTCTGGATCTTGTACATTTACATTATTTACAGGTGCAGATGCTTAGAACTGGCAGCTGCCAAATTACGCTTGAATCTGCTTGCAGTTACCTAATGTGAAAAATGCTGAACTGTCATGAGAATGACTCAGCACAACACATTTGGTGGATCAAGAGGGATTAGTAAGGTTATATAATTATAAGGAATGTCAGCAACAACGTGTTTTGGTTATAATATTTAGCTGCATTATACGCTGCTGCTGCTTTTAGCTACTTCTGCCAGGAGATCTACTGTCATGGTATGTCATGCTCATCTGTCTTGCGCCACCCTCATACATCCACTGTAGCTTGTCTGCAACCACTCTGTGACATCTGTCATCTAACTGTGGCTAGGTCAACCCGTCTTTCTGCCGCCATTATATGGGTCAGCATAACATAGTGTTCCTCAATCTTTTCTTCTTGTATTGGGAACAATGGAATTTGCATTTAAAGGGAGAAACATGTATAAAGGAGAAGAGTCTGTGTGTTGCAGAGGAAAGCATTGTGAGGTCTTCCAGAAGTGTGAAAGCCTCCAGTATTTGTGCATTAAGCTGCTGTCTACAGAAACCGGAGCTGGGAAAAGTCACTTTGAATTCCACTTTCCAGGATATTGTGTTGACTTACCTGGATCTGTTTAAATGTTTTTTTTTATCATTGCCTTAACGGGGGTGTAACTGGAAGCCAGATTAATTAGGGGTTTTAGGAGTTGTTATAGTAGTAATTTGTAGACCTATGTATGTGTTTGAAATCTTTTCTTTTGTTAATAAATGTTTAATTTAATTTTGTAAAAAATCTCTAGTCTTGGACTTACGACTACTGAATTCAGGGCACGGATCTCAAAATAAAATGCAAATTGCAAAATCGTTGTGACCGCGTGATCAAGTTTTCCTTGTGAATTTGATCCACCTGGCACACATCATCTACCAAGTCATAACACAATCCAAGACAAAGCAACCTGCTTGATTGACACCCTATCCACCACCTTAAACGTTCCCTCCCTCCACCACTGACACACAATGGCAGCAGTGTGCACCATCTACAAGATGCACTGCAACAACTCACAAAGGCTCCTTCAACAGCACCTTCCTAGCCCATGACCTCTACCACCTCGAAGGACAAGGGCAGCGGATACATCAGAAAACCACCACCTGCAAATTCCCCTCCAAACCGCACACCATCCCGGTTTGTAGCTTTGCTGCTGTTCATTCACTGTCACCATGTAAAAATCCTGGAACTTCATAACATCACTGTGGATGTACCCACACCAGGTGGACTGCAGAGGCTCAAGAAGGTAGTTCACCACCACCTTCTCAAGGGCAATTAGCAATTGTCAATAAATGCAAGCCTTGCCTGTAACACTCAGATCCCATGAAAGAATAAAGAAGGTGCATGATCTTGTTCTCAGGACGTCTCAAAGCGTTCAACAGCTGGTGAATTACGTATTGAAATGCAATCACTCGCTCTGCTGACCAGTGAAGTAGACAGTTGGTGCTAATGTTTCTTCTGCTGTAATTGCAACTGAATGAATGTCAAGATGATCTGTTTTTGGTGGTGATGTTTGATGGAGACACGTTAGCCAGGGCACAAGCTGAATTCCCCACATTTCTTCAAATTATGCCGTTGGATCATTTACTTCCATATGATCATGCAATTGGTCCTCAGTTCATTATCTCATCTGAAAGACAGTGTCTCCATGAATGCAACAAATTCCTTATCACTGCAATGAAATGTCAGGCCATTTGAAGACTTAACAGCCATTGGCTGACAGTAGAAATTGAGAAATGTCAAGAGGCCTAAGTTGGAGGGACAGGGAGACCTCTGAAGGTTGTATGGTTTGAGGAGGTTACAGAGATACAAAGGGGAGAAACCACAAGGATGAAAATAGTAAAATTGAGGTATTGCTGGGCCGCTAGGCAATGTAGGCCAGCAAGTACAGTGTGCATGCTACTAGTACGAGTTAGAATATGAGGAGCAAAATTTTGGATGAGCTGAAGTTCATGCAGGATGGAAGGTGGGAGGCCGGCTTAGAAGACATTGGAATGGCTGAATCTAGAATGGGCCATGAACGGACAACTTATTGACTCAGGGACAAGAGTACTAGTACTGAGCGAAAGTGACCATTGGATTAGTTGGTATTAACCTTTTTAATGAATACCTGAAGAAAATACTAGTTTTGTGGAACTATTTTCATTTCTTCCTGAATGTATCTGCCATTATTATCTTGTAGAATTCAACTTCCTTCCCAGCATTGTTCCATCAAATTATTGTCTTCTAAGTCACTTTAAGCAATGTATTATCTCTCTGTATATTATTAGATAGATGCATCACTGAAATGCAAAAAGGGGCTGAAATTGAATCTAGTTTGTATATATTTTTTATATTCATTTATTCATGGAACTTGGTCGTTACTGGCTAGGCCAGCATTTATTGCCCACCCCTAATTGGCCTTGAGAAGGTGGTGGTGAGCTGCCTTCTTCAACTGCTGCAGTCCCTGAGGTGTAGTTACACCCACAGTGCTGTTAGGGAGGGAGTTCCAGGATTTTAACCCAGCAACATTGAAGGAACGGCGATATATTTCCAAGTCAGGATGGTGAGTGGGTTGGAGGGGAACTTCCAGGTGGTGGTGGTCCCATGCATCTGCTGCCCTTGTCCTTCTAGAAGGTGGTGGTCATGAGTTTGGAAGGTGCTGCTTAAGGAGCCTTGGTGAGTTCTTGTAGCGCATCTTGTAGATGGTACACACTGTTGCTGCTGTGAGTTGGTGGTGGAGGCAGTGAATGTTTGTGAATGTGGTGCCAATCAAGCAGGCTGCTTTATCTTGGACGGTGTCAAGCTTCTTGAGTGTGTTGGAACTGCACTCATCCAGGCAAGTGGAGAGCATTTCATCACACTTCTGACGTGCCTTGTAGGTGGTGGACAGGATCTGGGGAGTCAGGAGGTGAGCTACTCGCCGCAGGATTCCTAACCTCTGACCTGCTCTTGTAGCTCCATTGGCTAGCCCCATATGGCCAGCCCCATTCAGTTTCTGGTAAATGGTAACACGCAGGATGTTGATAGTTGGGATTTCAGTAATGGTAATGCCATTGAAAGTCAAGGGGCAATGGTTAGATTCTCTCTTGTTGGAGATGGCCATTGCCTGGCACTTGTGTGGTGCGATTGTTATTTGCCGCTTGTCAGCCCAAATGTGGATATTGCCCAGGTTTTGCTGCATATGGGCCTGGACTGCTTCAGTATCAGAGAGGTCACAGATGGTGCTGAACGTTGTGCAATCATCAGAGAACATCCCCACTTCTGACCTTATGATGGAAGGAAGGTCATTGATGAAGCATCTGAAGATGGTTGGGTCTAGGACACTACCCTGAGGAACTCCTGCAGTGATGGCTTGGAACCGAGATGATTGCCCTCCACAACAAACTTCCTTAGTGCTCGGTATGCCTCAACCAGCGGAGAGTTTGCCCCCTGATTCCCATTGACTCCAGTTTTGCTAGGGCTCCTTGATGCCACACTCGGTCAAATGCTGCCTTGATGTCAAGGGCAGTCACTCTCACCTCACTTCTGGAGTTCAGCTCTTTTCTCCATGTGTGAACTAGGGCTCTAATGTATTTAGTTAATGTTACTCTTTTAAATCAAACTAGATCCAAGTGTGGCAAATTGAGAGATAGCAGTTAGGGTCATAATGATCACTGCCCACTCTTGCCACCGGCAGTAGTGTATTCGGAATAAATCACTGTGAATGACACTTCTCATTCAGTTCATTGCTGCTGATTAGAATATCTATTAATACTGCTAGCACAGCAGCATGAAATCCTCAAATATAATGATTACAATGATTGATGTGATGTGATAGACAGTTCATGTTGAGAGTTTTATTTCTTTCAATATTGAGAAGTGTCTTTGAGTCTCTTGAGTACCATTGTCTCCAGCAGTGCTTAGGGCATGCCCTTCATGAAGGTTTCACAGTTGACTCAGTAACATTAGAACGAAAGCACGACTAATTCCTCCTGTACAGTGTTCAATTCAAGCTCAACTTCTCCAGTGAGGGAGTTTTATTCCCAAGACAGATTATTCTTTAGAAGTTTAGACTCATTTTGTTTAAAGATTGTGATGACATATTTAAGAACTAAGGGAATTTACTGTTCACATAGTATGCAAATTATACATTACGACATCCTTTTCTCAAAGGCTTAGTTTCACAGACTGCAAAGTCAACAGCAAGACAAAGATCTTTCTTAATATCCTATCAAGATTTCAAGAAGCCAGTATTATTTTTAGTAACAACTTACCTCTTTGTTAGATCTTTGCATAGGTACAGTTTCTCCAAGAGTTACCTGAATTGTTGATTTTTCCAGGAATTAAAGCTAAAAGGAATTTTTTTTATTCATTCACGGGATGTGGGCTTCCCACAGTGCTGTTAGGAAGGGAGTTCCAGGATTTTGGCCCAGTGACAGTGAAGGAACGGTGATATATTTCCAAGTCAGGATGGTGAGTGATTTGGAGAGGAACTTCCAGGTGGTGGTGTTCCCATCTACCTGCTGCCCTTGTCCTTCTAGATAGCAGTGGTTGTGGCTTTGGGTTTGGAAGGTGCTGTCTAAGCAGCCTTGGTGAATTCCTGCAGTGCATCTTGTAGATGGTACTCGCTTCTACTACTGTGCATCGGTGGTGGACAGAGTGAATGTTTGTGGATGTTATTTTTTATTCATTGGATATGGGCTTCGCTGGCTGGGCCAACCACATTGCTGTGGGTCTGGAGTCACATGTAGGCCAGACCAGGTGAGGACAGCAGATTTCCTTCCCTAAAGTGAACCAGATGGATTGTTACAACAATCACCAATGGTTTCATGGACATCATTAGACTTTTAATTCCAGAATTTTTTTAGATTTAAATTCCACCAACTGCCATGGCAGGATTCAAACCAGGGTCCCTAGAGTGCTACCCTGGGTCTCTGGGTTATTAGTCCAGTGACAATACCACTACACCATTGCCTCCCCAGTCAAACTGGCTGCTTTGTCCTGGGTGGTGTCAAGCTTCCTGAATGTTGTCAGAGCTGTACTCATCCAGGCAAGTGGGGAGTATTCCATCACACTCCAGACTTGTGCCTTGTAGATGGTGGACAGGCTTTGGGGAGTCAGGAGGTGAGTTATTCGCTTCAGGATTCTTAGCCTCTGACCTGCTCTTGTAGACAGTATTTATATGGCTAGCCCAGTTCAGTTTCTGGTCAATGGTAATATCCAATTGTAATACCACTCAATATTCCAAATGTGGACAAGAGTGATGAACACAACATGATGATTAGAATGGGGAAAATCAGAAATAAAAACTGAAAATTCTGCAACCACTTTGATTTGAATTCTGCCTATTTTAAAGAGATAAAATCATAAATTTGAAATGTTCTTGATTGTAATTAATTTAGCACATGATTAAGCATTCAGTTAACCAGGCTTAATAGTGCCTGAATACTAATCATAACATTGAACCTTGTCATTGAAGGGTAGGGGTTCTCCCAGGGAATTCCCACCACCTTCAGTCTCAATTTGGCTGTTGAGATTTGGGGATGGCACAGATCTACAGTCTGCACCAGAAGAACAGATGGAGAAAAAAAAATATGGGAGGACAAGTCAATCCTCACTATTCATAGTCAGTTCAAGGCAGCACAGGAGTACATCAGAGTACAACACTCACATCTTCTTTGCCCAGCTCTCCTAAGAAGAAATGATGCACATAATCTCAGGGCCTAAAGAGGGAGGGATGGATATTACAAATCTACAAAGGGTGAGTCAGGGAATAAATACATACAATTAAATGAAATGGTATTATGTGTCCTTGAAGTTCTGGTTTTGCCAGTTATCCATTGTTGGTTATGCCCATAATACTTAATATTTTTTCAGGTTGATGCGATGAATGAAATGAATGTGTAGTGAAGTCTATAACATTCCCAATATCAACCAAATAAATGCTAGGAATGGTTCCTTATAATTACACGTACAATATTTATCTGTCCAGTGATGCTGTTTATACCGCTATAAAAATTCTGGAATGGAGACATTGTGATTCCTGGGAGCATTTTACAGCTGCTTTGGGAAAATTGTTGGCTATTTTCACTTCAATACAGGAAATTTGTTACACAAATACAAAAAAAATGAAATTGAGTAAGAAAATTTAGCATAAGAAAAAACACAATGGATTTTTCTCTTTAATTAAAGTCTGTAAGAATGGATACAAACTTAAAGCCTGGGGATCTTTCATGATAATTACATTTTTAGGTCACTGCTTGATTCAGCAAGAGCAACTTTCTAGCAATTTGCATATTTTATATCAAGAATATGAAAGTATTATGTTAATTATTTTTCCTTAATAATTACATCTGCTTCATCTTACTCTTTTAAATTATACACTGTAATATCACATTGTCTTATTCCTGAGAAGCTGCAAATCACTGTTTTGTAATACTTCATGGTTAGAAATGCAATTTTTTAAATCTGTTTTCCAGCAATATCATCTATTACTAAGAGAGGCAGAATACAAACATTTGAACATACGAGTTAGGAGCAGGAGTAGGCCATTTGGCTCCTCAAATCTGCTCCACCATTCAATAAAATCATGGCTGATCTGATTGTGGCCTCAATGCTATCTGTCATTGGCAAGGCCTCCACCCTCTGCTGAGCTAGGGTGTGCAACGCATAGTGGATGATTATAATCCCTGAGACCCTCTGAAGTTTGTATCAGAGGGCTCCACCGGAGTGGTCCAGGCCATGGAAACCCCTTTTCAGCATTCTGATGGTCTGCCCACTTGTAGCCCTTGTGGAACCATGGCATTAATTGTGGCGCCCCTTGGCTGGATTTCAAGGATATCTGACTGGTGTCATCAGCCAGATCTTGAGGGGATAGCCCCTGTCACCCTGAATCCGTCCATGTTTGTGGGAGCCTTGAATAGCTGTGGCATCTGGGAGTAGTGAAGAATGTATGAATCATGAGAGCTTCCTGGGAACTGAGCACACACCCTGAGGATACATCTCCTGTGGTCACAGACAAGGCGTGACCTACAGTCTCTGTCATAGGTGGGGCAGACAGTGGTAGGGGAAATGGGTGGGTGGGGTGCCCGGGTTGCCACGCGCTCCTTTAACTGTCGACGCTTGGCTTCAACTCATGGCGATGAGACTCAAGGTGTTCAGCCCCTTCCCAGATGCTTTCCCTCCACTTCGGGCAGACTTGGGCCAGGGATTCCCACTTGTTGGTGGGGATGTTGCACTTTTTCAAGGAGACTTTAAGGGTGTCCTTGAAGCTTTTCCTCTGGCCTCTTGGGGCTCACTTGCCATGTCAAAGTTCTGAGTAAAGTGCTTGTTTCAGGAGCCCCGTGTCAGGCATGAGGATGATGTGGAGCTGATCGAGAACGGTCAATGCTTCAATGCCTCAGCGAAAACACTGATGTTTGTGCACCTGTCCTGCCAATGGATTTGCAGGATCTTGCGGAGGCAGCGCTGGTGGTACTTCTCCAGAGTTTTGAGGTGCCTGCTGTACATAGTCCATGTCTCTGAGCCATATAGGAGGTCAGATATCACTACCTTTCTGTAGACCATGAGCTTGATGCTGGGTTTGAGGTCCAGGTCTTCAAACACTCTCTTCCTCAGGTGGCCAAAGGCTGTGCTTGCACACTGAAGGTGGTGTTGAATCTCGTTGTTGATGTCTGCCCTTATTGACAGTGGGCTCCCAAGGTATGGAAAGTGGTCCACGTTGTCTAAGGCCTTGTTGTGGATTTTGATAACCGGGGGACAGTGCAGTGTGGAGGGGCAGGTTGGTAGAGGACCTCTGTCTTACGGATGCTTAGTGTAAGACCCATGCTCTTGCATTCCTCAGTGAAGGTGTTGACGATGGCTTGGAGCTCGGCCTCCGAGTGTGTGCAGACGCAAGCATCGTCTGCGTACTGTGGTTCAATGACAGAGGATGGGAGGACCTTGGATCTGTCCTGCAGGTGGCAGAGGTTAAACAGGTTCCCGTTTGTTCTGTAGTTTAGCTCCACTCCAGCGGGGAGCTTGCTGAGGGTGAGATGGAGCATTGCAGCAAGAAAGATCAAGAAGAGCGTCAGTGCGATGACACGGCCTTGCTTGACCTGGTCCAAACGTGGATTGGGTCTTTGGTGGATCCATTGGTCAGGATCACAGCTTGCATGTCATTGTGGAGCAGGCGGAAGATGAGGCAGCCGAAATAGAGGAGGATGCTCCATAGCCCTTCACGGTTGACAGTGTTGAAGGCTTTTGTGAGGTCAAAGAAGGTCATGTACAAGGGTTGGTGCTATTTCCTGCATTTCTCTTGCAGTTGCCATGTGGTGATCATGTCCACTGTGCCCCTTAGTGGGCGGAATCCGCCGGAAACTGTAGATTACTGGGAAAATGCAAACACAGCTCTCAGCCCTCGCACATCTAAATTGGTGGATCCAATGATGTAGCAAGTAGCTGTCGTTTTTATATACACTTCATTCAAAAACATAATGAAAATATTTAAGAACCTTCAATTTGGCCAGATTTTAGTAATAGACCTAAGTCGTCACTGCTCTACAAAAAGTCCTGTCAAAGGTTTAGAGCTATCAATTGTTTTTTAAGTACCAACTACTTATGGACTCATAATGGTTTGCCAATAACTGGCCTTTTGCAGATTCCCAAGCATATGCAGATTTTGCAGGTATTTCTGAAAATGTATCCTGAGGTATCCCATGTCCAAGGCATGTGTTGTTAATGTTGACTGATGGGAAACACAATCACAGAACTGAATAATATGATTGTTCAGAATTTGAGACAAGGGCATAAAGTCATCTCTGCCCATCATTAACTTCACTTATAGCCTTCAATATAGAATTGTGGCCAATTTCATACTGCATTATATGCGTTAAAACACCTCAGCACCATTATAATGACAGATTTTATTAACTATCTGTGCATCAAATAATTGATGTGCTAAGATTTCCATTGTGAGCTGAGAAAGTGACATGTGAAGGTTAATCATAACTTCTGAATCTCAGCCATGAGGTTGGTCTGAAAGCTAAGGCACAAAAAAAATAGTTATTGTATGTTTCCAATGTCAGCAAAGTATAGATGTACATGTTAGAAATTCAGAAATTAAGGCAGTAATGCAGAGGTCTTCCCTTGACAGTGGAAAAAGATTAAAAGTACTTCAAGGTCAGATTTGATGAAGTAGCTGGAAATCAATGTACATCATCCAGAAACTGCTCCCTCTTGATCAGATAGTTCCCTGAAGCATTACAACATTTCAGACTGTATCAACCTGGATTCAGACTAATTAATCACAGTACAGCTCTATCAAATTTCCCAGCAGAATATTATTCAACCATATTGCAGATATCAAACAAATTACTGTTATAAATGTAAATAAACACTGACATTCCAAGTTACGGGGTTATTCTGTGAAGATATACAGCTACCTATTGGGTTGCACTATTTAAATCTTCACCCTAACTGATCAGGCTTTAAATGTTAAGAAAACATTTCAATAACCAATAAAATGTATAGGCAAAGGAGTGGAAGAGTTCTGTTTTAT
Organism: Cetorhinus maximus; assembly: GCF_964194155.1. Taxonomy (NCBI): domain Eukaryota; kingdom Metazoa; phylum Chordata; class Chondrichthyes; order Lamniformes; family Cetorhinidae; genus Cetorhinus; species Cetorhinus maximus. The sequence continues at coordinate 82,744,451 of NC_135888.1, read as the reverse complement.
TTAACCGATCAGTTAGCACTTTCGTTATAAAAGTATATCCACCCTTTCTTTAAAAAAGCATTTTGCTTTTAAACGATCCTTTAACGATACATTGCTTTATGGTTTGCATCTAAATAATGGAGATCATAAAGTTTAAAGTTGGTAAATGTTTAATTTTTATGGAGGTTAAAAGCTGCAAATCACTCTTTCTGTCGTTTCCTATTTCCCCAATAAGATCAGCCACAGGCAGCATATTACTTTTGCTTCTGGATTTGGAGCTGACTCGCTTTTTAAATTGTCATAAGCCTTATTACATTTATTTTTGGATAATGGTTTATGATTTAAATAATTTACCCCTGCGATTAGACAGATCCTTTGATTTCCAATAGGAGGCCCGAAAATCTTCATGCTCTCCCCTCACATTACGGTATGTGCCTGGCCTGGGGGGATATTCCCAGGGTTGCCTGGTAAATCCGTCCTTTCCATTCATTATAGATTTCAGTGGAGCTCACTTCAGCTGACAGTTGGCATGAGTACCACTGAGCTCCAAGGATAGGAATCCAAAGCACACAAGATTTAATGAATAAAGCATAGTTTCTTTTGCACCTCTAGATTTATTTATCTTTCTCTTTCCTCGATCTTGGGATAAGCTTCGGACTACCTATAGAGGAACTGTTGTGGACCATCCACTGTCCAGCAGATCACTTGGGGGTAGGCACCATTTGCAAGCTTGATGTTGCTGCTCCAGTCATTTAAATAGCCCCTACACATGATTTAGGCCAGGGTTTACATTTTGGGGCTATGACAGGTCGGAGTTCTGCTCAATGCTGTTGCACCAGTAGAGCAGCCCTCCAGAACTTTTGCAGCCACAGCTAAGGCTGATGATATTCCTTCAAATAAATCATTTTCTAAGCTGTAAGGCCCACATTATATAATATGTAATTACGTTGTAAATCTGCAATACTTGTAGCAAAGAATCCTACAAGGCCATCGGGGGAAAGATCTCATCAGATTATTAGTCATATAATTAGCATTTGTTTCTACGCCAAAAGTCATGTGAAAAGTCCGTATCAGAAATCTTTTTTTAACCTTGTAATCTACTTTACCTTGTTTAATTAAATTAATTAAGTCAGCTGTGTTGTACAATTGCCCTGAAACAATAATATCAAAATTTTCTAATTGAATTTCACAATGAAAATAATGGATTATTTGTTGGCTTTTGGTTAATATGCCAACGCTAAAGTTTTATTATATCCTTGCACTCCTGTCATCATGCAGTCATGTAAGTGTAAGAAAGAGCGCTGGACCTGACTCTCCCTCCTCCCCCCTGCCCGCACAGGTAGCGCTCCACCGCTTGCGATCCATGCTGGACCGGCCTTAATTATCCCACCTGCATGAAATCACGGTGCAGAGCCGATTGCGGGTGGTGGTCGGCTCCACGACCACCCCTACCCACTCCTGCCGAGCCCACCCGACCAATGTAAAATCCTGGCCGTAGTATCTGGAATGGATTCTGTGTACCTCGTGGTACTTACTTCATGTCTTATTGAGTCAAGTATGCTTGTCGGGCAAATATTGTTTTCCTACTGGGTCCTCTGGGCAATCTTCTAATATGAACCTTCAAAATCTGTGGATCTCTGATTCTGATGTAAGTGCCAAGAATCGCTAACATTGATCCAACTGGAACATCCAGCGTTGGAGAGGTTCTCTCATTTAAGTAATAAAGGTGGGCTTCTGTGCCACTCTAGGAACAGCTTGAGCATCTGCTGGAGCTGGGCTGGTTTGGGCAGGTGCTGGGCTGAGCACCTCAGCAGCCCCAGCTCAATGAGAATTTTCCATAAACTTTTGTAAAGGGAAACAGTTACAGGAAGATTACAAAATTGAAACAGAAAATGCTGGAAATACTCAGCAGGTCGTGCAGCATCTGTGGAGAGAAAAACACCCAAAAGGAAAACACAGTAAATACTGGGAAATAAGAGTACTGGTCCGAACTGGTCTTGTATACCTTAAACTGGAACACCAGTAAAAACTGAGAAGTATTGGTCCAAACTGTTTTTTCCTTCTGGTAGAATTAATGTTTCAGAGCACAGATCTGATGGAAAGTCAATGCTACTGCTTTCCCCTACATTCTGGCAATCTGGGATAGGAGGGGGAAACCAGGCCAGGTAGGTCCCTTCCCTATGGCCATGCCCCATTTGATATAGGAGACAATATTTAGTGTAGGTGGTGATTCTGCCCCAACAGGGTCCCCAGGACTGGTGGCTCAATCCCAGTGTATCTGGGTCCCATCTTAAATCACAGGCTTTCTTCTGCTCACCTGGTGAAGATAGAGTGGACTATTAAAGCTCACAGATTGTTTGGGCTGTGATGACTCGAAATTAAGTTGCCTTTGCAATGAGGGGAAATTGCTTCTTTTGTTCCTTTATCCAGTTCAGCTCTGATTTGTAAGAAAATGAAGCACAATGTTTACAATAACTAATAATGAAATATGGTGCATGCAGATTTTACAATCACGAGCTGATCAGTAAGGGAAATTGGATCCTTTAAGATTTATGAATCCACAAGGTTATACAATATCATTGAAATATAGTTGAAGCTCCATTCAGCTTACCAGCTGGTGAATCAATTGTGTGTACTTTATGTAAGTAAATTTGTCCACTAGTGCTGCCAACGCTCTTATTGATTAGGAAGAAATGTTGTAATTTTTAGATATTATAATTATTTTTGTTCTAAGCCGTGGTTGAGAAAATCTGGCAAATGTGTCTTACACTTTTACAACATGAAAAAGAGCACTGTCTTTCCTACTCAGTTCACACAGTGATACAAATTTAGCGTGACTTTTTTAATATATAGGACCCATTTTATAGCTGCATGTCAGTGTGAAGCAATGTTCACATTATTGGTGTTGCATGTGCAGCTTGGTGATTTGATTATTGTGTAATCGTGCCCACATTAAAGAGATGTCAACATAAAGAAGATCTTGCAAGGCACTGATCACATTTGTACTCAGCACAGTACAGCTGATATGCTCATAGCTCCAACAATGCCTGTTGCTAGAAATTAATTTATTGTGGCTCTGTTTTCTAAAACTGCAAAAGTTGACATTACAGCAGATCTAAGGTTACATTTTCCTCTATGCCAGAGGTGCACTACGTCTGTTAGAGGAGGAAATCACATGACCCTGCATGAACTGGGGATTTTCCTGATGAGCTCTCTGGCTGGGCCTAATCTGTGCCAGGTTTCTACAGGGACTTCCTCACCAACATAGCCAGTGGCCTTGAGAGGAGCAAAATGAGGATGCAGACTGAGAACACCCTCTTCAGCCTCATTAACATTGTAGCATTGGGCCTGTGTCAGTGACATACCTTGGAGAAAACCCAGGAATTCTAAGGCAACTCTCTGGGACAATGACCCGGGCTAAAGGATTTTCCTTTTCACTTTACCGAAAAGGAATGTTGAAATTCACCCTCCAACATCTGTTGTTGTTGACCTCTTTCAATCTTTTGTGTGGTGAACTTGCATACATCCTTTTCCAAACAGCTGTTCTCTATGAACTGAGTCTGACCATAAAATGCCCAATAGACCACCACCACCCTTTAAATGGCTTGCAGATGACATTAAAAGCACTACTATCTGTGTTATTTTAACAGTGAACACATATGTTTTGGTGTTATTTACCATCTTCATAAGTCCTTTATCAGTTAGCATTTCAAAACTTATCTTTGAAGATCAGCCAGAATAATATTGTTCAAGACTTGCACTATTTTCTAAGTGTGAGTTTACTGACTATACAGTAAAAAAAATCCAATTTCAAAGGTCATATTCTTCCTTAAGTATTAGTGTCCTTTGGCACGATTCCATCCTTCAGCATATTCAATAGAGTAGTCGAAGGAATGCACCATTATTGTGTTTGTAACAATGGCGTTACAGGATAAAAGGGAGGGGAAATTAAAAGGACACATTTGTAAACCTAATTTAAAGCAGCTAGGTTTACGGGCCTGAATTATTAACCTGTATTGGGCATTATGCAGTTAGCTGTTTCAGGAGGTTTATTTTCCCTTCACACTGTGATGGTTTCTTGAAGAGAAACCAAATTTGAAGTATACAATAAGTCCTAAAATGGCTGATTTTGGAACAAACCAGTAAATATCATGGGAATCTTTCCAAACCTATAAAAATAAGACAACAATCACAGATTTAACATTCTGTAGTTATATGTTCCTGCCTTGTTAAATCTCTCATTACATTTTGCAATAAACAAAGCCAAGTTCATTTTATTTTATTTTAAACGTCTTGTTGTGACAAAAACCTTGTTCTGGTTCTTACTTTGGAGAATTTAAATGAAACTATTCTAGAAAGCTATGGCTCATCCTATCTAGCTGAGAATAACTTTTATAACTGACAGAGGAGAAAAGAAAAACTTTGAAAAATAGTCAGAATAATATATTTTTTTCCTTTAAACACTGAACAGTTTTCAAAGCTTTCTTTACTCCTCCATTTGGCAAGGAAATGGTACATTAAGCCTGTTATTACTTAGTTTAAGTATGTTAACCACCAGATAAAAATTTCCTCACTAAAAATTCAATATTAGTTTGCTTGTATAATTGACTTGATTCATAGGGCAGAATTTTCTGCCTGTCGGGTGGATGGGCCCAACCCAATCTCCAGTGGGCGGGAAGCCGATCCTCGCTGGAGAAGTGGTCTGTGCCGCCATTTTAAGTGGGCAGGCCAATTAAGGCCCACCCAGCGTGACGTCCGGCGGGAAGCGCTCTGCGCTTCCTGTGGGTGGATTCCCTAAAAGCAAGAGTGCGCTCTTTCACGCATGCACACAAAAGAGTGCATATCTCCCTGAGGCTAAGTGCTGCCTCAGGGAGATCGCTTACGCTCTGAAAAATGTTAAAAATAGAAAAAAAAATTCCCTAACATGTCCCCCTCATGTGACAATGTCACATGGGATGGGACATGTTCATAATATACATACTAACTTTATTAAAATGTTTAAAACCCTGCATGAAACCTCATCCCGCCGCTGGATGAGGTTTCATGTTTTATCTATTAGCCGCTGGGGCTCCTGGCCTGCCCGCCAACCTTAAGGTTGGACTGGCAGGTCCTTTAATCGGTTTAATGATCCTATCAATGGCCTCAATTGGCCATTGACAGGTTGGCGGGTCCCCAGCTGATTTTGCTGTGCCCCCGCCTTCCTGAAAATTTAAATGGGGCAGGATGACATTGGGGGTTCCACCCGACGTCATCCCGTGTCATTTTACGCGTCGGCGAATGGGCCCCGCCCCCTGCTCGCCAACGGCAAAATTCTGCCCATAGTCTGAGGTAACTTTTAACTGCGATATAGATGTGCCCCTTGAAACTAGGCCACATACAGCTTTATTGTATAATATGGGTTTTCTAACATTCCATGGGCAGAATTTTTAAGTTGGTGTGCGGGCACGCACCCGACCCGATCGGACGCGAAATCACACGTGATGATGTCAGGCGAGCATCCCGACGTCATTTCGCACTCACGCGATATTTCAGTCTACGGGCGCGCACAATGGTCAGAAGCATGCCCACTGACAATTAAGAAGCATATTAAGGTCATAAAAGTTGTAATTGTCTCCAATTAGTGGACGGGCAAATTGGCCAGGCAGACTTTGCATTTTTCATGAAACCTCATCCAAGATCGGGATGAGATTTCCATTATTAAATTTTTAAAAGATCTATGGACAGCACTTTTATCACCTACATGTTCAGGTGACTGATTGGGACATTTGGACATCTTTTTCCTTATTTTACAAACTTTATTGAACTATTTTCCAGTCTTCAGCTCCCTGAAGCAGCTCTCTGCCTTCAGGGAGCTTTCATTCAGGGTTCGCCCGCACCCACACTTACGTTCGTGCCCACCCTCCCTCCTGCTCCCACCCCGGCAGCGCTGAGCATTTCAGCGCGCACTTCACACTGGCTGGCCATTCATTGACTAGCCAGCGTGAAATTGCGGTCGGGGGCCAATCGTGGTTGGTGGGCTGTTCCCCAGCCGATCCCAGGCCCGCCAATCGCGCCCGCATGCAGACCTAAAAATTCTGCCCCATGTACTAGTTATCCAAAAAGTAATATACATTACATGGCATGTACTTATTTATTATTGCTATTGAATTGAAGGTAAAGGCTATAATATCCAAAATGATATGCAGAGAGGGAATTGGTGACCCATAATTTTATATAATAGATATTTAGATAGTAATTTTATCACTTTTATAATTTTTTATATAAGAAAGGGCAAAGAAAAGATAATTCTTTTCCATTCTTCAGTAAATATGATCACCAATGGATATCTTTTTTGAGGTTTTCTTTCAAATCCTTGTTGAATTTCAGCCAGACTTGGGCAAAATATAATCATGTAACTGTCTGAATCTTGCATTTATAAAAATAGTTGTGTGGACTTAAACATATCTGGTGTTGGGTTCTAAGCAATCTATTAGGAAGCTTTTTAAAAATTTGTTCAGGAGATATGGGCGTTGCTGGCAAGACCAGCATTTATTGTCCACCCTTAACTGCTCTTGAGAAGACGGTGGTATTGAGCTACATTCTTGGACTGTCGCAGTCATTGAGGGACAGACAGTTGTTTCTGCAGCAGTTGACGTGGCTCCAGGATGGTATGGTGCCTCCCTAGTACCAGGGTCAAGGATGTCACCGAGTGGCTGCAGGACATTCTTCTGGGGAAGGTTAAACAGCCAGAGGTCATGGTCCACAGTGGTATCAATGACTTAGCTAGTAAGGGGGATGTGGGTCCTGCAGACAGAATTAAGGGAGCTAGGTAGAAAATCAGCAAGCAGGACCTCAAAAGAGTAATCTCCGGATTACTCCCAGTGCCACGTGCAAGTGAGTACAGAAATAAGAGGATGAGGCAGATGAATGCGTGGCTCAAAAGATGATGCAGGAGGGAGGGCTTTACATGCCTAGGACACTGGGACTGGCTCTGGGGAGATGGCACCTGTACAAGCCGGATGGGAGTCACCTAAACAGACTGAATTTCTTGTGGATGTTTTGCTGGTGCTACTGGGGGAGTTTTAAACTAACTCGGCAGGGGTGTGTAAACCAGGAGAGAATATTGAAGAGTAATACCTAGGTGCACAAAATACTAGAAGAGACAGATAGCACTGGAATAGAGGATAGTAAATTAGTCAGTGGAGTCAGAGTAAGGGAGAAAGTAATGAAATCTAAATCAGGGTTATACTGCATGTATGTGAATGCACGGAGTATAGTAAATAAGATTGGTGAGTTACAGGCACAGGTTGCCATGTGGAATTATGATGTTATGGCGATAACAGAGACCTGGCTCAAGGAGGGGCAGAACTGGGTGTTAAATATTCCTGGGTACAAGGTGTCCAGGGAAGACAGGGCAGGAAGAAAAGGAGGAGCCGGGGTGGCGGGGCAGTATTGGTTAAGGAAAGCATTGCAGCGCTGGAGAAAGAGGATGTCCCAGAGGGTTCAAGGATAGAATCAATTTGGTTAGAGCTAAGGAACTAAAAGGGTGCAACTACATTGCTCGGTGTATTCTATAGGCCACCAACTAGTGAGAAGGATGTAGAGGAACAAATCTGCAGGGAAATTACAGAAAGATGCAAACATGGAGTAGTTATAATGGGGAACTTTAATTACCCAAATATAGATTGGGATAATGGTTGTGTAAAGGCCAGAGATGGACAAGAGTTCCTACAGCGTATTCAAGAGAATTTTCTACAGCAGTTTTTGTCCAGTCCAACAAGAAAGGAGGCACTGCTAGACCTGGTTCTTGGAAATGAGGTGGGCCAAGTAGATCAAATGTCGGCAGGGGAACATTTAGGAAACAGTGATCATTATCTCATAAGGTTTAGGGTGATGGTAGAGAGCAATCCAGAGTAAGAATAATTGACTGGGGAGAGCCAACTTCAATGGAGCATGAACAGAGCTGGGCCAGATAGACTGGAACCAAAGGTTGGCAGGAAAAAGAGGTAACAGAGAGGATTGATAAGGGTAATGCTGTTGATGTGGTGTACATGGACTTCTAAAAGGCATTTGATACAGTGCCACACAACAGACTTGTAAGAAAAGTTATTGCTCATGGAATAGAAGGGATAGTAGCAATGTGGGGTACAAAATTGGCTGAGTAAAAGGAAACAACAAGTAATGGTTAATGGGTATTTTTCAGGCTAGAGGAAGGCTTGTGGTGGAGTTCCCCAAGGGTCGGTATTGGGACAATTGCTTTTCCTGATATATATTAATGATCGAAATCTTGGTGTGCAGGGGTTATTTCAAAGTCTGTGGATGATACAAAACTTGGAAACATTCTAAACTGTGAGGACAGTGTAGAACTTTAAAAAGACATAGACAAGTTGATGGTTTGGGCAGATAGGTAGCAGAGGAAGTTCAATGCAGAAAAGTGTGAGGTGATCCATTTTGGTAGGAAGCACATGGAGAGACAATATAAAATAAGGGGTGCAACTCTAAGAGGTGTGCAGGAGCAGAGGGACCTGGGCATATGTGTGCATAATTCATTAAATGTGGCAGGATAGGCGGAGAGAGTAGTTAATAAAGCATACAATATTCAAGGCTTTATTAATAGGGACATAGAGTACATTAGCAAGGAGGTTATGCTGAACTTATATAGGATACTAGTTAGACCTCAGCTGAAGTATTGTGTACAGTTCTGGACGCCACAATTTAGGAAGGATTTGAACACATTGGAGAGAGTGCAGTAGAGGTTTACAAAAATGGTTCCAGGGATGAGACACTTCAGTTATGAAGATAGATTGGAGAAGTTGGGACTGTTCTCCTTGTAGAGGGGAAGGCTAAGAGGAGATTTGACAGAGGTTTTCAAAATCATGAGGGGGCCGGACAGAGTAGATAGGGAGAAACTGTTCCCATTTGTAAAAGGATCGAGAATGAGAGGACATAAATTTAAAGTGATTTGCAAAAGAAGCAAATGCGATGTGAGAGAAAACTTTTTCACACGCGAATGGGTTAGGTCTGGAATGCACTGCCTGGAAGTGTGGCGGAGGCAGGTTCAATTGAACCATTCAAGAGGACATTAGGTGATTATTTAAATAGAAACAACATGCAAGATTATGGGGAAAAGGCAAGAAAATAACACTGAATCATAATGCTCATTCAGAGAGCCGGTGCACACACGATGGGCCGAATGGCCTCCCTCTGCACCATAACAATTCTGTGATTCTATGAAGATACACCCACAGTTCCAGGATTTTGATACTTGACGATGAAGGAATAACGATATATTTCCAAATCAGGATGGCATGTGACTTGGTGGGGAACTTGAAGTTGTCATTCTCATGAGCCTGCTGCCTTTGTTCTTCTAGGCGAAAGAGATTCCGATTTGGGAGGTGCTGTTAAAGAGGCTTTGGCAAGTTGCTGTAGTGCACCTTGTAGATTCACTGATAAAGGCAAACAGAATTATTTCTTATGTATTTATTATAGAGGTTTATTCCATGGTATATTCCCGAAAACCCACTCCCCTAATCACGGTAACAGAATGTGGCCCTACGTCCAACTTTGCGATCTCAAGTCCAGTGTTTAGATTTAGCGGAGCCGAAATTCAACTTTTAACAATAACAGATTTAGCAGTGTAGAGACCCACGCCCAATCTGCAAGCAGATTTGGGCCACTTCCAAATTGGTAAACTAGGCCTTGTTTTTTTAGATGAACCTAACGGCTGTCAGAAATTAATGTTGGCCTTGTTTTAATATTGAATCGAGGCTGCTACACCCTATATAGACCTAAGCTCTTAAGTTTGTTCAGACTAGCCTGAGCTCAGGTTACGCGAGCTCCGACTATTATTTCTGGAGCTGCTAAATACAAAAAATACAAAACTTCCGAAATTTTGCTGGTTTGTAGACTTGAAAGGAGCTGGAGGCCTTAGCTACCCCATCACGCTCACATCCATCCTACCCCTGGAGTTATCTGTGGGTGTAGGTCCCAGTTGAAACTGGTTAGACGCAGCCAGGCTGCATCAGGGTGCTGAACTGATGATCCTAGCTCACTTGAATTGTGATGATAATGCCCAAGGACCAATTTAGTTTTGTCCTCAGGCCTCTCCATTCTGGTGCACTGTCGCTGCACGGAATCTGAATTGCACTTGATTTGGGACACCAGCTAATTTAGGCAGCAACAAAGTAATGAAAAAAGAGGATTATTACTCAAATGCAATAAATTATGATTGAATGTTGCTAATGGCTTTGCACAATACTGAAACCTTCAATTGCTTCAGTAGCTTTTACTTTCATTTGCTGACTTGAATCAGTTCTCAAGTTTGACTGTTTGTTTGCTTACATCTAATTCTGGCTTTGCAGTTTTAAAACAACATTAGTTCTGAATTTGAATCAGCTGTAAATGCTGTCTAGGGTTCAATGGCATTATTCACTCCTGTAAGTAGTCTGAACATCTTATTATTACAGCAGTTGACTGACATTGATCCAAGAATCATAGAATGGTTACAGCACAGAAGGAGGGCATTTAGCCCTTCCAGCCTATGCTGGCTCTCTGCAGGAGTTATTTGGCTCTCCACCTAAGTTTGGTAAAACTACCAAGAATTGTAGCCATGAAACCCCTTGATTTTTTTTTCTCTTGCCACAGATGCTGTCAGACCTGCTAAGTTTTTCCAGCATTTTCTGTTTTTGTTCCCAGAGCATTACCCTGGGTCTCTGGAACGCTAGTCCAGTGACAATACCAGTATGCCACCACCGCCTCTGTACCAGATAGATTCTAAGAAAATTAGTTAGATTCTAATTAGATGTGATAGATTAAAATGCAGATAATTTTGACAATGGGCGGAATTTTGTTCTGCCGATGCGGGTTGGAGAACTGGTCAGAGCCCTGCGCCACTACTGTGCAAGAGTCCTGACCCAATTTAAGCGCACTCAGGCACTTAAATAGCCAGCGTCAAGCACCCCACGTGACTAAGCTCCCAGAGGCCAGAAACCTCCCCACCTCTTCCTGAGAACTGTCAGACATTTAGAGGCTAACAAATCTCCATTGCCAGTATCGCCACCACGAGCAGTGACTGCTGCCGGTAATTCTCTGAGGCCTACCCAGAGATTCCATGTTGGATCCCGGGAGGCAGGTGAGTGGGGCGTAAAGGGTTACTACCAGGAGCTCCTGATACTGAGTAACTACTGATGTAACTATGATCCAATGTCACATAACTGAGTAACGAGATCTGGAGGGAAGCAGAAGTACAACCTTTCCTAGAGTGCTGAGCTGTATATCGATTTGTAAATATACAAGAATGGTTTTTTATGGAATATAGACTGAAGTAAAATTCTTAGGGAAACAAGCAAACCTGATTGAAACCCCATCTGGACCCCGAATTCAAGATGAAACATGGTGGCACCAGAAAGAGCATAAAAATCCCAGAAAAATTCCATGTAAAGACTGCATACCTGAAAGACCGACAAACCCTTGAAAAAAGGACAAGAAGAAAAAGATTGAAGACTCACCTGAGAACGGAGCATTGTGAGCAGATGCAAGTTGACACACAAACCTCGAACCCACACAGCAGTGAGTACAAATCACAATCTACAAGACAAACTATTGAAGCAGCAACAGGTCCAGAGCTTAGGAGAAGCATGGAGTCTACAGTGCCACTCCCAAAACCTTTCCGAAGTGCTGAAGGCTCACAGCAGGCTCAACGCTGGGACAATTGAAGGAAGAGATTCTCCCGATACAGAACAGCTTCAAGTTTGCATAAGAAGGAACTAAAGGATCAGGTCAATACTTTACAGGGACTATTGCAGACAACGTAATAGCAAGGCAGGGAGCCGATGAAGCTTCAAGCTCATACGGTGAAGTCATCCAGGCATTTGATGCATACTTTGGTGTTGGAAAAAATTTGATCATTGATCGAGCGAAATTTAATAAGAGGAAACAAGAACCAGATGAATGCATGGATACATTCGTAAATGATCTGTATTGCTTTGTGGAGAATTGTGACCATGGAATCTTCAGAGATGAATTAATACGGAATTGTATAGTAGTTGGGGTCTTAGATGAAACCCTATCAGATCTCTAACAAATGAGGGAAGATTTTGCTCTCACAAAGGCAGTATAAATAGCGCAACAGAATGAGCTTAGGAAACTAAACAGAGCAGTTGTTCATGGAAAAATGATGTCCCTTGGAAAAGGATGAGTGAAGGAGTGATTTTCTCCATCAATATGTCGGAGAAAAAAGAGAAAGCGCAGTGAAGCAAAAGCCCATGAAATTGGGAAAAAGCATGCCAACCGCTATCTTGAGTCGCTCTCGGTGTAGCAAGAGAATCCTGCACAAGCGAGAAGAAAGCCCAGCCTGGGGAGCAGAGTGCCACAGCTGTGGGGAGTTAGGACACTTTAAAAAATGTCTTCCAGGAAGAAAGAGAAGTAACAAGGCCAGATCAAATTCAAGAAGTGGAAGAGCCACAGAAAAAACAATTAATCTTCCTAGGAGAAGTTAACAAAACAGAAAATAATTACTGGAACATTAAATTAGAAGCTGATGGTCACCCCACAGGATTCAAGCTAGATACTGGCGCAGGTGTTTCAGTATTATCTGATGAAGTAAAGCAGCTTAAAAATATCACGTTACAGCCATCCTCTATCCAGTTGCAAGGTCTAGGAAAGACTATATTGAAAGTGATAGGCCAACACTTGGCGAGATTGAGATGCTAGGATAAAGAAATTATTGACCCCTTAATGTTATAAAGAACCAGGAGTCATCATTATTGAGCAGAAAAGCATTTTTGAAGTTGGGGCTGATTTACAAGGTTGATGAAATTGCTTATGCGCAGTCCAGTAATGTATTCAAAATGGAATTTTCATCCCTATTTGAAAGTTTATGAAACCTGAAGACAGAATATCATGTAACCCTAAGGCGGATGCTAAGCCTCCATGTCTCTTCAGAGCAAGGAAGGCCCCTCTCACTCTCTCTTTGACAAAGTCAAGAGCGAGATTGAACATGTTACAACAAGGGGTAATCTCTCTAGTAACCATATCGACAAAGTGGTGTTCTGGAATGGTCACAATACCAAAACCTAATGGTTCAATTAGAATCTGTGTGGACTTGACTCAATTAAACAAGTCAGTGGAATGCAAGATCCGCCCGATGGCATCAGTGGATGAAACTCTCGCCTAATGAGCAAAAAGCAACTTCTTCACAAAATTAGATGCTAACAGTGTCTTTTAGCAGTTGCCTCTGGACAAAGAGTCCAGATTGCTAACTACTTTTATCACCCAATTTGGTCATTATTGTTTTAACAGGCTACCATTCAGAATTGCTTCTGCACCTGAGATATTCCAAAGATTGATGTCTTAGACCCTAGAAGAGATGAAAGATGTAATGTGCCACATGGACAACATTCTCATACACGGTTCATCCGAGGGAAGAACATGACCATCCAATGATAGCAGTCCTCAAAGTTTTACAAGAAACAGGTTTGACATGAAATTACAAAGGTTCATTTGCAAAGCCTATGATAAAATTCTTAGGCCACATTGGGCAAGCTTTTGGGATTATTACTGACACATAGAAAACCAAGGTGATTAGAGAGTTCCTACAGCCCAAAAACATCACAGAATTACAAAGATTCCTTAGGATGGTCAAGCAAGTTGGCAAGTTTCTACCAAACTTGGCAGAAATCAATGAGCCAATACAACAGCTATTGAGACATGGTAAACATTGGCACTGGAATGTGGACCAGCAAAATGCTTTTGACAAGATCGAAAATCTCACAATTTCAGCAGACATTCTAGCACTAACCAATTCTTTGGTTACTCTTAACCTAAACAAGATTGCAAAAATGCCACCTAGAATTCAGTGTTTTAGACTGAGACATGTGAGATATGATTCAGTTACTGAGTATGTTCAAGAGAACTACTAGACAACAGCAAACACATTATCAAGAATGCCAGTGGAAGGAGTCACACTGGAAAATATAAATTTTATTGAAGAAATGGGAACACATACGTTGCTCAGTACTAAACATTTACCAGCCACGGAAAAGAAATTACAAGAGATCAAGCAAGCATAACAGCAGGATGACAAATGCATCCAAATAAAAGAGTATTGACAGATTGTTTGGCCAGAATATACTCCTCACAACCCAGTACTTTGTCAATCCTTGGAAGAGAAAATATCTTACAATCATGGATAATTTCTTCGTTTTTAAGGAGAAACTAGTCATTCCGAAATCATTTTGACTTGAAATTCTCCAGAAGATCAATCAAGGTCATTTGGAGATACCAAAATGCTGAGCAAGACCCTAGCAGTTAGTCTGGTGGCCAGGCATTCTAGTCGTTCAATTGAAGAGTTAATCTCGAATCACCTTACATGTGCAATGAATAGTCAACAGCAGAGTGAATCATTGGTGCTCTCCACTTCCTCGGAGGCCATGGCAGCACCTGGGAATGGATTTATTTGAGTTTAAAGGCAGAGTTGTCATCATCATCATTGATTACTACTCCAAATGGTTTGAAGTGAGTAGACTGCATAGCACCATGGCAGAGGCAGTCATTACATCACTAAAAATAATCTTTGCAACATGTGGCATCCCGGACAATGTGATCCTTCATTTGCTAATGAGTTGTCCAATAACTTTGTACGGGAATATGATTTTGTGCATGTGACTAGTTCGCCTAGATATCCTCAGCCAAATGGTGAAACAGAAAGAGGAGTTTGAACAATCAAGGAATTGATGAAAATGAACATAGATATCAACTTAGCCCTTTTTAGCTACAGAACCTCACCACTAAAATACAGGTTTTCACCATCAGAATTATTGATGGGAAGACAGCTGCAAGCACAACTTCTACAACAAACACTACAAGCTAACATCACCTCTGATGATCGTGAGAAAGTTAGGGATCGTGAGGAGCAACAACGAGACACTCAAGCTCATAATTTCAACCTCAGTCATGGAGCATGAGAGTTAAAAGTGCAACAGCCCAGGGCGAGAGTGTGGATTGAGATTAACAGAAAGAAGGCATAGTAATAGAAAGAGACCTGCAGCTACGATCCTATAGAATCGAAACAGATCAAGGAAAGATAAGAAGGAACCAAAAAGCCTTGATGTAATTGGGAAAGAAAGCATGGAATCTTGGACTTATTATTCAGATCCAGGTGGAAACAAGGAACCAGAAACCCAGAAACAAGTAAAAACTCTACGACCGCCCAGGGGGAACACACTCCTATCGAATGACAAGAGAATGCAGTTCATCCTCAACCTCAAAATATAATTAGGACCTGATCAGGAAGATTAGTCAATGCACCACAGAGACTAACCCTGTGAAGTCTGAGACTTTGGGGGGAGATGTAGGAGGATGTATATAAATGGGATAAAGACTTGGGGGGAAATATAGAGTAAAAAGTTAACATTAGGAGCACCTGATACTGATGTAACTATGATGTGATGTCACAGCATTAAATAATTGAGATCTGGACGAAAGCAGAAGTGTAATCTCATGTAGAGTACTGAGATGTATATAAAGTGTAAATAAACAAGATTTTTTTTGTTGCAAATTACAAACTAAAGTAGGAAACAGGCCAACCCTAACAAAATCCCATCTAGACCCCGAACTCAAGACAAAACATGGGGCAGGAGGGGGGTCGCAGGGCGGAGGTAACCGGTGACGGTGGGGGAGGGGTTCAGATGCAAGGGAAGAGGGGATGACTTTCAGCATCCAGCCCGCCCCCACTGTCCTCCTCACATGGCTGCAAGCAAAGTCAAAAAGGTTTGTTGGAGGTCCATCGGGAGCCATAGGAGACCTGTGTGAGTCCCTTTAAACCCTGGAACCAGCACTCAATTCTGGTGGGCTCAGAGATAATTGGATTTAAGTAGCTTATTTATGAGCCTAATTACCATCCCACCACTAGCGGATGGGATCCCTGCGTTGGGCCCTTCCCACCCCTGACTAAATTGGGAACAGTTTTCCAGATCTCGGAAATCTAACGTGGGTACTCCTGCCTGATTCTCTCGGCCCTCTCGCCATCATGCTGGCTGTGGCGGGCTCCACTTAATTCAGCCCAGTGAGTATTTTGCTTCATTATAAAATGGACTATATAAATGTACAACAACGTTCATCTATTATTGTCGTACTAATGGTGTTTCGGAAAGTAATCCACGTGATCACAATGGAGATGTAAGGCTTCATGTCTGAGAAGCATTGGCTTTGCACTTCACAAAACTTTGATTTGTTCTCTCATGTAAAATCTCAAAATTGGTAAAATAGGCTGGGAGTGATAAAATGAAAACAGAATAATGAAATGCATTTAGTAACTGCAACATGAAAAGTTGAAGCAAGGGTGACCAGATGAAGATGGAGGGCACAATCTTCCCGCTGTCATGGAGGTGGGCTTGAAGGCGGGACCAGGAACAAATTTGGAAGTGAATTTGCCTGGTCAACAGCCATGCATGCTCCTTCCTCTGGGACGATGGCAAGCAGCCAATCAGCATTCTTAAGTGTTGGGTTGTAGAGGTGGCTTGCTGGTGGCTGGCCAGGAGCCCGAAGGGCCTCCTACTTTCACTCTCCCACCAAGCTGCAGGGTTCATTGGGGCACAGCTGTGGTCACAGTTCATTTTTACAAAATTGTGACATCTTCAGTCGGCACCTCAAGATAAAGGCCGCCTGGCCCCCATCCTAAGCAGCAACATCCACCTCTGCCGCTGGGGCTGGTGATCTTCTAAGGCTGCAGCCCCTCTGAGTAAGGCCTGCAGCCTCAGGTACCTGCCTGCCATTGTTAATTGAATGAGGGATACAGAGTTGGCCAATTAGGAGGGAAAGTGTGGGATAGGGCCCTGGAAAAGGTACTGACTTGCGACTATTTCTAAAGTGCTTAAGGTTCTAGCCTCAGAGCCCATAAATTAAGGCATGATGAATTTGTAATAGCTGGAGTAAGGCGAAATCTGTTGTTAGGGTCCATCAGTTGATTTTTTTTTTATCCGGAGATCCCTATTTGATGCACTGCATCACAGGAAATCAGTCCCTCTCCACAGCAAACACAGATTGGGCAGGAATTCAAATTGTCATGAGGCACAAAAACCTCCCGCAAATGGATAGCAGAAACGGCAAACTCATTTCTATCTTGGTTTGGTAATGTCCCATTTTGATTAAATATACTCAAACAATATGCAGAAGGGACCTTTAAGACTTTTGGTGGATCATGTTCATTTCTTTCAAAAGATTAAGTTAATGAACCGGGTGGTAAGGAGAAATGTAGAATGTGGGAGAGGTTGTAAATATGTCTCAGCTGTGAAGTCCCACAATAGACAGGAAAAGCAATCTGTTTCCTGTGAGAATTTTGTGCTGTTTTAGTGATAAACAGACCATGAATTCTGCTGTCTGCTTTATTACAGCAGAAGATAAAATGAGGCGTCACCAGATGCTTTCACTCAAGCTGCATTAATGGCCCTTGGCAAAAAAAAAGTTTAAAGATCACGGGGAGGAAATATCTGCACAGCACAAAATTTAATATTGTCTTTTGTGTTGTGTTTGGCTCAAATTTGATAAAGCTGAGCTAATTAATCCAGCGTGAAGGAGGAAATAATGACTTGAGAGCAAAGAAGTGGGCAGCCTAGTTTTCATCATGTCCAAGACTAGCAGCACTATAAGTCAGATTAAACCATCAACAGGATATGGCAATGGTGAAAGACTTTTAAGCTTATCTTCCACCTCTGAGGAAACAGCATTCCGCATTGACATGTGTCGTGGAAATTACTTCATGGTAATGGCATCCGCAAGTTTCAAAAGTGAACCTGGTCCGTGTATCAGAATGATAGCTTATGCTTTCTTAGGCAATGTAAGGCAAAGTATTCATGTCACTATGTTATTAATGTGATTGGAGCAGCTAATATTTAACCTGACAGATACGGACCCTGAAAACTTATGGTGCTTCAAGTGTGGTCCCCCTGGCAACTTTAGTTGGTGTCTCCTGATGGAGCTGGAATTTAAGCTGGGACCCAAACATGTCAGGAAGGTCCTATGCAGCCTTGTAAGATAAGAGGCATAAGACAGCTCAGGAGCAGAGGTAGTGACCGTCCATGTCTTGAATCCCTGTTTTCCTGTCTCTCAAAGGGACCATACCAAAAACCCATACAAATTTGGAAATGCGCCCGAACTCCCAAAGAGTATTTTTTTCAATAATTTAAATAAGATTATAAGCTATAAAATATGCTTTACAAATGAGGTTACTTTGAAAAACTATTGGGCAGGATCGTCCCTTCATCGGGTGGGCACAGTGGGTGGGACGACCGTGAAACGGACCGCCACCCACGCTCAGGCTCTGATCGCGATTTCACAATGGCTGGCCAACTAATGGCCAGCCAACATGAAACACACACTGAGAGCCCCAGTGCTGCTGGGGTAGGGGCAGGAGGAGCGCGAGCGCTGAAGTCTGCGTATGCATGGTGGAGCGCGCACTGAAAGCTCCCTAAAGGCACAGAGATGCCTCGGGGAGCTGAAGAATTTTAAAAGGAAAAGTGAAACTTTTGCAAATGATATAAACATGTCCCCACATGTGACTCAGTCACAAGAAGAGGGACATGTTAAAAATGATGTTAAAAAAATGTTAATTTTTTTTTTTAGTAACCATTGAGTTATCGTAATCTCATCCCACCCGTGGATGAGGTTTCATGAAAGCTACAACTATTCGCCTGCCTCAACTGAATGGTTGAGCGGGCAGCGAAAAATACAAATGAATTGCTTGTTAAGGGCTCTTAATTGTTGGCAGGCACGTTGCGGACTCGTGCACGCGCCCGCCGACTGAAAGATTGTGAGAGTGCGCGATGACGTTAGGATGCTCGCCCAATGTCATCGTGCACTATTTTACTCCCGATTGGGTCAGGCGCACATGTTTAAAGATTCTACCCAATATATGGTTGAGCCACAGAAATCAGGAGATACCCAGTCTGCTGAACTAGGCGATCTCAGCCAAGCAGTAGTTGAGGTGTTGCTCAGTTGGCTTCCACACCCCTGAATTCGAGAGAGGGAAATACAGCTAGGGTTGTTAAGTGCGTATTTGCGAATGTGGGATGAGGACAAAATCCATGACTAGAGTTTTATACCATGCCAAGGCCACTCCACTTCCTCGAACTCCAGTCTCCAGTGACGCTCCTGCTCAGGGACTGACTGTAATCCCAGCAGTGGCCACTACTCCCAGTGCTGGGACTAGAGAATTGTCAGCCACGTGATTGGCCTTTGGAGGCAGGGCATCCTCCTTTATTGGCTTAGAAGCCATGACCTTAAACAAAAATTATGTCATGACTTCCCAAGTTGATGGAGGTGTGCTCATCTCCAATTTTGCAGCCAGTGGGTGGGACCACCACCTACACATAGAATTCAGCCCCATGCTTTCGATAGCCCATTGACTCTCATTGCCTAGGCTCAAACATGAAGATTTCCCATTAGGGTCAGGCACTGGAAGGCTGCACATGCCTGTGTAACTGTATTTTAGCAATAACCAGTGTCCATCAAAAAATTGGAAACACAATGTTAAATGTCAAGGAGACTCCATGACATGATGCTACCTTGGCTTATTTGCTCAAGAAATAAAAGCCTTAATGGAGTATCAGATCTAGACTACTGAAAACTGACATTAAAAAGGATATGACCAATATAGTACCTAGTTGATTTCTTGTCTCTACTTAACAATTTTAGTGAGAAACACAAAAAAAACCAAACAGATAAACAACAAAGGACTGGAATTCAAAAGCAGGGAAGTTATGTTAACCTTATATAGAATATCAGTTGGACTGTTAAGATACTGTGCACAATTCTGGTCTTCATACCACAAAAAAATACAGAAGCATTGGAGAAGGTGCAAAGAGGATTTATAAGGATAATACCAGAACTGAGAGGGTACAACTATTAGGAAAGGTTGAGCAGGCTGGACTTTTTTCTCTTGAAAAAAAGTAATGCATTTTTGCTTTGGGGTTAGGACTCCAACGTCAGGACCCAGCCCCGCACTGTGTCAGAAATCATCACAGGAATTTTAAGGAAATGACCAATTAATAGCCACAAGGTGTGCTCACCACCCAATTAAGGATGGCCGGTAGGCTCTCAGAGAAGGCCAATAGGAGGCCATCCAGCACGAAAGGAGCTGTAGCCTGCCGGTGAGGGAGAGAGAAGATGCCTCAAGATGGACATGCCCGCTCAGCACTTTTTACAAGCTTTTAAAAAAGAAATTGCCCCAGCTGCTAGACCATCATTGTGGAGGGAAAACCCGTCCACAGGTAAGCCTGCAGCTGCATATAGGTATGGTGGCTGCAGTGCGGGCCTTCAGTTGATTTTGGAGACACTGGCCCTTTGGTTTGCTGCCAGGATGCTGCCTCCAGGCATCTGCTGGGGCGCTGGAAACTGTGAAGATCCTGCAGCCTGACTGGAATATTCCATCTGTCTCTGATCATTGGCCTTCATAAACCTTTTCATTATGTTAATAAGCCACCCACCATTGTGGGTGTGTAGCCGTCACCCTGTCGGACCTGCCTCCTTAAAATTGCTCGGAGGTAAGAAGATATTGCCCAACCAACACACCAGCCAGCACTGGGAAATTCTGGGGCCACCAGCAGACTCCCAAAATCCCTGTGTAACAATAGTGATTTTCAAATAAATTAGTTGTCAGAAATACTTAAATAACTCTGCAGGAACTCAAAATAAATAAAGGTTTATTAAGGTCCTATCTCTTGACTTTTTAAAATTATGTTTGAGGATGTTGGAAACTAATGGAACTAACGATGTCAAACGTTTTCAATGATAAAATATTGAATGTCTCCTGAACTCTAACTAATTGCATTACACGTTTCTTCAAAGGCAAAATAAATAAAAGTTTTAAGGAAAATAATACATTTATTAAGACATATGTTATTTCTGTTGTTTAACAAATATTTATAAAATATTTAGATGGGTTGTTTGTGCTAGGAACCATTATGTCTCATATGCAGGAAGCTATACCTAATGTGCACCTTGTTCTATATTCCTGTGCATTTAAAAAAAATACACCTCTGTAAATTGTAAACAACATGGCAGAACATGCAAGTGTTTTCTTGTAATTTGCATCTTAGATATTAACTACTTATTCTCGTCTTATGCCTGCTGCGTTAAATGCACTTTGAAAATTCCTGTTGACCTCCTTGCCACTATAGTCATCTCACCTCACCCAGGTATCCCCTTTTATGTAAAATAACAGCTGGTCAGAGATAAATCACAATGACGTTTGTAGTGGTTTTCAGCTTGAATCTCATGAGTAGCTTGCCAAATCTAATTTTGGACCTTGTACAAATCTATAATTCATTCTGGATGTCTGTTATCATCAATGAATTGACACTTTCCCAGAGAGCTGATTATCTACTTAAAGTTGGTTTAATGAGTAAAGGAATGGGCTTCAAGATAAAAGAGGGTGGGAAAAGGACATTAGCTGGAAATTATAATTTTTTTAAGGAATGGTTTTTGCAATAAAAAACGGTAACATATCTATTTCAGGAATTTCATGGTTAGCTGAACAACAATCAACACATCACACTGGTAGGATCAGAGCGTAGACTGAGCTGAACAAAATGGCATGCTTATGTAATCAATTGCCTTCCTAGAAGCAAAATACTATCCATTTAAGGGCATGAAAGCAACCGCATTGATGCAATAAACCTCAAGCAATTATTGCAAGGGAATGATCTGGAAAAAATAATTATAGAAATTTGGAGCTGTTACAGTGTTCTTTCCCTGTGTGTGTGTTTTTTTTTCCCAACAGCTCATCCCTGAAATCAATAAAAGTGAAAATGGGAAGAGACACTTCACAACTTTTGATTACTGTTGTCAATAACTGGGGATAATTTGAACCCCCAAAAAAGGATGGGTTTGGATCAAGTGGAATGTTAAATTTTCAAAATCTCAAACCCAAACCCAGCTCACTGCAAACTTGTCCAGATTACAGTTTTAATGAAAGCAAGACACGGGGCAGACAACAAACCCATGACCAGTAGACAGAATGCTCATTTAAATAATTTAATGAGACTGTGTGCCTCAGATTTTATCTCTCGTCTAGCTTTAACACTGGCCAGCTGAGTTTCCCAGGCCTTGGAAAAACTGAGCATCTAAAAGGAGGCAAGCATTAACGTGTGGTAATATTGTGGCTTTTCAGCACTAGTTGTGGGTCAAGAGGAGCAAGAGTGCTCCTCCATCCCAGCTTCCTGTGGTCCGACCACTGCCACATGATCACTGCCTCTTACAGTGGTCACTGATCTTACCCCATGATCACTAACAAGCACCACCTCCAAAGCCCGATTTCTCTCTGACCCCGCTCCCCCCGCCCACTGCAATCATCATCCCTGACCCTCCAATCCAAGTTGTACCCAACATCCCAACACCCTCACACTGCAATCTCTACACCAGCAACAGGAAAACTACCTGCTTCAGAGCCTCAGCCTCTTCTGCAACATTTCCTGTTAAACTTCTTATGGCCAGTTGGACAAGGAGGAAACCAGAAGTAAATCTTTACCCGGTTTTAACTTTATTCACAAAGTGAGACATTACAAATGTATAGCTCCTAACTCTACAACCCACCTCCAGTGTCAGAGTTGGCTAAAGTGGAATGGAAAAAATAGGTTAAAAGGTAAGATGGTAGAGAAGCAGTGGCAGATATTTAAGGAGATATTTCATAACTTTCAACAAAGATATATTCCATTGAGAAAGAAGGTATCTACAAGAAGGATAGGCCATCCATAGTTAACTAAGGAAATTAAGGACAGAATAAATTTAAAAGAAAGCATGTACAATGTTGTAAAGATGTGTGGTAGGCCAGAAGATTGGGAAAATTTTAGAACCAGCAAAGGATGACAAAAAAAAATAAAGAGGGAGTAATCGGAGTATGAGAGAAAACTAGCAAGAAATATAAAAACAGACAGAAAACGCTTCTACAAGTATATAAAAAGGAAAAGGGTAGCGAAAGTGGGTGCTGATCCCTTAGCGGATGAGACACGAGACTTAATAATGGGAAATAAGGAAATGGCAGAGACTTTCAACAAATATTTTGTATCTGCCTTCACAGTAGAATACAAAAAAGCATCCTAGGAATTGTAGAAAAGCAGAGGATAAAAGGGAAGGAGGATCTTAAAACAATCACGATCACGCGAGAAAAAGGAGGAGGAATACTAATGGGACTAAAGGCTAACAAGTTTCCTGGACCTAATGACCTGCATCCTAGGGCATTAAAAGAAGTGGCCACAGAGATGGTAGAAGCATTGGTTATAATCTTCTGGAAACGTCCCAGCAGATTGGAAAACCACAAATGTAACACCACTATTCAAGAAAGGAAGGAGAGAAGAAGCAGAAAACTATAGGCCAGTTAGCCCAACATCTGTCATTGGGAAAATGCTAGAATCCATTTTTAAGGAGGTTGTAGCATTTAGAAAATCATAAAACAATCAGGCAGAGTCAAAATTGTTTTATGAAAGGGAAACCGTGTTTGAAAAAATTATTAAGAGTTCTTTGAGGATGTATCAAGCAGGGTGGATAAAGGGAACCAGTAGGTGTCGTGTATTTGGATTTCCAAAAGGCATTTGATAAGATGCCACATAAAAGATTACTGCACCAGATAAGAGCTCCTGGTATTGGGGGTGATATATTAGCATGGATAGAGTATTGGCTAACTAACAGGAAACAGAGGGCAGAGTTTTACGGCCCCGTTTCGGCGGGGACGGGGCTGTAAAATGCGGCGAACAATTATAAACGCTATTGCCTTCAGTGGGAACGTAAAATCCCTCTGTCGTAAAATTCTGCCCAGAGAGTCAGGATAATTTTCAGGTTGTCAGACTGCAAATAGTGGAGTGCCGCAGGGATCAGTGCTGGGGCACAACTATTTATGATCTATATCAATGACTTAGATGAAGAGGCTAACTGTATTGTAGCCAAATTTGCTGATGATACAAAGATAAGTACAAAACAAATTGTGAGGAGGATATAAAAAATCTGCAAAAGGATAGGTTAAGTGAGTGGGAGAAAATTTGGCAGATGGAGTATAATGTGGGAAAATGTCACTTTGGCAGGAAGAATAGAAAATCAGAATATTATTTAAGTGGAGAGAGATGTGGAACACTGCAATACAGAGGAATCTGGGTATCCTTGTAAATGAATCACAAAAAGGCAACATGCAGGTACAGCAAGTAATTAGGAAAGCAAATGGAATGTTCCCTACTCTTACAAGGGAATGGAGTATAAAGGTAGGGCACTCTTGCTAGAACTATACAGGGCATTGGTGAGACTGCACGTGGAGTACTGTGTACAATTCTGGTCTCCTTACATAAGAAGGGATATACTTGTATCAAAAGCAATTTAAAGGAGGTTTACTAGGCTGAGTCCTGGGATGAAAGACCTGGTTTATGAGAAAAGGTTGAGCAGATTAGGCCTATACTTACTGGAGTTAGACAAATGAAAGGTGAGTTTATTGAAACATACAAGATTCTGAGGGGGCTTGACAGGGTAGATGCTGAGAGGATGTTTAATCTCCTGGGGGAGTCTAGAACTACAGGGCGTTAGTCTTCGGAATTGTGTTTCCACAGTGACCAGTGGAGGCTGGCTTATTGAATGTATTCAAGGCTGAGTTAGACAGATTTTTGATTGACAAGGGAGTCAAGGGTTATGGGGGACAGGAAAAAAAGTGGAGTTAAGGCCACAATCAGATCAGCCATGATCTTACTGAATGGCGGAGCAGGCTCAATGGGATGAATGGCCTACTCCTGCTCCTATTTCTTGTGAACTTATGGGCTGTTATTTTACATCCACCAGGCGGGGTTGCACCCGACCTGATCTCATGCAAAATTGCGCAAGAAGATGTCAGTCAAGCATCCCTACGTCATTGCGTACTCACACGATATTCCGCTCGGCGGGCACATGTGAAAGCCGGAAGCGCGCCCGCCGACAATTAAGAGGCCAATTAAGCTCATTAATGATGCAATTGTCTCTGATTTTTCGTGGCCCATTCAAAGTTGGTGGACAGGCTAATCAGCCAGGTGGCCTTTGCATTTTTCATCAAACCTCATCCAAGGGCGGGACGAAATTTCCGTTATGAAATAAAATAAAAATAAATATCTGTGGGCAGCATTTTTATCAATAATATTTTCAGGTGATTGTTTGTGGTGCACGGACATTTTATTTCAGCTTTTAAAACCTTTATTTGGGCATTTTCAGGTCTGCAGCTCCCTGAGGCAGCCGTCTGCCTTCGGGGAGCTTTCTCGCAGCGCTCACCCACACCCACGGTAATAACATCGCCCGCCCTCTTCCCGCTCCCACCCCGGCAGCGCTGAGCTGTTCAGTGCACATTCCATGCTGGCTAGCCATTAATTAGCCATAGTCGGGGGCCGATTGTGGCCATTGGTCTGTTTCCCAACTGCTCCCGGGCCCGTTGATTGCACACGCCCACCACAGGTAAAATTCAGGCCTATGTGTCAGTGAGTGACTCTTTATATATCATTATCCATTGAGTGCTCCTCACCTGTAGACACTTAACCTTAACTTATACAATTACCATTCATCACCTGAATGTCCATGGTTGACCTTAGAACAGAAGTCATGTTCAAAATTAAGTTGTTGTGCTTTGTTTTAACCACTGAGATTCCTTTAATTCAGCCACTAGCTGTAAGTGTAAATAAGAGCAGTTAAAATCAGAATCTTGTCCCAAGCTTAATACAAGTGTAAATTTATCAGTTTGCTGCATAGTTTGAGGAAGGGGCCAACCTACTTTTGAACAACCCACGTGATTTGTTCAGTTATCTAAGACAATGGTTCTCAAACCTTTTCAATTGAAGGCCTCCTATTCAAATGGATGAGTAATTACAGGTCTCCCCATATAAATTATAATGCTATAGGGCAGCATTTTCCGGTTGGCGAGCAGGGGTGGGGCCCGCTCGCCGACACGTTAAATGACATGCGGTGACGTTGGGCGTGCAACCCGACATCACCACGCATCATTTAGAATTTCAGTTTGGCAGACACACAGCTGAGTCGGCTACAGGCCCACCAACCTGTCAATGGCCTATTAAGGCCATTAAAAAAATAATGAAAATGATTAATGGACTGGCCCGTCCAACCTTAAGGTTGGCGGGCAGGTGAAGACCCCAGGCGGCCTTCAGTAAAAAACATGAAACCTCATCCACGGGCGGGATGAGGTTTCATGAGGGATTTAAAACTTGTGTTACATTTTTAATAAAAATAATTGACATGTCCCAGCTCATGTGGCAGTGTCACATGAGGGGGCATGTCAATAAATTTTTTCTCATCCTTTATTATCTTTTTAAAAGTAACGCTGATCTCCCTGAGGCCTCAGAGAGTTCTGTGAGCTCTTTCATGCGCATGCGTGAAGGAGCGCACTCCCGGATCGGGGAATCCCCCCTGCCCGCACAGCGCTTCCAAGCGGATGTCACACTGGGCGGGCCTTAATTGGCTCGCCCATGTAAAATGGTGGGCGCGCCCCCAACATGGGGGGCCGATCGGGAACCTGCCCACTCATGCCCGCTCCTGCACACCCCACCCCCCACCGGCGGGGGGGAAATGCTGCCCATAGAATACTCACAATACTTGATGAACTTGTATTTTGATGCCCTTTTGAGTTAATAAATAATTAAATATTTTTAAAAACGTTCCTCCATTAACTCACCTGGTTCCCACACCAGCCTTGATAGCTGCAGGTCTATCTGGTGATCTTCCTGCCATTCTTAGGCCTTCTCCAGTGTGTTTACCCTCATAGTTGAAGCAGCCAGCCCATTCTGCACTACACGCATGGCGGCTGCATCCTGGTCCCACCTCCATCACTGATTTGCGTACTGCTCAACTATATAGTGGACCCCCTGGAAAATCCTTACAGACCCCAGGAGTCCTTGGACATCAGTTTGAGAAACACTAACCTATGATTTTATGTATGCCAGTCAGTTCCTATTGAATATGACTGACAGTTATTCAAATCCAGGAAGTAACCCCAGTCCCAGGTTCCAGAGATAATTAAGGAGCTGTAGCCATTCAAGCCTTTGATTGCTCTGCACAGAAACCTTGTTATCTTGTTAATCCATCACTTACCACTGTGCACAAACCACTGTGGAAGCAACATGGCCCTCATTGCCATAAATCTCCTTGAATGCTCTCACTACTCTTCCAGCACTTCCTGTTTTGAGTATTTTATCCTCTTCTATCCTTCACTCCATCCATTTTCAACCTTACTTCTGTATCACCTTCCCTAGTCCACATGAACTGCCTCACAGCATGTGCTCCCTTCTGCCACTACTTTAATCTGGCCATGGGAAAAAGAATAACTCCCTTCAGCTCCTCACAAATTCACTTGCAGATTGCCAACTCCTTAATTTTTGAGCTCTGCTCATAATGACATCTCTACTATCACTAACCTGCTTCACCATTTCCTCTCTGTGCGTTTGATGCTTTAGTTCTTACAACGTTGCTGCAGTGTCTCTCTCATGTCACTGCCTCAGTACAGCTGTCATCTCCATCTCTGAAGTTAAAAGAGCAGAAATTGAAGTGCACCTGGAACTCAACTGGTTTAGTTATTAATTGCTCTGTCAGCCTCCAGCCTCTCTCTGTACAGTTCCTCTAGCCCTGAACCCTCGTGTTTATGCACTATCTCCCCCCTGCCTTCTCCACCCATATTTTACCTATGAGATCTACATTACTGACTCTTAATATTTTCCCAACACAACTCCGATACACTCAACTCCACTTCCTCATACCCATATTAGCTGATATCATCAATCATGCCCTTTCAACAGGTCCCATTCCTCTCCCCTTAATAACTACAGTCATCCTATGTCTTCTCAAAACATTTACCTTCAACTCATCTACTCTTGACTGCTGCCTCTTTCTTAGCTATATGCTACACCTCAGCAATATAATCTACAGACACAAGGGTCACCTTCCAGAGTATAAACTGCTGAAACTCATCTGTACCTGTTCACCACTACCCTTGGGCCCTTAACTGCCACACACTGCTGGAATTCTTGGCATTGAGTCCTGAATGATGCATAACTTTCAGCATTAGAAAAATCAAAGCCACTGCCCTGTACCCAACCTTAAGCTCCAATTCCTCTTTATCGTCTCCATCCCTTTCTCTGCTATGCTATTTAATCTACTCTCCTAGCCTGAGTGAGATCATTCACAATTTTGGGCATCTTGCACCTTGATTTGAGCTTTTAATCCCACATAATTTCCATCACAAAGACTTTTACTCTTGACAAAAGTATCACCTGCACTTGTAACTAATCACCTTGCTGCAACTGGTGGGG
Source organism: Cetorhinus maximus (assembly GCF_964194155.1). Classification (NCBI taxonomy): domain Eukaryota; kingdom Metazoa; phylum Chordata; class Chondrichthyes; order Lamniformes; family Cetorhinidae; genus Cetorhinus; species Cetorhinus maximus. Next base: position 82,716,189 of record NC_135888.1, on the reverse strand, counting down.
GCACACATTAGGCCTTGCCCTTTCTTTCCCGCTCTTTAATTGATTGTAACAGGGTTTTTTGTAATTTATAGAATGAAGGTATTAATTCAGTGTATGTACTTAGCAAATTACAAGATGCTTGCAAAGAACTCGGGCTTTCTGAATTTAAACACAAAGGGGTTAGTTTTTATTGTGCTAAAGACACACCCAGGTAAAGGTATAAAGATATTTAAAAAGGTAAACCCAAGTCTCAACCTTTGCAACACAAACACGCACACATACACACACACACATACGAAGTTACAAGTTATACAGTAAGAGGTTACTTCATGGCCAAATTAAAATTCAATGATGAAAGGTGAAAAAAAAGAGTTCACAATCCATGAGTCCTTTGCTGGTGTTCATTGCTGAGGCAAATTGTTTTCCATGGGTGGTCTTGAAATTTCAGTGGGGTTGGGGCTGATGTAAACTGCAATTTCTGGAGGCAGTCCCTTTTTTAAATGTAACCTATATTTTCCAAAAGTATTGCGCCTTAGGCTCCTTTCGATTGAAATTCTCTATTTCTGTGATGGAATCAAACTGTAACAGGGATAGGACTCCAAACTTGAGAGGGAAGGGTATAAAGAGATATGGTATTACTGCTCCATTGACAGATTTCTTCTAGATTGTTTTGAGCAGCTTGGGTGTTGTAATAAAAGGCATTTCAAAATGTTTATTCAGGTCACATGGTCTCTCTCTCTCCCCAGAGTGAGTTGGGTATTCCACAGAAGATAATTAATTAGCTCATGTCTGGACAGACCTTGACTATTGTTTTAAGGCCTAGGTGATTAGTTTCTTTAATGTCCCAGTCATCACTTCCCTAAATTGAGCTAGAAAGAATACTTTCTATATAGCCATTGCCCCAATAGACTTTCTGTCTCTGCCTGAAAGGTAACTTCATGGAAATGCAAATGGTGAGAGCCAGTTACAGTTTCAGTTCATCTTTGAAGTAATTCTTGACATCAGCAGGTATGAAATTCCATAGGAGGCTGCTTTGGCATGTCCTAATTGTAATTCACATTGGGAACTTCCAGAAACTGACCAACTTATAATACCATATGAGTCAGGTGTCCTGTGGCAACCGTTTTAAGTCAGTGGCCAGGACTTTTCCCTCGGCGATTTGGGGGCGGGGCCCGCTCGCTGAAGGGAAAATGAGGAATCCCCCAACATCATCCCCGGCCATTTAAATCTTAAGGAAGGCGGGCGGACAGCGAAATCAGCTGTCCGCCCGCCGATCTGTCAATGGCCAATTAAGGCCACTGACAGGCTCATTAAGATAGTTAAATGCCATGCCCAGCCAACCTTAAGGCTGGCGGGCAGGCCAGGAGCCCCAGCGGCCTGTAGATTATTAATGAAACTTCATCCACTGGCGGGATGAAGTTTCATTACCGTTTTGTAAAAATTTAATAAATTTTATGAGCTTGTTATCAACATGTCCCATCTCGTGTGACATTGTCACATGAGAGGGACATGTTAATAATTTTTAAATGTTTCTATTTTTTGATTTTACTTACCTTCCACTAAACTCCCTGAGACAGGACTTTGCCTCAGGGAGCGCACTTTGATAGTTGGGGATTCCCTCCCCCACGGAACAGGAAGCGCATAGTGCTTCCTGTCGGGCAGGCCGCTGTGCGGGCCTTAATTGGCCCGCCCATTCAGAATGCCCGCCCGCTGCCGAACTAGTGGGGCCCACCCGCCAGCCAAGGGCTAAATTCTGCCCAGTATCTTTGCTTGCTCTTAAGGCAATTCAATATAGATTTGACTCGATTAAAGATAATTAAAGATTAATATCATACATGCACACGTTGCATCATCATGACACCCTCCACTGCTGAAATCCTAGCACGTGCCTTAAGCACCTCCAAACTTGGCTACTTCAATGCTCTCCTTGCTGGTCCACCATCCTCTAGCCTTAATGAACTACTTCCATAAACCTATCCAAAATTCTGCTGCTTGTTTTCTACTCCACATTATCTGCCTTGCCCATCATCCTTGGCCAGCCCTTTTCCTTATACTTGCTTTGTAACCCCAAATGCATTCAATTTTAAATCCTCTTTTGGTCTGTAAATTCCTCCATGCTGTTGCCCTACCCTCCGTGAAATCTCCTTTATTCTCACCTCTTCCACTGAGCTCCATTCCTCTGAGATGAGTCTGTTGTGCCTCCTCCCATCCCTCCTCCATATCACTGGTGACAGCTGTATCAGTTCTATTTTTTGGAACTCAGTCCCTAACCTTCCACCTCTAAATTCTTTTTCTTTCTCCAACTTATTAAATTTATCTCTTTCACCAAGATTTTAGCCTCGCATGCAAAACTCTCCATTGTGACTCAGCATTGATTTCCTTACATGTATTAGCTAGTAGCTTTCAGCTGTGGCTCAGTTGGTAGCACCTTTACCCCTGAGCTAGAAGCTTGCGGATTCAGACCCCACTCATGAGACTTGAACAAAAAAACTCCCTAGCTAACACTCCAGTGCAGTTTGGAGGGAGCGCCGCACAGTCAGAGGTGCCATCTTTTAAATGAGACTTTAAACCTAGGTTTAAGTAAGAGATTCCGTGGCACTACTTGAAAGGAGAACGGGGGATATCTATCCAGTGCCCTGGCCAATATTCATCTGATAATCAAAACATCACCAACAAAGCAGATTGTCTAGTTATTATCATATTGTGGTTTGTTGGAGCTTGCTGTGTGCAAATTGGCTGTTGCCTTTCCTGCGTTGCCACAGTGCCACAGTGACTAGACATTGAAGTACTTCATTAGCTATAAAGCACTTTGCGAAGTCCTGAAGTTGTGAAAGACATTATATGAATGCAAGTTCTTTCTTCCTTTTGAAGCGCCTTGAGGCATTCCTTTACATTAAATCTGCTATGAGTGTACTTTGTTATTTAGTTCCATTTTGACCTTCCTGGAGATATAGTTCAAACTGTCAAACTATAGGAGTATCCTGTAAAATAATAGCATAGTATTTAGAATATTAAAGTAAGGAAGATGATGAAGTGAAAGGAAGTTGGCAGTCTTCTGGCAAAGTGATCTGAAATATAAAGACCAAAAAATCTAGAATGAAAAATGACCCCAAAACTTGTGTCTGTACACAATATATAGTGATTAACTTAAAAGTGTTGCTCAAAATTGTAACCTAGGAAGTTTTGTTTGTAGGCTGAAAGTGCATGCCAAGACAAGATTTTTAATAATATATAGATATTTATAGTTTCACAGTTCAGCAATGTAATAATTGGTGGCAGTGAAGATAAAAGTGACATTTAACTGGGGTTAATTCTGTTAACAGCATACACTGGGCAGCAGATTCTAGATTCTGTCTTAATACATATATCTACATAATAAAAAGAACATCACTTTCTTTCTGATGAATGGTCATCGACCTGAAACATTAGAGCTGTTTCTCTCCACAGGTATTGCCTGACCTGCTGAGTATTTCCAGCATTTTCTATTTTTAATTTAGACACGGGGGAGAATTTTCTCCCCGTCGGGCGGGCTAGTCGGGAGCGGGCATGGAGCCGATCGCTGCCCGCGATCAGCTGCGCGCTGCCATTTTACGTGGGCCGGCCAATTAAGGCCTGCCCAGCGTGACGCGCACCTGGAAGTGCTCAGCACTACCTGTGCCTCAGGGAGATTCATTTCATTATCAAAAATTGAAAAAATAAAAAGTAAAATTACTCAGACACATGAGCTGGAACATGTTTATGAATTTTCATAACACATGTTATTTAATTAATAAACCCTTCATGAAACCTCATGTCACCTGTGGATGAGGTTCTATGAAAAATGCGAGGGCTGCCTGGGGCTCTTTGCCTGCCCGCCAACCTTAAGGTTGGACAGGCAGCCCTGACAAGTACTTCAATTAGATCATTAATGGCCTTAACAGGCCTTTGACAGTGCGGCAGGCACACAGCTGACTCCGGTATGCACCCACTGAGCTGAAGATCGGAATGACGTGTGGTGACGTCGGGACGCATGCCCGACGTCACCGCGCGTCATTTTACGCATCGGTATGCAGGGCCCTCCCCCGCACGCCGAATGAAAGATTCTAGCCATGACGTTATGTGGATGAAATCCCATTCCTTGGTAAATTGCCTGAAATCAACAATTGCAAACTGTGGCTAGCTGTTACTAAAGACTTCAGTGGGTAGTTCATATCTGGACAAAATTACTTTCCTGCAACTTGGTGGTGGAGGCAGATTCAGTCAGGGCTTTATAGAGGGAATTGTACAAGCACCTTTAAGTGAAAAAGATTGTTGGAATTCCAGGAAAAGGCAGGGGAGTGGGTCTAGTTAAATAGCTCATACAGAGAGTAGGCACAGACCTGATGGGCCAAATGGTCTTCTTCTGTGCTGTTATTATTCTATTCTATGGTTTAGCAGTAGCCAGTAGCTATGAATTAGTCCTACCTATCCACATGATATAATGCTGCAAATTTTCTGATATAGTTAATATGGTGGTGGCTGAGATCATAGTTTTTCTACTTGCTGACTTGGTCTATAATTTAAGCAAAATGTGTAACTTGCTGCACATGATATTTCCTGACCACATGTTCCTAATCTTTTACAGCATTTCTTTTATATAAGCTTTTTGACATTACAATTTTGTTCAGTACATGATTCAATCTATTACGGTTAGTTGTTCTATACAGTTTCTTTATTCATGAATGACTGGGGAGCAGAACTGTGCTATTGTTCATTACTTCTGATATGCTACATGTGATCGATGGAAAGTACAGTTGGCAAATTTGATCAAATTACATGCAAGTTATTCAAATGTTTTTAACAGTCGAAAGCAGCTCTAATATAAACAGCATCAGTTTTTAAAAATCATAGATTTTTAAGTATGGTGCAGATCAGGGGATTGGTGACTGAAGCAACCGGGGCACTGACCTAATGTCAACAGCAAGAGGCCTGAACCATTTTAATGGTCAGGCCTCATTTCAAATTTCAGCAGCCGGTTGCCTGGATGAGAATTGGGAATTAATAGTGGAAAATAAGGAAACGGCGGATGAATTGAACAGATATTTTGCATCTGGTCTTCATTGTACAGGATACCAATAACATCCCAGAAATAATTATGAATCAGCAGGTGAAAGGGAGGGAGGAACTTAAAACAATTACAATCGCCAGGGAAAGGATACTGAGAAAATTATTAGAACTAAAAGCTGACAAGTCTCCCGATCCTGATGGACTTCATCCTAGGGGCTTAAAAGGAATGGCTGCTGAGATAGTAGATGCATTGGTTTCAATTTCCCAAAATTACCTAGGGTGGAATCATCCCAGATTTGCACTAAGTGCGGTAGAGGGCAGGAAAAAGAACATTTTGCCTGATGGCCACAATGGCAGCTTTTCAAGCCTCAGTAATCATGCATTCGTGGGAAACACGCTGTTTCGATGGCAGGTGGGCTGTCATTTTCCCACCACGCAGTCACCTCATCACTTCCTCGTGCCAGGCGGCACGTTTAAAGTGCAGCCGTGCGCACACCTCTCAGTGTTTCCAGCCCAGGACTGCTGCACAGAATACATGGCCCCGAAAGGCAAGAAGACTGTAGCTGCCCCCCCAATTCCCTGAACTAACTTATAACTCCCTGAATCAGGGGTCTGCAGCCTTCTTGCCTTTCGGGGCCATGTCTTCTGCTCAGCAGTCCTGGGCTGGAAGCACTGAGAGGTGTGCGCGCAGCAGTACTTTAAGCCTTTTGGACACCGTGGAGGCAAGCCGTGATGTCCTCTGGCTACAGGAGGTTCAGCAATCTTACCACTCCAACTTAGTAGGCGGTGGCAGTGGTGATCAGTGCCAATGCTGCAGAGAAGATTTTGGCCATCCAACGCAGATAGGGGATGAATGACCCCATCTGTGCTGCCAGGGTAAGGCAACCATCTCATCGCTCTAAACTCAAAAGCTCAAGCCCATCACACATTCACTGGCATCTCACTCAATGCCAGCTCAAGGTACATCACCACTCATTTTCACACATATACCCTCACATCTCCGTCTGGCCTCATCTCCTCTGGAGACTGCCTCCTCAACCCTCACCATCTTGAGGCCACTTACACAGATAAACTTGTGCTCCATGCACACCTTGGGATACCCCACCTTCCCCAGTACAGCCCTTGCCCTGCAGCCTCTATCCTTGCCTGAGGCCAATTCTCCGCCTTCCCCAAGCAAGCCCTAGCCCTGCAGCCGTTGATAAATCACTCCCACCTTATGGCTGGTCTGGTAGCTAGAGACCTGTCCATGAACCCCCCTAAAAGTGATGTGGTGCAGTCTGCAAAGCCTGACAGTGATGACTGCGAGTGCTGTCCGAAGCAAGATAGGCAAACAAACCTTGATGCCCCGAGTGAAGTACAGCTCGCCAGGTGCACATCTCTTATGTACAGTTTTGAAATACATCGGCATGCGATCACGCTGACATGCTCAGATGATCCAGCATCGAGGGGGGATGATTCTGGTGAGCTGGCTTATAATGATATGCAGATGTATTACAATGAAGTTCCCAACGTTCAACAGTGGGAAACGCAGCCTGCCACTGATGGGCAGAGTAGACGATTGTAAACTGGTTTCACAAAGTCATGAAACTGATTTTTGGCCTTCTCGCCATATTGTCTGCTCACACTGCCAAACACGTCCACTGCCAGCGGGTACAGGAAATTCCGTCCCCAGATTCTGAACAGGTCCCATCAGATTGGAAAATAGTGAATGTGATACCTCTATTCAAGAAAGGAAGGAGACAGAAAGCAGCAAACTATAGGCCAGTTACCTTAACATCTGTCATAGGGAAATTGCTGGAATCTATTATTAAGGAGGTTATAGTGAGGCACTTAGAAAATCACAATGCAAACAAGCAGACTAACATGGTTTGTAAAAGGGAAATCATGTTTGACTAATTTATTGTAGCTCTTTAAGGAAGTAACAAGCTGCATGGATAAAGGGGAACCTGTGGATGTGCTGTACTTAGATTTCCAGAAGGCGTTTGACAAGGTGCCGTGACAAAGGTTAATATGCAAACTCAGAGTTCACAATGTAGGGGGTAACATATTAGCATGGATAGAAGATTGGCCAGCTAACAGGAAACAGAAAATGGGTCTTTTTCGGATTGGTAAGATGTGACAAGTGGATGCCACCATGCTGTGCTGGGGCCACAACTATTTACAATTCATGTCAATGACTTTGATGAAGGGACCAAATGTATGGCTGCTAAATTTGCAGATGACACAAAGGTAGGTAGGAAAGTAAGTTGTGAAGAGGACATAAGGAGTCTGTAAAGGAACATGGTTAGGTTAAGTGAGGGGCAAAAATTTGGCAGATGGAGTATAATGTGGGAAAATGTGAAATTGTCCACTTTGTCAGGAAGAATAAAAACGCAGCATATTAGTTAAATGGAGAGAGGTTGCAGAACTCTGAGGTACAGAGGGATCTGGGTGTCCTGGTACATGAATCAGGAAAAGTTAGTATGCAGGTACAGCAAGTGATTAGGAAGGCAAATAGAATGTTGTTGTTTATTGCAAGGGGAATGGGTTATGAAAGTAGGGATGTTTAAGTCAGAGATGAGAAGTATTTTTTTTCCCTCGGACAGTTGTGAGTCTTTGGAACTCTCTTCCCAGGAGACCGATGGACGCAGGGCCAATGAATATTTTTAAGGCAAAGGTAGATAGATTCTTCACCTTTAGCTCCCTTGTTTGTCATTGGAGGTAGGCAGAATGTGGAATTGAGGCCACAATCAGATCAGCTATGATCTTATTGAATGGCGGGGCAGGCTTAAGCGGCTGAATGGCCTACTCCTGCATCTAATTTGTATGTTTGTATGAATTGATTGGCAATTCGTCGCTTTGGAAAGTGGGTTACTGGCATTCTTGACACTTATTCAAAGTGAGCTTGCACTTCTCAAAGTGAGGTGCCCTTTAACTTGGAAGTAATCTTTGGCACAATGTTTTGCATTCGGGGCTATGGTCACCTTACCTGCTAGAAGTAATTCAGTTCTAGCTATAGTAGTAGCTTCTAGCTTCTGTGCCAGCATTCTCCAGGCTCCCAAAATGGCTTCTTATGAGAAATGCAGTCTTTTCCTACACTGCTCTTTATTGAAGTTCAGATATCTCTGTCTGAGCCTATAGACTCAATAAGCAGGCTTAAGCCACCCATGAGCAAACCTCCTCCTTTCTTGACTCCTTTCATGGACATGTTGAGTAGAATTCTCCCCCCATCGGGGGGGTTGTGCGGGGGCGGGCGTAGGCAGACGCGGACCTGATCAGCACCCCTCGATCCGGTCCGCGCTGCCATTTTACATGGGCGGACTAATTAAGGCCCGCCCAGCGTGACGCGCACCTGGAAGCACTGTGCGCTCCCTGAGCGGGTGGGGGGGGGGGTTCCCTTAGTCGGGCATGTGTTCTTTTGCACATGCGTGCAAAAGAGTGCTGAAATCTCCCTAAAGCACAGAGGTGCCTCAGGGAGATTAGTTTTAAGTTTTAACAGTTCAATAAAGTGTTGAAAAAAATTTTATGACATGTTCCCTCATGTGAAACTGTCGCATGAGCTGGGACGTGTGCATTAATTTCAATAAAAACTTTTGAGAAAATTTAAAATCATTCATGAAACTTCATCCCGCCCATGGATGAGGTTCCATGAAAAATGTGAAGGCCATCTGGGGCTCCGCTAATTATTTTAATTGTTAGTTAAATGGCCTTAATAGGCCTTTGACAGTTTGGCAGGCGCGCAGCCGACTCAGCTGTGCGTCCACCGAACTGAAAATCTAAATGACGCGCAGGGGTCCGCTCGCCGAATCAAAGATTCTCCCCATGATGTTTCTTGAAGCTCGCTCACCTGATATTGTTGTAGCCTGCCTGTTCTTCTTCTTCCAGGTGACCAATATCAATTCCATCCCTCAGTAAAGGAAGAAAATCTCTGTGATAATAGTATGGCTGAAATACCAAGAAGTGCAAAGACAAAAGCACAATATTAGCCAAAAAAAAACATTTTTGAGAAGCTTCTCCAGCTCTCCAGACAGGTACCAATGATCTGAGTATTTACAGGTGTGTGCGCCTTTAAGTAGCACTGGAAGTGCCTGTTTCTGTTCTATACCAACTACTGAGTGGGCATATCACTGAGCATTCAACATGCTCAACTTCATGTAGATAACATTGGGAACCTAGAAAAGCCATTTGATCCCTTTTTGCACGCTCATTGAAACACCTGCCTCCCCTTCCCATTTGATTCCAACCAACCTAAAATTATCTTGGAAGTTAAAAATTGTTTGAAGAGCAAAATTGCATTTACATTTACAGATGAGTATATATGTTTGTGCGTCATTGATATGTTAAGCATGTTTACATATTTCCAAAATGACTTGAGGTCAGTGTGCCCTTGAACGACACAAGATCAACTACATGTATATACCTAAAGCCAATATGTCTAAGTACATCAAAGTACGTCTAAAGTGAATAAAAACAATGAATGTCTAATATCAAAGGCGCAAAAGTTGCAGGAAATCTGGAGATTCTGAAGGACTAGTGTACAAATTAAAATGGTATCACTTTCAAAAGTACATTGGATATCATTACATTTTAGTGTATATTTTTGGGTGTATATTTTAATTTGTTTGGTTCATTGATTTTCTTTCTGCTTTTTATACTTGGACTAGTTGTATGCTAGGAGCCCCTTTGTAGTCTTTGAATTAACCAAGTTTCCATGAACAAATATAACAGAATTATTAGTTGGAAGACTTTTGAAAGACACAAGCATATACATTTTCCTTATTTTCAGGTGCTAACCAGCCTGCCAGCAGGAAGCAGGAACGTAGTTCCAAAAATAAATGCGCGCATACCATATTGGTGAAGGAAAAAAGATAGGAGTTCAGGCCCATGCCAGAAAAATGTTAGGTCCTTTGCATATGAAGGAGGCTAATACCCATTCGAGCTACTATTTCAAAAGAAAGTGATGTCAGCGCTGACTGCGCTCAGTAAAACCTAGACCTTGAAACTGCCTGCTACCAAAAAGGAAAGCTTTTCAAATTTACTTAGCTGAATGTGGAGCCTACATTTAAATAATGCCAGTCACAGTAACCATCCCACCCTTCCCCACCTCCAATAATCACTATTGTGCCTCTCCCCAATCATTGCTGCCCCACTGCGGTTGCAAGCACTCTCTTACTTCCCCTTATCCCTTCCCCCAACCCCCTGCCAATTTGGTGCCATGCTTCCACCATGCTGGCTGCTCCATCACTTCCAACCTCTAATCCTCTCCTGGCACCTCTCCCATCTCCTAATCTGACCACGCCCCCTTCCCCCCTATAGCCTCTTATCCTCCTGTTCCCCATCCTAATTCTCAATACCCCGCCTCTGATCTCCAACCTCCATCTTCTGATCCTCCCAACCCCCATCCTAACTCCTGACTCCCAGCTTCTGATCCTCACAGTCTCCCAACTGCTAAGCTAACTTCCGACCCTCTGCTTCACTTGCCTAAGTACAGCTAGTGGCAGCCTAATCTCTGCACTCCTCTTCGCTGGCTGACTGTTTAAACCACAGCTCCATTGACCTGAATGACCATTGACCTGTCCTTGCATGATCCACATTAGATAAGGCAGTTTGAGAATCTAGGAATCTTCGAAGACCACCTTTGGGATGATACCTGTCTGGGTCTCTCAGGTACTCTGAAATAAGAACTCTCAGTCATAGGATGATGGTAGTGGAGGTAGGCACTGGGCAAGATTAGGAAGAATGTTTACAGGTCAGACATGATTATTTCAAAGTCAGATAAAAGCTCTGCATTCCTTTCAACATCCAGTTGTGAATGGTGGCTGATAATTAAACAGCTAACTAGAGGAGAAGGCTGCACAAACATACCTATCCTCAATGGTGGGGGAGACCAGCATGTCAGTACAAAAGACAAATCTGAAATATTTGCAACCACCTTCAGCCAGAAGTGCTGAGTAGATGATCCACCTCAGCCTCCTCTGGAGATCCCCAGCATCACAGAAGTTAGATTTCAACCTATTCAATGCACTCCACTTGTTATCAAGAAACAGCTGAAGACACTGGATAGAGCAAATGCAATGGACCCTAATAACATCTTGGCTTCAATGCTGAAGACTTGAGCTTCAGAACTTGCCGTGCCCCAAGCCAAGACCTGACAATGTGGAAAATTGCCCAGACATGTCCTGTCCATTAAATGCAGGACAAATCCAACCTAGCCAATTACTGCCCCATCATCAGCATCGAGGTGAAAAGTGTAGTGTAGCCAGATGACACTTACCAATAATCTGCTCACCAGTGCTCAATTTGGGATCCACCAGGATTGCTTGGTTTCAGGCCTCATTAAAGCTTTCATCCAAACATGGAAAAAAGAGCTGCAATTTAGAAGTAAGGTGAGAAGAACTTCCTTGACATCAAGGCAGCATTTGACCAAGTGTGACATCAAGTAGCCAAAGTAAAGTTGAAGTCCATGGGAATTGAGGAAACTCTCCAGTGTTGGGAGTCATACCTAGTTCAAAAAGAGATTATTGTGGTTGTTGGAGGTCAATCATCTTAGCCGCAGGACATCTCTGCAGGAGTTCCACCTTGGCCTAACCATCTTTAGCTGCTTCATCATAAGGTCAGAAGTGAGGATGTTTGCTGATGATTGCAGGATTCAGTACCATTTGCAACTCCAGAGATACTGAAGGCATCCGTGCCCGCATGCAGCAAGAACTGGATAATATTCAGGCTTGGGTTGATAAGCTGCAGTAACATTCACGCCTCACAGGTGTCAGGCAATGACCATCTCCAACAAGAGAGAATCTAATAATCTCCCTTTGACACTCAATGACATTACCATCACTGAATCACCCACCCAATCAGGAGTCATCATTGACTGGAAATTGAACTGGCACTGCCATATACATACTGTGGCTATAATAACAGGTCAGAGGCTGGGAATTCTGCGGTGATTAACTCACTTCCTGATACCCCAAAGCCTCTCCACCATCAACAAGGCACAAGTCAGGAGCATGATTGACTACTTCCCACCTGCCTGGATGAGTGCAGTTCCAACAATGCTCAAAAAGCTCAACACTATTTAGGAAAAGCTACCCACTTGATTAGCACCCCATCCACCATCTTACATATTCACTCCCTCTGCCACTGGCCACAGTGTGTACCATTTACAAGATGCACTGCAGCAACTCACCAAACCTCCTTCATCAGCACCTTCCAAACCTGCGATCTCTACCACCTAGAAGGACAAAAGCACCAGATGTATAAGAACATCATCACCTGCAAGTTCCCCTCCAAGACACACACCATTCTGACTTGGAGCTATATCACCATTCCTTCACTGTTGCTGGGTCAAAATCCATGAACTTCCTTCCTTACAGCACCACATGGACTGCAACAGTTCAAGAAGGCTCACCCCATCTTCTCAGGGGCGATTCTGGATGGGCAACAAATGCTGGCCTTGCCAGCGATGCCCAAATCCCAGGAATGAATAAAAAGTAGAAGCAGAGCTCATTGAAATATTGCTGGCATGCTGTAATAAAGACAGAGCCAAAGCAAGCAAATATACAGGAAACCATAATGCCTACTTAAACAAATGTCACCAGAAAAATAAACTAATGAAAAAGATTGTTGCAAAGAATTTCAGTTCAATGCTAAGAATAGATTTATGTTTATTTTTCTAAAATTTTAGAGTAATGCCTCATATCATGAAAATGAACAATGCATGAGTGTTAATTAAAATATTTAGAGGTATGTGTGTTCTTTTTGATCGAATATGTGTTGTTTGACTGTTTAAAAAAATTGTTCCCATTCATGATTTTTGACTGTAATATCAAAAAATGACTAAGGAATGTAAGTAACCCCTTTTGCATTGGTTGTAAGACCATTACAATTCTGATTCAACAGCCTGCTAAACACAGCTAATTTAAAAACAAATATTTGCTGGCACATATGAATTAACTAATCTCAGGTAGACTAATGATAAGAGTGCTACCATTGGGCAAGTGCCCCTAGTTAGAGATGAGAAATATTAGCCAGTGATCCCACTTCTGACCACTATCCACTGAACGTTAGAGCAGTGGTTTTCAAATTGGGATTTGCAGGCCCCTTGAGAGGCCCATAGGCATTTTCCTGGGGGTCCCCAAGTAAGTGAATGAGCGACAGCCAGAGGTGCGCTCAGTGTGTGGTGGGACGCAGGAGTGGTGTATGGTAGCCAGACGCCCTGTGGTTTGAACAGGTGAGCAGGAACAGAATGTGGTTGCCACATGTGCAGCACAGAATGGGCTGGCTGTCTCTGTTAGGAGGGGAGTGCAACTGGAGAAGTGCCGAAAGTGGCAGGAAGATCACTAGGGAGATCCATAGTTAGCAAGGTCAGTGGTGTGCTCCAGCTGAGTTTGGCCTTGTTCAGAACAGTAGATGTTTTTAAGTATTTAAGTAGGCACACTTACTGATACATTTTTTTCTTAAAAACATTATTAAAACACACTTGCAACACTCTCATTATGAATATTATATCGTGTTATCATTTAGGTTACTGACCCATTTTAAAAGGGGTTCTACAGCTAAAAAAAATTGGGAAGCACTATCTTAACGACAGCACATTAATGTGGATGTTCGGTTATACCAGGACTGTCCTTGAAATTAAGGCAACATGTGACTGAGTATAGCATGAAGGAGCCCTAGCAAAACTGAAGTCAATGGGAATTAGGGAAACTTTCCACTGGTTGGAATCATACCTAGCACAAAGGAAGATGATTGTAGTAGTTGGAGGCCAATCATCTCAGTCCCAGGACATCACTGCAGAAGTTCCTCAGAGTAGTGTCCTAGGTCCAACCATTTTCAACTGCTTCATCAATAACCCTCCAACATACAGTCAGAAGTAAGAATGTTCGCTGATGATTGCACAATGTTCAGTACCATTTGCAACTCCTCAGATACTTCTCCCTTGACATTCAATGTCTTTTGCATCACCAAATCTTCCACCATTAAGATCCTGGGGGTTACTATTGACTAGAAACATTACTGGACGAGCCATATAAATGCTGCGGTAATCTGATGTGTACTATATCTTTAAGAAGAATGTTATAATAGAAGATCACATAAACTTATTCTCCAATGACAGTGTAGCGTGGGCTAATTTAGTAGTCTGTAGTTAGTAGTAAGTCTAGAGTAAGAGTCTGTAATGTAGAGACAGGGTTTTAGTTATAAGTACACAAGTGTAGTTGCTGAGTTCCTTTGTAAATAAATAGAATGTGTTCTACATAAGAACTGTCTGCTCATTCTCTATGTCTATGGTACTAACCTGGTCATTCCTAAACAAGCTGCAACCCGGATCCATTAGCCCAATTAAACTAGTGACCAAAGATCCAACAAATTGGTGACAAGGTGAAAAAAGCAAGAAAAAGCAGGAAGGTTGAGAAAAAAAAAGCAAGAAAAGCAAGGCAGGAAATCAAGTGAACCGAAATCAGGCTGTAGCTCGCATGGTAATTGTAAGTAGAATTTCATCCCTAATCATCGAAGCAGTGCCCCCGAAGCATGCCGCAGTTTGGAAGAGCTGATCCTTTTGACCCAACGGTGGATGATTGGTTTCATTATGTTGAACACCTTACGTTCTTTTTCCAAGCTAATGACATTGCAGGGAGAAGAGGCGCGCGTTCCTCTTATCCACGTGCGGGAGTAAGACTTATGGATTGACCTGAAGTTTAATGGAACCCAGTGCCCCGGATTTGAAAAGTTTTGATGATTTAGTGAACTTTGTAAAGAATCATTACCAGCCCAAGCCCTCGGTAACGATGCAACGGTTCAAATTTAACTCAAGAAATAAAGCCCCAGGGGAGACAGTTGCTTGTTATGTGGCAAGTCTAAAACAGTTAACAGAATATTTTGAGTTTGAAGTGTCCACTGATCTGCTATGTCTATGGTACCAACGTGGTCATCCCGAAACAAACGTGCAACCTGGATACATTGTCCAACTAAACTAGTGACCAAGGATCCAACAAATGCTGTTGCAATGAGAATAGGTCAGAAGCAGTGAAAAGCTCAACTCCTGGCTCCCCAAAGCCTGTCCACCATCGACAAAGTAAAAGTCATCAGTGTGAAGAAACATTCTCTACTTGCCTGGATGAGTGTAGCCCCTTCGGCGCTTAAGGGGCAGAATTTTGCCCTCGTCAGGTGGGCTCGGCGGGAGCAGGTGGAGGCGGTCGGGAATCGAACCACCGCCAGCGATCGGGGCCCGACTGCCATTTAACGCTGGCAGGCCAATCAAGGCCCGCCCAGTGTGAATTGCATGCTGCAGCGCTCAACGTTGACTGTGTGGAAGGGGGAAGGGCATGCGCGCGAGTATGTGCTGGAAAAGCTCCCTGAGGCGCAGAGCTGCCTCAGGTAGATGAACAGTTTTGAAAATAAAAAATAAAGATTTTTAAAACGTTAACAAACATGTCCCCTTATGTGACTCTGAGGGGACTCTGTCACATGAGCAGGGACATGTTAGAATTTAGGATGACATTTTTTTTTCATTTTTAATGACGGAGTGAAACCTCATCCTGCCCATGGATGAGGTTTCGCAAAAAATGCAAAGGCTGCCTGGCCTTTTCGCCTGCCCGCCAACCGTAAAGTTGGACGTACAGCGAAAAATTTATATCAATTGGATTGTTAATGGCCTTAATAGGCCTTTTAATTGTCAGTGGGCGCACTTCCAACTCTCGCGCGCGCCTGCCAACCAAAATATCGCACGACATCATGCGTCAATTTATGCTCGAGCGGGCTCCCACCCACTCAGCAAAAAATCCTGGCCAAGAAGTACAACGTCATCCAGGACAAAGCAGCTGGTTGATTGGCATGCCATCTGCCACCATCTTAAACATTCACTCCCTCCACCACTGACGCACAGTGGCAGCAGGGTGTACCATCTACAAGATGCATTACAGCAACTCACCAAGGCTCCTGCAACAGCACCTTCTAAACCTGTTACCTCTACTACCTAGGAGGCCAAGTGTAGCGGATGCATGGGAACACCACCACATGCAAGTTCCCCTCCAAGTCACACACCATCCTGACTTGGAACTATATCACTGTTTCTTCACCGCCGCCAGGTCAAAAACTGGAACTTCCTTGCTAACAGCACTCTGGGTGTACTAATAGGCCACCTGGACTAGTGCTATTCAAGAAGTTGGCTCACCAAGGACAATTAGGAATGGGTAACGAACGCTAGCCTAGCTAGCAATGGCCACATCCCATGAAATAATTAAAAATAAGAAACAATAGTAAAACACTGCAATCATCACTCATGAAGAATTTTGTACAAGGTACCAGTTGGCGGCCAGCTCTAGTGGAACAGTACTTGAGTTTAAGTCAGGCACTTCAGCAGAGGAGAGAAGAAAATTAAAGGGAAAATCATTGTCTTTTGGTTGAGGTGAATCAGATTTAAAGAGGGCTGGCACTTGGACTACCCTACCAGGACCATCAATTTGAATGTCATCAGACGGAAAAGATTCAGTGACTCAGTTCTGCCACCAGAATAGTAAGAATTGAGTGAAATGGGAGAAGCAAGCCTGTTGGAAGCTGGGACTAACTTTGGACTGGTTTCTATAAATACTGCAATTCACTAGAGAGTGTGCTGTACTGCATAATTGCAGCATGGGGTTTTCAGATGTGTTTAAACACGAATATGGGATTTCTTTTCTGCAGTTTACTTTATTAGTTGCCTACTAAGTTTAATGGAGGTTGATTTTAATTTCTTTATTAGAATAGATGTCTTAAAACGTGAAATCTTGTTATGTACTCCTTTGAGTCGGCCACTGGGAATACAAGTCTCTTTGAAAGTTATCGATCTTTATGGGGATCGTAATAATTGAAATTTCTGTTCCATCTTAATTTTTAAAAAAATTTTTGTTCATTCATGGAATGTGGGCATCGCTGTCTAGGCCAGCATTTATTGCCCATCCCTAATTGTCATTGAGCACGTGATGGTGAGCAGCTTTCTTGAATCGCTGCAGCCCATGTACATGTCCATGCACCCACAGTGCTCTTAGAGTGGGAGTTCCAGGATTTTGACCCAGTGACAGTGAAGGAGTAGTAACATAGTTCGAAGTCAGGATGGTATGTGACTTGGAGGGGACTTGGAAGCTGTGATGTTCCTATCTGGCTACTATCCTTATTCTTCTCGGTTATAGAGGCGTCAAGTTTGAAAGATGCTGTTGAAGAAACCTTGGCGAGTTGCTGCAGTGTATCTTGTAGATGGTACACACAGCAGCCACTGTATACCAGTGGTTGAAGGAGTCAGTGTTTAGGATGGTGGATGGGGTTCCAATCAAGCAGGTGGCTTTGCGCTTGATGGTGCTGAGCATTCTGAATGTCCTTGGAGCTGCACTCAGCCAAGTGGTGAGCATTCCATCACACTCCTGAGTTCTGCTTTGTGTAAGATGGACATGTTTTGGGAAGTCAGGAGGTGAGTTATGTGCCGCAGGATTACCAGCCTCTAGCTTGGTCTTGTAGCCACAGTAATTATATAGCTGACCCAGTTCAGTTTCTGGCCAATGGTGACCTCCAGGATGGTGATAGTAGGTGATTCAGTGATAGTACTGCCATTGGCACTGGCCCCTTCCTCCCAGCACAGGCTCCATGGGCCAGAGGATGCCCATCAAGGTTATCAAGGCCAACAGGTTAGCAGAGTGAGCAGGCTGTCTCCAATGCCAGTGCCAATGAGGGGGGAACACCTAGACGTAGTACCTACAAGCAAAAACTTAAAGCACCTTAATCACAACATGGCCTGATCACGGGTGATATTTGTTTCCCCCATTTTTCCGTTCAGTGTTTATCGGTGTGATGGAAAACACCTGTCCATGTTAATTTGTAGAATGTTTGCCAAGCAGCAGTTAATTAAATGTGTTTTTGTGCAACTGGCCTCTGGATGTGCAGGGTAAGCCATGATGTTATGATGGACGTGTTTCTCCTTAAACTTTATTGAAATTGCACATAGTGTATGCTGTTGACCAAGGAACTGGTCCTGTCAGGGATCGAGTATGGAGCCCACAGCCCTGGCATGTGGTGATGGTTCTTATTTGATAGCCTAGCTGAAGGAGCGTTGGATCAAAGCATCCCTGGTATGCTGCCTCCCTGGATGTTGCCCAGGTCAGTGTCTATGCCCTCAGCATTTTCCTGACCGTGTTCGTCCTCAGACTCACTACTGGACTCATCGTCTGTTGCCAGACCAGCTGCATCAAGATCTTCGTCCTCCACTGTGTCCCCCTCTTGCCAGTGCCAGATTGTGGAGAGTGCAGCATACAACCACTATCAGTGACACATGATCTGGGGGTATTGCAGTGCACCCCCTGAACATTCCAGGCTTCAGAAGGGCATCTTGAGAAGACCTATGGTTCTCTCTACCACCGCCCTTGTGAAGGCGTGGCTCCTGTTGGACTGCTGTTCTTGGATGGCGGAGAGGCATCATGGGCCACCAGTCTCGATCACGGGTGGCAGTCAACTTCCTGACTTCCCTACCTGCCCCTGCCAAGCCTGCCCAACAAGGGTTAAATTCTGCTCATGGGGACGTTTAGAAACATAGGTGTCAAGAGAACCAGACTAGATTGTTTTCAAAAGAGGGAGTGAAGTGTGTCACCTAGCCAGGTAAAGTTTAGAAAGAGTGGGAAGAATTTTCCCCCCGTTGGGGGGAAGTGCAGGAGTGGGCACGGGCAGGCGCACCTCCAATTAGCGCCCCCAATCAGGGGCACGCCACCGTTTTAGGTAGGTGGACCAATTAAGGCCTGCCCAGCGTGACGTCCACCAGCAAGAGCTATGTGCTCCCTGTGCGGGCAGGAGGGGGATTCCCTCAGCCGGGAGTGTGCTCTTTCGTGCTTGCGCACAAAAGAGCGCACAGATCTCCCTGGGGCTAAGTGCAGCCTCAAGGAGATCGGCTCAGAATTAAAACTTTGAAGGTAAATGTTGAAAAAATTTCCCTGATATGTAACATGAGTTGGCACATGTCCATCACTTTAACTCAAACATTTATTAAATTTTTAAAAACACTCATGAAACCTCATCCCGCCCATACTTTTTCTGAAGCCCGCCAGGGCTCCCGGCCTGTCCGCCAACCCTAAGATTGGATGAGCAGGTCCATTAATTAGGTTAATGTCTTTTTAAATGGCCTCAATTGGCCGTTGACAGGTCGGCGGGCGCACAGCTGATTTGGCTGCACCCCCACTGACCTGAAAATGGAGATGACATGGAGTGACGTCAGGAGTTCCGCCCGACATCATCCTGCGTCGTTTTACGCATCGGTGAGCAGGCCCCGACCCCTGCTCGCCGCTTGCCAACCTAAAGATCCTGCCCAGTGTGTTTATTTTTTCCCAAAGATTACTGGCAAAATTTAGTGCTATGAGAGATTTTTATTATCAGAAAGATAGAGTCCGAAGATATAGTGAAACAATGGGAATTTGCATTCAAAGAGGAAAATATGTTTAAAGGAGAGAAGACTGTTTGTTTGTAAGGGGGGCAGTTTAAGATCCAACAAGTGTGAAAAGCCTTAGGCCTGTATATATCAAACTGCTGCCTCCAGGGACTGAAGTTAAGAGGATTGACTTTGAATCCGACTGTTCAGGGTATTCTGCTTACTGGGTCTTTTAAAATCTTTAGGGAGAATTTTCCCCCTGTCGGGCGGGCTGGTTGGTAGCGGGCGTGGGCGGGCGAAAGAGCGCAGAAATCTCCCTAAGGCACGGAGTTGTCTCAGGGAGATTAAGTTCAGTTATAGAGATGCAAAAAATAAAAAAATAAAATTATTCAGACATGTCCCCTCATGTGACAGTGTCACATGAGCTAGACATGTTTATGAATTTTCATAAAAATTTTATTTAATAAACCCTTCATGAAACTTCATCCCACCTGTGGATGAAGTTTCATGAAAAATGCGAAGGCCACCTGGGCGCTTCACCTGCCCACCAACCTTAAGATTAGACGGGCAGCCCTGACAATTTACTTTAATTAGTTGATTAATGGCCTTAATAGGCCTTTGACAGTTCGGCAGGGGCGCAGCCAACTCCAGTGCGCGCCCGCCGAACAGAAGATTGGAATGACGGAAATGAATGGAAAGTCGGGATGCACGGCCGACATCACCACGTGTCATTTTATGCATCGGCGTGCAGGGCCCACTCCCGGACACTGAACAGAAGATTCTGCCCAACGTGTCTTACTGTTACCTTAGCGAAAGTGCAACTGGGAGTTAGATTGATTAAGGGATTTAGAAGTATCATAGTAGTAATTTGTAGCTCTATGTATGTATTTAAAATCATTTCTCTTATTAATAAATGTTTAATTTAGTTTTATAAAAAACCTCTTAAGACTCGGTGGTCTCATTTTTGAATTCAAAGCCCACATCTCAAAACATACAAATCGAAAATTAGTTGTGACAGTTATTTCAAGTTTCCCTCTGGGATTTGAACAGCTCAGCATTTATCATCTGCTGTGTCATAACAAGCTACACTGACCAGACCCCTCATGATATTGAACACCTCTTCCTCCTCGTAACTGAAGTTCCTCATCCCTGGAACTCAGTCTGATAAATCTTTTCCGCATTCTTATCACATCTTTCAGTTGAGGCTGAACCAGTGTTTTATAAAAGTTTCACCCCAACTTCCTTGCTTTTGTACACTATGCCTCAATATATAAAGCTGAGGATCCTGTATACCTTATTAACCTCTTTATGTAGAATTGTATTATTTATTTTATATTTCCTCTGCTCATTCTTCCTTCCAAAATGTATCCCTTTATGCTTTTGTCAAATATTTTTATCCTCAAGCTGGTTCTTTCACCACCGAATGCAGACCCAGTTTGGCAGATATGTCCATCAGAACTAGGCAACTGGTCAGTAGTGGAGCTTTCGAACCACTCTCGGTAATGGTCACCTGGAGTACATTCTGTGCCCTTGCTACCTTTAGTGTTTCTTTGCAGTGGTGGCCCTAAGTCCTGGAATTTCCTCCTTAAATGTCCCTGTCTCTCTACCTTTCTCCCCCTCTCTTTCTTTAAGATGCTCTTTAAAACCTACCTCTGACCTGTGCCACCTCTCCGAATATCTTCTTATGTGGTTCAGTGTCAAATTCTGTTTGATAAGCCCCAAGTACCTTGGGATGTTGTACTACTTTAAAGGTGCTATATAAATGCAAGTTGTTGTTTCTGGTGATATAGAAAGGTATAATACAGTTGTGAAATTGATGAGCAGTGTAATATGATCAAACACAGATCGAGTGTTGAACTAATACCTTAGCAGCCCTTTATTATGCGAATTACGAAGACAAAACCCAGCAGCAGATTTTTCTTGTTCAATTATCTGTTTCATTGGACACGGTTCCTGGCTCGCAAATCCCAAAACAACACTTTAGTTGTGTAAAGTCCACGATTCAAATGCAGTATCTATCCAACACGATATGAGTATATTTTTGCTTGCCAAGCATCTTGGATAAAGCATGCAAATAAATATTTTGTACTCAATACAATAGATTTAATTTATTAACATTTTGATTACATTTTGGATTGCTTTTGTTAGTGTGTTCAGTTGCTATGATACCAATGCTTCTTGCAGGTTATTGATTCTGGAAACTGAACAGCTCCAGCAGTGAGTCTCAACTAATTGTAGCAGTGATTGTTATCCCTCCTGCATGCATGACAATGAACTGCCCTTATCGCAAGGAAGTTCCTTAAATGTTTCCAAATATAAAAATTGTGCCTGCACATTTGAATTTTGAAGTAACAGAATGTGCATTTACTTTTGCACCACCCAAAACAGATGTATTTGATGTGCAGTACAATTCTCCAAGCACTGTCTTCTGCAAACAATTCATTGTATTATACATAATGATGAATAAGTACTTGAATGATTTAAGCACCAAGCTGATAAAGCTTCTTTACTGCTAAAGGAGTTATTTTACAATACGTCAACTGCTGTAAATCTTACATACTGATTGACAGGTTTATGTTATTCCAAACAACAAATAGAGGAAGAATTAATTCTCCAAAAAGAACGCTCTGAAATTTCTCTTCACCTTAATTTGTGATTTAGCTCCTCTCCCCTTCAATCCTAAAAACAACCCAGCAGGCCTCCAGCAACAGCTTCTCTCCACAGCCATAGCCTAGCAGCCAGCTACTATTCTTTAGCGTGGCCAATGGCATGTGGCTCACCAACATGATTCTTTTTCTGCCGTTGCATTCTGATAGACTTGGGTGACTTCCAGAACTGATTATACACAGCCACACCCCACAATTGTCACCAAAAGGTCACTCAATTCCGTCTACATTATGAAATACAATTAAAAATACGACAAAGAAAAACATTGGCAAATACATTGTGTAAGTAAAATTACGATTAACCAAAGTAATTTTTCTACTACCCATAAATCTAATCACTGTTGCAATGTCATCCTTTATTTATATTGCTTTCTACATTTTGTAGTACAAAATCATCTACTATGACTGCCTGGTGCGTATATGCAAATAGTAATCCTTACTTTGGTATTACTACGAATTTATATGTCAAGGGAAAGAAGGGAGTCAAGTTTCCACTGATTACATGCCAAAGAACATAAATGTTCCCCAGGAACGCCAGACTCTTTTATGTCTTTCAGAATGTCAGATTAGCTACTGGAAAAGATGGCTTTCCCACTTTGTCTTCAGGGTTTCTCAAAGCATTCCTAGGAGGAACTCTCAAGACTCAAACTGTTCAACATTTAATGATTCCTTTTAGAGACCAATGTGTAAATTGTTGTTTAAACAAAAGCTCTTCTTGGTTAAAAATGTTGTTATGAATTGTTATTAAGTGTAGCTACGGATCATAAATTAAACCAAAATGACAATGTTCATTGGAATGCAAACCTCCCATGAGGTTATCAGGTCTGTACTTGAAACAAGTACTGTTATGGTAAAAGGGTCAGGTTTCAGGGTGCATTGTCCCACTCCACCTTTTAACTCTATACTTATCCAGATACAATTAAATTCCTGGGCAATTTATTCTCCTTGCGTATCAGAATAAAAGTTCAGCAATCTGAATTTTAAAAAAAACAAGAGACTGTTGTCTGTATAAATTAGAAAAGCTTGGTACAGAAATGTAGTGTTTCATTGATTGCATAAATAGATGCATTGATGGTCGCACTAGAAGTTTATTAAATCCTGTTAGATATAAGTTTTATTTTCACCACTGCCAGTTATTCCTGTGAAAGTGTCATAAATACCCATATAATACACTGGGTGGGATATATTCCAATTTTTCATTTCCACAAAAATGTAGATGGAAGTTTAAATCCTACATTCCCATGGTCCTTCCAGTCCCCTGCAATCTCATCTCAACTGCCCCAACCTCATCCCATGATCTCTAACTCCTCAACTCCCCTGTGATCTCAGACTCCACCCACCTTCCCCTTCGATTTCTGACTCTCCCCACCTCCCGCCATCTCCAGCTCATCCATCACACTCCTTAGGGTTGGCAACCCTCCAGGATTGACCTGGACTGTCCAGGAATTAATGGTCAACCTCTGTGCAACCCTGGAGAAAAAAATGTCGGGACATTATAGAATTTTTTTTTTTGTCATTTTCTTTGAACGTTTCTTTTTACCAGATATGAAAGTATTGAAAATGAGAAAAAAGAGGCTGCTTGGCTGACAGTCAAGCTTCATCCAATTGGGTAATGATTCTTTTGCTTTCCAATTGGTGTAGGAAGGCAGTGTGTCACAAGGATGGATGTGTTGGCTGATGCATGGCTTGAGGGTGGGGAAGGTCACATGATGAAACCCCCAAGAATACATTAAATCAAGTCGGCAGCCCTAACACTCCTCCATTGACTGGCTGTAGGGCAATAAACCTGCTGAAAAAGTTCAGTCCAGAAATTGAAAACCCCCACACCCTAGCTCTCGTCGTAGCCCCAAGCAAGTATCAGGGTTGTCAACTCTGTTTCTCTCCCCGCAGATGCTGTCTGACCTGTTGAGCGTTTCCAGAATTTTTTGTTTTTATTTCAGTTTTTCAGTATTCACGGTTCTTTGCTTTTGCTACTATCACAATACTGGCATCCACTTCTTTCTTACATAGCACAATACTGGTACAGCACAGAAACTCATCATCCATCCCATCAGGTTTATGCAATGGTTTATGCCTACATGAGCCTCATTCCAGTCCTCTTCGTCACATCCCTTCCTACATTCATGGAAAGTGTCACATCCCAATATGTGTTGGGTATGCTGCTGCTATTTTGCCGTTACCTCAGGAAAACACCTGATTTTCCATGTTCCCACCACATTCCGATAAAGCTATGGCAAGGAAACCTCTACAAATATCCACTCTCTTTTTGTTATCTCCTACCCATCCTTTATGGTACATTTGCAAACAAAATGTGTAACCATTTTGATTTCCATTTTATTTCAGTTAAGTGGCTGTGCTCACTTCTCTAACTTCATTTTAGGATTTTTTTTATTGGAAGCTTCTTCTGCTGTAGGCTGGATCTCTATAAAACTCAAAGGTTGTCCCATATCTGTAATTCTTGTGCATTAAGTACAGTTTGACCAATCAGTCAATGCTCTATTTTATCAAATCACATTATACCATGAGACTATATCAGCATGAGTGCAGTATTTTCCATGTTCAGTGGACATTTTTATTAACAATCTTTTTTTAAATTCTTTCATGAGATATGGGTGTCACTGGCTAGGCCAGCATTTATTGTCCATCCCTAATTGCCCTTGAGAAGGTGAAGATGAGCGACCTTCTTGAACCTGTGGGTCCATGTGGTGCAGGTACACCCATAGAGCTATTAGGGAGAGAGTTGCAGGATTTTGACCCAGAGACAATGAAGGAACACCAACATAGTTCCAAATCATAATGTTATGTGGTTTGGAGGAGAACTTGGAGGTGGCATTGTTCCCATGCATCTGCTACCCTGGTCCTTCTAGTTGGTAGAGGTCATGGGTTTGGAAGCTGAATTTGCATGTTGTGTAAAGTAACGTGCTTGTTTAGATTAGAAAGTGATTCCAGTTTTAAAAAATAAGTGACAAGGAAGCATTTTAATATGCCACTTGGAATCGCATGATTCTGTATTGCACCGAAATACGTGCAATGATCCAAAATTTGACATAGTTGGTGACCAGACAATTGATCAATAATGTTCAGCTGCTTAACTACAAACACAGGCAGAAACACATCCTTACTAAGAATAGAAGTGTGTGAGTCAAGACAACTAAAGAACACCCTTGTTTTCACGCCATTTGGAGAATGCATTGTTTTAATACTTGGCTGTGTAATATTTC
The DNA here is from genome assembly GCF_964194155.1 of Cetorhinus maximus. NCBI lineage: Eukaryota > Metazoa > Chordata > Chondrichthyes > Lamniformes > Cetorhinidae > Cetorhinus > Cetorhinus maximus. The sequence continues at coordinate 82,690,942 of NC_135888.1, read as the reverse complement.
TGAAGTGGTAGAATAGAAGTAACTGTTTTTCATTTTGACAGCTTCTAAAATTAGCTAAATAATGATTTTGTACCTAAAAGGTCAACCATTCTCATAGAATGCTTTTGTTTAGGAAAGCAAACCCACCCTTTGCTGGCTAGATGCCAGTAAGAGGTGTTTTTTCATCTACTGAGTACACTTGCTTTGTCAACCAACTGAAACCATAATCTCGGTTACTGATTAACAAGTATGTCCAGGAAAACCAAAGAAAGAAACAGGTTTCATCCAGTTCTTGATAATTATTTATTTAAAGAAGAACTTGAAATATTGCACGTGACATTATGAGCTGGATTGTTGTCTAAGTTACTACCTCCTTGGCAAATTCTAAATTGATGCTTGGAGGCTACCATCTCAAACTCGTTGCTAAAACAGTGCACCAGAATTGTCCCTTTACAAAAGGACCAAGCTCTTAAACCATGTAAATGGTTTTGGCTGTGGGATTTGGGGATGGGGCTTAGAAGTGGGGGCCATGCCAGGAGGAGGGGCAGCAAGCTAACACTTCCAACCCATTTCTCGCAGATTAGAGATACTTAGAGTCAGGCATCACAGAAGATTTCTCTTCCCAGTTCATACCCATGCACCAGGATGTACAGACCAAGAAGGTCTTACTTAGACGATCAGTACCTCAGAAGGCTGCACTTTTCCCAACAAGGCTACTGGAGAAATATATCAAATTTTGGCTGAAAAACCACAACCCACTTCCACCAGAACAAACCTTTCTGCGCCAGACAAGATCGCTACTGCCCTCAGTTTCTTGGTGACCGGATCCTTGCAAGTAGCATCTCATGACCTTTCCCACATTAGTCAGCTGTTCATAACTGTGTCAAAAATGTCACTGATGCTTTACTCAAGAAAGTTGCTGAATTCATACCCTTCCCGTTGGAAGCCAACAAGCCATGAGAGACAGAGCTATGTCATTCTATAGACTGACAAGAGTTCCCCAGGGGGAAGGAAAAATACTTGCATTTATATAGTGCTTTTCATGACCACTGGATGGCTCAAAGCTCTTTACAGCCATTGACCAGCTTCCAGCAGTCTTTTTCTTGCATTTGCAAAGGATTCCCAGCCTGTGCCTGAGGTTCTCCTGTGTAGGTGTTGGACAGGCAGTAAAATCATTGGGCTGGATTTTACCGTCGGCGAGCGGGGGGCAGGACCCGCTCTCCGATGCGTAAAATGATGCACGGTGATGTCGGGCGGAACTCCCGAAGTCACCCCGCCCCATTTAAATTTTCAGGAAGGCGGGGGCGCAGCAAAATCAGCTGCATGCCCACCGACCTGTCAAAGGCCAATTGAGGCCATTGACAAAGCAATTAAAGTAATTAGTGGACCTGCCCGTCCAACCTTAAGGTTGGCGGGCAGGCCAGGAGCCCCGGCACAAAGTAGAAAAAGCATGAAACCTCATCCGCGGGTGGGATGAAGTTTCATGTGGGTTTTAAAAAATTTTAATGTCCCAACTCATGTGACATTGTCACATGAGGGGACATGTTAGGAAAATTTTATTTTTCTATTTTGAGCTTTTTCACATTTTGAGCCGATCTCCCTGAGGTTGCATTTAGCTTCAGGGAGATGAGTACACTCTTTCGTGCGCATGCGTGAAAGAGCGCACTCTCAATATTGGGATTCCCTCCCTCCCCACCCGCACAGGGAGCACATAGCGCTTCTGTACGACGTCACGCTGGGAGGGCCTTAATTGGCCTGCCCACATAAAATGGCGCCACACCTCTGATTGGAAGTGCGCCCGTACACGCCCTCCCATCAACATCCCCACAACGGGGGAAAAATTCAGCCCATTGTCGCTCTCTAAACAGACAGTGATATCATATCCATTCTTTGTAACCCTCAGGTTACAGGTTTAAAGGTGCAACAGGTCAGGTGGCACCCTTGGCTCATGTGGTAACATTCTCTCTGAGTCAGATGGTTTTAGGTTCAAGTCCCAGTCCAGGGGCTTGAGTACATGACCGAGACTGAAACTCCAATTCAGTACTGAGGAGGCCATCTTTCAGGGGAGATATTAAACCAAGGTCCCATTTACCCTCTCAGGTAGGTGTAAAAGATCCCATTGCACCATTTCAAAGAAGAGCATGTAATCTTTTCCCTCTATCACGGCCAATACTTATCCTGTGCATGTGTGGTATTCAGGCTGACCCTTAAGGCATCTATTGAAGCATTGGTATCTTCCACTCCAGAAGCCACTGTCCCCTGAATTTTAAAACCACAAAAATCTCTCAGGGTGTCACAGGAACAGGAGTAGGCCATTCAACCTCCCAAGCCTATCCTGCTATTTAGTTAGTTCACAGCTGATCTGTACTTGAACTCCATTTACTTGCCATTGTTCCATATACCTTTATACTCTTACTCAAAGCCTGTTGATCTCAGTCCTGAATATTTCAATATTCCAAAATCTACATCCTTTTGGGGAAGCCAGTTCCAAATTATTACTACCCTTTGTCATAATCTCGAGGATGTTCTGCAGACTATAAGAAACTTCTCACCATATGTTACACATATGGAGCTCCTCACATTTGTAAATCTTCTCAACCATATATGTGGAAAACATCTCCAATGCCTGTGTGAGATCAATGCTCCCTAATCATAGCACTTTTGATGGCCTACATCTGAGGCACTCTTATGTAGGAGTTGGAGGGGCCTTGCAGCAGCAGGCTTAATGTCACTGTCTAAAAAGACAATGACATCTGTGCCCATTCCTTGCAGCCATCTGATGCTGGTACAACTTCAGGGAGGCTATGGGTCAAGTGTCACCCTTGACTCAGGGACCCAAGATATGGAAGTAGTTTGTCCATCCTCCATGGAAGAATGATACTGTCCCTCTCTTCCACTCCCAGGTTCTCATGGACACAGGTGCTCAGAATCTCACCTGGGAAAATCTCCTTCGAGCTACTCACAAGCTTCTTTGTCTCAAGTGGGTATCTCTGTGCAGGTGCTTTTGTACATAAATGCCTTGGCACTGTTGGCAGCAGCTGACCCTGTGGATCCCAACTGCAAGCACCAGTATTTCATTGTCACGACCAGCCTTTGCCTGGAAAACACCGCCTATGATGCGAAACACGGAAGCTTCTATTTAGCTGCACAGAATAACATTCTCCCTTGAAGGGGTAGTAGCAGAAGTAGTGTAAGGCATTAAATACTTTGAGAAAGTAGATGAAGTTGCAATTATCTATGATGAGCATTTCCAGCTTTTACCAGCCTCATGGTGCCATCTTGCCTCCAACCTTGCCGTCTCTCACAGGTCCTTCTGTCTGTTTGCCTCCGATTTGCAGCATCTTCTTTTGTGCTCAGGGCTTTCAAGGCTGCTGATCCTCATCAATTGTATTTCTGTTACGCTGGTTGTAAGTCATCTCTTCATCTGGAGGGAGAGGGCATGTGCGTAGCATAGACATTTTCCCCTAGTTGGATAAATACCTCAAACCAAACTTTGTTATAATGGTGACAAAGAATGGCATTTATGTCAAGGTCCCCTGCGGAATGATTGTCGAAGAGCTCAATCATATCCCTCATGTTTGTCCCAGTTGCAGCATGTACCCATATACAAGCAACCTAGCACTACAATCCAGCCTAGCTTTCCTTTGAGAACTCTCTCCATCCAGAAAAATCTCACATCTGTAGAAGCAAGATTTTACCTTTCTTTAATTCATTCATGGGATGTGGGCATCGCTGGAAAGGCTAGGATTTGTTGTCCATCCTTCATTGCCTTTGAGAAGGTGGAGGTGAGCCACCTTCTTAAACCGCTCCAGTCCATCTGGTGTAGTTGCACCCACTATGCTGTTAGGGAGGGAGTTCAAGGATTTTGTTCCAGTGAAGGAACAGCACAATTCCAAATCAGGATGGTGTGTAACTTGGAGGGGAAGTTGCAGGTGATGGTGTTCCTGCTGTTCTAGGTGATAGAGGTTACAGGTTTGTAAGGAGCTGGTGAAGGAGGCTTGGCGAGTTGCTACAGTACATCTTGTATATCGTTCACTCTACTGCCACTATGCAGTGGTGCTGGAGGGAGTGAGTGTTTAAGGAGGTGGACGGGTGCCAATAAAGTAGGCTGCTTTATCTTGGATGGTGTCAAACTTCTTGAGCATTGTTGAAGCTACACACAGCCAGGCATGTGGGAAGTATTTCGTTACATTCATTACTTCTGCCTTGTAAATAGTGGACAGACTTTGGGGAGTCAGGTGAGTTACTCATCGCAGAATTCCCAGCCTCTGACTTGCTCTTGCAGCCACCGTGTTTATATAGCTGTTCAGTGAAGTTTCCAGTCAATAATGACCCCAAGGATGTTGATGATTGGGGGATTCATACGAACATACAAATTAGGAGTAGGCAACTCAGCCCCTCAAACCTGCTCCCCAAACAATAGGATCATGGCTGATCAGATTGTAACCTCAACTCTACATTCCCACCTTTCACCCCCTTGCTTATTAAGAATCTATCTACCTCTGCCTTAAAAATATTCAAAGACTCTGCTTCCACCACCTTTTCAGGAAGAGAGTTCCAAAGCCTCACAGCTCTCTGAGAGAAAATAAATTCTCCTCATCTCTGTCCTAAAAGGGCGACCCCTTATTTTTAAACAGTGACCCCTAGTTCAAGGTTCAAGGATGATAATGACATTGAATGTTAAGGAGAGGTGGCTAGATACTCTCTTGTTAGTGATGGTCATTGCCTGGCACTTGTGTGGCATGAATGATACTTTCTGAAAACTTTGTTACATGGGAGTTGACCCACTCACCTTAGTTATCTCAGTCAATTAATGTATTTTCTCCGAGGAAAGAATGCACCATTTGTTACGAGTAGTACATTTCAAGTAGTATACTCCCATGTCTGCGAGCAGTGGCCTTACCTCCCTTACTATGATTCCCGTTATTGAATGTGCAAGTATAGACTCATACGCTCAGAAAGACCACTAAAGTGAAGTATAGGATAATGGATATATTCAAGATGAGCCAGCAGAACAGATGGGGAAAAGCTTGGCGGAAAAAGTGCCATTTGACACCAGGCTTGGGTTATGATTCTGAGCTTATTTATATGAAACTAGTGCAGAGCACAGTTGTAAATATCCGATTCATTATCAGTAATAATCAAAACTTTGTGGGTGCTTCAGGAAGCAATGCATTAATTGACTTGAGACAACCATTCAAGATGGACTGCATTCAAAGTCAAACTGAACGTGGTTGTTATGGCCCGAAGGTCGAACTGAGCTGAAGAAAATATCACTTGGCATTTATTTCAGTGAGAAGTGAAGTAGCTTTAAAAGCACACCTGCTTATTTACATCATTTCAGGTTCATTGTTCAAAGATCAGAGCAAAAATATGAGTGGCTTTAATACCAGCTAATAAGGCCACAGTTATAAAGAGAGTACTTTGATTGCTGTTGCAATGAATGGAAGTAGAGCTATGGGAGCTGCTGCAGTGTGTGCTGGCATGATGGCACAGTGTGTAGGAGAATTGAAACAGGATGCAAGGTACAGAATGCAATCATTATTCAGTGAGCACTCCTCCACCTGCTGCAAAAAAAATACTCCTGTTTTGTATTCAAACCTAAATTAAGTGAGCTTACGATTGGATGCATGCGCCAGCTTCTTTTACTTTTTTGGTTTGAATTGGCTGAAATATAAATTAATAAATAACTGTAGTTTTCAGTTTTTCTGTTGTCTTAAAAATAAATGCCCATTGTTTAGTATTTCCTTCACAAATCTATACCTCAAGGTTGAGAGCACACCACAGCCCTACCAGCAGACATCATCACCATAGTTGTCATCGAGACTGCCTCTTTGATAGTACTCTAAGTGGTGTGGCTATTAAGATGCAGTTGTTTCTTCCGCTCTTCTCCCCCTCTCTGCACTTTCCGCTACTCTCTTTTTCACAGAGATTGTGGCAAAGAATCAGGTAACTTTCCCTCAAGTAGATGACTGAAAATGAATGACAGTTTAAATTGTGATGAGAGCTCTAGCCTTCTATCATGGAGCTGATCAGCTAATTCATTAAGGTCACAATTTCACCTGGAATCATTTGTATTTATTTTAATTATAGACAGTTCCTGCACTATTTATAAATATTGAGATAGTCATGTAAATGGCATCATATATCACAATAGAATATTAAGTACAAAATTTATAAAGGCAGGGTCTCCATTAGTAGGAGAGACTAGGACCTGAGGGCACAGCCTCAGAGTAAAGGGAAGACCTTTTAGAACAGAGATGAGGAGAAACTTCTTTAGCCAAAGAGTGGTGAATCTATGGAATTCATTGCCACAGAAGGCTGTGGAGGCCAGGTCATTGAGTGTATTTAAGACCGAGATAGATAGGTTCTTGATTGGTAAGGGGATCAAAGGTTACGGGGAGAAGGCGGGAGAATGGGGTTGAGAAATTTATCAGCCATGATTGAATGGCGGAGCAGACTCGAAGGGCAGAATGGCCTAATTTCTGCTCCTATGTCTTATGGTCTTATGGTCTAAGGGCTTCTACACATCATTAAACCTTGTTGAAATTCCAAGTGCTCTTGTTGACTTCATTGTAGACTAAACTCGCTCAGCAACCTCCTTACATGGGTGTTATAGTCCTGGATATATTTTAATAAAAGCACTAATTTAATAATGGTAAAATAATAAACCTAAGTACACCCACACTTGGATTAAATGGAACTATCTGCAACAATCCCTTCCTCCTTTGCAAAATAACTTGGTATTTTCTAACAAGCTATAAATACCAGCTTTTCAGATGTGGAACGTATTGTGATCAGAACATGGAAGGATAATGGTAATGGTCATGTGGGTGGACTGGTGCACAATCCTGGTATAAAACTTAAGTCTATCATAAGTGAAAACTCCAGTTTCCAAAGTTAAATGAATTATTGAGTTAAAGACAGATGCATACAGTCAGAACAGTAGAGTGGCAGGATTTGAATACACCTCGGGAAGCATATTAAAGGCTACTTTAATTAACGTGTAATTCATATTTCTATCATAAGGGGCTGCCCACAATCCTCCAGATATTGATTGGTTTTGATGTTGATTTGTTTGAAGCTTAAATGGCTGATGTATTCTGAGAAAGTACAAATGAGCAAACGCAATACCTTGATTGCTTGTCAAGGATGAAGGTTATCATCAGGATCTTTCTCAAAACTGAAACATTCACAAAGAACTAAGGAACAGTATGCAAGTCTCAGGAGAGGATTTTGGAATGGCCTCACAATCAGGAAGTGACCGGTGGGAATGCCGAAACTATCTTTGTGGGGTTGGGAAAAGAACTCCCTCTTTTCCTGACCCCAGAGGAAAATTTGCTTTCAAAAGTAAATTAACTTTTTGAGCCTCTTTTGGGCCCAGCTCCTCTTTCTGTTTATCTGGCAAGCCACAATGGCTTCTCCACTCAAGCCACCAGTTAAAATTGAAATCAGGATCCAATAATATCAATGGACTCCAGTCTGCACATTTAAAGGAGGAGCCAGCTTCAGGCAGGTGTCCTTGACGCCTGCTTAGAACAGGAACTTAAATAGAAAACAATGGGGACAGCTCAAACTTTGGTGGGTAGGTCTTCTGGTTGATTTGTACTGCTTACGGCTTCCAACAGTCAGGTAGTGATAAAAAATGTCCGTAGTAACTCTTAAAACAGGCACTCCAGAGTGAAAGAAAGAAAGTTCTTGCATTTATATAGTGCCTTTCACAACCTCAGGTTATCCCAAAGTGTTTTAGAGCTAATTAAGTACGTTTGAAGAATTGTCACTGTTGTAATCTAGGAAAAATGTCAGCAAATTTGCACAACTCAAATTCCCACACACAGTAATATAATAATGGCCAGATAATCTTTTTTCCTTTAGTAATATTTATTGAAGGTTAACATTGATCAGGACACCAGGGATACCTCCCACACCACCCTCACCTCCCCCCCGCTCTTCTTCAAAATAGCATCATGTGATCTTTTACATCTACCTGAGGGAGCAGACAAGGCCGTAGTTTAAATTCTCAACTGAAAGGCAGCACCTCGAAGAGTGGAACACTCCCTCAGTACTATGCCTGAGTGTCAACCTGGATTATTTTTCTTTGTGCTCACGTCTCTGGAGTAGGACGTGAACATGCAACCTTCTGAGTTCTGAGGGAATAGTGTTATCGACTAACCCACAGCAAATATTATAAAGGAACTAACTACGATGCTCATAATTTATTTAAACTAATAAATCTTAAACGCAACAGAATAACAGTAATAAGAAATGTTGTTAGTCAATGCTTTTCTTCATAATTACTTTTAAAAAGGAGAAGTATTCAAGATACCCATTAACTTATGTAACAAATGGATCTGGGCCTCATAACCCAACAAGTGAGTCGCAGAGAAATGCTGTATATATCGGCTTATAAGTCAATCTTTGAAACCTTGAAAAACCCCTCCAAAAACAGGGATCAATTAAACACCAATTAAAAAAGTGAACTACTGGCATGGGTTTGGGTATTCGCTAAGTTTGTCATTCGCCACACAGTGTCTGCTCTCTGTGGGCGTATCTTAAACACCTGTGCATCTTCATGACACAGCCTGTATCACCTGCCTGATCCCTTATGTTATGGCACAGCCGATGGTAAATGCTGAGCTGCCCAAATCCCAGAGGGAAACTTAAAACAGCTGTCACATCAGTTTTTGCAATTTGTATAGTATGAGGAGAGGTTCTGAAATCAGGAAATGATGCCCCCCAACTACTTGTGATGATTTTATAGTAGAGTAAATATTTATTAAAAGAATAAAGCTAAACAAAACACAATTACTCTTAAACAGAAGCATGGCTTCACTCAGTAAACAGTATTTTAAAACAGTTCCACAAGATCTTAACTACTCTCAGAGCTAACCTTCCCTTTTTCTGCTCAGCAATCATTCTGATAGATTTTCAAAATCTATAGAACTCCAATAATTTTTACCACGCAATGCATTTTTTCTTTGGAGTGTCCTCTGAGGCTGACAGCAACTGGGTCTTCAGTTCTGTCCTTGTTCACACTAACTTGCAGGAGGTCTGACCAGCTATCCTGCTGTCTTCTGGGAGATCTAAGCAGCTACCCCCTCACATAGGCTCAGTATTTCCTTAAATGTGTTCCTTCCCTTTGATCTCTCTATTGTCTCAACCAGTCTCTTTAGAAATGTTTTCTTTCCAGACTTGATTAGACTCTACTTTAGCTCTTAGGTTTTTTCAAAAAATAAACTTACCCTATCTTTACCATATTTACTTACGCATTTTTACAACCTGCATATATCCCCCTTTGAACTAAAACAACTCAATTCTAAACTACTCCTGTTATTGCTTTATGTAAAACTCTGATTGAAGTTCCTCTTGGTTCATTAACATATCAAAAACTCTTCTTACTGCTGGCTTTAGACTCTTGCAGTTTTTCAGGCTCTTACTCCAATTACCATATTTACAACCCTCCAACAACCTGTCTTCCAGTACTTAAGAAATATGACAGGGTTATTAACAGAAGGAAAATATTACAATTAATATTTTCTTGACACTTGCACACAGTTATAAGGTACCAGTAAGTAAAACATGCATTTGGGGTGAAAAATTGAGGCTGAGTGCTAATGCAAGTATAGCATGTTGCAGCTGAGAGTGGGGGTGGTGGGGGGGGGGTGGTAGTGGTTGACTTATACACTGAGTATATGCAAAAGCATGATTTTTGGGGCCAAAAATGTGGAGTCATGTTATACACCAGGTCACCTTATTCGATCTGCGGTATTATTGCATGAGTTGGATTTTCTAGAGTCCACAGAAGATCAACAATTAAGTTACCTTTTCCAGTTGTTCTGAAATAATCACAGCATACCGAAACTGGAGTATAAATCCTAACTTTGACCAAACATTATCCTCTAATTAATTCTCTCTCTTTGGAACTTCAAATTTCACAATTCTGTCAAATTATTCTGGTTTATGGAATACCAGTCATGTCAAACAGAACAGGCAAAGAAATTTCTTTCTACTTGAATGTCCTAATTGTCTAATGGACCTTAAAATTTTCCTGGACTACAGTTCATTGCTGTGACTTCAATATTTTTCTGAAACAAATGAATTTGCTCATGCCTATTTTTAAAATCGAACACTATTTCAAGTTATTAAATATGGTAAGAGAGTAATGATAATGAGATAATCTCTCTCTTGTGTGTTCCCTGGGTGTCAACTTCCTTTGTTATCACATAGACAGTCTCAGGTTTGGAGCACAGATCTGATGATTATCTGTGAAGGTGGAATTCTGCTTAGCACTGTCCCATCCCTTTAAGACCACTGTTTATGCAGTCCCAGAGGAAAAGTATGCATGATAGTGATTAAGTATTGACGGATTTTTTTCAAAATCTGAGCTACTCTTCGGATGAAGAGAAGCCAACATATGATGACACGAAGAAACTCTCAGGAAATGGCTGGCTTTCTTTCACTTCTCAGGCTTTTGTACAAAAATCAAAGCTGACGCTCCATTGCAGTACTGAAGGAGTGTTGCACTGTTGGAGGTGTCATCTATTGGATGAGATGTTAAACTGAGACCCCATTTGCCTGCTCAGGTGACATTTCTTTTATTCTTTCATAGGGTGTGAGCATCACTGGCAAGGCCAGCATTTGTTGAACATCCCTAATTTTGCTTGAGAAGATGGTAGTGAACCACCTTCTTGAACCATTGCAGCCCCTGTGGTGTAGTTATACCCACAGTGTTGTTAGGGGGAAAGTTCCAGGATTTTGGCCCAGCAACACTGAAGGAATGGCAATATAGCTCAAGTCAGGATGGTCTGTGGCTTGGAGGGGAACTTGCAGGTGATGGTGTTCTGATGCATTTGCTGCTCTTTTCCTTCTAGGTGGTAAAGGTTGTGGGTTTATAGGTGCTGTCAAAGAAGCCTTAGTTAGTTGCTGCAGAGCAACTTGTATATGGTACTGTACACACTGCTATCACTGTATGTCAGTGGTGGAGGTATGAATGTTTAAGGCGATGAGCTGGGTTCCAGTCAAGTGGGCTGTTTTGTCCTGGATGGTGTCGAGCTTCTCGAGTGCTGTTGGAGCAGAGCTTATCCAGGCAAGTGGAGAGTATTCCATCACACTCCTGACTTGTGCCATTTAGATAGTGGACATACTTTGGGAAGTCAGGAGGTGAGTTACTTGCCCCAGAGTTCCCATCCTCTGACCTGCTATTGTAACCACAGCATTTATATGGCTGGTCTAGTTTAATCTCTGGTTAATGGTCACCCCCAGGATGTTGATGAGTGATGGGAATACCATTGAATGTCAAGGGGCGATGGTTTGATTCTCTCTTGTTGCAGATGATCCTTGCCTGGGATTTGTATGGTGAGAATGTTACTTGTCACTTGTCAGCCCAAGCCTGAATGTTGTCCAGGTCTTAATGCATATGGGCACGGACTGCTTCAGCATTTGACGGTTTTCGAATTTGCTTTTCAGAGATAGCAAATATAAGCCACGGATTATTGGATTGTATGCTAGCATCCAATTTCTGACTGAATTTACTGTAAAGAGCAGCTTCAAACACCCAACACAATACTGTTTCTTTATTCAACCATTAAGAGCTATTTGTGCAGTACTTTCGAACAGATTAAATGGAAATAACAGAATACATTTTTTAAATTACATATTTTAAAGTTCTCTAAAAAGTCTTTCTTTTGTAAGCCTCAGTTGCTAAACTTATCATTAAACTAAAGAGAATGTAGACCATTTAATGTTTCTCTTATACAAGCAACAACAACCTTCATCTCCGTTTTACTGTTAATCAATTTTTGAGATTCTGCACTGCCAACTGTAACTGTTAAACTAAGTTGTTTTTTTTTCCACGTGAAATTAATGATTAATAGTCTCTCAATTACAAAAAATTAAACAAGTTCAGTAAGCAACAGGCAAGCAAACATGAATTGTGTTATGGTAACCTTGTGGCCACTTTCTGTTTCCACCCATTGCTCTAGACACTTGCTGTTTGTGACATTGTTTATACACTTCTAACAGAAATCTCCATTTACAACACAAAATAAAAAATCAAAATCCAGATTGAACTGTAACTTGCCATGGTACCTTTGACTCAGTGATGTTTCTGGAGCTTTGTCAAGCTTGTTCTTTTATATTAGAAATGTAGCTTATTGAATTGCAGATTGAAGCACAGATATTGTAGTATTACTGGAAGAATGACTGAAATTTAACTTTGTTTCATAACCTCTCCCCGACCTCCCCTCCTCCCCCCTCCACAACCAAGGGCCCATCACAACTGAGGTCCTAATCCTACCTATTTCACTATATTGAAGAGCTTGTCGTATGCTCCTTCTCCCAACTGAAAATGTAACTCACTGCTCAGATTTTGTTCTTCATTTAACGGAAAACAATAAGGAGCAGTGTGAGAAACGGCCGCAGGCATGATGTACTCAGGGCCTGACTAGCTTGCTCCACCACATATTTCCATTCCTGACCTTGGAATTCTCAAATGGCATTTCTTAAAATACTGCAGGAGGCCACAGTTGGGTTACAAAAGTAAGTGTAAAATAGAACATAGTCATCAGAGACTCCGTGAGGAAAGAAGGACTTCAGTACCCTAAACAAAATGAGTGAAAAGGATTCTCCAGTATTTTTGCATGAGGTTCTCCATTCCTGTTTATCAACCTGGAATAAGGAGTGCAATGAAACCAAACAGGGGAGCACATACATAAGCTCCTGAAACAGCTGAAGCATGTCCAGCAAGGAGGCCTTCTGGGTGTTCCTTAAAAGAGACCCTACGGACATTTTTCTCACGTTTGTGTTGCATCTTGCCAGTGTGCAAAATTTCAGGAGTAGCACCAGAGGGCTTATCAGACGGAGCCTGGTGCTGGGACTGGTAATGATGGGTCTGTGGGTTTTATAATGTGCGCTCACGCTCTTATCGTATGCCGGTACAAATTCCAGAAAAGCATACGTTCAAGGTCACTGGAGAACCCTTTTGCTACTTTTGTGCCCAGATATAGGACGTGGCCTGGGATTTTCCGGCCCCGTTGTGGGTGGGACCCGCCGCGGGCGAGGTGGTGCCCCAGCCAGAAGCCCATTGATTTGCGGCAGGACCAGAAGATCCCGGCGGCGGGCGGGTGTGGAAAACCCTGCCCATTAACTCACACAGAAACCAAATGGACCATAACAAACAAAGAATAGGATTAAAGTGGGAGGATAACTACCCTGACTTTTATTATGGCTCTAATTCTGTTTGTACCAACTAGAAATATGCTAGTGGGTGTCACAAGATAAGCGGTGAGGGAAGACCAAATTTAAACTAGGGGTAAAGTATCCTGTGAAATATTTATTTGTGTAAGATCAGCAGTGTTTATTATGTTTACTGGAACTGTCTGCGTGTTTTGTAAATACTGTTGGCCTTGGAGGGTAATTTATTTTAACTCAGTTTATAGTTATTTGGCACATGATAAGGAGCTCATAAAGAATTTTCCCACCATCCTCAGCCATGGCCATGTTATGTAGTGCACTTTTAACATTTATTTATTCATTCATGGAATGCGGGTGTTGCTGGCTGGGCAGTGTTTATTGCCCATCTCTAATTGCACTAGAGAAGCTGGTAAGGATCTACCTTCTTGAATTGCTGCAGTCCATGTGGTGTAGGAACACCTACAGTGCTTTTAGGAAGGGTGTTTCAGGATTTTGGCCCAGCAGCAATGGAGGGATGGCGATATAGTACCAAGTCAGGATGGTGTGTGACTTGGAGGGACACTTGCAGGTGGCAGTGCTCCCTTGCATCTGCTGCACTTGTCCTTCTAGGTGGTAGAGATCGCGGGTTTGGAAAGTGCTGTCAAAGGAGCCGTGGTGAGTTGCTGCAGTGCATCTTGTAGATGGTACACACTGCTGCTACTGTGCATCGGTGGTGGAGAGAGTGAATGTTCAAGGCAGTGGATAGAATGCCAATCAATGCCTGCTTTGTCCTGGATGGTTTGAGCTTCTTGAGTGCTGTTGGAGCAACACCCTTCCAGGCAAGTGGAGAGTATTCCATCACACTCCCGACTTGTGCCTTGTAGATGGTGGACAGGCTTTGGGGAGTCAGGAGGTGAGTTACTCACTGCAGGATTCCTAGCCTCTGACCTGCTCTAACAGGCACAGTATTTATATAGCTAGCCCAGCTCAGTTTCTGGTCAATGGTAAACCCCAGGATGTTGATACTGGGGGTTTCACCGATGGTAGTAGAAACATAGAAACTAGGAGCAGGAGTAGGCCATTCGGCCCTTCGAGCCTGCTCCAACATTCATCATGATCATGGCTGACCATCCAACTCAATAGCCTGCTCCCACTTTCTCCTCATACCCTTTGATCCCTTTCGCCCCAAGAGCTATATCTAACTCCTTTTTGAAAACATACAATGTTTTGGCCTCAACTACTTTCCATGGTTGCGAATTCCACAGGCTCACCACTCTCTGGGTAAAGAAATTTCCCTTCTTCTCAGTCCTAAATAGTCTACCCCGTATTCTCAGACTGTGACCCCTGGTTCTGGACTCCCCCACCATCGGGAACATCCTTCCTGCATCTATCCTGTCTAGTCCTGTTAGTATTTTATAGGTTTCTATGAGATCCCCCTCATTCTTCAGAACTCCAGCGAATATAATCCTAACCGATTCAACCTCTCCTCATATGTCAGTCCCGCCATCCCAGGAATCAGTCGGTAAACCTTCGCTGCACTCCCTCTATAGCAAGAACATCCTTCCTCAGATAAGGAGACCAAAACTGCGCACAATATTCCAGGTGTGGTCTCACCAAGGCCCTGTACAATTACAGCAAGACATCCCTGCTCCTGTACTCGAATCATTTCACTATGAAGGCCAACATACTATTTGCCTTCTTTACTGCCTGCTGCACCTGCATGCTTACCTTCAGCGACTGGTGTATAAGGACACCCAGGTCTCGTTGCACATTCCCCTCTCTCAATTTATAGCCATTCAGATAATAATTTGCCTTCCTGTTTTTGCTACCAAAATGGATAACCTCATATTTATCCAGATTATACTGCATCTGCCATGCATTTCTTTCAGTTCCTCCCTCTCACTGTGTTCTCCAACATTTCTGGTATGTTATTTATATCCTCCTTTGTGAAGACAGAACCAAAGTATGTATTTAGTTGGTCAGCCATTTCTTTGTTCCCCATTAGAAATTCCCCTGTTTCTGACTGTAAGGGACCTATATTTGTCTTCACCAATCTTTTTCTCTTCACATATCTATAGAAACTTTTACAGTCAGTTTTTATGTTCCATGCAAGCTTACTCTCATACTCTATTTTCCCCTTCTTTATCAATCCCTTGGTCCTCCTTTGTTGAATTCTAAACTGCTCCCAATCCTCAGATCTGTTGTTTTTTCTGGCCAATTTGTATGCCTCTTCCTTGCATCCAATACTATCTCTAATTTCCCTTGTAAGCCATGGTTTGGCCACTTTTCCTGTTTTACTTTTGCGCCAGACAGAAATAAACAATTGTTGCAGTTCACCCATGCACTCTTTGAATGTTTGCCATTGCCTATCCACCACCATCCCTTTAAGTAATGTTTCCCAATCCATTATAGCCAACTCGTGTCTCATACCATCGTAGTTTCCTTTATCAAGATTCAGGACCCTAGTCTCAGAATCAATTACGTCACTCTCCATCTTGATGAAGAATTCTATCGTATTATGGTCGCTCATCCCCAACGAGATTGCCAATTATTCCTTTCTCATTACACAATACCCAGTCTAGGATGGCCTGTTCTCTAGTTGGTTCCTCAACGTATTGGTCCAGAAAACATCTCGTATGCATGCCAGGAATTCCTCCGCTACGGTTTTGTTGCTAATTTGATTTGCCCAATCTATATGCAGATTAAAGTCACCCATAATTACAGATGTTCCTTTATTACATGTGTCTCTAATTTCCTGTTTAATGCCATTCCCAACATCACCACTATAGACCTATATACAACCTCCACTAATGATTTTTGTCCCTTAGTGTTTCTCAGCTCTACCCATACCGATTCCACATCATTGGAGCTCGTATCTTTCCTCACTGTTGCTTTAATTTCCTCTTTAACCAGCAACGCAACTCCACCACCTTTTCCTTTTTGTCTGTCCTTCCTAAATACTGAATACCCCTGGATGTTCAGTTCCCATCCCTGGTCACCCTGCAGCCATGTCTCCGTAATCCCGACTATATCATACTTGTTTACATCTATTTGCGTGGTTAATTCATCCACTTTATTGCGTATGGTCCTCGCGTTAAGGCATAAAGCCTTAAGGCTTGTCTTTTTAACATTACCTGTCCTGTTCCCACTATTTTTCACTGAGGCCCTGTTTGATTCTTGCCTTTGATTTCTCTGCCTATCACTTTTCTTATTCCCCTTTCTGTCTTTTGTTCTTGTCCTCGATTCCCCTTCCTCTGACTCCTTACATAGGTTCCTATCCGCCTGCCATTTTAGTTTAAACCCTCCTCAACCATTCTAGCAATTATTCCCCCAAGGACATCAGTCCCAGTCCTGTCCAGGTGTAACCCGTCCAGTTTGTACTGGTCTCACCTCCCCCAGAACCAGTCCCAATGTCCCAGGAATCTGAAAACCTCCCCATTCACGCCACCTCTTCAGACACATATTCATCCAATATATCCTGCGATTTCTACTCTGATTGGCACGTGGCACTGGTAGTAATCCTGAGATCACTACCTTTGAGGTCCTACTTTTCAACACTTCCTAATTCCCTATATTCTGCTTTTAGGACCTCATCCCTTTTTTTGCCTATGTTATTTGTACCAATGTGTACCACGACCACTGACTGTTCACCCTCCCCCTTCAGAATGTCCTGTAGCCGTTCTGAGACATCCTTGACCCTAGCACCAGGGAGGCAACATACCAGCCTGGAGACTCATTTGCGGCCATAGAAACGCCTATCTATTCCCCTTACAACTGAATCCCCTGTAACTATTGCATTCCCACACTTTTTACTCCTCCCCTGTGCAGCAGAGCCAACCATGGTGCAATGAATTTGGCTGTTGCTGCTTTCCCCTGAGAGGCCATTCCCCTCAACAGTATCCAAAACGATATATCTGTTTTGCAGGGGAATAGCCACAGGAGATTCCTGCACTGCCTGCCTAGTCCTCTTGCTGTGCCTGATGGTCACCCATTCCCTTCCTGCCTGTGGACTCTTAGCCTGCAGTGTGACCACCTCTCTATAAGTGCTATCCATGATACTCTCCGCCTCGTGGATGCTCCACAGTGTCCCCAACCGCCACTCCAGCTCCAAAACCCGGGCTTCCAGGAGCTGTAACTGGAGACACTTCCTGCACACATGCTGGTCTCAGGCACTGGAAATGCCCCACATAGAGCAGGAGGAGCACACCATGGCTTTGAGCTCTCCTGCCATGACTTACCCCTTTAAATTAAATTAAACCTTTTGGAAGATACTTAATATCAAATAATTTCAATTACTCTAGGGCCCTTCTTCCCTGCTCCTTGTTGTTACAGAATATGGCCTTTACAAACAATGAACCACAAAATAAGACCTTAAAGACTATAAGCGATAGAAGTAGTAAATACTTACCCGATTCCCATTGACTCCAGTTTTGCTAGGGCTCCTTGATGCCACACTTAGTCAAATGCTGCCTTGAATGCTTGCCTGTCAAGGGCAGTCACTCTCACCTCACCTTGGGAGTTCAGCTCTTTGGTCCATATTTGGGCCAAGGCTGTAATAAGGCCAGGAGCTGAGTGGCCTGGGCAGAACCGAAAATGAACAACAGTGAGCAGGCTATTGCTGTGTAAGTGCCGCTTGATAGCACTGTGATGATCCCTCCCATCAGTTTGCTGATGATCGAGAGTAGACTGATGGGGTAGTAATTGGCCAGGTTGGATTTGTTCTGTTTTTGTATGTCCTGTTGGGACAGGACATACTTGGGCAATTTTCTACATTGCCGGGTAGATGCCAGTTTTGTAGCCAAACTGGAACAGCTTGGCTAGGGGCGAGGCTAATTCTGGAGCACATGTCTTCTATTGCCGGAATGTTGTCACTGCCCATAGGCATTGGTATCTAGTGCCTTCAGCTGTTTCTTGATATCACATGGAGTGAGTCGAATTGGCTGAAGACTGGCATCTGCGTTGCTGGGGACCTCTGAAGGAAGCCAAGATGGATCATCTACTCGACACTTCTAGCTGAAGATAGCTGCAAATGTTTTAGCCTTCATTGAGGATGACAATATTTGTGGTGCCTCCTCCTCCACTTAGTGGTTTAATTGTCATTCCCGCCATTCACAACTTGATGTGACAGGACTGCAAAGCTTAGATCTAATCCGTTGGTTGTGGGATCACTTAGCTCTGTCTATCACTTGCTGCTCATGCTGTTTGGCATGCAATCTAGTCCTGTATTGTAGCTTCACTAGGTTGACACCTCATTTTTAGGTTTGGCTGGTGCTGTTCCTGACATGTCCCCCTGCACTTTTCATTGAACTAGGGTTGATCCCCCGGTTTGATGGTAGTGGTAGCCAGGCCAGGTTGTGGTCGAATACAGTGCTGCTGCTGCTGCTAATGGCCCACAGAGCCTCATGCATGCCCAGTTTTGAGTTGCTGGATCGAAATGTATCCCATTTAGCACAGTGGTAATGCCACAATGGAGCGTATCCTCAATGTGAAGATGGGACTTTGTCACCACAACCGTGCGGTGGTCATTCTTATCAATACTGTCATGGACAGGTGCTTCTTTTGTGACTGGTAAATTGGAGAGGACGAGATCAAGTAGGTTTTTCCCCCTTGTTGGTTCCCTCATCTCCTGCCACAGATTCAGTCTAACAGGTATGTCCTTTAGGATTTGGCCAGCTTAGTCAGTACCGGTGCTACTGAGCGACTCTTGATGATGAACATTAAAGTCCCCCACCCAGAGTATATTCTGTGCCCTTGCCACCATCAGCGCTTCTTCTAAGTGGTGATCAAGACAGAGGAGTACTGGTTCATCAGCTGAGTGGGGCGCAGTATGTGGTAATCAGCAGGAGGTTTCCTTGCCCATGATTGACCTGATGCCATGAGACTTCATGGGGTCTGGAGTCCATGTTGAGAGCTCCCAGGGCAACTCCTTCCTGACTGTATACCACTATGCCGCCACCTCTGGTGGGCATGTCTTGCCAGTGGGACAGGACATGTCCAGGGATAGGGATGGTGGTGGTGATGTCTGGGACATTGTCTGTAAGGTGTGATTCTGTGTGTATGACTATGTCAGGCTGTTGCTTGACTAGTCTAAGGGACAGCTCCCCCAGTTTTGGTATGAGCCCCAGATGTTAGTAAGAATGTTTCATGCTCACCATTACTGAGACTAGCTTTTAATTCCAGATTTATTAATTTAATTTAAATTCCACCAACAACTTATGGTCCTTTGTGGACTATACTTGATTACTTATGCTTAACCCTATTGAATTTCACCTGTCATTGTTCCACCTATTTACAGGTTTTAGCTCACCCATTTTGCTGCTCCTTGGCTGACTCACCATGCACAACTCTTCCATCAGTTCAGTTTCGACTATGAAATTGACTAATTTGCATTGAGTTATCATCGCTACCAATTACATTTAACATAATATTTATTACTGGAAAGTCATGCGACCTGGTTATAATCTGTCTGAAAGCGATGACTGAGGAATTTCTGTAGTAATGTCAAGAATATCACAAACAGAGTTGTTCTCCACTGACTATGAGAGGAGGGAAAAATCTAGCCAGGATATTAGAATTAGAAAAAAATCAGTCTATTTAGACCAGAGTTCGTCCATTGCAGGCTGCAGATCTGTCTGCTTTATTTGTAAACGTGTCTCTAATTTTTATATATATATTTACCATTTCCAATTACATCATTTTATCTTATCTCCTAAAACCACCTATGGCACATAATGTTAGATGAGAGCTTGTAAGCATCTTAGTAAACAATGAAAATAAATCATAAAATATATCTTTATCATATAGTTTTATGTGAATTTAGGTAGAGTAATGTGAATTAAAATTTACCTTTGTTAGTTGTATCAATAAAAAAGGTTTTTGTGAGCTTTGGGTCAAAGGTGTAGCTAATACACAACACTCTCCTGACTTAGCCACATTTAGATAAGAGTTGTCTCTCCTTAATGGTTTTTCCGTAATAGCCATTGTTTGCATACAGAAATTAATATAGGCATTACAACTTTAAAAAAAGACCAAGGTCCATCTAGTTTACCTTCTACTATTTTGGTAGTTCCATGATACAATGATTTTGGAGTTATTGACTAATTATAATAATCAATCTTTATCAGTTAGTTTACAACAAACCCAGAAATGACAGGAGAAAATCCCCCCATAGTGGAGAGCTATGGGAAACATTGGCCCAAAGTCATGCTCTTCCTCCCAAGCATATTACACTTATCACATGCCATGTTCCAAATGACTCATGGGAAAGAATTTTCCACCCGTCGGGGCGGGGGGGAGTCCGGGAGCAGGCACATGCAGGCGAGCCTCTGATCAGAGCCCCCGATCGGGGGTGTGCCACCATTTTACGTGGGCGAGCCAATTAAGGCCTGCCCAGCGTGATGTCCACCAGGAAGCACTATGCGCTCCCTGTGCGGGCAGGGAGGGGTTCCCTCAGCCGAGAGTGCGCTCCTTCGCGCATGCGCATGAAAGAACGCACTCATCTCCTTGAGGCTAAGCGCTGCCTCAGGGAGATGAGCGCCAAATTTAAAAATGATCAATGTACAAAAATAAAATTTCCCTGACACATTCCCTCATGTGACACTGTCACGTGAGTTGGGACATGTCCATCGCTTTTAATCAAACTTTTATTAAATTTTTAAAAACCCTCATGAAACCTCATCCCACCCGTGGATGAGGTTTCATGCTTTTTCTGAAGCCCGCCAGGGCTCCTGGCCTGCTCGCCAACCTTAAGATTAGACGGGCAGGTCCATTAATTACTTGAATTAGTTTTTAAATGGCCTCAATAGGCAGGTCGGCAGGCGCACAGTTGATTCGGCTGCGCCCCCACTGACCTGAAAATTGAAATGAGGCGGGGTGACGTCGGGAGTTCCACCCAACATCATCCCGCGTCATTTCACGCGTTGGCAAGCGGGCCTCGCCCCTCGCTCACTGACCTAAATATCCTGGCCATATACTTCTGCAGATTAATTTTGAATATAGCACCCCTCCCCTCCCCTTTAAGTGCAGGCAGTGCCCTCTGGTTCCAACATCTTACACTTGAAAGGCTTCTTTTGTCATAAAGGTACTGGAATACAAGTGTCCTCAGCAGTGTTGCAGTTCAGAACTTGACTTTCATCTCCATTTCAATTTCCGTAATTAAGTCTCAGAGATTCTACAGTAGACAGGAATCTTAGCCTTGCCCATGTATAGATATAGCAACCAGGAAGTCAACTATGCACATGCCCTCTAAGAGTTTTGCAGTTTCTCACACCATCTGGGAAATACATTCTGAAATAAATATTCAACTCTTCTGAACTGATTCAAGCATTATTGTTTGCTAAGTATTTATGCCATCAGTAGCTCGTTCCGAATAAAAATTTAACTATTAACTGTAACCTCACACAACTGAAGATGCGTTCACAGTGGCCTTAATGCAATATTTACTGCCTTTTAACATATACAGAACATGGATGGCATCCAGCACATAATACATTGTCACCGTACCCTTCCCAAATCGTGCATAAGCAAAAGGTTTCGCTTGTAGAGGATTTGGCCCCCTAATCAGAAATGTTTTTTTTCACTCTAATTGCAAGCTAAAAGTTATTTATCATCTTGTCATTATTAATGATGCCCAAAGACTTGTTTGGAGATTTTATTCAGTCTTTTTATGCTAATTACCAAATAATTGCTGTGCAAACTGGAACAACCTGCAGCATTAACATATTATACATTTCTATTGAAGAAGATGGGCAAATTCCAGTTTGTGTGAATTTCCTGTCAGCCCTAGTTTTATTTCAAATCTGATTGTTCTTGGAAGTTGGAATAATACAGCAGTAGGAGCAGTTGAGCAATAATCCCATTCGAAGGGCAATTCCAGCTGCAGCATTTCAAGCAATTGTTTGTACATTGATGGCAATAAATTGTAATCATCCACGTCACTCCCTGTATAAGTCACCACTTGTTTTCTGGATCCTGCTGAACAAAGAATGACAGCCCATTAAACTGTACTTCTGTTTAAAGGGACTGGTTGCACTGGGGATAAAGACAGATTGTGTTACTCTGTCAAAAAAGGTAAATCTGCTAAGGATCCGGTCTCCACAGAGCAACTTGCAAGTTTCAATTCAGGGTATAGGTCAACCACTTCAATCAATCAACATCAACTTACTAAGTTCATAACTTTGAATTGTTAGAATCAATTGTGATTTTTAAAACTAGAAACCAGATTAATTATATGATGCATCTTTTTTGACTTTTAGAAAGAACCTTAATTTTATTCCCAATCAGAAAGTATTATGGAACCTACATCAAAAGTGTATTAAAGGATGTTTAGTTTTAAAATGAATTGCCAAATTTAATGTTACATGTTGTGACCTAAGGCAGTGACTACAAAAGTAGTACAACTGGTTTCAGAGTGTTAAAAGTTGGTTCAATCATTGTTTATTTTTAGCATTTGTATCACTAACCCTAACCAATACACGCTATTGAAATGTTTAAATTACCTTTAACTGCTTTAAGCAACAATCAAGTTAACTGATCTTAGGCAAGATCATAATAGCTATCAGTACTCCTGAAGTAAGGAATGGAAAGTCAGGCAAAGTTCTGCTTCTGATCACCAATGAGTAATTTTGTGTGTGTGTGTGTGTTTGTCTGTGTGTGTTTGTCTGTGTGTGTACACATTAATGCCGGATAAGGATAAGGTGAAATTCAGTCCAATGTCACCATGATAGAATACTCTACTGACAATCAATGTCAAGGTTTACAAGTGAATACTGGTCATTTGACTGAGGTATGAAAGGTGATTGGATCTTGTGTCCTCACTAGAGAGAAAAACAACATTTGTTAAAATTAGAAGTTTACCAAGTGGTTAGCATTGTAGCTCAGTGCATTGAAAAAATCCAGTAGGGCATCATGCAGTAGTGCAACACAAGATTGATTTCCAACCCCATTCCACTTAGTTCCAGATTTCAGCCATTCTATTTTGTTGAAGAGAGGTTTAGAGGAACAGTACTTCCCTCAGCATCTTCCACTGGCCAAGACACTAGGAACAGCATACTCACCTATTCTCATTCATTTACAGGTCATGTGTGTTTCAGGGAGAGCAGAAGCTGGGAAGAAGAAGGTTCAAAAGCTCAAGTTATTGCATTAGGTCCCCTTTCCTGTAAGAAAATCTTACTATTTCTTGTCTGGTTTTGGGACATTTTCCAATCAGACCGTTTAACTTTGGTCCTGGTGCACTTGTCTTCTCTTTGGTCAAACTGTAAGAAATGGTTAACCAGCTACTATTAATTTTCTTTCTATTAATTTCTTTATATTAACTGTATCCAGTATTTTCTTAATTCAGCTACTATCATAAGCTGTTTGATTATTTCTTTGATTTAAACAGGTCTGACCTTGAGATTTCTAAAACACAAGGCTGGGTGTGTAGATAACATGGCATCATGTAAGCTATTCACCTTTCAATATCATAGGGACACAGGACAGACAGGACATTTTTCATAATAATTTGATGGAGGTGGAATAAAGAGTTGTATTGATAATACAAAAACAGCTGCATGAGCAGGCAGCCTTGTAATGTTACATCCATCAAAGGATTATGGCCTAGGGTGATGGAAAAGTATAAGATTAAAAGGTCATTGATAGTTCATGAATTTCTGTAACTTTCTTCAGCCGAAACACCTGATTGGCAGATCAATCAGGATGTGTAAAACTGAAGTTACTGATATAGGGGGCACGAAAGGAAGTTTTGATAATGCTAAAGTATAACTGGATTGAAAAAAGATTTGAAAGAGGTGATGCTAGGAAAATATCTCAGAATTCGATGAGGCCTGGTCAACTTTGTTAACTCTGAGAACTTAGTATGTGTGAATTCTCTGATGAACTCACAAAGTTTTACCATGAGTGCTCCTTTTACGTGCATGTTTAATTGTTGTCAGTGATGATCGTTATATGCTTAATAAATCTGTGAAAATTGACAGGTAATATTGTAAAATCTACTATTTTGAGCAGTAAATTATAAGTAAGTGCACCCACCCCCTAACAAAGGCACCACATGTGTCTATGGAGGATCACTCAGGAAAGGGGAAATTATAGTCAGTCTTAATCTGTTGCGAACAGAACTGGCATCAAGGAGAGAAAACTCTGCACTTTTACTACCACCCAACCAGCTTCCTTCCTTGAGGACCAGTAATAGGCCCCCGGTGCTGCCATTTAATAAGGGATGCAAAATCAGAAAACCTGCTATAATCTTATTCTTGCTGCTACTGTCATGTGGAAAACAAGATACTGTCAATAGGGCTCACCCTATCTATTACCAGCTGTAAAATCTAGTCTCTGATACGTGTAGTGTCTCTTCAGCCTGTGGCAGAGTTAGGTTTGACCAACTGAGAGGGTCATCCACAAGCTCTGATTGACTTAGCAAGAAGACAGCCAAGCTGGAAATACCGATATACCTAACTCGAAGGCTGGAATGGGAACTGCACCCATTTGCAAACCATACCTGGAGGCCAACGGTTAGTGAACAAGTTTCCTGGATACTCCTCCAAAGACATGTTGGTCATTTTCAAAATGATTGGTTTGGTTGCCGGGGTGGGGTGTCGGTGGGGTGGGGGGGGGTGGGGGGGGTGGTGGGGTGGTGGTGGAGAGTGGTGGTGTGGTGATCATGAACCCCCAGCAATCTGCCATCATCTTGGAGCATATTGTGTAAATTTAAAATGTAGCACGCTTTATTTTTTTCAATATTCTGCATTCCTTCTCTTTTGGCAGTTGCTTTTTCTTAACAAGTGAATTTCTCCGAGATGAGTTTGGAGAAAGTCTGATTAAATTGTAAGGTCAATAGTTAAATTTGGGAAAGAAACTAACTGAATGAATTATCAACTTCTTGCGCTACTTTTTTATGTCAAGGTATATATTGCTTTCCTCATGGATCACTACAGCATTTATTGATGCCATGATTCCTCCAAGTGGATGGTTTCAGAATGGCTGACCAGAGGTGTGATTCAATGCAATGGGTCAAATGCTGTCGGTTGGTCCTCACTAGAGTGACCCACTGCTCTGCTGCAAAGCACCCCACCTTGTGGTTGAACTTAGAAGTGGTAAAACTGGCACAATTCTGGAATCCAATTTCTGAATGTAGCTTGAAGCTGTCATTTGACCTCAAAAATCTCTATGAGAAAATGTAAAACTACAAACCCACATCTTCTGAATTACTTTACCATCAGCATTACACACTCTATACTCATCAGACAGAACATGCATCTGCTGCAGAACCAGATAAGTTGTGTTAATTTTTCTTCTGTGGAATTGTCTAGTAGTCCAGAGACTCAGACTAATGCTTTGGGGACATGGGTTCAAATCCCATCATGGGAGCTGGTAGAATTTAAATTTAACTAATAAATCCAGAATGTAAAGCTAGCCTTAGTAATGGTGACCATGAAACTATCATTAATTGTTGTAAAAACACATCTGGTTCACTAATGCCCTTTAGGGAAGGAAATCTGCCACGCTTATCTGGTCTGACCTACATGTGACTCCAGGCCCACAGCAATATGATTGACTCTTAACTGCCCTCTGAAATGGCCTAACAAGCCACGCAGTTCAAGGGCAGTTAGGGATGGGCAACAAATGCTGGCCTTGTAAACAATGTCACATCCCATGAAAGAAGAAAGAAAATTCTGGTGGTGCACTCCACCTGTTGCCCATTCTCCTACCTAAGACTCAACAGCAACTGCATGATTGGAAAAACTTTCCTTATATGTTAATTATTTGTTCTAATGCATTTGCAGTTACTGTGTGGGTTTTTAAATGCACTATAAATATCTCTCCCCCAGGCATTTTAAACGTTTCGAATCATAAATGTTCAGGACTTTCTAGTATGTTATGGACATTTGTTAGTTTTCTGCACAGCAGAGTTTGACTTTTAAGTACTGCCCAACCTTTTTGGTTAAATGGGTCATAGCTTTTTAGATATCAGAAAGAAGCCAACTCATCAAAGATGAATTTAGAAATTAGGGGCAGAATTTTACATTCGGCGTGCGGGAGCAGGACCGACACGCTGGAATGTAATATGATGGGTGATGACGGCGGGCAGGCGAAAAAGCCAAGCGGCCTTTACGTTTTTTAGGAAACCTCATCCACGAGCGGGATGAGGTTTCCTAAAGCTAACACTGATTATATAAAAATTTTATTTTGAAAATAAAAATATGTCCCATCTCATGTAGTCACATGAGGGGACACATTTCATTAAATTTTTAATGTTTTTAATAATGTCTTTAAAAAGCGCTTCAATGTCCCTGAGGCAGCTCCTTGCCTCAAGGGGATTGAAGCGCTCTTTTGTGTGCATGCGCGAAAGAGCGTTGGACCTGACACTCCCTCCTGCCCCCACCCGCACAGGTAGTGCTCAGCGCTACAGCTCGCGATCCACGCTGTGCGGGCTTTAATTGGCCGCCCATGTGAAATCGCGATGCGGAGCCGATCGTGGGCGGTGGGACATCATCCCACCCCATTTAAATTTTTGGAAGGCGGGGGCGCAGCAAAATCACCTGCGGGCCTGCTGACCTGTCAATGGCCAATTGAGGCCATTGGCAGGATCATTTAAACAATTAAAGGACCTGCCCGTCCAACCTTAAGGTTGGCGGGCAGGCCAGGAGCCCCGCCGGCAAATAGATAAAACATGAAACCTCATCCATTGTCACATGAGAGAGACATGTTAGGGAATTTATTTTCTATTTTTCATATTTTTCAACGTGGAAGCGATCTCCCTGAGGCAGCACTTAGCCTCAGGGAGATGTGCGCTCTTTCCTGCGCATGCGCGAAAGAGTGCACTATTGCTTTTGGGGAATCCCCCCCCCCCCCGTCTGCATAGGAAGCACATAGCTCTTCCCACCGATTGTTACAATGGCAGCGGAGCCCGCTTCTCCAGCAGGGATTGTCTCCCCGCCTGCCGGAGATTGGGTCGGACCCACCCGCCCGACAGGCAGAAAATTCTGCCCTATGTTGCAGCTCTGCTGATATTCTTATCCATTTCAAAAGTTCAACTCCAATAAATAAGACATTGAAATGACCGACATATCAACTCAATGGGCAACATTTTCCCCCTGTTGGGGGGGAAGCACGGGAGCCGGTGTGAGCAGGTGGGCTTCTGATCAGCGCCCCTGGTTGGGGGCGCGCCGCCATTTTACATGGGTGGCCCAATTAAGGCCCGCCCGGCGTGACTTGCCCTAGGAAGCGCTATATGCTCCCTGTGCAGGCAGGGGTGTTTTCCTCAGCAGCAAAGTGCTGCCTCAGGGAGATCAGCTCCAATTTAAAACTTTGAATGAAGATTAGAAAAACATTTCCCTGCCATGCCCCCTCATGTGACACTGTCAAATGAGTTGGGACATGTCCATAATTTTTATTGTAAAATATTCTGCATTTTTAAAATCATTCATGAAACCTCACCCCGTCCGTGGATGAGGTTTCATGTTTTTTCACAAGCCCGCCTGGTCTCTCGGCCTGCCCGCCAACCTTAAGGTTGAACGGGCAGGTCCATTAATGAGTTCAATTGTTTTTTTAATGGCCTTAATAGGCTGTTGACAAGTTGGCCCCGCCCCCGCTCGCCGACCAGAAGATGCTGGCCAATGTTTAATTTCCATTCTTCTGAATAAGATAGAGATGTTTTCAACATTTTAATGTGTATTCAGTCAAATATGGCTGTAGTTCTTCTGAAAAACATTTATTCAGCTTTTTAAATTAATTAGGTTCAACACAGAAACTTTATTTTTAACTGTGCCTGATTATTGAGAAACATACAGCCTTTACAGCCATTGTGGATTTTATTCTGCGTGGTGTTAATGGAAGTACAGGCCAGTACAGTACAGCATGTGAAGCAACTCAAACAAAATGGACATCAATATGTACTGGAAGAGATCCCTCCAGCTTAGTACGCCCAGATCAGATTCAACCCAGTAAAAATAAATGTAGGTCAGCTGTCACTGACATTACTGTAGTTCATAAATGATATGAGTCACACTGCCTGAGTCTATCTCTTAAATTATCTACTTTCATCATTAATAATGCATCATCGTATGATGACATTATTGCTTTTAAAAACAATCGAGCCGTTGGATTTTCCTTATTGTGAAGATTTTGAATTTTGATAATCTCAATGGTCAACAGCAAATAGGTCATTCAGTTGCTTTTCAAGGGCAATTAGGGCTGGGCAATGAATGCTGGCCTTGCTAGTGAGACCGACAATCCACGAATGTCTAGAAAAAAGAAAAAAATGTAGCTTAAGTATCTACTTGATGAATTGAGATGAATTAAAATAGCGAGGCTAATGGGTACTTTCAGGGAAGAATGTTTAAAATATTAAGATGCCATTGCTGCAGTCACACAGCTTTCACAATGGTTTGAAAGCTGGTCTTTAAAAATGCATCACAGTCTGATTATTTTCTATGTTGTATGATAACCTAAGACAGTTTTTGGGCTACACCTTCATCTGACTACAGTGTTATAGCGTCAGAGAGTAGGTTACAGATTCCTCCTGTCATCAAGAGTAATTCATTTCTTGTGGTTATTATATGTAAGAAAATAAAGGATTGAATGGCATTCAGACTGTTTCAATCAAATGTTCCATCAGGTTTTCCTAAGTTAATTCAATAATCTGATTTCCTGCAAAATTTGTTAATTAAATGTGCAAAATGCCACTAAAAGAATGAATGTGCTGAAGAAAGCATTAACTTGTATAGTTTTTGAAAATTTTTTTTCACAGGGGATGTTTACAGAATAAATAGTGAGGGGTAGTTTACACTGAGGCCAAGCATCAAGAAATGTGCACAGCTATTATTATTAATTATTATCTTTAAGAATAGTGTAATAAATCAGAATGCCAGTTGATTTAATCCTAAGTGCTATGAAATAGCTTTTTATGTATTAAACTCATCCTTATGCTGCTGGTGCAAGCACAACCATTATCCATTTGTCATCTCCTTTAGCTTTTCAGTCAAGAAACAGGAAATTCAAGCAAATTTGTGATTTGATCATTAATTCAATAGCATTAATGTGTTAATTCAGACTTATAGGGCCTGATTTCCCTGGAGGCTCGGAAAAACCCGTCCTGCCTTCTGAAACGCACACCCGACCCATGTGTGACTTAGGCTGGGATTTCTGTCTTTACACAGGGTCAGATTCACAGTGCATTTTGCGAGCAATGGTGCAATTCATGAGCAGTATGGGTGTGGAGGCGGGCTGATTAGAAAACCCGTTTCGGTTCTCCAACACAGCAGCATAGCTCCCAACATTATTTAAATGCACCTAAACCTCACCTCTCACCATCCCCAAAACAACCCAATCCTGTCCCACACTCCCTCAGATTGCCCATGTCACCCGCCTGCCCCCCTCTACCCCCCCCACCCCCCCCGCCCCCCATGTATCATAGCCACTCACCCAGAAGGCACTATGTACAGTCCTCAGGACCCATGCAATAGCAATGGGAATTATTTTAAAATCATTTGAAAAAATTAAACCTTTACCAATCTAATAAAACCATGAATTCAAGCACACTATCATTGATACTGGAAAGAAAAAAACTGCTCCAGCGCAAAAAAAATGTAACCTAGATATGCCTGTTAGGCTTGTAAACAAACAAGAGACTACATCAAAGGCTTTTTCTGTTATTAGGTCCTCTTCTTGGGTCAATAGACGAGCTGCTAAGCTGAAGCCATTATAGCTTTTGAAACCCAGCCAAGTGTTCATAATGGCTACAGCTTTCATAACAAAAGCTTCCAGCTACATTGCCTGAAACTGACAGAACAGAATGGTGTCCAACTTCCATTTCAAAGCAGAGTGCCTGTCAATCAACGAAGAGGAGCATGTTCAGAAAATTTTTCCGCATTCAACAGCAGGGTTTTTTAAAACAGGTAGAGCTGTCACTCAATTTAAATCACAGCACAAAACATGTCAGCAGAGCTAAGCAGACTTTATTTTTTTACATTTTTAATACATTATGGCGCTTCAATGGAAAAAGTGCTGTAATGCATGACAACAGTTAAACAATGCTGTTCAATGTAAGGGTCAATTTACCTTTGCAGGAAAGGTCCTTATGATGAATTGCTGCATTAAAACACATCAACAGTACAATATAGCATCTAATAGTGACATTTAAAGGTGTCAAAACATTTTACACTTGCCTTTCAGAATGTTCTCAACTCCTCAGCGGGCTTCCCCCAGTAATCAGGAACTCTCCAAGGAGGTGCATTTTTTTAGGGCTTCCAAAACCCACACCAGCACATGAAAAAATATGCAGGAGGAAATACAATTTTCCTGTGGGCCTCACAGTGGGAACCCCAACCTTGGAAGAGGTGTGTGTGCCTTTTACACCCTAAGCCTTCCTGACCCGCAGAAAGACCACATGAAAACAATGTGGGGTTAGGAAAGCAGAGGAAAATTGTTTACCAGCAAAAAAACAATCTAAGTTCAGCATTTCGCGACCCAATTCACACCTCCATTGAGGGGATGAAAATCTGGCCCATAGTGTACAGTATTTAA
Source organism: Cetorhinus maximus (assembly GCF_964194155.1). NCBI lineage: Eukaryota > Metazoa > Chordata > Chondrichthyes > Lamniformes > Cetorhinidae > Cetorhinus > Cetorhinus maximus. Next base: position 82,660,273 of record NC_135888.1, on the reverse strand, counting down.
ATTTTTGCATAACTTTGTTTCTTATAACTTTGAAGAAATAAAAACTGTAAAGACTCAATACTTGGGCAGTTTTTTGAGTTTGTGTAATTTTGAAATTGTAGAGCTGAGGAGGTCACATTGCTGAACCTGCAAACTGCAACACTAGCAACAAGCTCATAGATCTTACTCAAAATTCATTTGCAAATGCACCAGAACATTCAATGCAATTGAAGCTCGATACTAGACCTCATGAGCCTATTTTTAGCAGTACCTCCAAGTATTCGTTTTTTTAAAATTACTCCATATAATGACAGTAATAACAGTGAGGCGAAAACCAGGCAAGATGGCCCATTACTGAATCTCTGCCCCAAGCTAGACATTCCACCCTTGCTACGTCAAGGAAGACTTGCCATTCCTTCACCACACTACTCTAAAGGATGCCCTGCTGCAGCCCCACCTTCATTTCCCCCTTTGACAGTAGCAAGCTTCCTCCTAAGGCAAGCATCTCACCAGGAGTCTGCATTGCAAACAGAAACAACCCCATCTCAGGAAACAATGACAGGATCACGCTGGGTTAGGAGACATGAGTGTGAGTCCCATCCTGACTCTTCCCTGGTAAAAGGAAGAAAATCCAGCCTGCTTTGGAGGTGATGGTATTCGACGAGCTGTGGTTCAAATCTTCTTTCTCTTGATTGAAGCATAAAAGTCCACTTCATTCAGAATAGGTCCGACTGACTCCAGTAATATATGTCAAGTAGTTAATTACACATATCCTCCCATCAACAAGAGTAGTTCATTTCTTGTGTTTATTACATGTAAGAAAATAAATGGTTGTATGTCATTCAGCTATGTGGTGTGAACAAAACAACCACTTAGGTATGCCTGCAGAAGAGATCTGTTCTTGGGAGGGGGTGGGGGAGGGACACCAATGTGGCAGTGACACAAGCTGTGCTGACCCTCCAACACAACACCCATAAAAATAAATTAAGACTTATATGCTGGGCTCGTCTTCAGCTGGACTACCAATCAGAACTATGACAAATATGCATGGTGTCAGTCCACCCAGCCATGTCCTGAAATGCCAGGTTGGGTTCTATGCACCTCATAGGGCCCCATCTTGCAAATGAAAAGGCCCTACCACTTGACTCAGGCAGGTGCTCCAGTCACCCAGCATTACATCCTGTGAAAGATAGAGACAGCCAAATGGCTGGCAAGAACAGGGTGGAAATTACTTTTAGACCCCATTATTTTTGGAGTACCACTACTCCATTTCCACAGGGCAGGCAGGCTCCACATCTTTCCCATAATGTCAAAACCACATGGTACAGTGACCTGCACAAATCTACCTTGCAATTATTCTCCTCTTTGAGTTTTTGATTGGCTGAAAATTCATTCCCTAAAACTGGTTTTCAAATGATGAAAACCAAGTATTTTCTTGCTTCCATTTCCAAAATGTACAGTTGGGGAGAGGATTTAAAGTTAGAAAAAACAAATTGATAAATTGGATGGGAAAAAATAGAAGGTAAAAATGAACGTAGAGTCAAGAAGATCAAGAATAGAAGAGGAGAGAGTGGTGAAATAGGGAGGATAAAGCAGAGTCCATATTTAAAAATGTTATTTTACATCAAAATTTATTTTATGTCAGTATTTGAGTTATCTTTGGTTAATATTACAGCGATTTAGCTATCCCTGATGTTTGAGTAACTATTATTGCACTATTACTGTTTGTTCTAGTGTCACAGTGCAGGCATTGAAAACATCAAATCGGTTGGCCCAGAAAGATCATCTTTACTGCTGGATAAAAATTAAGTTATTTATTATCCTTATGTAAAGAGTTACATCTAAATAGCCCCTGGGTGCTTCACATACAATGAACTACTTTGTAGGCAAATATGGCAGCCATTTTGCATACTGCCAAATCACATGAAGAGCAACGAGGTGAACGAGGTAAAATATGTTTCTTGTGATGTTGACTGAATGACACATGTTGACAGGATACCTCTCTGTTCATCTTCAAATTGTCACATCCATGCAAATATAGAAATAAGATTATAGTTTAACATATCCAAAGTCCATCATCTCTGACAATGCAGTGATCACTGAGTACTGCACTGTTAAGTTAATTTCTAAAGTCCTGCGTTTGACTTTGCGTAATAGTGCAAAATAGGGGACCGTGAGTCAGCAGTTTGTTTTATATCTCTCCAATTTGCTGACTTGCTATTTCCTATTTCCACTATTGCTGAAAGTCAAGATCCTGGGATGAAGGTTTCCAACCTCCTGCCTGAGAGCAAGAGTACTATCCCAACTGAGCTAAAAGTGAAGTTAACACTATAGCTACTCTTATTAAATGTTGTTGCCCCTTCTTTTCCAATCAATCTGAGTAAGTTATTGAAAGATATTTTGTATGCTAAATACATTTTTAGCCAGCAATTATTCCTGGTCTGCTACAAATTGTCCACGTTGCACTGAAGTTTACTTAAATTTACTGTGATTTTTGCAGGGTTGGGGGGTGGTGGTTCTCTTGCTCCTTTGCTTTCCTCTTGTGGTGTGAGATAGAATATTCACATTGCCACCATTCAGTGGGGGCATTTGATTGATATAAACAGTTAACTTGTGGGTTATGTGCAGGGCTATAGGTTTTACAGAGGTTGCAGTGGGAAACACCTGGAGCTCAAAGAAATTGGGGGAAATTGTGAAGTATGCCGATGCCTTCTGTGTAAAATATATACTATTGTTACATGATCAAAACGAGTTGATTTGTACTATAAGCCACCTAAAACCTTTGGCCCCATGCCAGTGTGGATGTTAATGTCTTTTCATTTACGTCATACAAAGCTTATTATACTTAACACGAATGGCACCAGCATAAGATGTGAAAAACACATTTAACAATATGTGAAATGTAACAAAGTGCTGGCAGTATGTCGGTGAGATTACAATACCTTCTTGAGGTTCTGATGTTCATTAACTGTCCAAGTTATGGTGTTTAAGAATAATCTTATTCAGTGCGAACCTCACAACTCACTGTCATTACATATGCCACAATGGAATTTTGATGGTACATCGCATGTTAACGTTAGGTGGTTGATTTTATTGTCTTTCAAGCAAGCTGGAATTTCCTAATCATTAATCTTTATACTAGAAAAAAAAACATAAAATCAACATATGATCCGAGCGAAGAAAATATTGTTTTCATGTTGAAAGGGATAAACCCTGTAGGAATTCAATTTATTTGGTTAATATATTTTATAAAAGTTTCAGATGAAATGATGGTGCACAACATAACGGTTCTATAAATCCATCCTGATTGTACCAGTGCGTTATTCTATACATTATGTTCTATAAAGCATTCCTAAGGCGTGATGTAGTTCTCACACTATGCCAGTCACAGATTAAGAATCAGTTTTTCGATTGTGACTGTGTGTGTGTGGGAGTTGGGGGTGGGGGTGGGGGCTGCAGTCAGGCTGCCAGGAAATAATAGAGATGTTGGTGCTCTCGGTGCAGATGACCAGCAGCATTGTCCGGGGTCAGGATTCCCGAGGCGGTGTGGTTGGATGAGTTGGGATTTATCGCGTGTGGATTTGCACGGGAATGATCGATCCTGTACGGTGGGAAGCAGTGACAGGAGGTGGAGGATCAATCGAGATCGCAGTCGGAAGTAGTTGACTTTCTCTAAGTCAGGGACCAGTGGGTCGTTTCAGCGTCGACTGTGTGTGTGTGTTGTGTGTGTGTAGCCTGGCCAATTGCACTCTGCGCGATTCTCCAGATAAGGAGGACTCTGATCAACCATTCGGGGAGCAACGCACACGAGCAGTTGCACAGGTTTTCTTTGTGTCGAAGGCAAGCGGTGCTTTGGAGATCACTTTGGAGACTCAAACCTCCCTGGTTTTTTTTAAGTAAAACATCTTGCTCCGGCGAGTAGATGGACCTTCTGAAGCCGGGAGCAGAAATTACAACATCGGTGAAATACCCATGAAAGAAACCTCAGCAGCTCTGCCTTGCTTTAAATGAAAGGAAGTGATGGGAAACAGTGCTCAGAAAACACATGCAGGTAGGAAGCTCCCTCTCCTCCACCTTGTTCTCCTGTTCTGGGGGCTACAGATATTTATTTTTCAGCTTCTATAGAAACCTATCTGTGAGAGCCTGAATCGCTTCCCATCTCAAGAGGTTTTCCTCCTGAATAAAAAGCGCTGCCATTATTTTTTGTGTGTCACCTATCCTGATGATTGTTATTCGAAGCAAATCCTGCAGCTTTCGCTTTGATGGCCATTCTGCTTGTGTGTGGCACATCTTACAGAGCTCAGGCTGTCAGATGTGGCTGTTTTTTTTTGATTGGGGGTGGGGTGGGGGGGGTTGGTGGATGGGAAGGTGCGATTTTCCAAAGCAGCTCCTGTGATTTTGATGCATAGCTTCGGCTGCAGCCTGGCTGTGAGAGCTGGACTCTCCCCCCGCCCCTGTATCCACTGGCAGCCGGGGACAGCGCTGTAAGTCTCAGCCCCCGCGGGCTGTTCACCTCGGCTCTTCCAACCATTCCATGCTCCTGAGTGGTTGCGAGGGCGAAGTCGTCTCTCGGTCAATTTGCACAAGCGGCTGGAGAAGTTGATTATAATCATAAAAGACAAGAGTGAAGCATATCACCCTGACAAGGACAAGGGAGCCACCTCGATAAAATAACTTGCTGTGGATGGGAAGTGCACGTTTCTTGGTTTAACCCGTGCTGATTGCGGTCAAGCTAATATCTTTAAAAAGCCGAGTGAACCAAAAATACATCAATTAAGGGTAGCTTAACAACTCAGCTCTTTTTATGGCAATCACCTCTGATCTTAAGCCACTCCAAGGAATTATAAATAGGTCTATAAGGCCTTTCGTGACTGAAGCAGTTATAAATATAGAAGCGCAGAAGCTCATTGGGGTGATTTTCTTGTCTAAAAAACGGATGCCGGTGAAAGAAATAGGAAACCAGCCCCATAGCTGTCAAGTATCTATAAGAAATAAATAGCTCTCGCGCTGAATGTGGACTGTGCTCCGTGTGACTGTTTAAACATTCTGCTATCTTTAGTCACAACTAACTGCTGCATGGGGGCTTCCAGTCTTCAGCTGTCGGAGAGAGAGGGAGTGGGTGGGTGTGTGTTTCAGTTAGAGGACATTTCATTGCCCTGAGCTACAAAAAGTTCCAAACAGGTGGTGGGACAATGTGACAGTTGCTCCTGGCTCGGGGCACTCTAGTTAGCAGAGCAGTCAATGGGGTGAGTGTCTTTGTCTGCAAAATGTGTTTCACAATCGAACTAATTAATGCAGAAAGCCACTGCTGGCTATTGCCAGAAACTGTCATGTTCATATTGCATTGAGTTATCATCTAAACATGGCGCGGCAACCACACAACAAAATATGTTTTCACAATTTTTGGTGAAACATTTTTTGATCCGTTCAAAACGAAAATCTCTCGAAGCATTACTATTAGATGATATATGCTTTCATCAAGGCTGCTTCTTGGGATTTAAGCAAGACGTTGATAGGGTGGGTGTGTGTCCCGGAGGATGTTTAATGTTGTTTCTATTTAAGGGGATGATAAAGGCAACATGTGTTCTATCTGAGAGCCTGGCACGTCTGAAAAAAAAAGTGTTTAGGTTGCAATACCACTGTTTTTCTTTGTGCTGTCAGAGGAAAATGTTTTGAATCTCAAAAAAAAGTTTTGATAATTGAACATGAAATGGAGTGAATGAAAGTGTGTGAGGGTTGTTTAAATTTCCAACTTAACCTATGTTAGGAAATGATTGCCTGTATCTCCAGGTCTTCTGTATGTTGGTATTACATTTTAATTTAAAAGGTGAAAATCACAATAGTAAATGTTTCAGAAGCTCATTGCACATATCTACATTATAAGCTATCATCATAGAATATCACCATAGAAGGCCATTTAACATTTCACACCTACGCCAACATTGGGAAAGATCTATTCACTTAGGAAAGGGCATCAGTTTTTCTATTCACTCACATCTAAAGCCTTTCAACCCATCTTAATGAAAACTAATACAAAGCAAAATATTGCAGATGCTGGAAGTCTGAAATGAAAACAAATAAAAATGTTTTATCATTTTGAACACCCTAGCATTAAGATCCCCGAGCAACCTCCTTGGTTCTAAAGGAAAGAGCCCCAGCTTTTATATTCACTCATATCTAAAGACTCTCAGCCCATCTTAGTGAATCTCTTTTGCACACTTCCCATGGTTTTGACATACACCCTAAAGTAAGGTGCCCAAACTGGCTATAATACTCTAACTGCAGTGTTATAAAACATACATGGCACATAATATGTCAAATAAATTATTTTCAGAAATTATGATTTTAAAAGCGACAGTACACAAGATTTGATTTTTCTTCCACCTTTTGGCTATATTCTACCTCTCAAGTCTGACTCTTAGTAGATTATTATGAACCCATTATTTGATTAATTTCTTGTTTGAATTTAGTTACAAGCAAATCAAAGTAAACTCAGTGCCTTAAATGCTTTGTTTAAAGTAGCAAATAGGAGGGCTGAAAGCCGACCAGAAAATCAAGCCCAAACCTTAAGAAATATTTCTAAAATAGAACGGAGAAAAGACCCACAGAAGGTTGATTACCTCAGTTCCAATAAACATAACACTTCACCTACATTATTGTACAGAAAAGAGAAGGCTTAATGGGGATCATTAAAATTGTGAAGGGTGTTGATAGGGTAGACATAAAGAAGATGTTTCCACTTGTGAGGGAGTTCAAAACTAGGCTTCTCAAATATACAAGTCATAAATAAATTCACTAAGGATCAGGAGAACCTTCTACACCCAGAGAGTGGTTAGAATGTGGAATTTGCTACCACGTGAAGTTGTTGAGGTGAATAACATAGATGTATTTAGGGGAAGTTAACTACCTGAGGGATAAAGGAATAGAAGGGTGTGCTAATAGGGCTAGATGAAGTAGAGTGGGAAGAGGTTTATGTAGAGCATAAACACCTGCATAGGTCATTTGGGGCAAATGGCCTTGGAAAATGGCAAATAGGTTGTGTGCTGTAAATTCTATATAACTGGAGTACAACTGAGTGAAAGGCTCATAGCAACAAGGAAATAACTTTGGGTGGTGGTAATCCTTTCAAGATGCTGAGGAACATCTCCCGCTATTGTAATGCATGGTGACAATGGCAGACATTTTTATCACTTATTTTCTTTTTTTCTTGCTAATATGCTTTGCTCTGCCCTGCACCTCTGCTCTTCTGAAGGTTGTACAGTTCCACAGACACTGATCTCCCTGCAGCACATCATTCAAGTGACCGTTATTCAGGTGTAATCATTGATGGTGACTGTTGCTGGGTCATTTGACTATGGCAGTCATCACAGCTGAGGCCAACCCTGTCCTCACACAGCACCTACTTGGGCACACTTCCAGCTGGATGGTAACCAGGGACAGACGCTCTGGCTAATTTCTTTTTTCTCATTCCAGCAACTACAATTTGCATTTATATAGTGCTTTTAATGTTGTAAAATATCCCGTGGCATTTCCCAGGAGCATTATCAAACAAAATTTGACAGCAAGATACATAAGGAGATATTTGAACAAATGACCAAGAGCTTGCTTAAAGGGGTAGGTTTCAAGAAGCATATTAAAGGAAGAAAGAGAGGTGGAGAAGCGGCGGTTTTAGGATGGGAATTCCAAAGCTTAGATGTTCGTCAGCTGAAGGCACGGCTGCCAGAATGTGGTCAGATTAACTCAGCTACCGGCTGAAGTGGCAAACACTGTTTCATGCATCTCCACAGAATTGGGCTGAATTTTACATGGCACTGGTGGGCGTGTTTCACGCAGGGGGGGCATGTAAAATGGGGTGGGCACCCATCCCACCACCTTCCCGCCCACCCCAGAGCTCATCCCCATTATACGGGGGTTGGTGGGCGTGCATGCACCGAAATTGGCTGCCTGTCCATGTCATGAAGATATTAATGTATATAATGTTATTGGAAATGATTTTAAATTGAACTTGTTCAGGTCTGTGCCTGTGGGTGTGAGTGTGTGTGTGTGTCTTAATTGAATTAAAGCTAGCTAGTCTGGGTGCTTTGATGTATAGTAGTTTTGAGATGTTAAACAGTAAGGTAGGGGGTAAATTTGTATTTTATTGAATAAACCATTCAAAGACTGGGGGTGAAATCTTGCAGTCTCACCACTTCTAAAAAAACCTCACCAACTCTTGAATTCAAAGTGCTTGTTGTACTCCTAACCTTAAGATTCACCAATTCCAAACTGATCAAGGAATTACAAATATTATCCCACTAAGAGCCCCCAATTTGTTATGACACAGCAGTTGGTAAAGGCTGAGTTATTTAAAATCCCAGTCGGAAATTTTAAACAACTGTCATAACCTATATTTTCAATTGGTATGTTTGAGATGCAACTCTAAATTCAGGAATGAAACCACTAAGCCTCCAGAGGTTTTTATATAAATTAAATTAAACATTTATTAATTTAACAAGGAATTAAACACATACACATGTCTACAAATTATTACCATAATAAATTTTAAACAAATCCCCAAATTAATCGCTCCTAAATAAATCTTCACCAAGGCAACATCAACCCACAGACTTTAAACAGGCACCAGGCAAAGCACATTTTATCTTACAAATTCAAAATGAGGTTACTTCGCACAGTTGTAGGCTTACAGGCGACATGCTTCTGACTCACACACAAATCTCTTCTGTATATACCTAGCCTTCCCTTTGAATGCAAATTCTCATTGTATCATCAGGCCCTTTGAACTCCGCCTCTTCTAACAATGAAACCCTTTTTACAGTACCAATTTTATTAATAATATAAATATATTGCTTGGTGTCTCCTAACTAGGTGCAAGATTTCACCCCCAGTCTTTGAATGGTTTATTCAACAAAATGCAAATGTACCCTGTACCTTACAGTTTGACTCCTCAAAACTACTATACATCAAAGCACACAGACTAGCTGGCTTTAATGCAATTAAGACACACACATTCACATCCACAGACATAGACCCAACCACAAGTCCATTTTAAAATAATTTCCAATAACATTATATACATCAATATCTTCATGACAGCCCACCATATTAAAATGACCAATTAAGGATCAATTGGACTTCTTATCAAGCCTGTTGACCCTAATAATATGCAGCCAGTGCCATAATAGATTTGGCATGCGCAGCAGGGCAGGAGTGAAAAACCTGATTTTAACCTGAAATGGTTAAAGGGTGGGAAGGAAGGGAGTGGGTGAGGTTGCTCTTCCGGGCATGCCTTTGGCGATTGCGCCCTTAGACTGAACCCCATCTTCATTCCTACCTGCTCCGTCTCCTAAATCCACCCTCTTCCCCCCACCACTCTTGTCCCTAACACTCCCAAACCTTCCTGGCCCAAGACCCCAGACTTGCCTTCCCCAGGATCCTAGGACTTGGTCTCCACTCTCATCTGCGATCCCAGCAGTGGCCACTGATGCCTTCCTGGCACTGCAGGGACTGATGGAGCCGCCAGCCAATCAGATTGGCCTGCAGTTCTGGAGGGCAGGACTTCAAGCCCTCCACTCAGCCCCGGTTAAAGAGCCCCACAATGCTTTATTGCTGCGGGAGCTGCTTGGCGTGGAGCTGGTTGGCTCCACACTGACATGCTTTCCCGTGGGAGCATACCATCCACCTCTGCCTCACCTCCCCTCCATCACCACCACCACCTCCCCCCATATTATTCAGCCCATTACATGCAGGCCTGGACACTTTTGAATGATAACTTTGAAAAATTTACTGAGCGCCACTTTGAAAATAAAAACGGCTGAAACAAGAATTACAAAAATGTAGATGGTGGTGAACAAATAACCCTATTATCAGGTCATAAAATAGTAACTAATGCAATTGTTACATGAAGATTGAATGCTTTGTTTGCCAGTCAGCATAGCTCTGTTTGAAGTTAAATATTAGGGATGTTTTAGATTGAAGAATATGTATTTAGTTGTTTCCATTGCTTCATGTCAGTAGTAAGCTGGAGTGTTTGCAGTCCTGGAAATGGCAAAAATACAACAGTAGATTGTTAATGTCAGGCTTTTGATTTATATTAACAAACTATAACACTGGGGTGTATTGTTGATGCCTACAGTGTATTTTCTGACAGATATCTTACTTATTGACACCAATCCTTTTTTTAATGTTGGAATAAAATTATGTTTTTTTATCTTGGTGCACGTGGCATGCAGTTGTACCCTTCTGTTTTGTTCTGCTCCCCTGGTATTAATTTTCCTGACCGCAAGTCACATAACTCCTTGCTGAGACCCGTTGCTTGTTGTTACTGCCTGGACAGCTCAACAATACCTTGTATTCACAAGCTGAAACTTGCTAGCATTTCCTTGCATGCAGCAACGTGCAAATTACTTTAAAGATACACCATATGCCAACAAATTTTGAAAATGTTGAACAACACAGCGATCATAATACAATAGTACATTGAGCTCAATTGGAGCATTTATAACAAAGAACTATTTATCTTGTGGGTTTAACCTTCATATTTGTTGTAGTAAATCAAATTTTTATTTTGAAAATCAGCAAGTATAACGTTTCCAATAACTCTATCACAATTAGTTATTATTGACCATTTTACCCAGGAGGTATTTTTGCTTTAAAGTATAAGATGTTTCTGATATTAAATCAAGTTCTGGACTTCAAGATAAAGCCACCTCTTTGTTCATTTTACAAAGGGTGATACTGGAACTACTGAGACAAAGAAGAAATTTTTTGTGTTGATGGAGTCACCGTTGAAACTATTATCCACAACAGTTTAAGACAATATGTAATTTGCTTTAGACTTCCAGTAGGAGATGGTGTTATTTTTGAATTCACAGCTTGGGCTGTCTGGTAAGAATCCACTTTTAAGAGGTTGTGGCTATTAAAATTGGCAACCTTAGTCACCAACCCTAGATGAGCAGAGGTGTGGAGCCCCTCCTTCTCTTCCCTGTGGACACAAGGACCAGAACATTTGCGCAGATGGAGAGGCTCTCTGCCCTAGGGAAAATGGCAGCAGAGGTCCAGATCCGGAGGTCTCACCACTGTACTTGGCCTCCCACCATTTTCGCGGGGGACAGGTGGTGGAAACAGGAGCAGGTTCTAATGTGCACATCTGTGATTCACGGAGGAAAGTGCGCATATTAAAGCGCATATTAAAAAGCTGCCTCAGTCAGATCTAATTTTGGCTAGTGTGATGTCCAAAATACGACTTGTGCACTTTAGACCTAGTAAAGGAAGGTCTAAAGTGGATGGAGTTCTTTCGAGATGGAGGGTACCCTTTTGGGGAGGTAAGATACCTTTTTGGATATGTCCCAGGATACTTTTGGGAGAAGTCAGGTGTCCTTTTGGAGAATATGTTATCCTTTGGGACTGTTAAAAGTACACATGAATGTGCATAAAAAGTACATAACTCATTGGAACTGTCAAGTTCATTGGAACTGTCAAGAGAACTGTTAAAAGAACTGCAAGCTCTCAAGGCATTTAAATGGCCATCATTTTAAATATTAGAAAATGCTGCCTGCAGTGTTAAAAAATGATCAGTGCTTGCTGTTTCACTCTGTCTGTTGACATAAGCCTGAGGGATATCATTACAGAATTAGTGTTGCATGACTGATTGCACAACCTATTGGAGCACCTTTCAATTCACAGTTTCATTGACAGTTACAAGTGGTGATAAACTCTTTAAAGAGGGACTAGGAATACAAGTGGTTGTTTTCATAAGGGATTAAAGGAAGTTAAATGTAGTGAATGGGTTTTTAATCAATGAGAGTGGTTTTTTTGAAATTGTGAATTCATTAATAGATATTAATAACTCTATTTAACCTCTGCTTTGGTCCTGAGGTTTGTCCATGCTGGGAGAGTTGGCATGGTAGGTGTAAGAGCAAAAGCTGGTGTGGGGCGCATAGTTGGCATGAGTTGCCACTAAGTTGGTATAGGGGCTATAAAGGGACATGAGGGTGGGTGCAGGACCATAAGTTGGCCTGGAGTGTATGAGAGGCCATGAGGGTGGGTGGAGGGGCATAGGTTGGTATGGAGGGTATGAGGGGGTGGGAGGGGGAATGAGGGCATGGGGAGAGGCGAGGGAGTGTGTGGGGTGAGGGTTGGAGAGCTGTCTTTTTTATTCATTTCTTGATACCTTCAACAAAGTGCCAGAGCGCCAAGGCAGGCCTTACCCATAGCCTGCCTCCACTCTCTTTCCAGGGTCGCCCGCCACTACTCCCATTTATAGCAGGTTGATATAATGGAGATTTGTTACAACTCTTAGTCTGTACGCTTACTTGCTGCTTTTATAGGGTCATTTATGGCACAGAAGGAGGCCATTCAGCCCATCGAGCCTGTACCAGCTCTCCATGGAGCAAACTGGTCAATTCCACTTCCCCACTTTATCCCCATATCGCTACAATTTTATTTCCTTCAAGTACCCATCCGATTTCCTTTTGAAATCAGCAAGTACCAGGTCATTACCATTCACTGTGTAAAAAGTTCTTCCTTGTATTCCCCCTGCTACTCTTGCCCAAGACCTTAAATCGGTGCTCCCTAATTATTGCACCACTAGCTGAGATGAACAGTTTTCCTTGTCTACTTTATCTGAGCCCGTCATAATCTTGTACAAATCTCCCCTCAATTTCCTTTGCTCCAAGGAGTACAGCCACAGCTTTTCTGTCCTAAGTTTGTGACTAAAATCCCCCATCCCTGGAACCATTCTGGTAATTTCCTCTGCACTCTCTCAAGGACCCTCACATGCTTCCTAAAATGGTGACCAGAACTGGATGAAATACTATAGTTGGAGCTGAACCAGAGCTTTATAAAAAGTTATTGCATGGCAGCAATTAAGACTTATCTCAGTGTTAAAAATGTATCTGCATAAACATGGAAAAGCTGAAAGTTCTTTTTGGCAAGTTTAGTTGATATCTAGTGAGCAATTACTGCAAATTCACATGCTCCATATGCCTCAATGGCGAGTCTTTGGGTGAGATACTGGAATAGTGAAGCGCCTGGATCAGGTACTGGACATTTGATTGGCTGGTTCCTATTAACCTGCCTCTCAACAATATCAGGCTTACTGGAAAATTGAGACCGCATTTTTATCAATCAGTCAGCAAGAAAAAAAATGGTCTTGTTTGGTGCCTCACTTTTCCCTTTATGTCACTCTCACCTCCAATCTGATACCTCTGCAAACTCTGGGTGACAATTTCTGATATTGTAAAACTATTGCAACATCAGGAATCCCTCTCTGCAGCCGGCAAATGGTCAATCCGCTAAAGCTGAAATCACGCCACGAACTGTGTGATCAAAGAAGATCAACTCCAGAACCTGGAGGGTGGGTTTGAAGTAAAAGTAGAATGGCAGCAGAGAGAGAAGAACCAATATTTACTGGTGAGGGAGGAGAAGGAGGTCCAGCATGAAAGTTAATTGTGGCAAGAAAACAAAGTTAAAGTTAAACCTTCTGATGCAGACTTTGGAAACAATTTTAAAGATTTAACATAATGCAGACAGGTTGGTCAATATATGATTTTAAGATATCAGTGTATGACAGCATAATGTCCAGAAATTTCCCCCCCATTGCGGGGGGGTTGTGCGGCAGCGGGTGGGGGCAGGCGCGAACCCGATCGGTGCCCCCGATCGGGTCCGCGCCACCATTTTACGTGGGCGGGCCAATTAAGGCCCACCCATCGTGACGCGTGCCCGGAAGCGCTGAGCGTTCCCTGTGTGGGCAGGGGAGGCTTCCCTGAGTGGTTCCCTGTGCTCTTTTGTGCATGCGTGTGAAAGAGCGCAGAGATCTTCCTGAGGCACGGAACTGCCTCAGGGAGATTTGTTTCAGTGTTAAACTTTTAAACAAAGGATTTTTAAACTTTTAGAACATGTCCCCTCATGTGACACTCTCACTTGAGCTGAAACATGTCAAAGAATAAATGTATAAATTTATATTAGATTTTAAAACAGCTCATGAAACCTCATGCCGCTTGTGGATGAGGTTTCATGATAAATGCGAAGGCCGCCTGCGCTCTTCGCCTGCCCACCAATCTTAAGGTTGGACAGGCAGCTCATTAAATTGAGTTAATTAGGTTTTAAATGGCCTTAATAGGCTTTTGACAGTTCGGCGGGCACACAGCCGAGTCGGCTGCGTGCCCGTCAAACTGAAAATCTAAGTGACGCGCGGTGACATCGGGACACCCGCCCAACGTCACCGCGTGTCATTTTACCCGTCGGCAAATGGGCATCCGCCCCCCACTCGCCGATGGGAAAATGCTGCCCAATGTAAACTAACTGAACCGTATAGGTAAATAGAGGTAGAAGCATAAAAACAAACATTCCATCATTTTTCATTACAAGCCTACCGACTTCCACAGCTATCTCGACTACAGCTCCTCACACCCCACTTCCTGGAAGGACTCCATCCCATTCTCTCAGTTCCTTCGCCTCCGTCGTTCCCTCCTTGACACCCTGGTCCACTCCTCCATCACCCCCTACTCCTCAACCCCCACCTACGGCACCTCACCATGCAAACATAAAATATGCAACACCTGCCGATTCACTTCCTCTCTCCTCACCGTCCAAGGGCCCAAACACTCCTTTCAAGTGAAGCAACATTTCACCTGCATTTCCCCCAATTTAGTCTACTGCATTCGTTGCTCCCAATGCGGTTTCCTCTACGTTGGAGAGACCAAACGCAGACTGGGTGACCGCTTTACAGAACACCTTCGGTCTGTCCGCAAGAATGACCCAGACGTCCCTGTCGCTTGCCATTTTAACACTCCACCCTGCTCTCTTGCCCACATGTCTGTCCTTGGCTTGCTGCATTGTTCCAGTGAAGCTCAATGCAAACTGGAGGAACAGCACCACATCTTCCGACTAGGCACTTTACAGCCTTCCGTACTAAATATTGAGTTCAACAACTTTAGATCCTGAACTCGCTCCTCCATCCCCACCGTCTTTCCATTTCTCCCCCCTCCCTTTTGTTTTTTCCAATAATTTATAGATTTTTCTTTTCCCACCTATTTCCCATTATTTTTAAATCTATACCTTTTATGCCCTTTTAGTCTTATTTCACCCCACCCCCACTAGAGCTATCTATACCTTGCTTGTCCTGCTATCTATTCTTAATTAGCACATTCTTTTAGATAATATCACCACCTTCAACACCTCTTTGTTCTTTTGTCTGTGACATCTTTTGGTTATCTCCTCCTATCACTACTTGCTTGTCCCTACAACCCTCGCCACCCTCCCCCCCCCACCTCTCCCCACCCCCCCCCCCCCCCCCACACACCCCCCACCTTAAACCAGCTTATATTTCACCCCTCTCCTATTTTTACTTAGTTCTGTTGAAGGGCCATGAGGACTCGAAACGTCAACTGTGCTCTTCTCCACCAATGCTGCCAGACCTGCTGAGTTTTTCCAGGTATTTCTGTTTTTGTTTTGGATTTCCAGCATCCGCAGTTTTTTGTTTTTACCATCATTTTTTTCATTTGGCCTTGCCTTATTAAAGTGTTAATCAATCTGCCTATCGGATTGGAGAAATGCACATTATGGCACTGGCTGTGGATCTGGTACCATTTGAGATAACAAGTATTGTTGCCCAGATTGCATTACTAGATATTGGGCAGTATGGGTGAAAGATTGCATGTAAGCAAAGGCAGGATTTGCTTCTAAGGGTGAACACTGCTATTAAATCAAGCGATGGTCTAAAGCAAACCTAAAATTTATAACAAATCCTATTTGACTCAATTATCCACAGTACCTTAATGCTTTCATTGTTGATAATTCAATATAAATTTTTCAAGTTAATCCTTAATGATGTGGTGAAGAAAGGCCATAACAATTGATGCAATATTGCCATCTTCTCAAGTCTTGGAAGTGCCTTTGAGATTCTATAAAAAGATGTGCATTTTAAATTCAAAGTTGTTCATTTTCTTTCAGTAGAATTTGCTTTTAAAAAATGAACAACTTGCACTTCAATCAATTAACTGTTTTTTTAAAACGGCTTCCTTATCCATTTTAAATAATTTGGTCACTACATAAAATGGTAGGATACCATTAATTTTATCTCAAGCCAGACATTGTCTCGGATATTGTCTGAGACAGCATATTAACCAGAATATTCAGTGGTACAGACCATGTTCATTGTTCAGATACTAATTTCTGGCAGAAAGGGTTGTTACATTTTTGAATTTCCCTTTTTAGCTATCCTAGATATGTTTGGTTGTTGTGCTTCTCACTGCTCTTATGTGGGCCACAGTCCCTCAGCCCCAAAGTATTTTTACTTATCCAGATACCTGTTTTAATTTGTCGTTTTCCCAGAGATCAGAGAACCCTCTTCATTTTATTCCAGTTACTGATTTTATCCTGTTTATTCATGTTGAACTTATTGTCTTCAGAAGACAGTAAAGTAACCTACACAAGACTTTTTGAGTTGGACTGAAACTGCTAAGCAATCCCATTCAGCACTAAAGAGTAAGTGAAAGGAGCTGTACACAATACATATATTTGCAGCAGCTAAGCTTAGCAAGCTCCTCATATAGTGGAAAATAATTGATGGTTGGTGATTGTTTTGTTAAATTGTAATGTAAGTAATATTCTTGTATAATGATCCTGTTCATTTTTAATTGACACAACTATCACTTTTTAAAAGCTACAGACTTCCCAACTAGAACAAGGCAGACTGATAAACACCTTTTAAGAAGTGGATGTACTAAGGTAGTATTAAGTAGCAAACTATTAAATACAAAATGCTGCCCAGCAGATGTACGTTGAACAAGCCCAAAATGATGTTAGTATTCGAATTGACTGTTTTTCCCTCTCCATTGATCAAAAGCCACAAGCAAACTGACTAAAATTTGTATCATTTTAAGCTGAGACACAGGGGTCTTAAAATGGGCCCAGCAAGGTCCAGTTTTGGGGACTAACATACTGTGCCCCAAAGACATTTAAAATATGTCCAATCCAAGATGGGGTTAAACCATTTTTCATACACCCAGGTTGGCTGCATAAAACAAGTATTATCCCCCTTGCATATGTCTTGAAAAATTGGACTGCTCTGATTTAAGCAAGTGTCAGGCATGCTTTGTGCAGATTTTCTAGTCATTGATGCTGCCTAGCCTGTGGTCATCATCTCAATATTTGAAAAAAGGTTGAAGTGGAACCAAAAGGAATAGGAGTGCTGCTTCTAGTTCCACAAAGCACTAACTGCCTGCGGTCATACCCCCAATCCTGAGACCCACTTGGCGGCTGCAGCCATGAGACAGACAGTCTGAATCTTTGAAAACCAATCTCTCAATCGGTTAAGTACCTGTGTGAGTGCAACGGGAGCCTGCCACTTGATGCAACTATTTAGATGTGACCCAAAAAATAATTTCTAGCAATTCCTGGGCCTCTGCCCTCAGGTTCATAGCCTGGACCCATTTGGCTATAATTTCTGTGGGTGAAACTGGTTTTAATTCATTGGCCTGAATTTTTCAAGTGGCAGGCGGGCTCAGCGGGAGCGGGTGGGGGCAGTCGTGGAGCCGATCGCCGGGCCGCAATCGGCTCTGCGCTGCCATTTCACATGGGCAGGCCACACCCAGTCTAAGACGTGAGCCGTAGCGCTCAGCGTTATCTGTGCGGGTGGGGGGAGGAGAGAGAGTCGAGGCTAGCGCTCTTTCATGCATGCACGCGAAAGAGCGCTTCAATCTCCCCGAGGCACAGAGCTGCCACAGGAAGATTGAATCGCTATTGTAATTAATGAATAAAAGGTTTAAAAATGTATTTAAACATGTCCCCTCATGCGACTGTGTCACATGAGATGGGACTTGTTTTTATATTTATGAAAATTTTAAACTTTAATTAATAAAAGCTTTAGGAAACCTCATCCCGCTTGTGGATGAGGTTTCATGAAAAACGTAAAGGCCGATTGTCATTTTCGCCTGCCTGCCAACCTTAAGGTTGGATGGGCAGCGTTAACAATAACCTTAGTCAGTTCCTTAATGGCCTTAATAGGCCGTTTACATATCGGTGGGCATGCAGGCAACTCTGGCACGTGCCCGCCAAATGAAACATTGCGATGACATTGGGACAGTTGCACGACGTCATAGCGCATCATTTTACGCGTCGACGTGTCAGGCCCACCCCCACACGCCGACTGAAAAATCCTGCCCATTATGTATGTATAGAATTTAAGAAAATAATACTCTGCTGAATTTTAGATATAATGCTTCATTTTCGTCTCAACACCCCCATTTTGTCTAAAAGCAATAAAATGAGTATTTTTCTGGAACTTGCTAGTTCTTTCTAAAAAATTAGACCAACAAAATGTGTGGGAAACCAGTATAAGTAGGTCAGACAGCATCTTGAACACCACAGCTGATTGAATTTCGTAGCTTTTTAAAAGCTGTTTAAATAAGCAGGAATGGCAGACTGAACAGGCAAAGAATTGCTTTCCTTCTAAAGCTAACGAATATAGGATTTTAACATGATTCATTACATTATTATTTTTGACAGATCATCAACCCAATAGTAATACAGTTCATCATGGGTTCCCCACTCAGAAGAAAACAAGTGCATGTGTTTTTGTGTTTAAAAAAATCTGTTTTCTGTAATTGCTAATTATAGGCTTAATGAAGTTTTGTTTTCTTTGGAATATGAAATCTCTCCTCAGCATGTTCTTAGCCAAAAGTCCTCACAGATAGAACTGAAAGGCTGATTTAATTTGCTTTCTCTGTGATTTTTTTTTTACTTCAGTTAAAAATGCTGAGTGTACAATATGTCCATGGAGAGTATTCCAACCAATAAGCAAGATTTTGAATAGTAAAATCCGCTGTAAATACTCAAATACGTAAAATACTTAAAGATGGAGTTGAACAAGCTGCTTATTTTTCTACCTTTTATACAAAAAGTTTAATTATTTCCTGTGCTGGTAGAGACATTTTTGATGGTTGGGGATGATTGTAACGCAGCTCCTTCTATTTTGAAGGCAGATTAAGGTGCTGCTTTTAAAATGTTGTAGAACTTAAATATCCCCCTAGCACATTTCCATCTATGGTTTTATTTTGAGAAATATTGGTTGTTACCTTTGGAAGGGCTATAATTAGGTCATTGGTTAGGAATGAAATATCCTGTGGTAGAAATTAATTAAAAGAAATAGTGCACTGAGACAGTTTATCATTAGATTTATGCAGTAATAGTATTTTGAATAGCTCGAACACAACATCCGAAGAAGTGTGTGTACTGTTAATGTCTGCAAAAGATTAGTGGAAAGATATCTACAGAACTTCATGTGAGAATTAAACCTAAAATTCCCATAGCATTTGATACCCTTGAGCATAAAAAGTTGTATTTATGAACATAGGCTGAGCCCTCCACTGTTAAGCTTCCAATGTAAACATGTCTGCCCTAGAGGGCTTTTGGTTTTGTTCTGTTTGATCTTCTCTTTGTTCTCTTCAGTTCTTTCTTCCGCTCCATGTTCTCTTCCTGCCACCATATACAAAGCAGAATGTTCAGAATCCTCCACAACTCTCAAAAGAGCTACTAGAACTGGATAGGCATGTCACAGGTAGCTTTGCATATCAGGCACCATTGGACTTGAGCCCAAAGTTTCAATGTAAACTTTTGTACCATCCTGTTTGCTGGCCAAGAGAAGTCTAGTGAAAAATGAAGACTCACCCATACCTTAGTTACATCAAGACTTGGCTATTATAATGTACTTTTGGATGACATCCCATATTATACTCCACTGAGGTCATTCAAAACTCTGCTGCCCGTGTCCTAGCTTACACCAAATGCATCACGCCTGACCTACACTGGCTCCCAGTTAAATAGCATATCAATTTTAAAATTCTCACCCTCCTTTTCATATCCTTTCCTATCTCCATAATCCCCAGCCTGAGATACCTTCTCTCCTATAATTCCAATTTCTTGTGATTATGCGATTTTAGTCACTCCATCAGCTGCCTGGTCCCTAAGCTATGGAACACCCTCCCTAAACCTTTCTACCTCACTTTCCTCCTTTAAGAACTCCTTAAACCTACCTTTTTGACCATCTTTAACTTTTGGTTGTTTGCCTGAATATCTCCTCCTATGGCTCAGTGTCATATTTTGTTTTATAATGCTTCTGTGAAGAGTCTTGGAATGTTTTATGACATTAAAGGTGCTATACAAATACAAGTTGTTGTCGTTGTTGTTGACTGCCTTAGCGTTTAAACAAGTTTTAAGAGGTGCGTACCCGTAGAGAGGAGATCTAGTCTGGAGCAGTCACTTGCATATTCCAGAAATTAGAGAACAGAGAATTTTCTGCAAAATCCTGGAACCAAACAATCTGTCATCCTCATCAACTATTGAAAAGGAACCTAATGAGATGTTGAGTATGGTACATTTTTAGTAGTTTAATATGACACTAACTTGTTATTTAAGTAAAAGTTGGTAGGAATGTTGATCAGCTTGGTCTCTAACCAAAATCATGGCTATATCTTGTTTCATTTTGGGCTCTTCTCCACTGTCTTTTCATGTCTAGACTACAGTCACCCTAAATAATTACATTTCTGATTATCTGAAAACTGTAACATCTGCCATATGTGCATTAGCATAGCCCAGTTCTATCAATTAACTTAAATTGCATTCAGTCTCTTGCTAGAGAATATGTTGGATGCCACCACATTTTCCCATGCCTCAAAGGAATGATAAACCATACTGCTAGACCTCTGTGTGCAGGCTAAAATTACTTGTTCAGCTTTATTTACAGATGAAATAGTTCTATCTTTGTTGCTATCAACAAGATACTATATAGTGCAATACTTGGAGAGAACTAGACCAAGATTACAAGGGATTATTTTCAACAAAGGTATGTCTTACAGTCTTTGGTGAACGCCAGTGCCTTTTAGTAAAATGGATGAATTTCTCTTTCCTTTTCAACGTGATATCAGCCATATGCTCCTGGAGAAACCAACTTGAGTTTTGCCAAAGCTAAAATCTAGCATCCAAAATGCAATTTTACATGTGACATTTCTTTAATATAAAGTTGTTGCCTGAAGCAGATAAACAACCAAGTTATGAATATTATTTGCACCTTGTGAGACAAAGCAATATTACTAGCTTCCTTTATAAATGTTCTATGCATTGGACTTTACAATTCACTGCAACTGAAACAACAACTAGAAATTTCAAATCTGGCTATCAAGCTACACATATTAATATTTTACTCATGCCTTTCCATCTATCAAAGTATCTTTAAAACAGATTTCTAAATTCAAGACGTTGGCTTATTACCAGCAGACTGTCTACTGCCTCCCATTTTGAAACTTAAGAAGGGAGTAACCTTATTTGTACCATTAAAAAGGGACACATGGAATAAGCAGAAACCCCTGCAGATAAAAAAGTATTTTCTCCCATTGTATTTATGTATTTCATATACTACAACTCAACAGTGAATAGGGTCTATGCATTCAGACTCTGCATGTGTTATGATATATTCAGTTTTATAATTTTTACTGTTATACTTTCTCATATTTTGAAATGACTACATTACTGTTTCTACAAACTTTGTGCGGAATAAAATTCATCCTAAATGCTCCATACCACGCATGCTTGTACAATCCATACATTGTTGTTTACTGTTTAGAACCTAGATGTTTCCTTTTGCATGCTTCTATGGTAATAAAAATCTTTTATTCAGTCAAATTTTACAAAACAATGTAAACCTAACAGCTTTTTTTCTTCTGATTAAAACAAAGTCACTGACATTTTTATATGGTCTACAAATAGTTCTATAACAGTACAGCTCCGGATGATAGGCCCCAGGCAGGAACAACAGAGTTCCTGTTTATTCCTGCAGAGTAGTACTCTTAAATTAGATTTTGGTAGCTTGGATTTTCACCTCCATGCTCCTGATCAGATGTCATACATTGCAAAAATGTGCACCCAAAGGCAAAGCCCATGCTTTTTCAATCAGCTGTTTTAACATTTGGAAAATCATGAGCTGGGGAATTTTCCAATGTTCTCCCACCATATGTCAAGAGCACTGGTGTTAATTTGAAAAAAAGTTTATATGTTGGTTTAACCAGCCAATTATTTTATCATTGTTTTTAATATTTAAGGAAGTTTCTAGAAGAGATTACCCTTCAGCTGGTACAATGACAGATGTTGGAATTTAGTACATTTGTCATTGTACCATGTGCTGTCAAGGAAACCGAGTCAAACTCTGAATAGGAAGATGCAGCTCTGATGCTCTTCACAGCAATGCACTTCCAAGATGGCCAGGCCTTGCCACAGAACAGGAATGCTAACTTGCATTTTTATGTTCTTATTTTTCCAGGAGGAGAAGTTATTATTGATTTTATAAGTTATCATTAAAAATTGACTGCACTCACATAGGCTGCAGTTATCTCATGCTTTAAAATAAATTTGCTCTTTTGCTGTAGTTGTTAAAATCTACTTGCTCAATATTGAAAGGTTACCTTACAATGCATAATTGATTTTTTTCTGAATGGTAAAAAATTTGGGCAGCATATTATTGGGGGGTGGTGGGCGTGGGAGGGCGGGTAGCTGCACCACCCCACCCCTGGAAGCAAAGTCAGTTTGAAGTCAACTCGCTCCACACCAGCCCACCCTGCAGCCACAACATGCTGGGGGTGGGCTAAATAGCCTGCCAGTGGGACTTGTGCGCCTCACTGGGGAGGAAGTCTTGCCCTCAGGAGCTGCCAGCCAATCAGATTGGCTGGCAGCTCCAGCAATCCCAGCAGTGCCAAGAGCATATTAGTGGGTGCTGCCAGTACTACAAGCAGGCCCAAAAAGAAGATGCAATGAATCCCGGAGCAAGGTCTTGGGCAGGGAGCGTTTGGGAGGTTTATGGAAGGGGGTGGGGGATGGGGGAGTGGAGTGTTTTACGGAGCAGGTGGGTAGGAAGAAAGAGGGGGTACCATCTTATTGGGGCTGCTCCCTGATGCGCAAAGGGTACCCCCAAAAATAGTAGCTCCACCTTCCTTCCTGCTCTTTTAAAAAGTTTTTTCAAAAAATGGTCCGTCCTCTCCTGCTCGATTGCCCACACCAACCGTATTATTGCGTGAGCAGTATATTATCAGGGTCAATTGGCTTGTTAACGAGCCCAATTGACCCTTGATTATTTATTTAAATATGGTGAGCAGGCTGCTGATTTTGGCACCCACCAAACCCCCATATTATGGGGGTGAGCGGGAAGATGGTGGGGTTGGCACATGCCCTATGTTACATGCCCCCTTGCCAAAAACACGCCTGGCAGGGGCACGTAAAATCCAGCCCAAAGACAGAACAATAGAGTCATGCATTAACAAAAGGGGCAGAATTTTACGCCAACAGGACTTTACGGTCCAGCCGAAGTCAGCGGAGTTTAGAATGGCTCGCCGCATTTTACGGCCCTGTTCCCGTCATGACAGCGTCATAAAATTCCAGCCCAAAGGTTTCAGTTGTGGTGAGCCTTTCCTGGAATATTGAGTCACTTTTGTAATTAAGTGAAAACTGCCATCTTATTTTAAAAAAGGACTTTGAGAAATGTTTTCTGCTTCATAAAATCCCAGGATGACTATTGTTATTAGATCCTGAAAACTCTAAAGAACTCCTTTAATCTCCTTGCATTATGAGTACATGATTAGCAATAGCAATTGTCTCTCACCCACTCTGTTCATCCTGTAAGAATATCGTGTGTGCTTCTTTTAATATACAGTGGAACGTGAGAAAGTGAAAACTAACAATCACGTTATGTCCATTAAACTGTAACCTCCTTAGGAGGTGAACTTGGGCCACCATCTGTTTTCTTAGCATGGAATTTTCAATAGTCAAAAGAAAAAACAGTTGCTTTTAGTAAAGAGTCTGATAATGATACTGTTCGCTTCCCAACTCAATTACAAAGCATTTGTATTCTATATAGTGGCTTTCCACTTGAATGGAACTGTTCTTTTAATCAGTCTAAGATAATTCTGCTCAAATGTAGATTCTCAACTGGAGTCTTTGGAAGCCAAGCATTGCTTGTATAAATGCTGTTAACTCTGCTCATGGCAACATGACTTATTGTTTGGGTTAATATAGCCATCTTGACCGATGGATTCCCAGAAATACCAAACTCAAATAGGCTTCTGAACATACTGGAAATGGATTATTTGACTTAATTGAATAGTTTGTTTGCAATTCAGTTGATAGACATATCAGTTTACAAATGAAAGAAAACAGTTGTCAAAGTTTTTCAGATGGGAAAATATGTTTTTTAACAATCCACTTCATACAGAAAAATGTACAATTGGAGATGTTAAGAAGCATGCCCTAATATACGGGAACAAATTCTTATTGATACTTGGAGTCATTAAAAGAATAAGCTGAGTAGACATCATTTAATTTGCTCTTTTGTGATGGTTACTTCATATTTCTGTAATTTTTAGAAAAATCTTTTTATCTATTCCCAATAGAAAACTGGTAAATTAATGTAATGGAAGAGTTGGTACCAAATAATAGTCAAGTGTCCATTTCCGCAGGGCCATTTATTTATGGATAGGTACATGAGTTCTCCCATAATCCTGCTATACAATTGTTATACATACATGTTCAGGGCATATTTCTGTATTCCTACCTGAAGAGTTGATCTTGTGTTGGTGGTTCAAAACATCAGAACATTTGTAATCCAGGTAATAAAGCTAATCTTGCTTTTTCAAAACTCCAGAGGGACCATTAGATTTGCTGAAGGCCACATTCTAATAAAAAGTTGAGAACCAGCTCAGTCTACATCCCTTTCAATAACTTGAAACAATAGATCTGCTTAAAACAGAGACCCTCATGACCATAGCAATGCTTAGACATGTTTGCAAAGCATATGTTAAATAATTCTGAATTAGTTTGGGGAATTTCTCTCTCAACATGTCCGGAGAATTTGTCAGTTGCTTCGTTGTCCTGCCAATGGATGTCAGCAACTCTGAGGAGATCCTAACACTTGTGGGTAGAAAAAGACTTCAGTTCTACCAAATTATGCACTGATGTAGTGGAGTTAACTTACAGATGATAATTTTATCCTTGAATATCGTTATCCAAGCCTGACTTAAATAAGGTATACAAAACTGATAAACATCATTTTCATAACATCGTACACAATACTAACATCGCTTTCATATTTTACACATGTGCTCCATCTAAATAATGATTGATTTCCAAGCCAAAATGTTGCCTGGACTTGTCTTAGGATAAAGAAAAACATTCAATTCAATTGTATTTCTCATTACCTTATTTTTCATCATGATGGGGTATGTGTGTTTTATGTGCATCAACTTACAAGGAGCATAATTTTAGTAAAATAGAATGAAAAAGGCTGATTGTTACTGTTGGTATAAGCTTCTTTGACATGGAGTTTTAAAAATCAAATCAGATTCTTCACAAATTGTCAAAGGAGCTCTGTTACAAGCATCTGCTCACGCCAAACAGATGGTTGTTACCAGCAACCAGCTTGTTCGAGTCTACATCATAAACAGCAGCAGTTTATCATTATACAGTAAACAAATGTACCACATGCAATAAATGGGCAACTGACTGTAGAGACTCTCTTGCCAGAGACAGTGAGTTAAACTTTTTTCACCAATGTGACAGCTCCACAGCCTGTAAATGTTGCAGTTGGGAGTAGGTGCAACATACTCCTGGTGAGCCCTCATTAACATTTATGGCAGGGAAATCAAGGAGAACCTGTTTCTTCCAGTTTTCCATCTTTAAATCACTTGCCCTGAATTGGCTGGCATTTTCTGGCCCTTAACCACAATCCACCTGTCAAGTCCTGAGCATTGTTCCTTCTAAGCTACGTGGATGTATGGCAATCATGATAGGGTTGTGCAGGGAACAAACAGGCTGTGCCCACAAGCAACATTCCTTTTAAGAGGCACACATGTAGGCCATACTGCAATCTTAAAGAGACAGTGCAGTGCAACAAGCCAGCTACCCCAGAGAGCAGTGAAAGCTAGGCCATTGAATATATTCAAGGCTAAGTTAGACAGATTTTTGATTTATACAGGGAGTCAAGGGCTATGAGGCAGAGACAGGAAAGTGAAGTTGTGGTTCTGATCGGATCAGCCATGATCATGGTGAATGCTGAAGCAGGCTCGAGAGGCTGAATGCCCAGCTTTGGCTCTTGTTTCTTCTGTTCTTAATGCACAACAAACAGAAATTAGAAAGAACATTGGTCCTTAGTACCCTTATTTAAATAAATGATCAACAGTGTTGTAAGTCCGTATTTCCTGCATTTACTATTGCAATACATTTGTGGTAACTTAGACTGTGATCTATAAGGGCACAGCTCTTACCAGGATCTCTGAGGCAGGTAGAAGTAAGGAGCTTTTGAGCCTGAAGAGGTTTATTAGTCATTCCTGAAGTTGGGAAACAATTTTGCTCCATTTAAAATAAAAAATCCAGACTTTCTTACGGCCTCTGATGGGGTGAAACAACTGGCAGATTTACCCCACCCTCCAAGTGAGGGCTTTTCACAAGGAAATATGGACTACCTTTGTAAGCCATTAATAAGGCAGGATTTAAAGAGAATGCAACCTACCAAATACCCTTCCCCACATCATTGATTATATAGGCAGGGCAGTTCAACTGACAATATTACTGAGGAGGTATGTGTAAGAAGAATTTGTTTAATTAGAGGCAATAAGGCAGCTTTGTCATCTACTGCATGAGGACTCACAACCAGACTCATCTGTCTGCACTGCTGTCTATCTGTGCATTCAACCTGTCATTATCTTCCTCTTCATCATCATTCTCTTTATTTTCCTCATCAGCATCATTATTGATAAGGCGATAGTGGAGTTAATTTTCTGCTTCCAATTATGATCATTATGTTCCTCCTCCTGTCCTTCCCATTGATGGGGATCTGCAGGAAAGAAGGGTAGAAGCTAAGAATGGGGGAGGTTAAGGGTCATAAAAGAGGATGAAAACTGTGGAGCCTCACTGAGATGGCAGGGCAGCAATTTAGTTGTTCAGGCACTAACCTGGTACCAACAATAAGACATTGACCTCAATATATTCCACAGAAATAACAGAATGCTCCCCCACAGGCTGCATAGCCTTATCCTCATAAGGTGCAAGGTATTTAAAGATGGAAATCCCCCTCTGGTGGTCTGATTCTCACAAGCAAATCCACCCAGCTCACACATTCCTATGAACTAAGCGCTTACAGCAGAGTGCCCATTTAAATACTGCTTCTGTTGAGTCATCGCTCCTCAAGTCGGACACTTGTTGAAGCTTCTGACCAGTCCTGAGTAAGGGTCTTACACCTTCACTGTCAACTGATTGACTTCACTTTCCCCACAGGTGCTGATTTGCTGACTATTTCTTGCTTTCTTTGGCTTTACTCTTCCATTTCCAGCATCTGTAGTATTTAGATTTATGTTAACAGGGCCACAAGGATCTGATTCTTGAAAAGTGCATAAATAATTATTTTTTCTTGTTTTATGTCACTGTATTGTCTTCTACAACATACACAAGTGGAGGTTAGAAGAAGGGAGATTGAAAATGATAAGATATTTCTGTGAAGGCTGATATGTTTGTTGTTTTACATGTGCCTGGCTCTGTCTTCCTACATCTTAGAAATCAGTTCTTTTTGTGAGCAGGTCACCTAAACAAACACTGATCATACAAGTTAATTCGGAAGAAGATGCTAAAGTCTGCTCAATTAGGGTCAGCCATTCTATTCAATTTTCTTAGCTGGTGTCCGTCTCCACGGGTTGATTTCTAGTTTTATTTTAATGCTGAAGCTCTCTTTTTCTGTCGTCTGTGATATGTTCAAAATCACCCAACCAGCAGTGAAATCACAATGAAACCCATCCCTCTGATTATATCAAAAACAAAAACAGAATTACCTGGAAAAACTCAGCAGGTCTGGCAGCATCGGCGGAGAAGAAAAGAGTTGACGTTTCGAGTCCTCGTGACCCTTCGGCAGAACTGAGTGAACAGTTCTGCCGAAGGGTCACGAGGACTCGAAACGTCAACTCTTTTCTTCTCCGCCGATGCTGCCAGACCTGCTGAGTTTTTCCAGGTAATTCTGTTTTTGTTTTGGATTTCCAGCATCCGCAGTAGTTTTTTGTTTTTACCTCTGATTATATCACTGGCTCTGGATGCCAGTAGTAAAGGGCCAGTAACAAGGATGGTAGAACTTCCGGGGCATAGTGATCAATCGGCAATGAGGAAGCTATAACAGAAGCCTATTTTGAAAAGATTCTTATACTTTGTATTTTAATGTTTCTAAAAATACACCTGTAAACAGCCCCACTTAAAAAACAAGACAGGAAGTACGTGAATGTGTAAACAAAATGGAGCTTGTTTCCTATTCTGATCAAACCAGGTTTGGGCAATGTGCTTTGTGAGCATTTCCAATCTTGTTACAGAATACCTGAAATCATTCTACCATCATATAGTTTTGCAAAGTATCCCGATGTATAATACAGAAAGAACATAAATAAATGATTAGATATGATTTTCACTGTGACTGTTAATCAAGTAAAAAATGGTTACCACCTTTTCAGTAGAGATAAACTTTTCTTAATGAAAAAATTTAATGTTCAAGCACCCAAGCTGTTCAAGGGGTTGATGCCATGGCAATTCTAAATGCAGGTTTAATTTGTTTATATTGTTAACTTGGCCACTGCAGTAGTCACAATAAATAGAAATCTCTTCCTTCTGAGACAAGAACAGTCTGCATGAGATACTCGATAAAGAGAGTAGTTCTTTCTAAACAGTGCTATCCAGTAACATGAGCCTGAAGATCTGGTGTTTGACTAGTAATCAAGAGGTTGTGAGCTCGAGTGCTGAGCTATTAAATATTCAGAGGAGCTCACTGCCTGTATTGGCCAAGCTCACCATTTTTTAGCCTCGCCACTAGACCAGCTTAAAGGAGGAATGGTTATTTTTTTAATGGAAACTGATATTACCAACATCTTCAAGCTTGAATTATAGTACATGCAGGGCAGTTGCAGAATAGCGCTGCTATTCATTGAGGGACTAGTGGCATAGTTCATCCTGCAATTCTTCATCCTGCAATTCTGCTGCGTGAGGATTTGTGAAGGTATTGTGGAGTTGGAATAAAATGGGAAAAAGGAGTTGGAAACAAAACGCACCAAGCAATAATGAAACATATGTCAAATGCATTAACTCTAATGTCAAACAAATTACAATGTTCAGTTTTATAGAAGTTATTATTGATAAACAATTTAGTTGCATGAAGGAATAGATTAATTACACTGAAGTAAAATCAGACAGCTTTTCTAATACCATTTCATTTTAACGTTACAGATACAACTCACCAGGCCCGCTCTGGATCTGCTCGACAGTATTACACAGTTCCACCTAGCAGTCATGAACGGAGAGCACATCCAAACATCGCTGAGCCTCCTAGGTTTCATTCGCAGGCCAAAGGCAAAAATGTCCGTCTCGACTCGCATTTCAAAAAAGCTACCCGGAAAAACAGTTTCTGTAATGGTGTAACCTTCAGCAACCGTCCAGTTCACCTTTATGAAAAAGTGCGATTACGGTTATCAGTGGTACTTCATGGGTGGAGCGGTGCTTTACGGTTTGGTTTTACAAGTCATGATCCCTCACTGATGAGCTCTGCAGACATCCCAAAGTATGCATGCCCTGACTTGGTAACCAGGCCTGGCTACTGGGCCAAAGCATTACCTGAAAGATTCGCTCTGAAGGACAATGTCCTTGCTTTCTGGGTGGACAGACATGGACGAGTATTTTACAATGTGAACGATGAAGACCCTGTTCTTTTCCAGTGTGGCATTAATGTTTCAGGACCACTATGGGCGTTGATTGACATTTATGGAATTACACAGGAGGTCCAAATGCTTGGTAAGTATTCCAGTGGTAAAAATAAAATCTCCACTAATTCTATTGAAGAGCCAGTTTGAGTTATCTGGGATAATTGTTAAAATACTCATACCCTAACAAATCTAGGTTGCCTATTATTTGAGCCCACCCTCATTTGTCACTGCTGAGATGAAGCTTTGTAATTTATAAGGCATGACCAACAATCTGGAAAATGAAGAAGGAAATATTGATGCAGTTTGCTTGCAAGTATGCCATATCAGTGTTAGAATGACTTGGTAATTTTTGTGAAATAGCCGATAATCTCTATTTCCAATCAGTAAGATCAGTTTAATCTTTGGCTGTTTCTTTTTATAGAGTCAAAAGATCATTTGCCAATGATAATGCAACCTTCAGTAACCTTTTGATTAGACATGATTTTGGGAAAAAAATGTCAGTAACAACTGGTCAAAATTTGAGGCTTCAGGTTAAGCGTTTGTCCAGAGGCAGTGTAAAGATCTGCGAGATCATATTGTGTCCCATCTCATAGGCATCAAACTAGACATTTTATTTTTAGCCATATAAATACTGTGGCTACAAGAGCAGGTCAGAGGCTAGGAATCCTGCGGCGAGTAACTCACCTCCTGACTCCCCAAAGCCTGTCCACCATATACAAGGCACAAGTCAGGAGTGTGATGGAATACTCCCCACTTGCCTGGATGAGTGCGGCTTCAACAACACTCTGGAAGCTTGACACCATCCAGTTTAAAGCAGCAAGCTTGATTGGCACCCCATCCACAAACATTCACTTCCTCCACCACCGATGCAAGGTAGCAGCAGTTTATACCACCTACAAGATGCACTGCAGGTACTCACCAAGGCTCCTTAGACAGCACCTTCCAAACCCACGACCACTACCATTTGGAAGAACAAGGGCAGCAGATAGATGGGAACACCACCGCCTGGAAGTTCCCCTCCAAGCCACCCGCCATCCTGACTTTTCCCCCATGTGTGAATCACATCTTGCCCCCTTTACACCCTCCCCACCGCTGGCAAAATTCCTGTCGGAAATGGGGACAGGATTTCTGGATCCAGGGTCCCTGTGTCATTCTGGATAAGGCACGGAGTCTCTACGACTCTGAAAATCCGGGCATTTGGCTGTCTTCACTGTAGAAACACAAAAATACTTGAAAATCAAGATAAAAGGGAGGGAGGAGCTTAAAACAATGACAAGCACTAGGGAAAAAAGCATTGGGAAAACTATTAGAACTAAAGACAGACAAGCCCCCTGGACAGGAGCGGGCTTACAGTTAGTGGGGCCCTGTGCTCAGCTTCATTTTTGGGCCCTCCCCACCCCACCCCTCCCAATCCGCCACCCCGAACACAGCCTAAAACTATGGGGCACCGGCTATTTCACCGGCTTTTCACAGTCACATAACTACTTCTGTGCACTTTAGTTCTCACCACTCAATCGAAAACTTTAGTGCCTCTAATGAGAAGATACAACTTAAAACATGTATGCAAATGAGCATTGCTTTGCTCCTGTGGCACAATCGGTTAGCACATGGTACATTAATGGCAGGATTGAGGCATGTGTAATACTGAGGTTGTGAGTCAAGCCAAACCTAGAGGGACTTCTGTTGAGCAGCTCAAGTTTTGAAAAACATGTATAAGAATTTTCCCCCCGTTGTGGGGGGGAAGTGCAGGAGGGGGCATGTGCAGGCGCGCCTCCGATCGGCGCCCCCAATTGGGGGGCGTGTCGCCATTTTACATGGACAGGCCAATTAAAGCCCGCCCAGCGTGAGTGCACTCATCTCCTGAGGCTAAGTGCTGCCTCAGGGAGATCGGCACCAAATTTAAAAATCGTAAAGGTGCACAAACAAAATTTCCCTGCCATGTCCCCTCATGTGACACTGTCACGTGAGTTGGGACATGTCCATCATTTTAAATCTAGCCTTTATTAAATTTTTTAAAACCCTCATGAAACCTCATCCCGCCCGTGGATGAGGTTTCATGCTTTTTCTGAAGCCCGCCAGGGTTAAGGTTGGACGGGCAGATCCATTAATTATAACAATTGCTTTTTAAATGGCCTCAATTGGCCGTTGACAGGTCGGCGGGTGCACAACTGATTCAGCTGCACCCCTGCCGACCTGAAAATTGAAATGACGCGGAGTGACATTGGAAGTTCCGCTCGACATCATCTGGCGTCATTTTACACGTCGGCGAGCGGGCCCCACCCCCCCACTCGCCGACCTAAAGATCCTGGCCATGAGCTTTCGACTGGCTGTGGAACAGGACACAGTGCAATCTTGAGAAATAAAATCATTTAATTTTAAGGGACCAATTTCTGTAGATTGAGAACCGATCTATCTAGGTTAAATGTCTCAAGTATCAACATAAATGCTGCAAATACTCAGCAGATGAAGCAGCTTCTGTGGAGAGAGAAACAAAGGTGATGATCCTTCTGGCATCGCTGATTCCGCACTGTTTGTTTTATCTTGGTATTGACTCTTCAGCTTGTTCAATTTGTTGCCAATTTCTCAGATTGAAAGAAGTCACAGCAATGATTACTATAATCTAAACCATCTGATGATTATCGGTAACGTAAGATGTTTTGAATCGGGTAAATATTCAGGATAGAAATTAAAGTCCATGGTTAAGCTCAATCTTATAAAATAATTAATTTATAACCGACCTCACCTCACAGCTTATTTATTTCCCTTTAAAATGCACCAATATATGAAGTAGGTAATAGAATTGTCGAAGTACATTAGGCGGAGTGGGCAGGAGGCGGGGGTCATCATGTAGTTTCCTGACTAGCACTCTCCAGGTCAATTTAACCTGTGACTCTTTCGATCTCTCTCCCCATCTTTATGCTGGAGTTTTTAAAAGAAAGACTGAAATGTAATAATGCTTTGAGACATCTGGTGGTCTTGAACAATGACAGTACAGCCAATAAAGTACTGTTGAGTTGCAGTCACTGTTGCACATAGGAAGCTCCCACAAACAACACATGAACCATATCAGATAACCTGCTTTTGTGACACTGGGGGATGGATAGCTGGACAGCAGGGAAAAGTCCCCTGCTCTTACAGCAAACAGTGCCAGTCTGAACCCCCATTAACATATGTCAAAAAGGCCTGAAACTTCAAGAAAATATCAAAACCACTCACTCCCTTTTACGCCCAGCTCCCTCTGAATGGAATGGAATCCCCACTGCCTCTTGCACCGTCCCCCCGTTGTCCTCCCCCAGTCATTGTCCAGTTCAACTCATATCACCAGTCAGTTTTTGCAATATTCAGGCTTTTTTTCCCTGCTGCTGTACTGCCTACAATGAGAGGGGTTATTATGCAGTAAAATGAATGTGCTGTGCATCCAGGTCGTTTCTCTCTCTCCCCCGCCCCTCTCATTTTATAACCTCTGTTGAAAACTAACCGCCCAGCAATGCCTCTGAAAGCTGGAACTGTGTCACCATCCCTCTCCCTGGAACCCTGTTGTATTCATTGTACTCCCCCTACACGACTGAAACCTGCAGCGCTTTGGCGAATGCAGCCCGCACATTATAACCAAGCAAGCACAGAAGGGTAATTCTAAAAGCCGCAAGAGATGGCATTATTACACAGACATCACTAGAGAGTGTCTCCCGTCTCTCAGATCTCAGCCATCCATCCACATTGCCTGAAGCACGCAGCGGCTGCTTACCCCGAATCCTCCTTCCCCCATCCCACTCTTCCCCTCCCTCCCCTTTGCTCTAACCACATCAAGCTTGAAAAATGCGTAATGATTTGTTTTAGTGTCTTCAGAGGGGGGAAACTGCCAGGAGATATTTTGTACACAGCCGAGTAGACAGTTTAATGTCTCAGCTAAATGGCGGCACTTCCAACAGTTCAGCATTCACTCATCAATTTGGGGCCCCTCTGTTGTTTGGGGGCCCCGTACCACAACACGGTGTGTTTTATTGTAAATCCGTCCCTGCCCCTGAACCTGATGGCCTACATCCTAGGGTCTTAAAAGAAGTGGCTACAGACATGAACAAAAACAAAAATACCCGGAGAAAGTCAGCAGGTCTGACAGCATCTGCGGAGAGGGATGCAGTTGACGTTTCGAGTCCATATGACCCTTCATCAGAACTAAGACATATAGAAATGAGATGAAATATAAGCTGGTAGAAGGGGGTGGGACAAGAGAGCTCGATAGGGGGCCAGTGATAGGTGGAGGCCAAGAAGAGACTGCCAAAGATGTCATAGACAAAAGGACAAAGGGGTGTTGACGGTGGTGATATTATCTAAAGGATGTGCTAATGGGGACATTAAGGGAAACAAGCTAGTGGCAGATGGCCCTAGTACAGGTGGGGTGAGGGGAAGGGATCCAAATGGGCTAAAGGGTAGAGATGAAACAATAGATCGAAATAAATTTAAAAATAGGAAGGAAAAGAAAAATATATAGTTGTAAAAAAATTATAAATTATTGGAAAAGAGGGGGATCGGAAAGGGGGTGGGGATAGAGGAGAGAGTTCATGATCTGAAATTGATGAACTCAATATTAAGTCCGGAAGACCGTAAAGTACCTAGTCGGAAGATGAGGTGCTGTTCCTCCAGTTTGCGTTGAGCTTCCCTGGAACAATGCAGCAGGCCAAGGACGGACATGTGGGCATGAGAGCAGGGTGGTGTGTTGAAATGGCAAGCGACAGGGAGGTCTGGGTCATGCTTGCGGACAGACCGAAGATGTTCCACAAAGCGGTCACCCAGTCTGCATTTGGTCTCCACAATGTTGAGGAGACCACATTGGGAGCAGTGAATGCAGTAGACTAAATTGAGGGAAGTGCAAGTGAAGCGCAGCTTCACTTGAAAGGGGTGTTTGGGCCCTTGGACAGTGAGGAGGGGGGAAGTAAAGGGGCAGGTGTTGCACCTTCTGCGGTTGCATGGGAAGGTGCCGTGGGAGGGGGTTGAGGTGTAGGGGGTGATGGGGGAGTGGACCAGGGTGTCCCGGAGGGAATGATCCCTGTGGAAAGCAGCCGGGGTGGGGGGGGGTGAAGGGAAGATGTGTTTGGTAGTGGCATCATTCCGGAGTTGGCAGAAAGGTTAGGTGCATTGATTGTGACCTTCCAAAATTCCTCGATACTGGAACAGACCCAACGGATTGGAAAATTGCAAATGTGACACTTCTATTCAAGAAAGGAGGGGGGCGGAAAGCAGAAAACTATAGGCCACCTAGACTAACATCTGCATTAGCAAAATGCAAGAAACCATTAATAAGGAGGCAATAACAGGACATTTAGAAAATCATAATACAATCAGGCAGAGTCGACATGGTTTTGTGAAAGGGAAATCATGTTTGACTTATTTATTAGAGCTCTTTGAGGAAGTAACAAGCAAGGTGGTTAAAGCGGAAATCTGAGGATGTGGTGTATTTAGATTTCCGAGAGGCATTCGATAAGGTGCCATGTCAAAGCTTACTTCACAAATTAAGAGCTCATGGTGCAGATGGTAACATGTTAGCATGGATAGAGAATTGGTTAGCTAACAGGAAGCAGAGAGCACGGTTAAATTTTCGAATTGGCATCCTGTTACTCATGGAGTGTTACAAGGCTCAGTGCTGGGGTCTCAACTATTTACAATCTATTTTAAAAACTCAGATGAAGGGACCGAATGTATGATAACTAAATTTGCTGATGACACAAAGATAGGTAGGGAAGTAATTTGTCATGAGAACATAAAGAGTCTACAAAGGGGTTTAGACAGGTTACATGAGTGGGCAAAAATTTGGCAGGTGGAATATAATGTGGGAAAATGAGAACGTGTCCACTTTGGCAGGAAGAATAGAAAAACAGTTATTATTTAAATTGAGAGAGTCTGCAGAACTCTGAGGTGTAGAGGGATCTGGGTGTCTTGGTACATGAATCACAAATAGTTAGTATGCAAGTACAACGAGCGATTAGGTAGGCAAATGGAATGTTGTCATTTATTTGCAAGGGGAAGTGAGTATTAAAGTAGGTAAGTGTTGCTACACTTGTACGGGGCATTGGTGACACCACATCTGGAGTACTGTGTACAGTTTTGGTCTCCTTACTTAAGAAAGGATATAATTGCATAGAGTCATAGAGGTCTACAGCACAGAAAAAGGCCCTTCGGCCCATCGAGTCTGCGTCAGTCAAACAAGTGCCTAACTATTCTAATCCCGTTTTCCAGCACTAGGCCCATAGCCTTGTATGCCATGGCATCGCAAGTGCACATCCAAATACTTCTTAAATGTTTTGAGGGTATCTGCCTCTACCACCCCTTCAGGCAGTGAGTTCCAGATTCCCACCGCCCTCTGGGTGAAAAAATTCTTCCTCACATCCCCTCTAAACCTTCTGCCCCTTACCTTAAATCTATGCCCCCCTGGTTATTGATCCCTCCACCAAGGGGAAAAGTTCCTTCCTGTCTACCCTATCTATGCCCCTCGTAATTTTATACACCTCAATCATGTCCCCCCTCCTCTGCTCCAGGGAAAATAACCCCAGTCTATCCAATCTCTCTCCTCATAACTAAAACTCTCCAGCCCAGCCAACATCCTGGTAAATCTCCTCTGCACTCTCTCTCGTGCAATCACATCCTTCCTATAATGCAGAATCCAGAACTGCCCACAATACTCTAGCTGTGGCCTAACCAGCGTTTTATACAGTTCCAGCATAACCCCTCCCTGCTGTTATAGTCTATGCCTCGGCTAATAAAGGCAAGTATCCCATATGCTTTCTTAGCCACCTTATCTACCTGTCCCGCTACCTTAAGGGACTGGTGGACATGCACACCAAGGTCCCTGTGATCCTTGGTACTTCCCAGGGTCCTACCATTCATCGTGTATTCCCGTACCTTGTTTGTCCTGTCCAAGTGCATCACCTCACACTTATCCGGATTAAATTCCATTTGCCACTGATCAGCACATCTGACCAGCCTGTCTATATTCTCCTGTAATCTAAGGCTATCCTCCTTGCTATTTACCACTCCACCAATTTTCGTGTCATCCGCGAACTTACTGAACAACCCTCCTACATTCAAATCTAAATCGTTTATATATACCACAAACAGCAAGGAACCCAACACCAATCCCTGTGGAACCCCACTGGATACAGGCATCCAGCCACAAAAACAACCCTCGACCATCACCCTCTGCTTCCTGCCACTTAGCCAATTCTGGATCCAATTTGCCAAATTGCCTTCGATCCCATGGGCTCTTACCTTCATTGTCAGTCTCCTATGCGGGACCTTATCAAAAGCCTTGCTGAAGTCCAAGTAGACTACGTCAAATGCAGTGCCCTTATCTACACACCTGGTCACCTCTTCGAAAAATTCAATCAAATTGGTCAGACAGACCTCACCTTAACAAAACCATGCTGACTGTCCTTGATTAATCCCTGCCTCTCCAAGTGTAGATTAATTCCGTGCCTCAGAATTGCTTCCAACAGTTTCCTCACCACTGAGGTTAGACTGACTGGCCTGTAGTTCCCTGGTTTATCCCTTCCTCCCTTCTTGAATAACGGTACCACACTGGCTGCCCTCCAGTCCTCTGGTACCTCTCCTGTGGCCAAAGAGGTATTGAAAATTATTACCAATGCCCCTGCTATCTCCTCCCTTGCCTCACTCAACAGCCTGGGATACATTTCATCCGGGCCTGGAGATTTATCAATTTTAAGCCTGCCAAGCCACTTAGAACCTCCTCCCTTTCTATGCTAATTTCTTCAATTATATCACAGTCCTTCTGCCTGATTTCCATACCCACGTCGTCCCTCTCACTTGTGAACGCTGACACAAAGTATTCATTTAGAACCCTACCTACGTCTTCTGGCTCCACACACAAATTACCATTACAGTCCTTAATGGGCCCTACTCTTTCCCCAGTTATCCTCTCACTCTTAACGTACTTGAAAAATAACTTTGGATTTTCCTTTATTTTACCTGCCAATGTCATTTCATGCCCCTATATTGCTCTCCTAATTTCCTTTTTACATTCCCCCCTACACATTCTATACTCCTCTACGGCTTCTGCTGTTTTGAGCCCTTAGTTTCTGCCATAAGCCTCTCTTTTTCTCTTTATCCAATCCTGTTTATCCCTCAACATCCAGGGTTCCCTGGATTTGTTGGTCCCACCCTTTATCTTTACTGGAATATGTTGGCCTTGTACTCTCCCTATTTCCTTCTTGAATGAGTCCCACTGCTCTGACGCAGATTTATCTAAAAGTAGCTGCTCCCAGTTCACTCTGGCCAAATCATATCTGATCTTATTAAAATCAGCCTTCCCCCAACTTAGAACTCTGATTTCTGGCCCATGCTTGTCCTTTTCCATAACAACTTTGAATCTAACGGAGTTATGATCACTATCTGCAAAACGCTCCCCCACTGATACCTCGACCACTTGCCCGGCTTCATTCCCTAAAATTAAGTCCAGGACTGCCCCTCTCTCTTGCAGGACCTTCTCCGTACTGGCTTAAAAAGCTCTCCTGGATGCATTTTAAGAATTCCGCTCCCTCTAAACCTATCACACTATGACTAACCCAGTTAATGTTGGGGAAGTTGAAATCCCCCACTATTACTGCCCTATTATTTTTACACTTCACTGAAAATTTGCCTACTGCTCTTCTATTTCTCTCTGACTGTTTGGGGGCAGTGGAAGCTGTTCACAGAAGGTCCCCTCGGCTGATTCCTGGAATGAAAGGGTTAGCTTATGAGGAAAGCTGAGCAGGTTGCGGTTATATCCATTAGAGTTTATAAGAATGAGAAGTGATGTTATTGAAACATATAGGATCCTGAGGGAAACTTGACAGGGTGGATGCTGAGAGGATGTTTTCCCTTGTGGAAGAGTGGAAACTAGGAGACACAGTTTAAAATTTAGAGGTCTCCCATCTAAGACTCAGATGAGGAGAATTTTTTTTCTTGCAGAGGGTCATTAGTCTGTGGAATTCTCTTCCCCAGAGAGAATGGAGGCTGGTCAATGAATATATTCAAGGCTGAGTTAGATAGATTTTTGATTGATAAGAGAGTAAAGGGTTATGGCTGGCAGGTGAGAGAGGTGGAGTTGAAGCCACAATCAGATGTTCTTGTGATGGGTACTCTGGAGCCAAGATACTCTGGAAATTGCGTCCTTTGCCTGGTTTTCCAGGACTGGACAGCTCCAGAACAGGCCTTTGTTGTCACTGTTGCTCCAGGTTGCTTCTTTTTGGCTGTGTCATTGGAGCGACATATTGAAGTATCCATGCCTCAGTCCCACTCTCCAAGAAGTCTGAATTGTTGATGCTGGTATCTTTAACCCCAGTGAAAAAGCTGACTCTTCTTGTGAACCGTTAAATTGGCAAATGGATGAAATCCTAATGTTTGGCATGTGTCCATGGGCAGAATTTAACCCTTGTCGGGTGGGCTCAGCTGGGTGGGCGGGGGTGATCAGGAAGCCGACTGCCGCTCGCTATCAATGCCGGAAGACGATTTCACGCTGGCGGGCCAGTTAAGGCCCGCCCAGTGTAAAATGCGAGTGGCAGCACTCAGCGCTGCCTCTGTGGGCGAGGGGAGGAGGGCGTGCAGGGTGAACATGAACTTCAGGCATGCACACGAGTGCTCACTTGCAAATGTCCCTGAGGCACAGAGCTGTCTCAGGGAGATGAAGAATTTTCAAAAAAAAAAATTGAAAAATATAATAAAACATGTCCCCTCTGTCACATGAGCAGGGACATGTTATTAATTAAATTTTAAACTTCTATTTTACTTTTATTTGCTTTAGGAAACTTCATGCTGCCCGTGGATGAGGTTTCCTAAAAAGTGCAAAGGCCGTTTGGCGTTTTTGCCTGCCCACCAACCGTAAGCTTGGATGGGCAGTGAAAAATTTAAGTTACTAACCTTGTTAATGGGCTTAACAGGCCTTTTAATTGTCGGCGGGCGCCCTGCCAACTCTGGCGTGCGCCCGCTGACCGAAATATCATTTTATGCTCAAGCAGGTTGGGTGCGCACCTGCCTGCCGAGCTGAAAATTTTGCCCCATGTGTCTATACCTCTTCAAAGCTGAGGTGGACCAGATTCAAAGGGCAGATTGTCAACCAACATTGCCTTCTGGTCACTGTGCCCTTACATTTAAGCAAGCTTGTTTAGATTGATGATTGAAGGTCACTTAACAGCATAGTCCCAATTTGTATGCTAGCTAATGACATTTCTGTGGAGTAAGTTGTCATTCAGAATTCTACTGCCACAACTAGAATGCTGCTGCTGAAATCTGCATGCTTTCAATCAGAAATCACTCTCCTTTTCATGGATATTCTAAATTTATCAGTTTTCACCCAGAAAATTTGCTTAATGGATAATGTGTGAGGTACAATGATGGAAGGGGTGGGGCCTGCCAAAAAAAACAGCAGCTGGGGCTATTGCTGAAGGTTGCTATACAATGAAGGCACTCTTTATGCTAAACTCAATCTGAATTCAATTTATAGTGAAGGAATACATCAAAAGAACTAAGCATTTCTCAAAATATTGATTTCACATTCAAATAAATTGCCAAAGTATTTATTGCCAAGCATAAAACATATGTCAAGTTTAATCAGATAACACAGCAACTGACATCACTTTTATAATTGCTGTCTGAAAATATACTTTGTTAGCTAGCAACAAATAGTAATTATTTTGCGACATTTTATGAAAGATGTGAAAGGTTATGTATTAGAAAAGCTTAACTGCAGTAGCTAGTTTTTCTTCACCCTAAAAAACTTGCTTGATTTCACCTTCTCACCTGTAGTTGGAATTTTAGAGAACATAAGCATCTAAATGGGCACCTACTCACTGGACTGCCAACCCCACACCAGACACTTTACAGCTCAGTGCAGAACCCCTTTTAAACCTATGTACATGTTGCAAACTATAGATGAAATGATTTCAGTACTTAAATTCCAAGAGTAGTATGCCAACAGTCATAACCATAAGAATGATATGCCTGGAAACTAGGGGTCATTTTGGATATTGGAACATCCTCTAAGATCACTTCATGAAACACCACTCTTGTAACAACGTTTCAAGAAGAGTCTGTTTCATTTTAAATTGTTCCTATTTTTAAGTGTACAGTTTAGATATGGTTCCAATTTCATGTGACTACTACCCTTATTTGCCACAGGATATTAGACCAGTAGGTAAATCCTCTCTGTTACATAAATTAAGAACTAATTAACCTCTATGGGATAACAAAGTG
Organism: Cetorhinus maximus; assembly: GCF_964194155.1. Lineage (NCBI taxonomy): Eukaryota > Metazoa > Chordata > Chondrichthyes > Lamniformes > Cetorhinidae > Cetorhinus > Cetorhinus maximus. Next base: position 82,619,297 of record NC_135888.1, on the reverse strand, counting down.
AATACAGATAATGCCTCTATACATAAGCAAATCACTGGCAAATACAGAGTAGAAACACATGTAGATCGCTGATTTGTGGTTGGAATCCCTAGTTTGATTGAAGGATATTCTGGATGAGTAGTTACATAACAAAATGTGGGAAAAATGAAGATAAAATGCACGAAGCCAGATAGATGGTTAATTGGCTACTACAGCCTGTAATCTTTGTGCTTTAATCATAGTATCCTTAACCTGGTAAACTCCCCAAAAGCATTCATTCAGGCCTGATCAGTGATTAGATTCAGAAGCTGCAGACTGTCTTGTATCCCACAAGAACCACTCAATGCTGCTCACATTCCATTCTATTCACTATTCGTTGCCATGTGAGAAACAGGACCTACAGTTGAAATAAGCAGGCGCTGCCTGCCTCTGTTGAAATGTCAGAAGACCTGTGTTTAACTGAATTAATGAATCTTCTCAGATCATTTTAAAATGCAGTGGTTGATGGCAGTTTGGTAATGCTATAGATTATTTTAAATGCAGTGGTTGTTGGCAGTTTGGTAATGCTGTAGATGGCCCTGCCTCTAACTGTGGCTAGCATGGCAATGCGTGTGTCACAAAGATTATCTGTTAACATAATGCAATTTGATTCTTAAATAAAACATGGTCTGCCACAATAGAGGTTAGAGGGGAAGGTTGTTTTATTCAATGCAAAAAAAAACTCTTAACAAATCCATATGGCTAGTACATATTTTGCACTGTTCAAAATAAGAGGAAAGAAAACTGATTTGCAGTTGAGGAAAATACAGGAAAAAGTTCCTCCCTTTTCCCACTTCATGATGTGGAGGAAACATCTGGAATCAAAATAGCACATCATTCCCAATGTATTTGCATGTCCGGACATCAGCATGTCCTCTCCTTGGGGACAAATTAAGTTGACAATTAATTGTTGCATTTGTGACTTTTTAATTTTTTAATGGAAGGGACTTTCCACTCGTAGCTGAATACATCAATGACTATCCATTTTAAAATGAAACCGCATAACCAATGGGCAAGTGATTTGGTAGGCAAATGGAATGTTGTTGTTTATTGCAAGGGGAATGGAATATAAAATTAGGGAAGTTTTGCTACAGTTCTACAGAGTGTTGGTGAGACCACATCTGGAGGACAGTGTGCAGTTTTTGTCTCCTTATTTTAGAAAGGATATAATTGCATTAGAAGCAGTGCAGAGGAAGTTCACTTGACTGATTCCTTGGATGGAAGGGGGTTGTCTTATGAGGAAAGGTTGGACAAGTTGGACCTGTATCCATTGGAGTTTAGAGAATGAGAGGCAACCTTATTGAACCATACAAGATTGTGAGGGCACTTGTCAGTTGGATGCTGGAAGGATGTTTCCCTTTACGGGGGAGACTAGAACAAGGGGATACAGTTTAAAAATAAGGGGTCTCCTACTTAAGATGGAGATGAGGAGAATGTTTTTCTCTCAAAGTGTCATTAGTCTGTGGAATTCTTTTCCCAGAGAGCAGTAGAGGCTGTGTCATTGAACATTTTTGAAGCTGAGTTAGATAGATTCTTGACTGACAAGGGAATCAAAGGGTCTAGGAGGGTGGACAGGAAAGTAGAGGCCACAATCAGATCACCATGATTTTATCAAATGGTAGAGTATGCTCAAAGGGTCAAATGGCCTACTCCTGCTCCTAATCCATTTGTTCGTTTGTATGTATATTCGTACATACGGGTGCACTAGTAGGCATTCCCACTTGGAATACAACATAACTTGGAGAATGAGCAAAAGGCACGCAAAGCAGGACAAGGTGCTGGAAAGTGAGGTGGAACAGGGCTCTAGTTGGGAGGCCATATCCTCCCAGGATGTTCAGGGAGCCCTTCCCCTACCTGAATCTCAGCAAATAAAAATTTGTTCATGTTTTAGTAAAGGTGTCCTAACTGAAATCCACCACTTGCTACAGCCACACTGAAACCTCAGAGCAGGGAAAGGACCTCAGTGGTTGTGACGCTGACAATTAACTTTTATGTATTTGACTCCTGCCAGGCTGGAGCTGGATATATTTGCAACATTTTGCAGTTTGCCGTTCATAATTGTGTAAGGGAAGACACTGAGTTAACTGCATGTCCAGAGAGAAGCAGGCAGAGTAAGCATGTGGCTTTGCTGGATTGCAGGTTGTGAGCTTCCAATATTCCATGGATTCTGGAATGATCCCAGTGAATTGGAAGGTGGCAAATGTAACAACACTATTCAAGAAAATAGGGAGAGAAAATGGGGAACTACAGGCCAGTTGGCCCGGAAACAGTATTCAGTAAAATGCTGGAATCTATTAGTAAGGGGTAACAGTGCCCTTAAAAAATCATAATATGATTAGACAGATTCAGTATAGGTTTATCAAAAGGAAATCATGTTTGACAAATCTATTAGTACTTTTTTGAGGATATAAGTAGCAGCATACCAGGAACCAGCGGATGTGGTAACTTTAAATTTGTAAAAGGCCATTAAGGCTGTTGCATAAAATAAGGGCTCATGCTATTGAGGTTAAAATATTACCATGGACAGACGATTTTTAAAAATTCTTTCATGGCATTTGGGTGTTATTGCCAAAGCCAGCATTTGTTGCCCATCACTAATTGCCTTTGAACTGAGTGGCCTGCTCAGCCATTTCAGAGAGCAGTTAAGTGTCAACTATATTGCTGTGGGTCTGGAGTCACATGTAGGTCAGACCAAATAAGGATGACAGATTTCCTTCCCTAAAGAACAGGAAGCCAAAAGAATATATTAGTCATTTTGAGATCAGCAGGTTGTGATTAATGTGGTGCTGGAAGGATAAGTGCTGGTGCCTCAGCTATTTGCAATTTATATCAATGATTTAGATGAAGGAACCAAGTGTAATGTATCCAAGTTTGCTGATGAAATAAAGCTAGGTGAGAAAGTAAGCTGTGAGGAGGACATGAGCAGTTTACAAAGGATAAAGCCAGGTTAAGTGAGTGGGTAAGAAGGTAGCAGATGGAGTATAATGTGGGAAAATGTGAGATTATTTACTTTGGTAGGAATGGAAAAGCAATTCTTTTTAAAGTGTGAGAATCTATTAAATATTGGTGTCCAGAGGGATTTGGGTGTCCTTGTAAATGAAACACAAAAAGCTAACATGCAGGTACAGGATCATACATTGAGCTTTATTGAAAGAGGGTTTGAGTACAAGAGTAAGGAAGTTTTTCTGCAATTATACAGAGCTTTGTTAAGACCACACCTGGAGTACTCTGGACAGTTTTGGTTTTCATACCTAAGGAAGAATAGGCACACTTCCTTTAGAGAGGATGCAATGAAAGTTCACTAGATTGATTCCTGGGATGAGAGGGTTGATCTATGAGAAGAGGTTGAGTAGAATGGGCCTATATTCTACGGCACTCAGAAAAGTGAGAGGTGATCTCATGGAAAGATGTAAGATTCTGAGAACGATTGACAGTGTAGATGCTGAGAGGTTGTTTCCCTTAGCAGGAGAGTCTAGAACCAGTCTCGGGATTAAGAAATGCTCATGTAGGACTGAGATAAGGAGAAATTTCTTCACTCAGAAGGTTGTGAATCTTAGTAATTCTCTACCCCAGAGTGCTGTGGATGTTTAGTTGTTAAATATATTTATGGTTGAGGTAGACAGATTTTTGGTTCCTCAGGGAATCAAGGAATAGGAGTGAGCAGGAAAGTGGAATTGAGGCTGAAGGTTAGTCATGCCCTTGTTGAATAGTGGAACAGGATCGAGGGGCAGTAGGACCTACTCTTACTCTTACTTCTTATTATCTTACATTTCCCTTGATGCAGGATCTGATTGATTACACACACGCGGCGCTTTGCAGGAGCTCCACGTCAACTCTGTCCTATATGGCAAGCGACTGGGATTCCAATCCCTCGATCCAGCAGGCGTGTGATCATAGGCAAAGAGTCATGCAGGTCGTTGCCTGTTATCCTGGCAGTGGTTATGATGCCTTCATTCTTCAGCAGCCCACTGTACCAGCTGCATTTGGGCCACCACAGCAAACCAAAGGGTGGCTACTGGGTGACAAGGCCTAATCACTGACGACAAACCACACACACGTAGTTTGTATACAATGAAAGCCATGCTGCCACACAAAATGTGATAGAGCAGAGCATTAGCTTGCTGAAATATTATTTCTGTTGCCTGGAGCACACTGGAGAAACTTTGCCATACTTGGCAGAGGGGGTGTCAAGCTTCATCACAGCCTGCTGCATGCAATACAGCCTCATCATCATGAGGGCAGCCCTTGCTACCAGCTACATGGTGAAATACTCAAGAGAAGAAGCATAAAGAGAAGGAGGAGAGGGAAGAAGGAGGGAGGAGGCAACCTAGACAATCCTTTCTGCCCAGGCTGTCTGTGGAAAATTCATGTGCGTGTGTGATACCAGTAACTGTACCCCAGTTCCCCATTCACCAGCAGTCTCACGCCTTCCCTTCCATCTATTATTGACCATCATAGAGTTTGCTTGGCCACAATGCAAAAATAAAGCCAGCACAAATTAACCTTCCAAGCCAAATTTATAAACCAAACCATTGCACATTGCTTACAAATGTCAACTAGTCACTTCTGAGCATTCGGCTGTCCCAGTGCTCCGATGCAGTTACCCAGTGTTTGCGGTGTGACTGATAGAATGCTGCTGACTTTCAGTGGGGGAGACTGCAGACATCTTTGGAGGACAATTCCAAGTAGCTCTCAGCTTAGAAGGTCTCACTTTGGGTGCACGATCTCAGCAGGGGCAGAAGTCTGGATTGGCTGCCTGACAATTAGCAGCAGGGGCACTGACAGTTGGCAGGCATTGGAGGACGAATGTTGTCTTCCTCCCTGAGAGAGGACAGCAGGTTCATGGTCCATAGAGCCACTGCCTCTCCCTTGGACTGGTGTTTCAGCAATCCTAGTAATTTGTTGGAGGACATATTACCGGACAGCTGTGAAACCATGCAAGCCCTTGTACACACTTGAACCTGCAGCCGTGATGGTAAGAGCTTGAGCTTGCAACGCAGCAAGCTGACCTGGCTTGAATTTAGTTTGAGCTTCTGTTGGAAGCTGCTTCTGCTGCAATGCTAGCTGAGACGCTGGCCATCAGACACTGCGTCATGTTTAGGTCCATAGGTGTGCGAATGTAGTTGGCCACCATTTTCATGCTGGAAGGGATGGGATCTATGTTGGTCAAAGCCCAGTGCCACATTGGTGCTGGACTCCTCCATGCTCCTTGGCATTGAACTCAGCCTTTCTGTGTATATCCATCCGTATTCTTCTGTAGGCTGTACCATCAAAGAACTCATCTGAATCCTCTGCAGCAGACCCTCTGTGTGACCTTGCCCTCCAGGGATCTGGCACCTCTGCTATTCTTGCCTCCTGCCCTGACTGCAGGCGACTCATGACCACTGACCCACCACATGCCGATCTCACCTCTATACTATTCTCTAAATTACAGCCAGTATCAATAGCTGAGGTTTTGGCTGTGAGCATGAAATCAAGTGATGGTGCATCTGCATCATCACTCTCTCTTGTCACTGTGTCTTGCATTGCCACACCAGGTTGCATTTCTTGGGCATCTGAAAAGAGAAAAGCACAAGGGTAAGGGTGGGGTAGCGCAGTAGTTGGATGCTCACACCAACTGCAGCTTACAAATCAGAAGCATGTGTAGAATGACGGAGAGGCAGAATGTGAGAAGGAGAGTTGGACATGAGGACAGGGTCAACCTGTATGGCTACAGTACCTCTGCGGTTCATGGTCTTAGCAACGGGTGCCTCAGTTAATGGCTAGCACCTTCTCCCCCATGGGCATCAGTCTATGCAGGCATGCCTGTCTCCCTCCAGTTAGCTCCTACTGCCTCCAGTTGTACGCAACCATGCCCTGCAGGAAAGAGAGAAGTGTGCCAACGAGTTTTGTGCAATCCATTTGGGTGATGTGGCTGCCGAGGTTGAATAACTAGCAACATGTTCAAACTGTGGGTCTGAGATTGGCAGCAGTGCTAATTATATGAGGGTGCATTGGAGCATATGAATGCCAGGTACTGATTGATAGAGATCGTTGGGAGGTGATTGATAGGGGTGTGGTGAATTAAGCAGTGGCTGAGTCTCGTGGTGCAGTTGATACTATATGACATTTGAAGATACATTCTCTGACCTTGAATACTTGTGTGAGGTCATCAAACTTCTTGTGTCTCTACTTCCAGATCCTCGGGGCTGGACTTTGACCTACATGACATTGACCTACGTGGCAATCCACTCCTTACTGACTTTTGGTTGTGTGTCTGGAAGGTCACCCTATTTCCCCTGTAGATACAGGACCTCTATTTTCCTTTTCACCACTTTCACCAAGGCTTCCAGTCTGAAAACCTTGGAGCCTGTTCTGTCCCATGTTGTGTCGGTTCAGAATCAATTGTAGAATGGCTTCCAGCACCTGATCCATCCCCAGTGTGGCTCCCATTTATGAGGTTCAAGCTTTAAGTAGTGCAGGCTAGCTTTAACTCATGCTAGCCTCTCAGCATTTTGGGGCTCTGCTGAGGCCAGCAGCTGTCTGCTCACTGCAATTGTGTTCATCAGCAGGCAGTACAAAGTTGGCATGCTGCCTGCATCACATTGAACATACGCAGGTTTGTGCATGGTGATTCCTTCACCTGTTTTCAGGAGCTATCGAATTTAGCCGCCGATGCTTCTAGTTAACAGAAATAGATGAAGAATTGAGCTTAATCCAAATGGATTTAGTCCCTGCTAGAAATGCCTTGTATAACATTTTAGTCTAAGTCATTCAGTATATGAACAATAGTGATGGCCCATGTATACTAAATGACTAAAAGCCTGCCTATGAAGCAAGTTGTTGGCGTACTCCTTAGGCAGCTTCATCAATTCAGCTCAATTTGGGCAGATAACTTGATACAGGAAGCTCAACTGAGGCTGCAAATTCCAATTCTACCAAGCATGTTGTAATATATTCTGTATGGTTGCTGCAACAAAGCTTGGATTTCTTACTCAGTACAGCTATGAAAAGCACTCTAAAAAGTGCCATAATCTTACAACCGCCCACGCCTGTCAGATCAGCTTTCGCAGACAACTGAAATTATGGTAATGGTAAAACTAATAACTATTTCCTCATAAAAACTTGTAGTTCAATTATTGTTCTTAAGAAGCCTTTTCAGAACAATTGACTATTAATGATGGTAACTCAGTAACATGGGCTGCAGCACTAATCAAAGAAAAGCCTTAATAACCAAGGGTGTGAGAATAAAGTTTAGTTCAAGGAACTTTATAAAATCATTGGAATGGTTGTAGGGCCGAGTTTCCATTCAAATTAATGGCTTGTTTAGTGTCACTTGTAGTAAACTTCCCAAATGTAAAAACACACATCTTTTTTGTTGGCTGATTTTCGGGGATTTGGCCAAGGACTGTCCAACAAGATCCAGGACACAGAAATCATGCAACTTTCTCCCTCCCCCTCCAACCTAAACAATGCAAAGGACCGCCCATGTCATATATGCTACTGCTTTATTTTTGAACCCAGTCTGTACTCCTTCATATCTGTCCCCTTCTCTTCCCAGTCTCGAAGATCTAGTTCTGGCATAGTGTGTTGAACACAGATTTTAACCTTTGTATTTGATTTTAGACTAGGTTGATTAATAGATTCTTCTCTGTGTCAGTTATTGAATGTCTTCTAACAAATGAACTTTTATCCAGTGCACACACAGGGCTACATTTTTCCCCCCGTCAGGGGGGTTGTGCAGGAGCGGGCAGGGGCGTGCGCACCCATTCGGCGCCCCCGATCGGGGACATGCTGCCATTTTATGTGGGCGGGCCTTAATTGGCATGACGTTCGCTCTGAAGTGCTGAGCGCTCCCTGTGGTTGGACGGGCAGCTCAGCTAATTGAATTAATTACTATTTAAATGGCCTTAATAGACCTTTAACAGTTCAGCGGGTGCGCAGCTGACTCAGCTGCACGCCCACCGAACTGAAAATCTAAACGATGCGTGGTGACGTCGGGACGCCCACCCAACATCACCGTGTGTCATTCTACGTGTCAGCGAGTGGGCCCCACCCCCACTCGCCGACTGAAGAATTCTGCCCATAAAGTACTCTGAGCTTCCACACTAACCGTTGCTGTAAGAGCTGGGTAGTAATGACAAGTAGGAATTGGAACTGTCATTCTGGTGAAGGGGCTGGTGGGGCTTGCTTTGCGATATTATGTATTGGGAGGATCAGTTGAAGGATCTCCATAGTATATTTGGTTTCCTAAACATGTATAACATAAACTCCTTGATTTTCCATTTCATTGTTCACCTTCATTAGCAAATAATATAACTGTGTGAGAGCAAGCAGGTGCACAGAAGGCAGCAACATTCTGTGCCTGATTGTTGTTCTGCAAATTTGTACAGGCTCCCAGCTGTTCCAAGTCCTACTCACTAGTTTTGAAACAGGGAGGAGAAATTTCTATTTGGAAAAATACCATCAAAACAGGAAAAACGCATAAAGAGCCTTTTCCATGCAGTGATTAGATTCTGAGCTATGGTACCAGTTATTGACGAGCATATATCTAAATTCAAGGTGAGGGGAAACAGGAAACTAATCAGACAAAACAAAATGTAGAGGAACAGATCCACACAGTTAAAATATGTGTGTTTTAATTGATAGTTCTGATTAGAGTTAGTGGAGTTTGGTCAAATTCACCTTTTTTAATATTTCTGAGTATTGCACATGTCTTTGATATCACAATATCTATGGAAAGAAATGTTTTCTGATCAAAGATGTAACAGCAGTAATGATTTCCCTCTGTTTCTATTGCAGAGAGCATGTTTGCAGAAACCATAACTTCAGCCCGGCTCAACACAGCACGACTGAACAGTTGCCTTCCTCAAACAAGTCATGACAATGCCAACTTCAATAATAATGAACTGGAGAACAGTGTTGTGGTGGCAAAAATCACAAACCTAAATCTAGGTGAAGTTCAAAACCTTGCAGCAGACAATCATAATTTACCTTGTTGTACCAACAGACGGCTTCGTTCACGAGGCCTGCCATCTTTTCTCGACACTGACCTTCACTTTCACCATATACGTGGGCCCGATGTCACTCTTTCTCAGGACAGAATGGGAGCATGCACAAACTGGCAGGAGAGTACTAGGACCCTGGTGTTCTCTGATCGGCCTTTGCATACTGGGGAGACCCTGTATGTGGAGGTGGGGCATTTAGGGTTGCCATATTATGGTGCTCTGCTCTTTGGTGTGACATCATGTGACCCCAGCACTCTGCGAACAAATGAGCTCCCAGCGGATCCAGACTTCCTGCTTGATCGTAAGGAATATTGGGTAGTGTACAGAGGTTTTTCAGTGCCCAACAGCGGTGATATTTTCAGTTTCACCATTCTGCCAAATGGTGAGCTTCATCATCGTGTTAATGGAATAAACATAGGGATGCTGGTCTATGTGGACACCACTCAGTCACTGTGGGTGTTCTTCAGCTTACATGGAGTGGTCAATCAGCTAAGGATACTGGGTAAGTACATGTGTACTTGCTTATTCATCCCACATATCAAGGATTTCTGCTATTAGCTGCTCAGTGATCCTTTTCTTTGGAAGTACTCCTATGTGGTTGCTGGGCAAGGAGATTATGATGTTCAGCTCATTGATTAGTTGATCATACTCACACACACACACACACACACACACACTAAGACATGAATTGAATGGGTGAGGCCCTGCAGGGCAATTACTGTAGGGATCATTACCATCAAGACAGAAGTGGAGATACAACCCAAAGTATTATCCTCCTCAAAATTTATTTGAAAACATAAAATTTTCTCTGAGCGGTATTGGTATGAATCCTGTGAGAATGCTAACCCTCATGTAGAACTTAAAGGCTCTGTAATGAGCTCTTATTGGATCCCATATAGAAATTTCAATAAACAAGAACGTATTTTGTTTTGACAGCATAACTACATCAAGGATATTTAAATATTCTTGTATTTTGTTTGTATATTCAAATGTGTTCAGTTATTGTAATGGCTGTAACTTCCACCATCAAATCACTGGGGCAATTAACCAGCAGAATTTAGCAAGTTTGACTGCGTGGGGCAGTGTAATGTACACAGAGCTGAAATTCTAGGGTCACTGAATCACGAGTTTAATCATTGAATGTTGCAGCAAAGGAACAGGCTATTTGGCTTTTTAAGTCATTGCTGGTTCTTTTCAGCGCGTGAACTGCTTAGCTTCGCCCCATTCCTCATAACCTTTAGTCGGCCTGTTTTCCAAGCAGCTAATTTATTCCATTGTAAAATAATTGATGATCAATGCTTCAAAAGTTTGTGGTTTAGAATTCCACATTATAATTGTACTCTGTCTAGAGATTTTTTTCCAAACTCCCCTTCGATTCCTTTTCCATTATCTTATATTTGTATCCTCTTGCTGCCATGTTTTCTATCAGAGGAAACTACTTATCACATTTATCTTGAACATACCCTTTCATAGGCAAATACTATTGTCACCCCTCAACCTTCTTAACTTTGTGGGACCAACTTTAATGGTGGCCACCTCATGGCAGACAGGGATGCGGGGTGAGAGGGAAATCCCTGTGGGGAGCTCAGCATGAGGCCCAGGCTATTTTAACTCATGGTTCTTAAGTGAATAAAGCAGGTTGGCCCTCCAGCCAAAACCATTGGGAGTAATGTCAGGACCGGCAAATGAGACTGAAAATCAAAGCTGAGCGTGAAGGAGCTGGGGGCCCAAGGGAATAGCCAATTGCATAAAATTAGTGCTGGGGAGGAAGGTTGGAGGCCATTACAGGCACTACAAGAGAGAGCTATTACAGGACTGGGTGGGGCACTTTGTTTTGCTCAGGGAAGCACTCCTGTTCTGCGTGGCCCACAGGAGTCCACAAATGCCCTCATTATGAATGCTTGAGCTCCAAGGCTCACTATGGATTCAGCCCTGCAGGATGTTGTTTACACAGCTGCAAAGGGGACTTCTGGCTTTTTTCATTGACAATTTTATGAGCTTGTCATAAATTTATCTTTCTTTGGTGGTTTTTCAATGCCTGTTAGTTTATTTGGATAGGATTACGTGATGTTAAGTGGATTATAGATTTTTTTTCCAATGGTACATTCATTGCCTGTGTTTGATTGACAGTTTTATGAGATTGTAAGAATGGAAATTCTTTTAAAGGGAATTTTGAATGGCTTTTTTTTATTTCATGAATATATGAAGGACTTGCCAGTGCTATTCATCCGCATCCAAAATGATATAGATGGGTTGGTGGAGTGGGTGGTAAAGTAGCAGATAGATTTTAACATAGAGAAGTCTGAGGCCATACATTTAGGGAGGTCAAACAGTTACAGGGATTACACAGTAAATGGGAATATACTAAGAGGGGTAGATGAAGTGAGAGATCTTGGCGTACAAGTACACAGGTCCCTGAAGGCAGCAGTTCAAATAGACAAGGTTGTAAAGAAGGCATGGAATGCTCTCCTTCATTGGCAGAGGTATAGAATATATAAGTAAGGATATAATGTTAGAATTGTATAAAACACTGGTGAGGCCACAACTGGAGTATTGTGTGCAGTTCTGGTCACCACATTACAGGAAGGACGTAATAGCTGTGGAAAGAGTGCAGAGGAGGTTTACAAGAATGTTGCCAGGGTTAGAAAAGTGTAGCTACGAGGAGAGATCGGATAGGTTGGGGTTATTTTCCCTAGAAGAAAGAAGGCTGAGAGGTGACTTGATTGAGGTGTACAAAATTATGAGGGGAATAGATGGGGTGGACAGGATAAAATTGTTTCCCTTGGTGGAGAATTCTAGAACCAGGGGACATAGATTCAAGATAAGTGGCAGAAGGTGTAGGGGGGACTTGAGGAAGAACTTTTTTACGCAGAGGGTAGTGGGTGTCTGGAATTCGCTGCCCAAGTTGGTGGTAGAGGCAGAAACTCTGATCTCTTTTAAAAAGTACCTGGATCTGCACCTTAAGTGCTGCAAGTTGCAGGGCTATGGGCCGGGTGCAGGAAGGTGGGATTAGAAAGGGCACCTGGGTGTCTTTGGGTTGGCATGGACAAGATGGGCAGAATGGCCTCCTTCTGTGTTGTAACTTTTCTATGGTTCTATGGTTATTATATGGCTCAATGATTCTGTATCTAGTGGGTACTGGAAGAGTGTTTCAAAGGCTCAGCAGGTGCCAGGACATTAAATCAATGTGAAAATCAAACCACAAGATCCACTACATACATTCTTACCTGATTCTCCATACTATAGAATGCAGAAGGGGGCTTTATCCACTGGAGAAGGTACTCTAATACATCTGAACTCTTACATAGTACCAGTCAATTAAATGGTCTCTTGCCTTTTAAGGATAGAGCCCTATGACCAATCACTTCAATAATAATGTACTTTTCGAACAGCATCTAATTGACAGTTGAAGTTGGCAAAAGCTTTTAAGCTTTTCCTGTCAAAAGGTTCCTAACTCCACAGTAGGCTTTCCCCAAGGTTCAAGAACTGATTTACCTGGCGAAGTTCCCACAGCCTTCAGAAACTCACCAGCTTTGATGAAAATGGCAATATAAGGGAAAACTGTATTTGGTAAAATGAACCCGATGTCACTTTAAGGTCATGACCTGCATGTTTCCCACTCTGGGAGGTGCGAATCGGAGGGTCAGCATGAAATTGCAGTCCCACATGTCTCCCATTTGGTCCTCCTGATGCACATTTGCTCAGTGTTTGGGGACTAAAGTTCAGCCCATAGTCTCAGAGTAAGGGGTTGGCCATTTAGGACTGAGACAAGGAGAAAATTTCTTCATTTAAAGGCTTCTGAGTCTTTTGAATTCTCTACCCTAGGGACCCGTGAATGCTTAGTCATTAAGTATATTCAAGACTGAGATGAACAGATTTTTGGACCCTAAGGGAATAAAGGGATATGAAAATTGTGAGGCAAGGTGGAGTTGAAATATAAAAGCAATCCATGATCTTACTGAATGGTAGAGCAGGCTCGAAAGACTAAATTATCTACTCCTGCTCCTATTTATGTTTTTATGTTCAGTTTGAAAACCTTTGCTTGTTTTCTGCCGTTCGACCATCTTTCTATCTTTTTGGCCGCATTCCCTTTCATTTCATGTGCCATTGCTTTTCCATAAATTTCTTATGTAATACCAAATCAGATGTTATTTTTTTCTAAACTCTCCATAGATCGCATCCATTCCTTTTATGTTCTTCTGTTATTCCTCTCAAGAGTTCTACATGGTTGATCAAGCATGACTCACCTTTCAGAGATCCCTGTTCAGTAATTCTATTGTGTGCTAGACTTCGGTACAGCTGCATAAGATTTAATAGCTTATTAGTACCAACTCTTTAAATAATAATCTTCACTGAAGCAGACTACTTATTTAGTGTATCTGTTGTTATCTCATACTTTGCAACGAGCTTCCTTCCTTTAACTCTTGTTGGGTCTTCTCCTACCTTGATTATTCTCTTATTACTAATATTTCTATTTAAAGTCTTTTTATTGCCCTTCATGATCTTTGCTAATTTTCTCCCAAATTACCACTTAACCTCTCTGTTTTACCTCCCGAGTTTCCAAGAACAGGAAAAAGTCATTAAATCCAAAAAGATCATAATTGAATTCAATACAACCAAATTATGCCAATATGTTTTTTTCCCCCAGAAAGGTACACAGTTACCTACTGATGTACCTTATACCTTTTCCTTCAATGGCCTTTCTTGATAACCTATTTCATAAATATTGTCTTTTGCATAAAATACCTTCCTCCTCTTTTGATGGCCAATTTCCAAATGTTGAACTGTTGACCATGGTGAACAGTCTGGCTATATCAATTTCCCCTTCATATTCTTGAAAACATCATTTAGGTCACCTTGAAGTCTCTTTATCAGCCCTCCATTGGGTTGTGCATTGACTGTTTTATTTACCTGCCTGCTCTTCCAACCGACAGAGAAAGCTAGGTTAGGATTTTGAACAATCCCAGGAGAGAAATAAACATTTTTCCTGCCTTTGTCAGGCTTTAGATGACTTGAGAACTTAACAACTTGTACTGTAAATTATCTTAGAGAGTACACCCTTTTTTGTGTCCATTATGGAAAGGTCAGTTGTTGCTGAAGAAATTAGATCTTCTCAGGAATAGTGCTAATCACTAAAGATGTTTAGGTGGTGAATGTTCAATAAGTTAAATGATTTATACACAAGAGCACACACTGCACTTTAATAATGATCAATGCCATTTAAGATTTGAGTCTCATTTCTACAAGACATAAAAAGTTTGTACTCAAAATATAAATTTCATGACTTTGGAATGCACCTATTCAGTATTTAACAAAGTTATTTTAAAGTTAATTCAAGATCTAAGTTACAATGTATTATGCATGTCATTAGGTGTTAGTTGAAGGATAAATACTAGCCAGGACACCAGGGAGATCTCCCCTACTCTTCTTCAAAATAGTGCCATAGGATCTTTTTGATCCACTGAGAGAGCAGAAGGGTCCTTTGTTTAACATCTCATCCAAAAGACGTTACCTCCAACTCTCCAGTGCTGCATTGGAGTGGCAGCCTAGATTTTGTGCTCAAGTCATTGAATTGTGAATTGAACTCATAGCCTTCTGACTCAGAGGTGAGAGTGCAACCATAAAATCGTGGCTGATACTAATGGCAGATTAAAGAGATTTCATATTTCATTCGTTGTGCCATGAATATTTTATGCAAATATTTTTTATGATTAGGCTCTATATCGTCCCATGGGGAGACAGAGAGACAGGACATTAGTTTTAATGATGGTGCCTCCAATGTTGTCAGACACCGTAAAACTGAAAAATTATTTAGTTGAAAATATTTAAGTCAGCTTGTGTAATTAAAGTCCCTAAAATTGTTGATATAGTCCATTAAAGTTGGATGCTAATATATTTGGGACAAACATTACAAATAAAGCCAGACATAGGGTGGGATTTTCCACACCCACCCGCCGCCGCGATCCTCCGGTCCCACCCCAAAACAATGGACTTCTGGCTGGGACGCCCCCTCATCCGCGACGGGGCTGGAAAATCCCAGCCATAGTTTTCCTTTTGGTGCTGTCACAAACCTCAATTTTGTTTAATGATGAGTACAAAATATGATGTCAGCTGGTACAGAATAGATGTTAACTGATGCATTGGGGGTATTCCCCTGAGCTGAATGTCAAGGCACATTGTTAGGACAGAGAGAGAGCCATTGTTTCCATCTAGCTGTTCTGCACTCAGCCTTGGATTGATGCCAAAATGGGCCCCAATTATCTTTACATTATGACCAATACAGAGAGATAAATAGACCATAGTATGTTTAATTTTGGAGCTGCCACAACCCTCGGCTTATGTTAGCAATGAACACTAAACATCATTTGATCTGGTTTAGGTTCAATGTGGGTTTCTATCTACTTACTTCCATTATCTAAAATTCTGTTTATGTCAAAATTCAAATTATGTCACAATATAGGAAAATGAACATTTACACAATGTGCATCGGCACTGAAATTTATATCATACCAATGTTCCTGTGCATGTTGAGCACTGCAACAAAAATTTGTACTGACTAGAACTGGAGTTAATATGGTTTAATATAACTTCCACAGGTACGTCTCAGTCCAGCCCTGTCGATGTATCTCCTTCAGGTTCTCCAAGTGGTTCCCATTATGACAGTGACTCTGACATGGCATTCAGCGTTAATAGATCCTCATCTGCATCTGAATCGTCACTAGGTAGGGAAACAACTTTGATTGTTTGCAACAAAATACTAACCTATGTTTTCTGTGTGGTTGAAAACTCATGGTTCCTCAATATAGCTGTCTGAATTAATTAAGTAATATTGGGAACTGAGTGAACATGTGTGTTATTTTATATTTGGACTGGGTTTAGATCCAGCCCTGACAGTTGGAACAAAACTCATTTTGCTCTGGCTGTAAGCTCCTATTCAAAATTAGTTTGGTTGGTCTCAACTCAGTTTCCAGCGAGCACAGATCCAGAGCGGCAAATGTCATTCTGTACATTTGTGCTGAAACATTCAAATGTCACAAAGATGACTAGTGGAGGAAAAGTTAAAATTCACACTGATGAATTAGAAGGAGCATTTTCGAGCTGAAGGTTGAGATACATTGTTGGGACTGAGTGGAGGGAACTTTAGGTTGGGAAGTGGTTGATAAAATGAACTGTGGATGTCAAAGTGAAAATGTGCTCCATGCCCCAGCACTGAACTCCCATCATCTTAATGAACATGCCAAAATTATTTTTAAAAATAATTTAAAGTTTGCAAAGTTCTAAACCACTGTACTATAGAGTGTGTAATTGCTTACCTACAATTTCAAGCAACCTCTGACCTTAGCCATACCATCAGTAGCTAGTGCCAAGCAGAAGCTGATGGCTTCCCCACAGAGAGAGAGAGAGAGGGTAGACAGCAGCTGAGTTTGGCTGACCGCACTAGCAGTCTATCGGAGTGTAATAAATGACTCCAGAGCAAGGGGATGTCTTTTTTGTTAAATTACATTGATAAGTTAGACTGTAGAATTTCCCACACAAAGTCAACGAATCTTTTGGCAGGACTGGAAAATCCTGGCTACTTGAGGCACATTACAGAAGGATAAGGGGTGACCTGTTCGGG
This sequence comes from Cetorhinus maximus, assembly GCF_964194155.1. Classification (NCBI taxonomy): domain Eukaryota; kingdom Metazoa; phylum Chordata; class Chondrichthyes; order Lamniformes; family Cetorhinidae; genus Cetorhinus; species Cetorhinus maximus. The sequence continues at coordinate 82,602,674 of NC_135888.1, read as the reverse complement.
GTCTTCAGGATTATAAGATAACCAACAGGTTGTTTTCACAACAAAAACAGAATTACCTGGAAAAACTCAGCAGGTCTGGCAGCATCGGTGGAGAAGAAAAGAGCTGACGTTTCGAGTCCTCATGACCCTTCAACAGAACGGGTTTTCACTGGTTGTTAAAACAACAATAAGAGGAAACATAATCTAGGAAAAGATACCTTTTCACGAAGGGTGGTGGAATCTTATGCCCTGTTTTCCAGAGGTGCAAGTACCACTTTAGATGTACAGACCAGCATAATTCTCACTGCTAGCAGCAGAAATGTGCCCCATCCACAATGCGAATCTTTAAACCTTCCACAACAAACCTGTGGATGAGACACCATGGACATATGCTGCAAGGTCTCCATTTGGAACTGAGCAAGTTTCAAACATTCTGGACTCTCTTCCTGACAACTGGTCCCTCCTAACAAGCCTCACATCATACTCCTGCAGAGAAAAAAATGGGACAATGGCAATAGGAAGACTGCTCCATTGATTGCCAGGCATTTCAGAAAAAGTGATCAAATCTAAAACACCTCTAGAAAAGATGGGAAAGTGCTTCTACACCCTATCCAGCTGTGCTGCCCCCAATCCATACTTGTCTGAATCTGAAGCGTGTAAATTACTGTACAATTATGCATAACTATGTTGTCTCTTTACCTTTCCATAAAATGGCCTGTTGAAAATATACATCAGTGTCACATGAATGTGAAAACTCATGATTTTAAAATGCTTACATCAGGACCACTAACTGATAAATGTTTGCTGTTTTTTTCTGTTCATAATGTCTTGTTCACACTATCTGCCTTGTTGAAATAAAATGTTATAAAATAGAATGTGGAATTCGCTACCACAAACCCTATTGAAGTAGAGTCTATAATTTTTTTAAAAGGAGAATTAGACAGTTGATTGAAAAGTAATATCAGCATGGGAGGAAGCAGAATAGTGGGTTTAGACTACATGGTTGAAAGAGAAAAATGCCTTAAAAATTGATGGGCTAAATGGCCTGATTATGCACTATAGCATTCTAGTATCTACATATTCTCCCATTCATAAATCCTTCAAAGTAGGCAAAAACAATTTCTCAGCCATATAAATCTAATTTTCAAGTATTTGTAAGGTACAACTTTACTACTGGTTATTAATGTTTAATATTTTGGGACATTTCCTTTATAGAATTTTGCCTTGATTTTGGGCTGTGCTGAACTCTGTGTATTTTTACTGAGCTACATTCAAAAATGACAAGGTAGATAGATACATTTTAAGATGATATGCTGTAAGAAAATGTTTCAGTGATAAAAATATGTTAGGGAATGGCTGTGGCTGATGGCCATATTTGCAGTTTGCTTCCTGTTTTTGTATGCTATTCAGTGCAGTGGTTGTCAGCCATTCCAATGAATCACCATTATCTAGCATGTACTGTATAGCAATTATCGCCCACCGCACTAATAATCAATGCAAAAAAATGGGCAATGTATTCATGTTGGATGTGATTCAAAAAAGGCAATAACACTGTCTGTTTTCAGCTGATTTTAACTATTTTTAATGAAAATACTATAGCCTTCCTGTGTATTTAAAGTATTTTTTGTTTTGACTGTTTTTGATTCAGTATATATATATTTTTAAGTGAAAATACTTCCACTTAGTCTTAAAAAAACATGTGTTGCTAATAGCAGGAAATGCTGAAATACAGCTGGCATTAAATGTCTCTCAAAGGAATATTGTATTTTTCACTGGAATGCAGAACAAAGAACTGAGACCCAGAACTGATAAAACATCTAAACAGCAATGAAGAAAAAATAACATGGTATACTAGTTTGCTATTCATATTCCTCAGTGTGCTAAGAACCAAACACAAGGCAAGAGCGAAATACTGCAGACGCTGGAAATCTGAAATAAAAAGAGAAAATGCCAGAAATACCACAGCAGGTCAGGTAGCACCTGTGGAGAGAGAAACAGAGTTAACGTTTCAGGTCAATGATCTTTCTGATAGAGGTCTTCAGGATTATAAGATAACCAGTAGGTTGTTTTCACTGGTTGGTAAAACAATAATAAGAGGGGACATAAGCTAGGAAAAAATGTCTTTTCACAACGAGTGGTGGAATCTCATGCCCCGGGAAAAGATAGAAATGAAATAGGTTTTATGCGAGTGACGTGGTGGAGGGGAGTTTTGGAAAAATAACAAAAGCAAAGGTCTTTGATAGGGTGGAAGGCAGAAGAGGTTAAATGACAAGAAGGCTCATGGTGCAAGGCCAAAGAAAATAGAAATGAAATGAGTAAAGAAACAAAAGATGTGTCTAGAGAAGGTGAGAATGGCAAGATGATGAACAATTGCCGTCCAAAAGCAAAGCAGGTGAAAAAAGGGAGACCAAGAGAGAACAAGACAACCAGCTGGTTTTGTTTTTTTTCTCTCTTTTTCCTTTTGTTTTTTGCATTTGAACGGCAGCTATTCATGATGCTTCACACCTCCTGTCAACACATATACAAAAACAAAATACTTTAGATGCTGGAAATTTAAATAAAAAGACAGATACTGAAGCAGAATATGTTCTGATGAAAGGTAATGGACCTGAAATGTGAGCTCTGTTTCTCTCTCCATAGATGCTGCCTAACCTGCTGAACATTTCCAGCAATTTTGATTTTTATTTCCTCTAGACTCAGCTTTTGTTTCTTCACTTGTTCCATTGCTCCCTTTGTTCGCCTTGGCCTTGCACCATGGACGCTGTTGTTGCTTAATCTCTCTTGCCTTCCAACTCATCACTGACTTTTCTGCTTTTCCCCGCGCTGCCCCTTTTCACTGGCTTAAAATTTACTGAATCTTAAATTTTCCAAGTTCTGTTGGAAGGTCATTAGCCAAATACAATACAAACTGTGCATGCGCTTGAAGTAATACTAAGTACTAGTTAAAGATCAGTCACTTGTATTACTGTTGAGTATTGATATTGAGGGGATATCAGACGCAACAGCCTCCTCTAAAATGCCAAAGCTGACCCCAAAATCTGCTGTAATATCCTTAGCTTATTGTTAGGATCTTGTGGCAAACGCTTGTGTTGTTATGGTAATCAGAAAGAGCTTCAACACAGGGCATTCATACAGCTGGTATTTCACTCACACCGAGCACAAAACTCAGAATATCATTGCACATGCTTCGACACCCATGATTATGTATGTGCTGTGCCACTCTAAATCAGCACATACACTTCAAATTCATCTCATAATTGGCTGCAGTGTCTTGATTCTTGGGGGAGTGGGATGTCAGACTCTTAATTGAAGTTCAGTTCCTTTATATTGCCTGCAGAAATTGTGTTTAGCCAAAGTGGTATAAAAGTGCTTTCAAGTTTTCCATTTTTGGCCAAAAGAGATTGATTCCTGACCAATCTGTACATCATTCAGTTGTATTACTGACTTAGACTTTGAAATTGGGTGAATTCAGTAACAAATTGGTAGTACAATAGTACTAGCCAAAATCCACTACATTTCTATATTTTTTTAATAGATTTGACTTCCAAAATTCTTATGCGCACTGCTTCAGTCAGCAAAGTTTGTGGGAAGAGAAAAAAATGCCAATTTGTAACAGCCCAAAGCAGAAATATTCCAGACCAAAGTTTTGTATGTTTGACCAGGTAGAACCACAATATAAATCTTAAATGCATCTTACTGTTTGCCATATATGTGCTGTAACAAAAGTAGGTCAAGTGCGGGTTAGCATTAAAAGAACCCCAAGCTACAGGAAATCTGCCATTTCTAACTGAAACCACTTAAGGACAGCCGTTCAGTTTCACAATATTTATCATTGGCAACTGACATTGCTAACAGAAAAGATTAAAATTGTGTATAAGCACGATTCTTCTGTAGACAAGTCTTGATTCAGCAGAGAAAGGAAACCTATATTTGTACAACTGGAGAGTCCTGCTGTATTTTACAATATCATGTATAAGGTTCATAGATGATTCTTTATTTAAACAGAAATAGACACTGAGGCCAAAGGACATGCTCGATGTCATGGGAATTTTACAACAAATTAGAATAACGCCAAAGTGAATTTCCTGAAGGATGGCAGATTAGGAGGAGTTCATTGAATGATGGAGGGAAGAGGCATGAGCGCCATCTGAAGGACAGTCTGCAATGCATTTTCTTTGTTGTCATGTCAGCCTTTAATGCCCGTTATTTTTAGAAGAGTCTCTGTCTTACTGAATTAGGATGGATGCACTTTATATAATCTTTACGAGAAAGTAATCCCAACTGTGGGTTTTAGTGTTTTCTCTGGCAGGGATGATAATGGTTACATTTCGTCACTTTAAACCTATTGCATACTATAGTTAATGAAACAGAATGTTACAGTGGATCGAAGAACAAGAAAGTAATGAGTCAGTGCACTTACAAATCGAGCAATGTGACTGACTACAAATCAGTCAAAGTTCTCAGCAGTGCTTGGAAAATATTTCTGTCTTATTTTCTTAGCTCATTTTAAAATCCAGTGTCCAGATGAGCCAGCTGAACTGAAATTCTGCTTCTTTATTCAGCTGTGATGAAGTACTTGAGCTACCCAGACTGACTCAAACCTCCGTGCTTCCCAGGCCCATCCCTCCTAAGTGTGATGCTGCAGGGTTAACTTCTCAAATGGTATAGCCAGAGAAGAGTTGCTGCTAAATGTAGAAAAATGATTTATCATGAGTGAAATACCAGTGTTCATATAGGACATTGCTGGCCTTGTATGTGTGCACCACATTATTTTGTACAACACGTACATTTTCTTTCTTTCTCCCTTTGTTCTGTCTAACTTTCTGTATCAGAGAATTAGTGTGCCTTCTATCTGAGGCAAAGCCCCTCAATGAACATCTGCAATGGTTGCCATTCATAAAATAAAGTAATGCATGAGCTTTTGCACACTGATATGTTCTTCTACTCAACTTGTTTTATTCTTGGGTAGTAGAATGATATGTTATTTACAAAATATTTCAATATTTTGGGAGGGAATCTGACAGAATACAAGAGGCTGTAGCATTCATCTTTTTGGCTTCTGCTAAAGTTTCTCAATCATTATGGAAGACTTGATTAAGCTGAAATAAAAACAGGAAGTGCTGGAAGTACTCAGCAGATCACATCGGATATGACTTATTCGGAACGCTTCAACTCAAAATATTATCTCTCTTTCTCTCTCCACAGATGCTATCAGACCTGCTGAGTATTTTCAGCACATTCTGTTTTATTTCTGATTTCCAGCATCTGCAGTATTTTGCGTTTATTTGTTTCACAGAATCATGGAATGGTTACAGCACCAAAGGAAGCTACTCAGCTCATCGAGCCAGTGCTGCCACTATGCAAGAGCAATTTATCTAGTCTTACTTCCCCTACCCTTCCCGTAGCCCTGTAAATGTTTTCCCTTCAGATGCTTATCTAATTCCCTTTTGAAAGCCACAATTGAATCTGCCTCCACCACCCTTCCAGGCAATGCATTACAGATCATAACCATTCACTGTTTAAACAAGTTTCTCCTTATGTCACCTTTGGTTCTTTTGCAAATCATTTTAAATCTGTGTCCTCTAGCTCTGGAGCTTTCTGTTAACAGGAGCAATTTCTCTGTACCTACTCTGTCCAGACCTCTTATGATTTTGAACACCTCTATCAAATGCACAAGGCCATGTCATTAATATATATCAAGAACTGCAGTGGTCCTAGTACTGACACCTGGGGGAGAATGTTTTCCCCGTCGGGGGGGTTGGGCCGGAGCGGGCACATAGACGCCATTTTACGTGGGCGGGCCAATTAAGGCCTGCCCAGCGTGCCACGCTCCCTGTGAGGGCAGGGGGAGGAGGAAGAGTCGGGGCTTGCGTGAGAAAAAGCGCAGAAATCTCCCTGAGGCACAGAGCTGCGTCAGGGAGATTGGTTTCAATTTTAAAAATTTTAATGGAGGAAAATAAAAATTTTAAGGCATGTCCCATCATGTGACAGCGTCACATGAACTGGGACATGTCGATGAATTTCATTAAAAATTCTTATTAAACTTTAAAAACTTTCATGAAACCTCATCTCGTCCGTGAATGAGGTTTCATGACAATTGCAAAAGCTGCCTGGGCCCTTCACCTGCCCGCCAACCTTAAGGTTGGATGGGCAGCTCAGTTAATTATTTTAATTGTTGTTTAAATGGCCTTAATAGGCCTTTGACAGTTTGGCGGGTGTGCAGCTGGCTCAGATGCATTGCCACTGAACTGAGGACCTGAATGATGTGCGGTGACATCGGGACGCACACCCAACATCACCACGCGTCATTTTACGCGTCGGCAAGCAGGGCCCGCCCCCGTGCGCCAACCCGAAGATTCTGGCCCTGGAATATACCAGTGTATACCTTCCTACAACTGAAAAACAGTCACTCACCACTAATCTCTGACTCCTGTCATTTAGCCAATTTTGTATCCATCCTGCCATTATCCCTTTCATTCTATGGATTTCAATTTTGCAAGTCTATTATGTGGCACTTTCAAACACCTTTTGCAAATCCATATGCACATCAACCACATTACCCTCATCAACCCGCTCTGTTATCACACCAATAAACTGAATCAAATTAACTAAACATGATTTGCCTTTAACAAATCCATGCTGCCTTCCCTTAATTGATACACACTTGTCAAAGTAATTGTTAATATTGTCCCTGATTATCGTTTCTCAAAGTTTTCCCAGCACCAAGGTTAAACTGATTGGTCTGTGTTTGCTGGGCTTATCCTTGCACCCTTTTCTGAATAATGTTGCAACATTTGCGATTCTCAAATCCTGTGGCACCACCCCCATATCTAAGGAGCACTGGAAGATTGTGGCCAGTACTTCTGTAATTTCCACCCTTACTTCCCTCAGCATCCAGGGATGCATCCTACCTAGTTCTAATGACCTATTAACTTTAAGTTCAGCCAACCTTTCTAGTACCTCCTCTTTATTAATTTTTAAGCCATACAGTATCTTCATTAGCTTAAGCTTGTATCCACTGGAGTTTAGAAGAGTAAGAGGCGATTGATTGAAACATATAAGATCCTGAGGGGTCTTGATAAACTAGATGTGGAGAGAAAGTTCTGTCTTGTGGGAGAATTTAGAACTAGGGGTCATGTTTAAAAGTAAGGGGTCGTCCATTCAAAACGGAGATGAGGCGAAATTTTTTCTCACAGAGGGTTGTGAGTCTTTGGAACTCTCTTCCTGAAAAGGCGGTGCAAGCAGAGTCTTTGAATATTTTTAAGGCAGAGGTGGATAGATTCTTGATAAGCAAGAGGATGATAGGTTATCGGCGGTAGGTAGGATGTAGATTTGAGGCTACTATCAGATCAGCCATGATCTTATTAAATGGCGGAGCAGGTTTGAGCTGCCGAATGGCTTACTCCTGCTCCGTGTTCATATGTTAACACCTCATTCACTTTGACTTTGGTAGCATCTTCTTCCTTGGGAAAGGCAGATGCAAAGTATTCATTTGGTACCTCAGCCATGCTCGCTGCCTACCTGCAGAGCTCTCCTTTTTGGTCTCTAATTGCCCCCATCCTTTCTCTTTTTACTTCCCTTTTACTATTTACATGCTCATAGAAAACTTCTGGATTCCCTTTTATGTAAGCCAGCATAATTGATAGGACAACCTTTATTAGTCCAGTGAGCAAATTAAAATATACAGATGTTCGGCATGTTCCAGATATGTTCATTTCAAGCATGCATTCTATAAGGAGAAGTTGGAACTGTCTTCCTTGGAGAGAGACGGTTGAGAGGAGTTTTGATAGAGGTAAACAAAATCATGAGGGGTCTGGACAGGGTTAGATGAAGAAAACTGGTCCCATCACAAACAAGAGGGCACAGATTTAAGGTATTTGGCAAAAGAAACAATGGAAACCTGAGGAAAATATTTTTCACGCAGCAAGTGGTTGGGATCTGGAATGCACTGCCTGGGGGTGTAATGGATGGAGGTTCAATCAAGGCATTCAAAAGGGAATTGGATTATTATCTGAAAAGAGAGATCGTGCAGAGCTACAGGGAGCAGTTCAGTGAGTGGCACCAGGTATATTGCTCCAGGTATAGTACCGACACAGGCACAATGGGCTGAATGGCCTTCTGTGCTGTATCCATTCTGTGATTCTGTGATAAGTTACAAATTATTGCATCTTATCAATTATTTTTTCAATCCTTTTTGTCCGTTCATGCCATTAGCCCTTCCAAGTGGATTCTAATAGAAGTTAGTTCTCAAAAATTAGTTGTAGGCAATTGAAAAGATTAACTCACACTGTAACATGCTTCCTTAAACCTATTACAATAATGTAGCAAAATGAATTATGAACAGGTACTGCATGTTGACTTAAACTTACAGGGCAGGTTCTTGCACTAACTGGCTTTTGTTCATTTCTTCCTTTATTTATTGGCAATTAGTAGTGTGTATTATCTTCCATAAATATTCACAGCATTCCATGTTAAGGATAATATTTGCAGTGTTGTCAAGGTAAATTGGCATGAACAGTCTCAAAATGGAACTATGCACAGCCCCAAAACAAAAGCCATAACTAGACAACCACAGATGTGGCGACAGTCACAAAGTATTTTAAGTCAGCTGCATATATCAGAATTTTAAAACATTCATTTGGTAGAATGAGGCAACTTAACTCATTTATTTGTAATATATAAAGGAATTTTTATATTAACAAATTACTAAGGGTTGAAACAATGTAAAAAATATGACAGGTTATTTTCACTTTTAAAGTGTACTCTGTCAACACTCTCCTGTTTTAGAAATGTAAGACTATATGCCACAGTTGTATAAAATGGAAGAGTTTCAAGACAAATCTTAATGCCTATTTATAATGCCAATGAGAACATAATTTCTTGCTGTTGTCATAAACCTTTACAAACTCTCTTTTGTTTTGCATCATACATTGCGTACTCAAGATATATGCTATTCAGTGCTATTTTGTTATCTGATGTTTTGGGGTATCAATTGATGTTTTTTATGTTTCCCACAGTGACTGCACCCAGCTCTCCACTGAGCCCTCAGTTCTCCCCATCTTTCTCTCCGCCTGAACCCCAGAATAGCAAAAATGGAGAGTGCGCCGTCTGCTTCGACAGTGAAGTCGACACCGTTATTTACACCTGTGGACATATGTGTCTCTGCTATGACTGTGGTCTTAAGCTGAAGAAACAGATCAATGCCTGCTGCCCCATCTGCAGGCGAGTTATAAAGGATGTCATTAAGATATACCGTCCATGAGATATTTGGTCCCTAAAAAGACTATTCCTCAATCCACACTATAGTTTTTAAAAAGTGTAGAATTTTTATAGATAGGGAAAGCTTCTATTGCTCACTTTGATTTCAGTTATATATCTTCACACAGTGTTGCTATATTCTTTGTCTTTCAACTTAATTTCTCTTTCTCTAATTTGTCTTCCCCCTTTCTGTCCCTATTCCTGTTGCCTATAGTTAGCTGCAGACAGGAAAGTGGGATGGCTGCACACATTTCCATCTGTAGAAACAGTGCCACTCCATGATTGACCAACAATTTTCGCTCAAGTGGAGAGATTTGAACACCATCTAGCAGCCAAACTGAACACAGATTAATTGACCTAGCTAAGATTAAACAGTTCAAGTAAAGAGCAATATTTATCTGATTTGCTTTTCTGTTCTGTGATTGCTACAAGACAAAAAAAGTATTGATCATTAACACAGACCAAATAATTTGAGAAAGGAATGTATTTTGTCGTAATTCTCACTATATCTCATGACCACAATATCCCTAATGACTAATTATAGCAGGTTATTTTCCGCAAACAGTTGGTCTGCAAAGGTCGACAATGGATTTTTCTGCACGTTCTCCACAAAGACTGACCTGCTTCTTATGGATCTGCTTCACGCACATCAGCCTGCAAAGTTATTTAGAAAGATCTAAATTGCCACAATCAATTAAAACATCCTAAATGCCTTCAAACTACATTTTAAATTTAATCTGGAGAGAATGTATACATTTCTAACAGATTAATTAATATCTAATTGTGCTGTGTTGTGGATGCTTACGTGCATGCCAAAATTGATAGCTCACCAGTGGTGATGGACCCCCAAATTGAGAGTTATTTTGTTTAAATTTTCTAAAACATCAAGCAGCAACTTTTACTGAAGGAATTGGGGAGCCTGATGAGTTTAATAATGACTAAAGTTGTAGTATCCCTTTTTGGCAAAAAAACTCAAGTTTAACTATGAAATCTAAATGGTGTAACAATTACCATAACCCAGTTTTTCTTTTTCTTTTTTAAAAACATTTTTGCTTTATTATCTGTTTAGAAATTGCCCTTTTTTTCTGGCTGATGAGATCAATTCATTATTTTTTTTGTTCATTCCTGGCTGTTCCTACAGTTGTGGCTCTTTGCAAGAAGGAATTGAGATTCTCTATTTGCCGTACCTGATGGAGGTCTGCCTCCCAGAAATCCATTAGTCAGGACATGGAAGAGTTCATTCCATGATATGGAAGAAAATGAGAAGGGTCCTTAACAATTAAAATAAGGAGGGAAAATAATAATTTGGGAGAGAGGCACCAAGGGAAGCCTGGTTCCATTAAGCAAATATTCAATTGATTCATACGTTTCACAGTCTCGGCTAACATGCCAGCAAAGAGATATTGCAACTTTAATATGACTTTAACAAGTAAGAAGTTTTATGCTGGATATTTTCTGTGGTGATTCAAAGCTACAGGTGCCTTACAAAGGAAGGTGATGCACTTTTTTCTGATTCCCCGTGAACTTTGACTGCCACTATTATAGATTCACTGACTAATGGCAAAGTAGTTTTATAGGACTCACATGACAACCACTAAAATATTTTCCTTTTGATAGTGGAGTGAAAATGGTATCTAACACAAATATATTTAATATCTTGCCTAATTTGCTGACTTTGTACAAAAATAGTATCTAGTTTCGTTAGTGTATTGTTTCAATATTGAAGATGATGGCGCATACCACAAACTTCAACCGACACTTTGTACAAATTTTGCCTGCGGTATATAGTGTAAACATTATAATTTTGGGGTTTTTTGCACTTAATTTAAATGTTTTCTGTTGTCCAAGGTTTGTGTTTCTGTGTGCTTGTGTGCTTGCACTGTGAATGAAAAGATTAGTGGATCAGTTACAAAAGAGGAAATGAGACCTAAACATGAAATGAAAAGGTGAGAATCTCTTTTACTGAGGCTTAACTGGTCTGCTATTCAGAACTGGCAAAACTCTTCTTTAACTAGCTGGTTACAACATTTGGTAACACATTCTTTAAGGAGATATGAACAAGTATCCAATAAATCTTTGAATAATTTATCAAATTGAAATCAGGATTTAAATACGTAATTAAATTGACTCAATACTCATAGCTAGTTTCATTTCATTTTGTTTTCTTCTCACTTTATAATTCCTCTGTTCCATCCCAGCACCCTTTATCCATCAATTATTAATTTTAACTTTGTAATTATCATAGGTGTTTCACAGTTCAGGTGCAGTATATCTTTTCATTAAAGTCTCTGCTTATTTATGTATGTACATAGACCATTCAGATTGTAAAGCAACTAATTCTGTCCCCCAATGTATCCACCTGTGTAAAGTTCCCACAGGCAGGAACCTGTGGAGATGGTGGGGGTCTCAGCTGCTGGCTGGAGATACAGCAAGATCCACCCATTGCCTCTTTTCGGGGAGGCCTGCCACATCGTGTGCCAATCAGGCACTTAACAGGCCAGTGGTGGGCCTTCCCCCGGGATCAACAACCCCAGGGGAGGAATTCCCACCTGTCAAGAGCTGCTGGTCAATTAGAGGCTGGCAGCTCTGTTGAATGGCAGGAAGACGGTGGCTGCTGCCAGTATAATACCAAGCTGAGGCCTAGAATCATCACTGGATCCCAGGTCAGAGGTGAATGATGGCAGGAGGGAGGGTTGCAAGGATGGGTTGGGCAGGGGAGTCAGCAGCAAGGGCAGGGGAATGGCTTGCAGGTCCCCCTCTTCTTGATGCCAGGTCTCTCGATCATGCACTGAATGCCTTTGAATGAGGGACACTCCTGGTAGCCCGCAAGCAAATACACCAGGGTTTGCTTGCCATGCTCTCTGCATGGCGAGTCCCCCCACCCATCGCTGGGTTAATACCAGTGGCAGAAGAATGAGGTGACATCAAGGCGGGAAGGCCATCCACGGGCCTTCCTGCCCTGGACTTAATCAAGGTGGAGGCGAGAAGGTGACACTATTCACGCCTGCCACTTTGCTGCCTGATTAAATCCCACCTCCATCAAACTCACCATGGGGGAGGGCACAAGATTGCATCCCACATCTCAGAGTTTTGGCTTGTCAGCATTTGCCAATAAGCAAAGGAATCTTTCTTTATGTGCATTCATAAGATGTGAGCATCCCCAGCAAGGACAGCTTTGTTGTCCATTCCTAATTGCCCTTGAGAAGGTGGTGGTGAGTTGCCTCCTTGAACTGCTGCAGTCCCTGTGGTGTGTGTACACCCACAGTGCTGTTAGGAAGGGCTACAGGGAAGGAATAGTGAAGATGATATAGTTCCAAGTCTGGATGCTGAGTTGGAGGGGAATTTGCAGCTGGTGGTATTCCCATGCATTCATTATCCTTCTAGATGGTAGAGGTCACAGGTTTGGAAGGTGCTGATGAAGGAGGCTTAATGAGTTGTATTAAATGTCAGTTATCTTATCCCTGTGCATGGGGAAGTCTACATTCAACACAAAGAAAGGCCCTGCCTAAAAGTATGTAGCAGAGAAGTATATCTCAGTGTTGGTACACTGGAAAATGCAGTAAAATCTTGCCCCAGTAATTTGGGTTCACTATAAACAATGGACATTGATAGAAAGTCAAGAAACAGAGAATACTGTGGTGACATCAGCACCATATGGATGATGTGTTCATTGTTTTTATTTGCTTTTAAAGAATTAAAGACAGAAAATGCATTTAAATAGCCCCCTCACAAGCTCAGGATGTCCCAAAGTGCTTCACAAACTATGAAGTATTTAGAAATGTAGTAATAGTTGTAATGTCGGGAAACGTGTTAATTTGTGGAGAGCAAGGTTTCACATAGAGCAATGAGATAAATGACCAGATCACCTGTCTTTGATACTGCTGTTAGAGAGCTATATATTGGCTAGGACACTAGAAGAATTCTCTTGTTTTTCAAATAGTGCCATGGGATATTTTACGTCGACCTGAGAAGGAAAATTGGATCTTGGTTTAACACCTCATCTGAAAGATGGCACTCCCTCAGCACCGTACTGAACTGTTGGTCTTATTATGGGCTGAATTTTACCCTTGGGGTGGTGGTTCCACCCTCTCACGTAAAAGTCATCAGCAAGCCCATGTCCGTTTGGCAGCCTCGCCCCATTGCCGTCAGAACGGCCAAGGGTCTTTTATTGGTTTGAGGCAGAATGTCCATCCCTCGACAGAAAGCAGCCCTGTCTCAGAGAGCTGTCAGCTAATGGGAGGGATGGCAGTGCTCATGTCTCAGCAGAGCCACCAGGAGCATTGGGCACTGCTGGGACTGCAGCGAGGCTGAGAAAAAGCCATTCAGTGATGGAGCCCTGATGTCAAGTGAGTCTGGGATCTCACAGGGGCTAGACTGGTAGAACTCAGTGAAGGGTGGTGGTGGGGGGGTGGTGGTTCATATGGTTGGAAATGGCAAGGGGCTGTTCGCACCTTGAAGCGGGGGTGCTCTGATGGTCATGGGGTTCCCATCAGGGAGGCACTGCCCGGCCCCTCCCCACCACCCCACCCCCAGATCGGCACCAAGTCTCACCAGGTTTTCCCTGGCAATCTGGTGAGTGGCGTCGACCTCTTCTGGCCTAGATAAATCCCAATATCCCTACAGCAGCTTGAGGAGCCCTTAAGTGGCCCACAGACAAATGGGCTGCCAAGACCTCCCTGATAAAATTGCAGCATGGGTGGGTAGACACTCCAGATGACACCACTAGTATGGCTTCCAATTTTATGAATGTCCCCCACCACCATCCTTCCCCACAGGAAGGAGTAAAATTTCAGCCTATGGGCAGAATTTTCTGCCTGCCGGGCGGGCGGCCCGACCCAATCTCTGGCGGGCAGGAAGACGATCCCCGCCGGAGAAGTGGGCCCCGCCGCCAATTTACGTGGGCGAGCCAATTAAAGCCCACCCAGCGAGACGTCCGGCGGGAAGCGCTATGCGGGGGCGGGGGGAATTCCCCAAAAGCGAGAGTGCACTCTTTTGCACATGCGCATGAAAGAACGCACATCTCCCTGAGGCTAAGTGCAGCCTCAGGGAGATCGCTTACACTTCTAAAAAGATTAAAAATAGAAAAAAAAAAATTCCCTAACATGTACCCCTCAGGACATGGGACATGTTCATAAATTACAGTAAAACTTTATTAAACTTTTTGGAACACTGCATGAAACCTCATCCCACCTTAAGGTTGGACGGGCAGGTCCTTTAATTGTTTAAATGATCCTGTCAATGGCCTCAATTGATTTTGCTGTGCCCCCGCCTTCCTGAAAATTTAAATGGGGCGGGATGATGTCGGGCGTTCTGCCCGACGTCATCCCGCGTAATTTTACGCGTCGGCATGCGGGCCCCGCCCCCTGCTTGCCGACGGCAAAATTCTGCCCTATGTGTTTAAGTCTCTGGCATTGAGTATCTGCTTTCCTGTAGATTTCACTTGTAAAAAGCTGTGACTACCCTTTATTCTTCACTCCAATTTTCTTCCAACTTCTCCTGTACTGTTCCATTCTTAACATCATCACTCAAATGACTGTCCTCATACAGTGTGAGCCTAATGAACGAGTGCCAGGCTATGTGATCATTAAAGCATTGCAGCTAAGCCCAATCCTGACATTTCGCCAAACCTGCCCTTGTGTATTTTCCGGGGAGCAATTAGGATTGGACATCTGGCCTCCATTTCAGCTCCCTATTCTGGGGCACTGAGGTTAATTCTAACATTGTTATTGCTGCCCTACAGAGGCTAGTATGTATCAGGGATCAGCTTGGGATCTTCCTTGTCTGCATAGCTCATTATCACTAGAAGGTAATGCTTTTCTGTAACCCTTTAGAGAAGTGACACTTTTAACTATTCTTGCTTTTTCATAAACTGGGTTAAAAATTTTCTGATGCAAACTCAGTTTGTAACTTTTTGCTTGAAACTCTTCCTTGAGGAAGATCTAAGAATTAAGATACTAGATTTAATATATTGAGTGGTATAGTCAAAAATCAGCTGTGACTGGCTAGCGTGCACTTTCTAGGGAGAGCAGACAGGTCACCCTTAATTGATGTATTGTTTTAATGAGTGTTATCTTTACTTTGCCATGTTATTGTACGAGTGTGACACTCAACATTTTACAACCCTTTTAAGAAACGACCAAAGAGGAGTTAACCTTGTCACTTTAGACATGCTAACACTGTTGCACAATAATTCCATTTTAATCAATACTGGTCATATGTTAATAATTACATGATTAGTTTTACTTCAAGGAAGCTATGCTTTCAGGTTGTGCTTGTTCATCTTTCCTCAGATTAATGTGTTACGATGAGAAAAAAACAATTGTTCCATGTAAATTCTGGAAAACTGTTGCAGTGAAACCTTGTACAGGCCTACAAATAAAGATGACAATGACTGACTTTTGAAATTCTGCTGTCATCTTTTAACAAGGTGCACTTCATATAGGGTGTAATATTATAAGCTCCAATAAAGTGTAAAAGAATTGGTTGAGGGATTGATTGGATTATTTTTAGGCCTTTTTAAGCTACAGTTATGTTCTCAATCTCCACAAGGTTTGCACTGCATTTCCACTATCTGCATTGGTCTTTCTTGGGTTGTGCCTGTTTTCAGAAACCTTGTAAACTAGTAAAAGAAATCAGTCACTGGCATTAGTTTGATTTGTTAGCAGTTTTAGCATCTGTCTTATGTAGGCTCAAAGGATAATGGTCCCAATTTTAATCTCCTCCTGCTGGTGCAGTGAAGATTTTGCATCGTGCATCAACATTTTGCATTATCATCTGTGGAAAAGTTCTATTTCCTGAAGTGTGGTTAGCATTAGTAAATACTCCGAGTGTAGGTACCGGTCTTTTACATGTATATAGAAAGAAAAATACTGCAAAAAGTTGGATGGGTATAGGGTGAAAATAATTAGATGAATTTTGGTATAGAGACAGTTCTTTACCCTGCTTAGCACTACTAATGGCCAATGTTTGTTTGCATGCAGTAGGTTGGACCATGCAAAGCAATAATTTACATGCGGGTTTTGAGCACCTTAAAATCTCAATTGATCGAAGTCGACTAGATTTACCCACATATTTGCACTGTCATTGCACCAAGTTAAGATTAAAATGGTGCCCACTATCTGAGCATATTGTTTATATAGGAACTGAGGGAGATACTTTGTTTCTGTTAATGCATGTAAGAAGTCACTTGTTAACTACGAAAGAGCAAAATGTATGGATATTCCCTTTAATGGGATGTAATGAGCCTTTAATTCTAATTTTATTTGCTGAACTGAATCCAAAAAGCTAAGATTTGTACTAATTCAAAATCAAACAAGAGTTAGCATGAAATTATATCTTGATTAATGAAAATTGAGTTCCTTTTGAAATTTAAAAACTTAAGGAATTAAATGAAAAGGAAATGGCAATGTCTCTTCAAGAAAAATATCAGATACAAGTTCTTTCCCTCACCCCTTATCTTTGCAGATTAATTTTATGAAAACACTGCAAAAATTATGTTTATGTTGCTTTTTGTAAATTATTTGCCTCAAAACACTTTGTTGACTCTGGTTCTTAATAAATACATACTGTAAAGCTTCATAGTAGACTGCTTCACTATGTATACTGGGGTTTTTAAGATTAAAAAAATGCAGTTTTGATGCTGTTGTAAACAGTTGCATAATTGTAACATTCCTTTGTTCTGTGACCAAATGCTTCCCATGTTGCTCACATGACCAGGCTTATAAAGTCTTTTTGAGACCTATTCTGTGGCATTTAGTTTGTGTGTTATATCTTAACCAATTCATAATAAATTGCTGCTTTCTGCCTACCTGAGGTTCTCTCTAAGTGTTACAGTCCCTTTAAGGTTAGGACCAGTCTGGTTGATTTATCGTTACAGACATTATTTTAAAAATCCGTTGTAGTAAAAGTTCAGTTTTCACCTGATTTGGATTCAATGTACTGACACAGAGAATATAACTAACAAGGTATGGCCCCTTATTAAGCAGTAGCTGCATGTGAAATCTCTGCATCTTCTGCATCCAATCTCCCTCCCTTAATTAGTGATTTTTTAAAAAGTTAACAATGACATTTTCTTATTCTCACCAGTATTGTAGCCCTTTAAGATCAGGCTACATTGTGTTCAGTGTTTGTTTCCAAAATGGTATGAGCTGTGAATTATAATTAAATTGTCTTAAAACACATGTACAAAACACAAGTAAAAACTCTCACTGTTCCAGTATAGATGAAAAAAATTGCATTTTGTCACTGATAAGTGGCTCAATTGCCCCGCATAACAAATTGGATGAGGTGTTCGTAAATGATGCACATTGAACAATCCTATTCACTTTCATGCCCATTATTGGAATGACAGAGAATCTAAACTGAGTAATGCTTCATTCTATGAAAAGGGAAATTATCCAAATTATAGAGCAATTCCTTTATTTAAGACTTCAAGAAAACACAAATGTAGCCTTTTACTTGACTTCACAAATACTTTCTCTAACTTTTTTTATTCACTTTTACGGGATTGGGCGTCGCTGTCTAAGCCAGCATTTATTGCCCTTGAGAAGGTGGTGGTGAGCTGCCTTCTTGAACCGCTGCAGTCCCTGTGGTGTAGGTACACCCACAGTGCTGACAGGGAGGGAATTCCAGGATTTTGACCCAGCGGCAGTGAAGGAATGACAATATATTTCCAAGTCAGGATGGTGAGCGGCTTGGAGGAGAACTTCCAGGTGGTGGTGTTCCCATGTACCTGCTACCACTGTCCTTCCAGATGGTAGAGATCATGAGTTTGGAAGGTGCTGCCTAATGATATGCTGGGCTCCTCCACCATTGAGGATGGGGATATTTGTGGAGCCTCCTCCTCCAGTAAGTTGTTTAATTGTCCACAGTCATTCACGACTGGATGTGGCAGAACTGCAGAGTTTAGATCTGATCCGTTGGTTTTGGAATTGCTTAGCTCTGTCTATCACTTGCTGCTTATGCTATTTGGCAAGGAGCCTTGGTGAGTTTCTGCAGTGCATCTTGAAGATGGCACTCACTGCTGCCACTATGAGTCGGTGGTGGAGGGAGTGAATGTTTTTGGATGGGGTGCCAATCAAGCAGGCTGCTTTGTCCTGGATGGTGTCAGACTTCTTGAGTGTTGTTGGAGCTGCACTCATCCAGGCAAGTGGGGAGTATTCCATCACACTCCTCACTTGTGCCTTGCAAATAGTGGACAGGCTTTGGGGAATCAGGGGGTGAGTTACTTGCCAGAGGATTCCTAGCCTCTGACCTGCTCTTGTAGCCACAGTATTTATGTGGCTAGTCCAGTTCCGTTTCTGGTCAACGTTAACCCCCAGAGTATTGATAGTGGGGGATTCAGCAATGGTAGTGCCATTGAATGTCAAGCAGTGATGGTTAGATTCTCTCTTGTTGGAGATGGTCATTGCCTGGCACTTGTGTGGCACGAATGTTACTTGCCACTTGTCAGCCCAAGCCTGGATATTGTCCAAGTCTTGCCGCATTTGGACATGGACTGCTTCAGTATCTGAGGAGTTGCGAATGGTGCTGAACATTGTGCAATCACCAGCGACCTATCTCTGACCTTATGATGGAAAGAAGGTCATTGATAAAGCAACTGAAGATGCTTGGGCCTAGGGCACTGAGGAACTCCTGCAGTGATGTCCTGGAACTGAGATGATTGACCTCCAACAACAAAAACCATCTTCCTTTCTGGTAGGTATGACTCCAACCAGTGAAGAATCTTCCCATTGACTCCAGTTTTGCTAAGGCTCCTTGATGC
Source organism: Cetorhinus maximus (assembly GCF_964194155.1). Taxonomy (NCBI): domain Eukaryota; kingdom Metazoa; phylum Chordata; class Chondrichthyes; order Lamniformes; family Cetorhinidae; genus Cetorhinus; species Cetorhinus maximus. The sequence goes on along the minus strand of NC_135888.1, from coordinate 82,583,674 downwards.
CACACTCGGTCAAATACTGCTTTGATGTCAAGGACAGTCATTCTCGCCTCACCTCTGGAGTTCAGCTCCTTTGTCCATGTTTCAACCAAGGCTGTAATGAGTCAGAAGCTGAGTGACCCTAGTGGAATCCAAACTAGGCGTCAATGCTAAGTTAGGTTATTGCTAAGCAAGTGCCACTTGATAGCACTGTTGATGAACCCTTCCATCACTTTACTGATGATTGAGAGTAGATTGATGGGGTGGTAATTGGCCAGGTTGGATTTGCCCTGCTTTTTGTGTACAGGACATACCTGGCCAATTTTGCACATTGCTGGGTTGTTGCCAGTGTTGTAGCTGTACCAGAACAGCTTGGGGCAAGTTCAAGAGCACAAGTCTTCAATACTATTGCCAGAATATTGTCAGGGCCCATAGCCTTTGCAGTATCCAGTGCCTTCAGCCATTTCTTGATATCACGTGGAGTGAATTGAATTGGCTGAAGACTGACATCTGTGATGCTGGGGACCTCCAGAGGAGGCCGAGATGGATCATCCACTCAGCACTTCTGGCTGAAGATTATTGCGAATGCTTCAGCTTTATCTTTTGCACTGATGTGCTGGGCTCCTCTATCATTGAGGATGGGGATATTTTTGGAGCCTCCTCCTCCTGTGAGTTGTTTAATTGTCCACCACCATTCACAACTGGATGTGGCAGGACTGCAGAGCTTAGATCTGATCCGTTGGTTTTGGAATTGTTTAGCTCTGTCTATCACTTGCTGCTTATGCTGTTTGGCAGGCAAGTTGTCCTGTGTTATAGCTTCACCAGGTTGACACCTCATTTTTAGGTATGCCTGGTGCTGCTCCTGGTATGCCCTGCAGCACACTTCATTGAACATAAGGGAAAATGGTGCAGATACACAATAGATTTATCAGTATCTAAAAGAGAAAGGTAGGCCATTTGTTTCATCTGATGACTGTATGGTGCCTAAGGTTACAACATGGAGATTTTCTTGGACACAACCTACTAAAGTTGTGGCAACTAATGCCACCAAGCAGATTGAATTCCGTTTTCAGCCTTGAGGAATTTTGGATTAGCACCAGGTAAGCCACCAAATCATAGAGGCCAGAGCATGTCAATATTAAGCACCTCACTAAATAGGAAATTAGGTCAGTGACCCCCATAAGGAAATGAGTGGTAACGTGCAGTCGGAGCTGATTGTAAAACAAGATGTGCGGTCAAAAAAAATCAAGGAATCCTAGGTTTACTAAGCCGGGCCTGTAGCTGATTGCATTCCCTAGCCCCAGTCTAATCTCAAACTACTATAAAGGTTGGAGCCTATAATCATTCTGTCTTGTTCATACAAAAGCCATGTAAAATTGATGGGCCTAAGCTCTCAATTTTAGTGCCATCATACAAATATGCATTGTAAGACAATACTGATTTTGTCCCCTTTCATAATTCTTTTCATCAACATCATGTACTTGGAAAAAAAGCACATTAAAAAGCCTCAGCATTTTAGTCATGTAACTGAAAGAGCACAGATGCAACACAGAGAACGAAAATTGCTTACAACACAAGCAGCAGGGCTACCACTTAAAACGTGGGCACAAAAGATTGAAAAGTCACCAGACCTGGAGGGTGTTGCAGAGGCTGGTGTGAAAGGCACAGCCACTGAGTCAGTTAAGTATCTCCAGGCACAATGTGCATGAAATGTACTCGCAGAAAATAATGTAGATATTAAATGCTGCTAATGCATTTGTCAGACAAGATGTGGTACATGAGATCCTGTCAAAAACCTTGTTATATTCTCTCTTGATGCGATGTTGAGGGTCGTAATTCACACTGCTAAATTATGCCTTCTGTCTACAAGTGAACCGTAGGACCAGCTCTCATTAGACAGCAGAAAAATTCAAGCAGCTGCTTCGTATTTGCCTCCTATCAGCTAATCTCGAGTTCTGCAACTGAATTTTCATCTGGGTGCAGAGACGCATTTCAGTGTGCGAATAGCCACATTGGTTTTTTTGGAGGAAAGCTGATTTTCCTCCATGTTCCTGACCCCACGCCATTTTCCTTTGGCCTCTTTGCAATGCCTAGTGTGCAAAACGCACACCTGTCCTCACTGAGGTTGGGTTCCCCATTTTAAATGGGAGGTGAAAATCAGATTTCCTCACCAACACCATTTTCATCTGGTGGTGTAAGGCTTTGGGAGCCCATTAAAAGCACGCTACATTTGAGAGGTCGTGAAGAAAATGGAAAGCCTGCCGAGGAGTCTGGAACATTCTGAAAGGTGAATGTAAAATGTTTTCACACCTTCAAATGTCACTATTAGGTGCTGTATTGTCATGTAGATTCGATGTGTTTTTAATGCAGTGATTCATCATAGAGATCTGTCCTGGTAAAGTAAGTTGACCTTTACGTTGGACCACCACCCAGCACCTTGTTGGAGTGCTGACCTTTCCTCTGCAATGTCTCCATGGGAACTAGCATAGCTGTCCAGTTTGCCAGAGGGCAAGAGAAAACTTGCTGTTGTAAAGCAGAGAGTAATCTGCTCCGGAACGCATGCAGCACCTATGTCTGGCCTGGTCGCCCTCATTCTCCAGTTTTGATCCTCATGCCTGTCTGATGAGCTGCCTGCTCTAATCGGCAAGTCAATGGCAGCTCCCAACATGGTTGCCACCTGTCTTTGCCACTGTCACCAGGCGAGCAGCTCCCACCACCTGGAAGCACCATTGTGACAGTACAAGTTGGCGGTTCCCATCGCCACCTTCACAGCAGTAATTATAGATGGACAATATATGTTGGCCTTGCCAGCGATGCCCACATCCCATGAATAAAAAAAACAGTCCCCCGTGTCGACTTCCCTTGGAACATTAAATCTGCAAGAAGGCAAGCTGGTGCTTTTCTGTATAAAACACTTTTAAGGTGAGCCACAAGGAGAAAACCAACAAACATCCCTCAAAAAGAAAAAAAAATCTGAAGCATCGCCTTCCCCTCCCACTTTGTAGCACAAGCCACAGAGAAACCAAACTCAGAGAGCGCAGGCAAGCCAGCCCTGATCATTTAAATGTGCTCCAGGCCCCTCATGCGTTAGCACAACGGCAGCCGAATCTTTTGCAAAGTGGTGCTTTTGTGGCCAACTTTCAAGGTGCCCTCACTGTCCGAAAAAGTTTGTTTCCAAGGTGATTTGAACCCAGCTCATTCCCAAACTGTAAACTGATCTTGCAAACTTTCACCTTCGTTAACAGGTATCAACAGGTGCAGCACTCACACTCACTCTTATCACAACAACTAACAGGATCAGCCTTATCAGAAATGGATATCTGTCAACCACAGACCCCCAACATGTCCACTACATCCTCCGCCACCTAACGCTGGAAACATTTGACTTATCCAGCAAATAAGCTGCCTCCTTCACTTGCCGCTGAAGAGACGCTGCATTGTGAGCATTTAGAGGAGCTTGTGCACCATCTAGTGGATAAGGTGAATATTGATAGGCCCAATGGCCTTTTCTCACCATTTTTTTCTCATGTGTTCACATAAATCTGCACTTTCATGTAGGTTGATGTTAACTCCAGCGAGTGCATTGCTATCAGCGGTTGCTCTGGTCTTAAAGTGTCATGACCTGTAAATGGTCATTCTCCTTCTCACTATCAACCCAGGCTGCCCCCTCTGATTTTAAATCTGAATCCTGCAAATTCCGGCAACCTGAAATAAAACCAGAAAATGCTGGAATTAATCAGCAGGTCAGGCAGCAGCTGTGGAGAGTGAGAAAAACGGAGTAACTGTTGGTCAATGCACTTTCACCAGCTTTCAAATTCAAAGGCAGGACGGGAGATTTAATTTAGGAGCAGGAGCCTGGACTGAAATCAGCAGCAGAAAGGGAAAGTTCTCATCTAACTGTCACACAGCACTCAGGTAAAGTGTGTGGGGAAACAGGTAATACAAGTTTACATAGCATCGCTGCTTGGACCACCATCTTGGAGAAATTACTCTTTTAAGAGGGTAAAGCAGTTATAAAAGAAAGCTGATGAATGATGTCATCCACATATGAAACAACTCCCCTATTTTTAAAACAAAAACAAAAATACCTGGAAAAACTCAGCAGGTCTGACAGCATCTGCGGAGAGGAACACAGTTAACGTTTCGAGTCCGTATGACTCTTCAACAGAACTAAGGAAAAATAGAAAAAAGGTGAAATATAAGCTGGTTTAAGGGGAGGTGGGACAGGTAGAGCTGGATAGAGGGCCAGTGATAGGTGGAGATAACCAAAAGATGTCATAGACAAAAGGGCAAAGAGGTGATGAAGCTGGTGATATTATCTAAGGAATGTGATAATAAAGGTACAGATAGCCCTAGTGGGGGGGGGTGGGGGGAAGGGATCGAAATAGGCTAAAAGGCAGAGGTAAAATAATGGATGGAAATACATTTAAAAATAATCGAAATAGGTGGGAAAAGAAAAATCTAAATAACTAATTGGAAAAAAGGGGGATCGGAAAGTGGGTGGGGATGGAGGAGAGAGTTCATGATCTAAAATTGTTGAACTCAATATTCAGTCCAGAAGGCTGTAAAGTGTCTAGTCGGAAAATGGGGTGCTGTTCCTCCAGTTTGCATTGAGCTTCACAGCTTCACTGGAACAATGCAGCAGGCCAAGGACGGACATGTGGACATGAGAGCAGGGTGGGGTGTTGAAATGGCAAGCGACAGGGAGGTCTGGGTCATGCTTGCGGACAACCGAAGGTGTTCCACAAAGCGGTCACCCATTCTGCGTTTGGTCTCTCCAATGTAGAGGAAACCGCATTGGGAGCAGTGAATGCAGTAGACTAAATTGAGGGAAGTGCAAGTGAAATGCTGCTTCACTTGAAAGGAGTGTTTGGGCCCTTGGACAGTGAGGAGGGGGGACGTAAAGGGGCAGGTGTTGCACCTTCTGCGTTTGCATGCGAAGGTGCCGTGGGAGGGGGTTGAGGTGTAGGGGGTGATGGAGGAGTGGACCAGGGTGTCCCGGAGGAATGCCGCAGGGATCGTTCCCTCCAGGACACCCTGGTCCACTCCTCCATCACCCCCTATACCTCAACACCCTCCCACGGCACCTTCCCATGCAACCTCAGAAGCTGCCCCTTTACTTCTCCTCTCCTCACTGTCCAAGGGCCCAAACACTCCTTTCAAGTGAAGCAGCTTTTCACTTGCATTTCCCTCAATTTAGTCTACTGCATTTGCTGCTCCCAATGCGGTCTCCTCTACATTGGAGTGACCAAACGCAGACTGGGCGACCGCTTTGCAGAACACCTTCGGTCTGTCCGCAAGAATGACCCAGACCTCCCTGTCGCTTGCCATTTTAACACTCCACCCTGCTCTCATGCCCACATGTCCATCCTTGGCCTGCTGCATTGTTCCAGTGAAGCTCAACGCAAACTGGAGGAACAGCATCTCATCTTCCGACTAGGCACTTTACAGCCTTCCGGACTGAATATTGAGTTCAACAATTTTAGATCATGAACTCTCTCCTCCATCCCCAACCCCTTTCCAATCCCCCTTTTTCCCAATAATTTATATAGATTTTTCTTTTCCCACCTATTTCCATTATTTTTAAATGTATTTCCATCCATTGTTTTATCTCTGCCTTTTAGCCTATTTTGATCCCTTCCCTCCACCCCACCCCCACTAGGGCTATCTGTACCTTTATTATCACATTCCTTAGATAATATCACCAGCTTCAACACCTCTTTGTTCTTTTGTCTATGACATCTTTTGGTTATTTCCACCTATCACTGGTCCTCTATCCAGCTCTCCCTGTCCCACCCTCCCTTATACCAGCTTATATTTCAACTTTTTTCTATTTTCCCTTAGTTCTGATGAAGAGTCATACGGACTCGAAATGTTAACTGTGTTCCTCTCCGCAGATGCTGTCAGAACTGCTGAGTTTTTCCAGGTATTTTTGTATTTGTTTTGGATTTCCAGCATCCACAGTTTTTTGCTTTTATCCCCTATTTTTAATCCTTGATAGGACAACACATTTTTATTCTTATATTGTCGACCAATTTTCTTACAAGTATGAAATATAAAATTTACAGAGATCGTCAAATGAGGACAGAACTATGATCACCTACTTTCACAGAATGGTCTCTTTCTTTGAATGTAATTTAATTTTAACATGCCTCCTTCATCAATCTTTATTTTTTCCCCCAAAAATATACTTTATTCATAAAATTTGTAAAAGTGCATTACAAAACATTTCAATTTGAAAATTACAGAAATGCCATAAAATTCGACTTGTCTCCATACAGTGTGTTTCACTCTTCGGTACCTCCCTCTACATAATTGTAATTCTCCTGATATTTGCAATATATATTCCATGTTAGGCATGCAGCCTGGTGGGGGGGCAACACATTTCAAAGTGAAAAATCACAAAGTGCAATAACATTTAACTTTCCTTCATACAGTATGTTCCTCTCTGAGGTGCCTCAATAAAATTTCGATACTCGTGTATTCGCAAATTTGTATATTCAATGTTAGCCATACAGCTTGAGGGGTTCTACAAACTTTCCAGCCTCTCGGTGTACTATGGCTTAAAAGCCTTAGGCAGCGACCTTTCCCTATTGGAAATATCATGCTCATCAAGGTGAGCATCGTCAGTGCTGGGGAATGGAACACTTCTCATTTCAGGCACCCAATGTTACTTCAAACACTTATTGGTTGGGTATAGCACAGCTAGGTGCAGAGGAAACGCCCTGTCACTCTGCTCCAACAATGCCCCTCAAGCTGCAACATCAAAAAAGCCACCAATGTTTCCATTTCCCAGCCTGTGGCCTTTCTGTGGGACTTTATTAATTAATGCCAAAGCTGTGCTTTAGACCCATATTCACTAGAAACCAAATTAATACTGTCCAAACTCATTTCATAGACAATCCTTAAAGCTAGCAGACAGAAAGGCCTTGATATTTGCAAGGAGGATGTGGATGAAGCTACAAACAGCAGAACCTCATTAACATCATGTAGCAATGTTTCCCACCCAGCAGCTAGCTAAATGAACAGCCTGCCTGGTGGGCAGCAGGGAACACTTACAGCAGGAGAGGCCATAACTGGGTCCCTTGACCGGGGTTTGGGTGGGGGGGACGCAATACTTAGGAGTTGCGGTGTGTTTGGGCTGGACGGGATAGTCAGCAATGCATTAGGCTGCAGGAAAGGTTGGTGATCAGAGTTAGGGGAAGGTCTGCAGTAGAGCTGGGAATGGAGGTTGGCAATTGGGGCAGTGAGAGGGTGTGGGGGTGAGGGGGAAGTTGGCAATTGGGCTGGTGGGGGGTTGGGGGGGTTTGGCAACTGGAGCTGTGGGGGAAGGTTGGCAGCTGGGCCTGTGATGGTGGGGGGGTGGGGAAGTTGGTGATTGGAACTGTGGGAGGTGGGTAGAGGTTGACAATTGGGGCTGTTGGGAGGGGTGGGAGGTTGGCAATTGGAGTTGGGGGGCAGCTTCCCCCTCTCCTTATGGTAGAATATCAGCCACTCCATTTATCAGCTGCTGTAAAACTGTCCAGAAGCCCTTCACCCTCCCGTATAACTTTCTAACAGGATTAATGTGGGTGGGGGGGGCGGTTTCCTGGTCTGGTTATCCTATGTTACAAATAGCTCTAAGGTATTGCAGAGCAGGCTGTGTGTCTGAACTCGAGAATGAGAGAGTTTATGGAATATGAGATTGTTCTCAGCAAACGAATCTGCAGGGTATAGCTCCATCTTGAATCTCTCCAACTCAAGAGTTATACGGGAGGGTGAAGAGCTTCAGGACAGTTTTATTCAGAATATAATCACACCCCAGGGGAAAACACAGGTTCAGGAAGGGGGAGGTGCAACTGATAGAGAGCTAGGCAGCAAGGGTGTAAGAAAAGTTGAGAAGGGAGTTCCGCAGACACTGGTCCAGTTCAACAGGTATGATGTACTCAGTACTTGTGAGGACAAGGAGAAAGACTGCAGGAAGGGCAGCCACAATGCAGACCAAGCCACTGTGGCTCAGAAGGCTGTCGGTGTGGGGGTGGGGGGGTGCGGGGGATGGAGGGTAGAGAGCAGAATAGAAATGTGGTAGTTATAGGGGGCTGTAATTAGGGGGATAGATAACATCCTCTGCAGCCAAGAACGAGAATCCTTAAGGGCGTAATGCATACCTGGTGCCATGGTAAGGGAAATCCCATGGCAGCTAGAGATGAACTTGGAAAGGGAGGGGGTAAACCCAGTTGTCATGGTCCATGTCTGAACAAATAACATAGGTAGGAACAGGGAGGAGGTCCTGCTGAAAGAGTGTTAGGAATTACACTAGAGGTCCTGCTTTTTAATTTAGAGTCTAATAATCTCAGGATCTGGGAGCTTGGGGAGCCTAATGCTTTCTCTATGACAACACCTCAGCCACTCAGAGTCGACTTGCCAACCAGTGAACACCGTTTTCTCCTGTGGTATAAATTGTTGTGAATGTTTGAAATTTGGCATTCTTGTGTTTGTCCTGATGAGCACAAGACAAAAAGCTTCTGCAACATGCCTCTCTTTTCAGTAATATTCAAGTCCTGTACTACCTAGCGGCAATCTCTAGTTTGTAGGAGTTAGGAGTTTAGTGTAGTTATAATACAGAATCAAAGTACTTTTCGTATTAGGTTTAACTTCAGTTAGTTGGTCATTAGTTTTGGAACTATACAATCCCTTTTGACTTTTATCACTCGTGACTTTATCAACTGAATATGTAAGAATAGCCCACCTTGTAAATACTGATGATTTCTATCCACTTATGTTACACACGCTTAGTATAGATTTTTAAGTATTTCCACTGTGTAATTCTCTAGGTTTGATATTACTTTGTTTAAAGTTATAAATAACTTTACAATCTGTTTTTAAAAGTAAAATAGCCATTCCAACTACAACAGCCACAGTAAAACATGTCACCCAGCAGGAGGCCTCCAAAAAGCAGACAGTCATTTAAAAGCCACTAATCTAATCAACAACACACACTGACGCAGTAAGATAAGTGTTGACGTTTCGAATCCACATGACCCTTCAACAGAACTCAGCAGTTCTGTTGAAGGGTCATGTGGACTCGAAACGTCAACTCTTTTCTTCTCCACCGATGCTGCCAGACCTGCTGAGTTTTTCCAGGTAATTCTGTTTTTGTTTTGGATTTCCAGCATCCGCAGTAGTTTTTTGTTTTTATAGCAGTAAGATAAGTGTCTGATTTAACTAGGAATTCACACTAAATAACTAAAATCTGAGACAATGAGCTAATCTTGCTTCCTATCCTGGAAGAATGGACATCAGGAGGTGACCATGCACTGTACATGCTTCACCTAGCCAATTAGAATCTAATCATGCACTGCCTAAACCAATCAGAGTTCAGGGCTGCCGTTGGTCAGGCTGTGGTTGTGATTTGGAATGGGTTAATAGGACCTGTTTCAGTGGTACAGTGTGCAGAAAGCAGAAAGAAGACAGAAGAAGAATTTTGGAAGAGACAGTACCCCAGCCAACCAAGGACGGTATTCCATGGTGAATTGGCCGAGACCACTGAGTGTCCCTTCTGCTGTACTTGTTTTGATAACTTAATAAATTTGTGAACCTTGACTAAACATACTCGTACCCGGAGTGGTTTCATTTTTGGTCAGACCCAGAGTCTTACAATTATATGAAAAGGTGGTGGAAGCAGAGTCTTTGAATGTTTTTAAGGCAGAGGTGGATAAATTCTTGGTAAGCAGTGGGGTGATAGGTTATCAGTGGTAGGTGAGATGCAGGTTTCAGGTTACTATCAGATCAGCCATGATCTTATTAAATGGCAGAGCAGGCTTGCGGAGCTGAATGGCCTACTCCTGCTATAATATATTCCCCCGCCATTTCCGCCAACTCCAGCATGATACCACCACCAAACACATCTTCCCTTCACCCCCCTTGGCGGCATTCCGTAGGGATCGTTCCCTCCGTGACACCCTGGTCCACTCCTCCATCACCCCCTACTCCTCAACCCCCACCTACGGCACCTCCCCATGCATACACAAAATATGCAACACCTGCCCCTTCACTTCCTCTCTCCTCACCGTTCAAGGGCCCAAACACTCCTTTCAAGTGAAGCAGCATTTCACTTGCATTTCCCCCAACTTAGTCTACTGCATTCGTTGCTCCCAATGCGGTTTCCTCTACATTGGAGAGACCAAACGCAGAATGGGCGACCGCTTTGCAGAACACCTTCGGTCTGTCCGCAAGAATGACCCAGACCTCCCTGTCGCTTGCTATTTTAACACTCCACCCTGCTCTCTTGCCCACATGTCTGTCCTTGGCTTTGTTCCAGTGAAGCTCAACGCAAACTGGAGGAACAGCACCTCATCTTCCGACTAGGCACTTTACAGCCTTCCGGACTGAATATTGAGTTCAACAACTTTAGATCTTGAACTCCCTCCTCCATCCCCACCCACTTTCCGTTTCTTCCCCCTCCCTTTTGTTTCTTCCAATAATTTATATAGATTTTTCTTTTCCCACCTATTTCCATTATTTTTAAATCTATACCTTTTATGCCCTTTTAGTCTTATTTCACCCCACCCCCACTAGAGCTGTACCTTGTGTGTCCTGCTATCCATTCTTAACTATCACATTCTTTTAGATAATATCACCACCTTCAACACCTCTTTGTTCTTTTGTCTGTGACATATTTTGATTATCTGCTCCTATCACTGCTTGCTTGTCCCTACAACCACACCACCCCCCCACTTCTCTCCCCCCACCCCCCACCTTAAACCAGCTTATATTTCACCCCTCTCCTATTTTTACTTAGTTCTGTTGAAGGGTCACGAGGACTCGAAACGTCAACTTTGTTCTTCTCCGCCGATGCTGCCAGACCTGCTGAGTTTTTCCAGGTATTTCTGTTTTTGTTTTGGCCTACTCCTGCTCTTTGTTCATACGTAAATTGGATTTCAGAATCCTATGGGGAGAATTTTCTCCCCGTCAGGGGGGCTGAGTGGGAGCGGACGCGGGCGAGCATGCAGTCAATCGTCGCCCGCGATCGGCTGCCCGCCACCATTTTATGTGGGCGGGCCAATTAAGGCCTGCCTAGCGTGACGTGCACACGGAAGCGCTGTGCGCTCCCTGTGCGGGTGGGGAGGGAAGGAGGTTGAGTCGGGGCCTGCGCTCTTTTGTGCACGCGCGCAAAAGAGCGCAGAAATCTCCCTGAGGCACAGAACTGCCTCAGATAGATTAGTTTGATTGTCAAAAATTTTAATTAAAAAAAAGTTGTTAAGACATGTCCCCTCATGTGACAATGTCACATGAGCTGGGACATGGCAATGAACTGTAAAAAAAAGTTTTATTCAATTTATAAACACTTTATGAAACCTCATCCCGCCCGTGGATGAGGTTCCATGAAAAATGTGAAGGTAGCCTGGGCTCTTAGCCTGCCCACCCACCTTAAGGTTGGATGGGCAGCTCAGTTAGCTACTTTAATTAGTTCTTAAATAGCCTTAATAGGCCTTTGACAGTTCAGTGGGCATGCAGCCGACTCTGGTGCGCGCCCATCGAACTGAAGATCTGAATGACGCGTGGTGACGTTGGGATGCCCGCCCGACGTCACCACGCGTCATCTTGTGTGTCGGCAAGCGGGGCCTGCCCCCTCATGCCAACCTGAAGATTCTGGCCTATATGTCTATTGCCCAAGCCATGTGCAAGATGTCAAGGAGCAGACAAATCAGAAGAATTAGTACATGGCTAAAGGGCTGGTGTGGGAAAGAGGGGTTTCTTTTCATGGGACACTGGCACCATTTCTGGGACAGGAGAGAGCTGTACCAATGGGATGTGAGCCACCTGAACTGGGAGTGCACTGTGGCTTGGCAGAAAGGGTCAATAGGGAGGTGGTAAAGGTTTTAAACTTGTGAGGGTGAGAAAGGGGAAGGTATCTACGAGAAAGCTGTCCAAATCTAAACAGAACAGTGCGGGAGAATATAGAAAAGAATAAAGCAAAGGAGCAAAGGCTCAGGAATAAGTAGTTATAGAACAGGAGTCTAAAAAGATCATTAAACATAAAGTGAGAGATGATCCTATTAAAAGATGAGTTACATTATCTGTACAGCAATGCACACACATTGTCTGTAATAAAACAGGGAGGAACCAGACATGGTAGGAATTACTGAGAAATGGCTACAGAAAAATCAGGACTTGGAATTAAACATTGCAGGGTATAATGTATTTTAAAAAGATAGAGAGGGAAAACAGGAAGGTGGAGTATCTGTACTTGTTTGTTATAACACAATGGCAGTAGAAAAAAGAGACACAGCTATAAGCAAGGTAAAAATGCAAATTAGTTACCTTTTAATTCCAAAGCTTTCCTTAATTCTGAGAAGCTGCATGAATAACTTAGTTTTTTTACTGGAATAACTGCAGATGTCATGTCTCCAGTTCTCAGCTAAGTAAGGCAACCAACCGTTTTATGATTCTCACCTTTTCACTATGACTTTAGCCAGTAAACACAAGTTACCTTTTGAAATGTAATTATCATAATTCTGTGTGATTTGCCAGCCTCCAGATGTCTAGCAAGGTTTTTACCCACTAAACTTACATTTAAAACGCAATTTCTAAAACTAAAAAGCTGTACTTGTAAAACATATGGGGCAGGGTTTTCAGCATGTTTTTGGTGGGGGGCTGGGCACCATGTAAAATATGAGGGGTGGCAAACCAACCATCTTCCCAGCCAGCCTCAGCCTGTCCCCCATAACACAGCAGATGGGTGGGAGCCAAAATTGGTAGCCCACCTGCCATATTTAAATAAATAATATGGTCGGCACGAGCAGGCGGGCAGGAGTGGTCAGGTGATTTTTTTTTTAAAAATTGCAAAGTGGGGGGGCACATCATTTGGTGGGTACATTTTGCACATCAGGGGCATCCCTCCAAGATGCTATGTCCCCTTTCTTCTTCCCCACCTGACCCCCAAAATGCACCCTCCCGCCCCCAGCCCTGGGCTGCCCAATCCCACACGGTCAAAACTCCTGACTCACTTGGGTTTGGACACCATGGCTGCCTTACTTGTAGGCCTGCTTGCAGTCCCAGCAGTGCCCACTACTCAGTTCTTGTGCTGATGGAACTGCTAAAGCTGCTGCCCAAAGGGACTTCCTCCCACTGAGGGGCGGAAGTCCCGCTCTCAGCTTGTTTAGCCCATTCTCAGCATGTTAGGGCTGCAGGTTGAATTTCTTTTCAGTGCATTGGCTGCCAGCCAACTCTTGCAAAGATGCGTGAGCAGTGCACCCCCTGCCCCCCTTAAAATCCAGCCCATGAATTATGACATTAGGCATATGTGACATGTATATATATATATATAATATATGTATATGATATACCATAAATATTATATATGCATGAATGAGAGATAACTATAGATTATATCTTCAATACTTTGTTGACCAAGTGAATTGATCTCATCTCATGTATTTCTTACTGATCATGCTTACAACAACATTGGCACAACAGGAGTAGGTTACTCTCTTACCTCAGCACCAATGATGATGTTTAACAAAGGAAGACTGGGGAAAGGAACTGATGAGGAAAATAGAAAATAACCTGAGCAAAATTATTCTAATAAAGATTATTTCTGTGCTCAAATGTGCTATGAGTGGTGTGAGGAACCCATTTTTGGAAAATTTGAAGAACATTGAATTTTGGACATTCTTTCTCCTGAGTTATTTTTAAAAATTTGCAAACTTAATTTGGGGTTGTGAATGCCATTATTTAATAAAACACAGGTCAAGGTAAATGTCCAGCGGGGAACAGCTGGTGAGGGAAGAGATATCTAAGTTAACAAAGAACTGCTGTTGCCAGGCTAAAGGCTCTTGCTGATTGGTTAAAAACACCTGGCCTAAGAGAAGTATTCTTTGAACACCCTAGTCTTTAAGACTCTCAGTCGGAGAGTGAGTGTGGTATGCCTTAGAAGTAGGTTGCAAGAAAAGACACTCTCTTTCCCTCTCTTTGCCCCACCTTTGTGTTAAACCTTCCTCAAAAATGTCTCATTAGGATAACTCATCAGTTTTATTTTGAAAGTCTGCAAAGTTGTGAAAAGTAAGATTCATCAAGGACAATTTCACCAACAAATCTATCTGAAAGAAATTCCAGATCTATTGTGACCAGAATTCTGTCAGATCAACAGTGTCAAGATCGCTTCGAATTTTATCCTTTTAAAATAAATGTTCCCATCCTCCAGCCTCTGCAAGAGACTGTGTTTGTTTTGTCCTATTTTGTGTTTGTATGTGAGCGTATACGGGTTCAGGTATCTGTTTGTTTAAAAGGGGAAAATCATTGCACTTCTAAACTACAACTTGTATGTTAACCAGTTTATTAACTTGTATGTTTAAAAAGTAGCTTGCTTTATGATAAATCAATTTGTTTGTGTGTATACTGAAAGAAGCCTGGTTAGAGTCTTTTTATGCTGGGAATAACAGTATCAAAGGTAAACAATTGACCAGTTTTATGGGTGAATTAAAAATTTAAACTATTGTTGCGACCTGTGGAGAAGTGGGGCTAGAATTAACTGTGTGCTCCTCCCATTACGGTCTGTAACAGTACTTACCACCTTGGGAGGTGGAAATAATTGCTACTTCCCAGTAAAGATTTTATGACAATAGTAACTGTTAGTATTTGAATTATTTCACATTATATCCACTAGATGGCAGCCTCTTGTATCCAAATATATGGAAGACTTTTCATTTCAAGTCCCACATTGGTTAATTAATTTTTTCTTAAATGTTTTAGTCAAAATACTTTTTCATTGATTTTTAATCAAAATGTGTCATTAAACTAATTGGTCCAGCTTCAGGATAGAGAAAGCTGTTGCTCATTGTTAAGATTAGTAAACACATTGTTAACTTGTAGGCAGTAGTTTACAGTAAATTAAAGCTCAATGAGTCGGTTCTTAGAATTCAAACTGTTCGTTAACCAAAAATATTAAATATGTTTTTTTTTATGGATTGTTATAGATCATTTAAACAACAGGGAAGGCAAGATGATGGGAAATGATTTATTAATGTCTGATTTGGAAGAATGATTGTACTCCCATGGGAGTTGCTGCAGTATTGTAATTGTTTCAGTAGTTCACGAGAATATGTAATTTAAATTGATATAGTCTTAGAATTTTTATAGACTTACTACAGGACATATTAAGAAACCATGATAATTCTGCTTGTGTGGTCAAGTAAATCTGAAGGATGCACACTATCATCTTACATACATTATTTGGGACAATTATTTTTGGGACACTTTTAGTACTGTCAGTGCATTTATGAACCTTTGTATGTCATTTCTTTCATAACCGTAATTAGAACAAATTATTCTAAATGCAGGAAGAAACATATTATTATGTATTTTGCACAGGTCTTAAAATGGAACAAGATGCGCTATACTGTACAGCACATTATTTTCATTAGACTTCAGGCTATATTACTGAAATCAAACCTCTGAACATTTTGGCTTTGCCCATCCTGGCCAAGTTAAGTTCAGACTGCTTTAGAGCCTTATTATCGCTATCTCAGTCTTACTATTGCTCGTAGGCCAAGAGAACAACATGCTAGTTATATAGTCAAGGTCCTTTATCTAAAAGTTAGGAATGGGTCTTTTTGTGGTTTGAATGTCTGCAATTAAACTTCCACTGGGACCACAATTTTTTTACTGATAGCTTTGCATAGGATTGTGATTATGAAATTGTGCTATATGTGTATCAAAATCAAAAGATTACTTGCCCTACTCTATGCCATATGTTGATCAATCTTTGTATGATGAATTTCCTGACATCAGTCATAAAGTTGTATTTTACTAGTTTGACCTTGTCACCATGCTCTACTTGTGCAATTTAAGGTAAATTCTGGGCTTACTTTTACAATTCCTTTAACAACTTTATAAACTTCCATGAAATTACCTTTCAGATGCCTTCTTTTTAGGCTTAAAAGCTCAAGTCGCTCCAGTATTCCCTCATAACTCATAAGCATGGCACTTTGGATCGATTTTGTAATTCTTCTCAAAATTACCTTACATCTCCCTTGTTTCTTGCTGACCAGAGCTGAACACATTGTTCAAAATATGATATGAGCAGAGCACTGTACAGTTTGATCACAAATTCATTTGACTTGTAGCCCAACGTTTCAGCAAAGGTCAACATTGTTACTCTGTTCAGGTTGGATATGTTGAGTGTTGCTTACACTTACATTGTGAAATGTAATGTAATTGTTAGCATCAAACTATGGCATCAAACAGCCAACACATTTGCTTTCCTCCCTGCAAAGGCATTGTCCTTCACATATACAATGATACTCAATTACAAACAAACTTGTCAGTACATTCAGTGCACATATGAATACATGATATGAATGTATCATGTTTAGGATTTGCAACTTGAAGGGTATGAATTGGTAGTCATTACTGAGTCACAGCTGCAAAATGGTCAGGGAACTAAATATACCAGGGGAAGAATTTTCCGTTGTTGGGGGGTGGGGGGGGGGGTGGTGGGGGGGAGAGAGAGTGGGTGCGGGTGCGCACGGACCTGATTGCTGCCCGTGGTTGGGTCTGCACCGCCATTTTACGTGGGCGGGCCAAGTAAGGCCCGCCCGGCATATTTGTCAACTCCAGTGGATAGTGGAAGGGTGCGGGCATGCACAGACCACAGGGTCCAATGGCGACCCAGCAGTCTGTTTAAAGTAAGGCCTGGCAGCCTCCTGTAGGCTGCTCACAATGGCCAGTTCGAGGGTGCACCACAGGGGTTGGCTGAGCAGGCCAGATTGGAGGGAAGGCCAGAGGAGCAGGGCAGGCTGCAGGGTAGACCAGCAGGGGGCCAATGTGCCCCTTGTTTTTCTGATGATTGCCTTGCTGCCTTCCTCGAGGAGGTGGCAGCGCAGCAGGAGATGTTGGTTCCCCAGGATGGGAGGAGGAGACCCCCCACATGATCAAATGTGCCTGGGAGGAGGTGGCAGAGGTGGTGAGCTCCCGCGACGTGGTGGCGGCGCACCTGGATCCAGTGTCTTAAGCGCTGCAACGATTTGTTGCGGTCTGGAAGGGTGAGTACCATGTTGGCATTGGGCATTTAACCCAGCAGGTAGCCTTAGCCTTTGAGGCCCACCCCACCCTCCAAATCTTACTGTTGTGACTGCATTGAATCATGTTGGGCATTTCTCGTATGCTGGGGAGCGTATCTGCTGGGCAAGTAGATAGTGCCCATGCTTAGATCAGCCTGAGTGGTTCATGAGGAGATGAGTTCTCCCCCGTACCATGTGTTGCTCTTAGTCACACATGACTAGTCTGGGGCAACTTGCAGGAGATGCAGCTAGGCACATACTCAGAACTCCAACACATGTCCTGTTCACGGTGATGAGATTGTGGAAGGGGAGCCTCAAGGTGTCGTGGCAAAGAACGATCTGTTGCCCTCGACGCTGCACGTAGTTGCGCCTCCTTGCTGTGGGAGCAAATACCATGTGGTTCCTAAAGTGAATTTCGCAGCATGTGTACAAGGTGGCCGTTGGGGGGGGTTGGGAGCAGGTGTACTATCTTTGTGTGAGTGATCAGCAGTAGCATGGAGAGGAGGCACTGGGGGACTGATATGGGCCACTGTGGTTGGGGTGCAGCGTGCACGTGCAGAGTCCATGTGCAATTTGTCATAATGAATGGTGTTCTCGCTTTCTCAGGAGAAGAGTGTGCGAGGACTGGAGGCGGCCAGGCATACCTCCTCATGTTAAGCTGTTTCGAGCAGGAGGCCCTTGAGCTGGAGAGGCGGCATGCGCCCAGGTCAACTGGCGTCAGTGAGGCTGGGGTGGAACGGCCAGGTATTTGAGGCCAACAGTGAGATCTACGATGTTCTTCCAACATCCATAGCACTGATGATTGTTAAATTTGTTATTGTTGCAACATTGCTCGGTCACGGACTGATAGAGTCAGAGGTGTGGATCATAGAAAAAGACCCGTCGGCCCTTCAAGGATGCACGGGTCAAACACGTACCTAATTATTCTAATCCCATTTTCCTGTACTAGGCCCATAGCCTTGTATGCCATGGCATCGCAAGTGCGCATCCAAATGCTTATTACATGTTAGGAGGGTTTCTGCCTTTCAGGCAGTGCGTTCCACATTCCCAACACACTCTGTGTGCAAAAATTACTCATCACATCCCCTGTAAACTTCCTGCCCCTTACCTTAAATCTATGCCACCTGGTTACTGATCCCTCCACCAAGGGGAAATGTTCCTTTCTGTCTACCCTATCTATGCCCCGTATAGGTTTATGCACCTCAATCATGTCACCCCTCAATCACCTCTGCTCCAGGGGAAATAACCCCAGTCTATGCAATCTCTCCTCATAAGTGAAACTCTCCAGCCCAGGCAACATCCTGGTAAATCTCTTCTGCACTCTCTCCACTGCAATCACATCCCTCCCATAAAGCGCATTTCAGAACTGCACGCAGTACTGTAGCTGTGGCCTAAGCAGCATTTTCTGCAGTTGGAACATTACCTTGCTGCTCCTATATTCTATGCCTCAGCTAATAAAGGCAAGTATGCTATATGCCTTCTTAAACACCTTATGTACCTGTCCCGCTACCTTAAAGGACCAATCGAGATGCACACCGAGGTCCCTCTGATCCTTGTTACTTCCCACGGTCCTACCATACATTGTGTATTCCTGTGCCTTGTTTGTCCTGCCCAAGTGCATCACCTCACACTTATCCACATTAAAGTCCATTTGGCACTCATCAGTCCATCTGACCAGCCCGTCTATATCCTCCTGTAATATAAGGCTATCCTCCTCACTATTTACCACCCCACCAATGTTCGTGTCCATCGGCTCTGGAAGGTTGAGTGCATAATGAGCCGGGGGAAAGGGATGAAGTGTGTCACTGTCTGCACACTAACTGATCCACTGTCCTTGTTGTTCATTTCAGCATCATCAGAGCAGGGCCGGCAGGAGGAGCTGCAGATGCCCCCTCTCACATCTGAGGGCTCTCAAGTCTCACCTGCGTCACACCATTTCTGTGAGACAGGCACCAGCGCAGATGCTAGTACCTCGGTGGGCATCGGAACATCGGCTAGTGTTCCGGAGCACAGTGGAGAGGGCACTTCACAATCGCTGGAGGAGCTGGCAGAGACAGAGAATGCCAATGGCGCCAGCAGTCAGAGGACTGCAGGGGACCAGGCACATGCTCAGTCGGTGCCTGATGATGTGCCTCTGGAGTCGTCTGCGACACAGCAGCTGTAGGAAATGCGGCCGGGTGTGCGGGACCATCTGGGGGTGATACATGAGACTATGCTTCGCTTGGTATCCACGCGGAGCATCAGTGATGCAATGAGCCTCATGTCTGAGCGCTATGCTTCCTACATGGAGAGAGTGGCGACTCTCGTGCAGACGCTCCTCCAGGAGACCAATCAGGGCTTCCTGGGGTTACGCTCGGACCTACAAGCCCGCACAGCGGCATCGGCCACAGCTGGTCAGTGCCAGTGTGGGAGATGGTCTGAGCTTCAAACTTCCCAGCTCATTGCCCATCCATCCACGGTGAGGAGGGAGGTCCAAGGCAACCTCACGTTGGTGCAGCAGTTGCCTGCAGTCTCTGCGGGCTCCTCTCAGGGCGCTCCGGATGAGGGCGCCAGCCCCTCCGCCCCTGTCCCAGTGACCGTATCATCCAGTGAGGCTGCGACGACTGGGGAGATGCCAGCTGTGGAACTGGCAGCTCCCTCCTAGGCAGACCCAGCACAGGCTCCATGGGCCAGAGGATGACTGCCAAGGTAATCGAGGCCAACAGGACAGCAGAGTCAGCAGGCTGTCTCAGATGCCACTCCCAGTGAGGGGGCAACACCAAGATGTAGCACCCACAAGCGGAAACATAAGGCACCTTAGGCACACCACGGGTTTCTCACTGGTGCTTTCGTGTTGGCACATGATTAGGTCCTTAGAATTTATTTTTGCTTGCTTACTGTATTAATTTGCAATTGGGAGAACATCTGATTTGAAAATTAAAATTCAGCTGTGTGACCATGGCTGAGGGTGGCTCGTTTGTTCTGCATGTGTATGTTTAAGAAAAATGTCATGAGTGTTTGTTTGGATATTCAAATTTATGTACAAGGCCCTTAGTTCCTGCTGATGACCTGGCAGGTTTTGCACTTAGGTGTCGAGTATTGAGGGGCCAGGCAAGGCTGGTCCTGCTGATCCATTTGTGTGAAGCTAGCTGAAGGTTTGTTGGATTAAAGCCTCCCAGGTGTCCCTGCCTCCTTGGTGTAGTCCCGGGTCAGCGTCTACCCCCTCAACATTTCCCTGTGCATGCTCATCCTCGGACTCACTGCTGGACTCATCATGAGCAGCCGCAGACACTGCATCAACGTCTTCATCATCCACTGCGTCCCCCCTTTCCAGCGCAAGATTGTGGAGAGCGCAGCATGCAACCACTATTACTGACACACGATCTGGGGGGTACTGGAGTGCATCCCCTGAGTGGTCCAGGCATCAGAAGCGCATCTGACCGATGGTTCTCTCCACCACAGCCCTTGTGGAGGCATGGCTCCTATTGTACCGCTGCTCAGCTTCTGATATCGCATACCAGAGAGGCGTCATGAGCCACCTTCTGAGGGGGTAGCCCTAGTCACCCAGCAGCCAACCATCCAGCCGGGCTGGAGCACTGAAGAGCCCTGGTACCTGGGAGAGTCTGAGGATGTAGGCGTTGTGGGAGCTGCCTGGGTGCCTTGCACAGACTTGTAGAATCTGCATCCTGTGATCACACACTATCTGCACGTTCATGGAGTGGAAGCCCTTCCTGTTGACGAAGGCACCGGGCTCACCTGCTGGCACCTTGATGGCCACATGTGTGCAGTCTATTGCACCCTGGACACGGGGGAAGCCAGCAATGGCTGCAAAGCCTCTGGTTCACTGTGCCTGACTTGCCTGGTCCCAGCAGAAGTGGATGAAGGTCAATGCACACCTGAACAGAGCGTCTGTGACCTGCTTAACACAATTGTGGACATCTGATTGGGAGACACGGCAAAGATCACCCACCAATTCCTGGAAGGAGCCAGAGGCATAGAAGTTGAGGACAGCTTCAGAGCCGCTGGCACGGGGTGTCCACCCACACAGTTAGGGGAGATCTCAGGGCCAATCATCTGACAGATATGGTTTACTGTCTCCCTTGACAGTCGGCGCCTCCTTTGGCACTGCACCTCAGTCATAGTGAGGTAACTACTTCGCCGCCTGTATATCCTGACAGCAGGATAGTGATGACTTCTGCGGTCCCTTCCACCTTAGACTACCTCTTGGCCCTGTGCCCCTTGTGCCTGCGCCTGTCCTCCCAAGGATGGTTCCCCTGGAGGCTGAATGTGCACTCCTGGCCTCCTCCTTCTAGCCCTCCCTTCCTCCTCAGAGGAGCTGCCTCCAGTGGACAGATCAGATCCCATACCCAGGCTAAGGACCTGAAAGCTACAGGCCCGCAAAAGATTCCTCACTGCAGAGTGCTGACCTGAAGGTTAAAAGTACACAGAAAGCTGTTGGAATGCATTCTGTACTACTCCAGATCACACAGACAAGTTTGAAACACTTTCTTCAAGAAATACTCCACAAAGCAGATTGACAACCCCACTGAGCCCTCTTATCCCGCCTGTGGATGAGGTTCATGGAGAAGTCTCTTACCCCACTTGCCTGTTGCGCCCGTGTACCAATCCGAAGATCGCACGGGCGCCTAAAAATTGCCGTCGATTGAAGACTAAAGGGCCTTAACTGGCCCCTTAATTAATGGCGGGCGCTCGTCGGACTTCATCGCGCGCTTGCCCAGTGAAATATCGCGATGGCGCACGGTGACATTGGGATGCTCGCCCGACGTCACCGTGTGGACGTGTGGAACCCGCCCCCCGCACGTCAAACTGAAAATTCTGCCCCAGGGGGAGAATTTTCACGTTGACGTGTGGGGGCGGCCCCTGCTCGCCGACAGGTAAAATGACGCATGGTGACGCCGGGTGTGTGTCCTGACGTCACCACACGTCATTCCAATATTCTGTTTGGCGGGCGTGCACCAGAGGCGGCTGCACAGCCGCCGAACTGTCAAAGGCCTGTTAAGGCCATTAGGAGACTGATTTAAGTAGTTGACAGAGGTGCCCGCCCAACCTTAAGGTTGGCGGGCAGGCAAAGAGCCCAAGCGGCCTTTGCGTTTTTCAGGAAACCTCATCCACGGGCGAGGTGAGGTTTCCTGACGATTTCATTAAATAAAAAAAACTTTTTATACAATTCATAAACATGTCTCAGCTCATGTGACACTGTCACATGAGGGGTCATGTGTAAATAATTTTTAACTTTCTTTATCAGAAATTCTCCACCTGTTCTTTATCTCCCTGAGGCATCTCCGTGCCTCAGGGAGATTTCTGCTCTGTTTCGCGCGCATGCTGCACGTGAAAGAGCGCAGACTCTGACTCTCCCTCTTCCCCCTGCCCGCACAGGGAGCGCTGAGCGCTACCTGGCTTGCGTCACGCTGAGCAGCCTGAATTGGCCCATCCATGTAAAATGGCGGTGCGCAGCCGATCACGGGCGGCGATCGGCTCTGCGCCCGCCCACGCCCACTCCTGCCCGACAGAGAGAAAATTCTCCCTCAAGTTATAAGGTTCATAGGAGAGATGAAGAAAACCTTAGAGGAGGAGGGAGTCGCCTTAGTGATGAAGGATAAAATCACTTCAATAACGAGATGATCTTGTGAGAGGTAAGCAGGCATTGGAGAATTCTGCTAGACTCCGCACAATGGAGTCACTAATATATTCATCTGCTTCTTTCTTTCTTTAGCCAATAGTTGAGGTGTCAGTCTTTCTGGTCTTTTCCCTCAAAGTGATGAGTGTTGCCATGCACATATCTTGATGTACAGGCTCATCACTTTGAAAGCCTTGCTCCGTATTCAACTGTATGGCCCGGATTTTCGCAATGTTCGCCTCTCCAACATTGCGCAAACCCCAGAAATGGTCGAAAAATTCTAAGTCCTGCCCGAGCCCAGCATTTCCCAGCTTCATGGAGGTGGGTCTGTAGTCAGCCCCGGGTTCACGCATGCGTGATTCACAGAGGCAGCTGGCCATTTAAATCACCAGCTGCCTCCACTGAAGTGGGATTTTGGAAGAACAGGAGCGTGAAATCCAGGGTTTGCAGATTAGAACAGGTAAGAGGAGTTCTGAACTTGGTGGATTTTTATGAGTAGCCAGCAAACCCCTTTGGAGAGGGTAAGGCACCCTTTGGGGTTGTTAAAGTGAACGTGATTATGCACTTTTTATGCACAAACTTATTGGAACTATCAAGCTGTTAAAGACCTGTCCAGAGACTGTCCAGCTGCCCAGGAACTACCCAGATGTCCAGCTATCAAGAAAATGTCCAGTTGTCAAGGAAATGTCAAGAACTGTCCAGCTATCCAGTTGTCCAGCTGTCCAGGAGCTGTCCAGCTGTCAAACCTGTCAAAGTTATCCTGGAAGTATCAAAGTTATCAAATCTGTTAAAGCTACCCAAGAAGTGTCAAACCTGTCAAGGAACAGTCCAAGGATACTGGGTGATTTTGAATGGAGGGGGTAGGGCCAAAAGTGGTGGGGTGGCATGAGTTGGCACTAAAGTGGTATAGGGGGTATAAGGGCCATGGGAGGGTGGGGGGGAGTTGAGCTTTGATTCTATTGATTGGTGGGGCACGCTCTTTGGGCTATGTGGTCTACCCCTGCTCCTATTTCTTGTGTTCTTGTGGGGGATGTGTAGAGGGTAACCAAGTTGGCATCGGGGTGTGAGGGGCCATTGGGGATATGTAGAGGTTAACTAAGTTAGCATAGCGGTGAGGGGGCCATGGGGTAGATGGGGGCATGGGTTGGCATAGGGTGGCATGAATGGGGCATGGGGTGTGGGGGGGGTGGTGGGGGTTGAGGGCTGAAGGGATGTTTTTGTTTTATTACTTTTTATTTCAGCACAGTGCCACAACACAGAGGCAGGCCTTGTGCATAGCCCGCCTCTGCACCCTGCAGCCTGCAGATTCATTCTGGGGTCAGCCGGCCCAAGGCATTTTACAGCCTGCAACCCCCACACCCCCATCCACCCATTACCACCCCCAACCCCCCAGCCAAAAAGCACACCTATGGATGGATATTTTTTAAATTTGGGTTCGTTGAGCTGGGAAATCTCCTGACTCAGTGAATATGGCCCAGGGACAAAAACCTGGGCCCATGTGTTTTATTTCGCTTTTATTTCCCACTCGTGAAAGGATCAAGAATGAGACGGCACAGATTTAAAGTAATTGGCAGAAAAAACAAAAGCGATATGTTATGACACAGCAGTTGGTAAAGGCTGAGTTATTTAAAATCTCAGGGGGAAACTTTAAACAACTGTCATAACCTATAGTTTCAATTGGTATGTTTGAGATGTAAGTCTGAATTCAGGAATGAAACCACCAAGTCTCCAGAAGTTTTTATATAAATTAAATTAAACATTTATTAATTTACAACAAATTTAAACACATACATGTCTTTAAATTACTACCATAATAACTTTTAAACAAATCCCCAAATTAATCACTATCAGGTAATCTTCCCCATAGCAACAATAACCCATAGACTTAAACAGACACTAGGCAAAACACATTTTATTTTACAAATTCAAAATGAGTTCCCTTTCAATTTGGTTCCTTTGCACAGTTGTAGGCTCACAGGCAGCTTGGATCTCATATGCCTCTGACCCACACACAAAACTATTTTTCTGTATATATCTAGCCTTCCCTTTGAACGTAAATTCTCATTGTATCACCAGGCCCTTTGAACTCCACCTCATCTAACAATAAAACCCCTTTCATAGTACCAATTTTATTAGTAATATAAACACATTGCTTGGTGTCTCCTAGCTAGGTGCAAGGTTTCACCCCCAGTCTTTGAATGGTTTATTCAATAAAATGTAAATGTCCACTTCAGCATTTTCAAATTTTTTGTTTCGGATTTCCAGCATCCACTGTATTTTGCCTTCCTCTGTACCTTAACTTCCTTACTGTTTAAAATTTCAAAACTACTATACATCAAAACACACAGACTAACTGGCTTTATTCCAATTAAGACACACTACTACATGTCCAATTTAAAATAATTTCCAATAACATTATATACATTATTATCTTCGTGACAGATGAGAAAAAAAAATCACAAAATGAGTGGTTAGGGTCTGGAATATACTGCCTGAAAGTGTGATAGAGGCAGGTTCAATCGAGTCATTCAAAAAGGAATTAAAATGCTATCTGAAAAGGAACAATGTGCATGGTTATGGGGAGAAGGCAGGAGAATGCCACTAGGTGAATTGTTCATTTGGAGAGCTGATGCAGACATGATGGGATGAATGGCCTCCTTCCGTGTTGTAACAATTCTCTGATTCTGTTATAAGAGAGGGAAACATATTATTTTAAAACCATTATTTCTAGGGCCTCAATCAGTTAACAAGTCCCAGTTTTAAGGTGTTTTTACTTGACAGTAAATACCCGATGTCACAGCTTGTCTCAATCTGGGTCCTTGGTGTCCACTATTTATCTCTCCTCTGTGGAGATATTGAGACTTTAGAAAGGCTGCAGAGGAGAACCATAAGTTTAATTTCCAGTTTAGAAAACCTTAAGTTACCCAGATAGGCTTAATGGCTTGGCCTTTATGCTGAAGAGAAGTGTTTCGCCGTAGGGATGATGTGTTTGAGATTCGTAAAGCAGTGAAGGGATTAACTTGTGCTGATGTAGATCAATTATTTCAAGGACCAAGGATCACGCTCACATGTTACATAAGGCCACAACTAGGTTTGATATTAGGCAGTTCTTGTTTCCCTGGAGAGCAGTGGACCTGTGGAACAGGTGATCTTTCATATAGTTAGTGCTGATTCACTGTAACCCATTAAACAAAAGCTGGACCTCATTATGGCTGGAGTGGAAATCAACTTGTACAAGAGTTAATGTAGATCAGGACTGATGTGACTCCCTGGACTAGTTTTGATCACCTAAGTGGATCAGAGAGGAGATTTCCAGTTTTTGTCACCCTAATTGGCCTGCATTTGTCTCTGACTTTTTTGCCATTCTCAAGAGAGCACTTGGCTCTTGGTGCCTGTGGAGTGCATGTATTGTGATGCATAAGGCCGTTATGTCCCTTAGGTAAGAAATCTGCCATCCTTACCTCGTCTGACCTACATGCGACTCTAGACCCACAGCAATGTGGTAACTCTTAACTGCCCCCTGAAATGGCTGGGCAGGCCATTCAGTTGCACCAAACCACTAAAGAGAAGTCAAAAAGGAATAAAACTGGACACCCCATCCACTATCGACATAGGCACCGGAAATGATAATGGCACACCCAGCCCTGTCGACCCTGCAAAGTTCTCCTTACTAAAATCTGGGACTTGTGCGAAGAATTGGAGCACTGTCCCACAGACTAGTCAAGCAACAACCTTGACATAGTCATACTCATGGAATCATGCCTTACAAGCAAATTCCTAGAAAACATCTTCACCATTCCTGGTTATGTCCTGACCCACCGGCAAGACAGACCCACCAGAGGTGATGGCAGAACAGTAGTATGCAGTCTGGAGGGTGTTACCGTCAGAGTTCTCAATATTGACTCCAGACCCATGAAGTCTCAAGGTATTAAGTTAAACATGGAAACCACCTGCTGATTGCCACATACATCCCTCAGCTGATGAATCAGTGCTCCTCCATGTTAAACACCACTTGAAGGAAGCGCTAAGGGTAGCAAGGGCAAAGAATCTACTCTGGGTGGGAGACTTCAATGCCCATTTATAAGAGTGACTCAGTAGCACCTCTACTGACCAAGTTGGTCAAGACCTGAAGGACATATCTACCAGACTGGGCCTACAGAAGGTGCTGAGGGAACCAAAAAAACGGGGAAAACCTACTGGGCCTTGACCTCACCAATCTACTTGTAGCAGATGCATCTGTCCATTACAATATTGGTAGGAATCATCACCTCACAGTCCTTGTGGAAACCAAGTGCCATCTTCTCACTGAGGATATCCTCCATTGTGTTGTGTGGCACTACCACAGTACTAATGGGATAGATTTCAAACAGATCTAGCAGCTCAAAACTGGGCATTCATGAGACCATTGTGGGCCATCAAGAGCAACAGAATTGTATTCGGCCACAATCTGTATCCTCATGGCATGTCATCTCCCCAATCCTACCATGAGCATCAAGCCAAAGGTTTGACTTGTTATTTGAATATAACCATATCCTGGTTCAAAGAAGAGTGGAGGAGAGCATGGTAGGAGCAGCACCTAAAAATGAGGTATTAAACTCATACTACTTGCATGACAAACAGCTTATGCAGCATGCGATAGACAGAGACAAGTGATCCCACAACCAACAGATCAGATCAAAGCTCTGCAGTCCTGCCACATCCAGTTGTGAATGGTGCTGGACAATTAAACAACTTATCATAGTAGGAGGCTCCTCAAATATCCCCATCCTCAATGATGGGGGAGCATCAGTGCAAAAGACAAAGAATTTTCAACCCTTTTTAGCTAGAAGTGCCACGTGGATGATCCACCTCGACCTCCCCAAGAGGTTCCCAGCATCACAGATGCCAGTCTTCACTCCATGTGATATCAAGAAATGGCTAAAGGCACTGGATACTGCAAAGTCTATGAACCCTGACAACATCCCAATAGTATTACTGAAGACTGGGATTCCAGAATTTGTCTCACCCCTATCTAAGCTGTTCTAATACATCTACATCACTGACATCTACCCAGCAATGTAGAAAATTGTCCAGGTATGTCCAGTCCACAAAAAGGTCATATCCAATCTGGCCAATTACTGCCCATCAGTCTACTCTCGATCATCAGTTAAGTGATGGAAGGCATTGTTAACAGTGCTATCAAGTGGCACTTACACAACAATAACCTGCTCACAGATGCTCAGTTTGGGTTCTGCCAGGGCCACTTGGCTTCTGACTTCATTACAGCCTTGGTCCAAACATGGTTGAAAGGGCTAAATGTTGTGGTGACATCAAGGCAGCATTTGACTGAGTGTGGCTTCAAGGATCCCTACCAATATTAAAGTCAATGGGAATCAGGGAGGAAACTCTCCTTTGGTTGGAGTCATTTCTAGCACAAAGGAAGACAGTTGTAGTGTTGGAGGTAATCAGTTCAGCCCTAGGACAACGCTGTCCTTCGGGGCAGTGTCCTAGGCTCAACCGCCTTTAATGCTTCATCAATGACCTTCCCTCCATCATAAGATCAGAAGTAGGGATGTTCGCTGATGATTGCACAATGTTCAGTACCATTCACAACTCGTCAGATACTGAAGCTGTCCGTGTCCATGTAGCATGACTGGACAACATTCATGGTTGGACTGATAAGTGATTAATAACATTTGCGCCACACAAGTGCCAGGCAATAATCTGCTCCAACATGAGAAAATCTAATCATCTGCCCTTAACATTCAATGGCATTAATATCGCGGAATCCCTCACTATGAACATCCCGGAGGTTAGTCATTGACCAGAAACTAAACTGGACCAGCCATATAAATACTGTGGCTACAAGAAGAGGTTAGAGGCTGGAAATTCTGCAGTGAGTAACTCACCTCTTGTCTCCCCAAAGCCTGTCTACCATCTACAAGACAAAAGTCAGGAGTGTGATGGAATACTCTCCTCTTGCTTAGATGAGCGTGAATCCAACAACACTCAAGAAGCTTGACTCATATGAACATATGAATATATGAAGGGGGAGTAGGCCATTCAGCCCCTCGAGCCTGCTCCACCATTTAATAAGATCATGGCTGATCTGATTGTAACCTGAAATCTTCATCTCCTATACCCCTGATAACATATCACCCCCTTGCTTACCAAGAATGTATCCACCTCTGCCTTAAAAATGTTCCACGACTCTGCTTCCACCACCTTTTCAGAAAGAGAGTTCCAAAGACTCAGAACCCTCTGAGTGAAAAAATTCACCTCATCTCTATTTTAAATAGGCGTCCCCTTATTTTTAAACAGTGACCCCTAATTCTAAATTTTTCCACAAGAGGAAACATCCTCTCCACATCCACCCTGTCAAGACCCTTCAGGGTCTTATATGTTTCAATCAAGTTGCCTCTTACTCTTTGAAACTCCAGCAGATACGAGCCTAGTCTGTCCAACCTTTCCCCATAAGGCAATCCACCCATTCCAGGTATTAGTCTGGTAAACCTTTTCTGAACTGCTTCCAATGCATTTACTCCATTCAGGACAAAGTGGCCCACTTAATCAGCACCCCATTCATCACTCCTTCACCACCGCGCACAGTGGCAGCAGTGTGTACTACATCCAAGATGTACCACAGCAACTTGCAAAGCTTCCTTCAACAGGACCGTCAAAACCCAGGACCTCTACCAACTGGAAGGGCAAGGGCAGCAGACACATGGGAACACCACCAACTGCAACTTCCAAGCCACTCGCCATCCTGACTTAGAACTACATCGCTGTTCCTTCACTGTTGCTGGATCAGAATCTTGAAACTCCCTTCCTAATAGCATTATGGATGTACCTACACCATATAGACTACGACGCCTCACCACCAACTTCTCAAGGGTTTTAGGGATGTGCAACAAATGCAGGCCTCGCAAGCGACACCCACATCCCATGAAATTTTTAAAAATCATCATAACTGCGTAGTTCAGTCTGGATGAAGCAGTAGGTTTTTTTCTTGTCTTTTATTTTAATATATTCACGTGCTGTTAGGTGTTCCTGCAGATGTAAAAAAATTAACCTGTCTTAGTCACTTAGAACATATTAGGAAACAAACAAGCTATGACCAAAATGAAAATGTACTTTTTGGTGTAAGTAATACCCTAAAAGATACATTTATAATTCCCTGTGCTGCCTTTAAGTGGCGCTCCAGTATGCTTTCTCATTTCAAGCTTTTGTCCCTGTACAGTTCTCTATGGAACAGTTTTCCTTATTACAGTCGGTCTGCAGTTCTATGCTCTGGCCATTGGGTGGCTATTGAGCATTTCTCCACAAAGGCTCTGCTACAAACATCTTAGTCAAGGGGAGTTTTGAAGCTTTTTCTTTCATTCTTTTCTGGAATGAGAATTTTTGATGTAGGTGTAATGTCCCCCATTAGGCAATGAGAATCAGACAAGTCTCTCATGGCCTATCTGCATCTTGCTCTCCTGCTGTCTTCTCTTGCTCACTTAGTTCCCACTTCTCCTCCCATACCTATCCATGGGACGCATGAATGCTGATGTCTAGTTTGGTAATTATCCCTATAATCTATCCTGAATGTGGGTTAGGGCGTCTGGCACTGCCCCTGAAATTTGGCCTAGTCATTCCCTGAATTACGGCCCGGCAGTGACAAGTCTCTGGCCTGATGCCTCCATCTAATGTATGAGAATGCTCCTTGGTGTGTCTTCATCTTCTTGTTTGTCCTTCAAGGCAAAGATAACCACGTTCAGTACCTGGGGTATTTGGGAGGGAACCCTAAGGCTGATCTGAGCCTGGAAGGTTCTGCTGCAAATAGGAAAGGATACCACAGCCAATTGAGTTTCGAGCAAGTTGCTGGCTTGGGATTTCCTCCCCTTGCATTTTCTTTCTGTCTCTGATATGCATTTGCTTTCATAGGAGGCCACACAGCTTTTATTTGGTTGCACCAGGTTCAGCGATTCAGGGTGAGCTTCTCCCAGGACTCGGAGTCAACATAAAAACTCCTAAGTAAAGTCTTCGGTGTGTCCTTGTAGCGCTTGCTTTGACTGCCAAAAGTGCACACAAGACTAAAGCCTCCATAGAAGATTCATTTGGTTAAGTGAGTATCAGGCATTCTGGCTACATAATAACCAGTTGAGACTGCCTCACTATGGTGTGGATGCTTGGCATGCAGCTTGGGTGAGCACCTCAGTATCTGATATTTTGTTCTGCCAAACGATATTCAGAAGCTTCCAAGCAGCTCAAGTGAAAATGGTTGATCTTCTTGGCAGACGCTGGTAGACAGCCCAAGTCTCACATGCGTAAATCAGGCTGGGCAGAGCTATTGCTCTATGACTTTCAGTTTGTTTCGCAGACTTACTCCTCTTTGTTCCCAGCCTGACCTTTGAAGCTTGCAGAAGGCTACACTTGCTTTGACCATTCTTACGTGTGTCATCGTCAATATTGAGAGCTTGAGATAGTGTTCTGCCAAGATAAGTGAACTTATACAACACTGACAGGTTCTGGTCATGGACTGAAATCTTGGACAATCACAGAGAAATCTCACTCCTCGACATCGCAGGCAAAATCTTCACCAGAATCATTCTGAACCGCTTACTGCAACATCTTGACCAGGATCTGTTGTCAGAGATTCATTGTAGTTTTAGAAAAAGTCAAGGAGCCACTGATTTGGGGCTGAATAATACACACTGGTGCAGGGGGCAGGTACCACACTCGGAGTTAGGTGGCCTTCTGACTTCTGGGCCCACCTTTGAAACACGCCTGATAAAGCGCTAATTGGGCCAATTTGCTTCAGAGGGCTGGTTTGATGCCTTCATGAGGTGACCATCCCACCCAATCAGTGTTGAAGGGTGGGATATCTGTGACTGCGTCCGGATCATGGCCAGTAACTTAAAGGGCCCCCTGCCAGCAAATGCCAGGATTCGTCAGAGTTTGAAGCTTATTGAGACTTCAGAGAGATTTGCAGGCTTTTAAAGTGAGTGTGCATTTTTGTGAGATCTGATTGTGTCCAGACTTTGCCAGTGAGCAGGTGAAGGATTTATTTTTGAACCTGAACAAGTTTTCCACATCTTTGCACGAAGGAGTTGTCTAGTCGTTGCATGTTTCCCTCCAAGGACACGTGAGCAAGGGGAGAGGCAGGGGAGGAGGGCCAAACCAGCCCTCAATTTAATGAATGACTCCCTCAGAGCCCTCCTCCGTCCAGTCTCGAACCGATGTGAGCAGGTAGGAAGAGGAGAAACCTGACTAAAACACGTGCTGCCTGGGAGGAGGTGACCGAGGAGGTCAGCAGTGTTGGGCTGGTGAGGCGAGCCTAGTCTCAATGCCAGAAGAGGCTCAAGACCTCATGAGGGTGGCTAGGGTGAGTAAGCCCTCAGTCTGTGTTATTTAGTGCCAGCATGTTACGGGGTGCTGTTACGAATGCAGGAGGAATATGAGTTTGACCGTAGACCCAAGGCACAATGATGCAACAAAGACATTGCTATCATTGCCAATGTCAGTATGCTCTTATAGCTTTGGTCCAGTTGGAGGGTGGGGGTGTTGGCACACTGTGCAGAAGAGGGATGTACACAGCATCTAGGCTGACTGGCTCATAATAGTCAGTGGCATGCCATCAAATAAGCTGACAGTGCCAGTGAGTGCAATATTATACATCTTTTCAGGAGAAGCGAGCCCACAATGCCCTAGACCGAGGCCGGACTGGTGGGTATGTGTTGAACCTAGTGCTTTTGACTCCATTTGAAGAGGTATTGTTGATGCTGATATAGAGTCATCCAGGACCACTGGCAGAGATGAGATTGGAGGAAGGCATGGGTCTGGTGAGATGGCAAATGGCAGAAACCTATAGAAAAGAGGAGAGGACAAGTGGGGGGTGGACGGAGGTTTAGCATGCGCAATGAAACTCATTAATATAGTTCCGACACTGAAACCTTGTGAGGCTTCATAATCAGAAGCTTCAGATGTTGGTACAAGTGTGTATTGTGTCTGCATAGACTCATCTCTCATATCGGACATGAGTATGTTGCAGAGCTTAGTGTCTTTGCGCAGATGTGGGAAAGCCTGTGGTGACTTATGTTTCTCTGTCACAGGTGAAGCCTCCCCTGCGGATCCTCCTCTGGATGCCGTGCTGGCACACCCATCCAAGGAGGAGGAAGAATCCCTCAGAGGATGCAATGTCACACCCTCTCTATGTCCCATACACCGGCGCAGGTACTGGCACCTCAGCAGGGATTTACCTGTTGGAATGGGGGCATGAACAGTCTGGCGAGGGCACTTCACAGTTGCACGTGCAGCTGCCGGAGAGTGCAATGGAGCAAGCCTTGTGCAGTTGGAAGAATGTCCGGGGTGATCCAGATACTAATTCCAGGTAATATGATGAGCCTCTGGAGCCATCTGTAAGGTGGCAGATGCTGCATGTCCAGCACGAGGTCCGTGGAGATTTGGTGGATATAGCAGAGGGGTTGTGCGCTCTGGCCTGGACTGTGGAGGTTTCCATCCAGGCCATGTGCACTGCGATCACCCACACTTCGAAGTGCCAAGCTTCCTCCATGGACAGACTGGCACCTGTTCTTGTGGGGCAAACCGAGTGTATTGAAGACACAATCATTGGTATGCGCTCCGACCTGCACACCATCACCCTGGCTCTGATCTCAGCGGCCCAGAGCCAGAGCAACAGGGGAACTGGGAGCATGGGCACAGATCCGGCTCCTGGGACCTCACCGGAAGGCAGCGAGGACCAAACGGTCCCAGTGGCGGAGGATGAGTAGCAGCTGCTGCCATCTGGAAACACCCCTCAGGGCACTTCTAATGGGGGCAGCCTCTCCTCTGTCCAGCAGTCATTGACACCGTCCTCGTGCAGTGCCACAGCAGCAGAAGATCCTCCTGCCTCTCAGCGGGAGTCTTCTAATGTGGCAAGCCACTCAAGGCTGCAGCCGCACAGAGGATGCCCGCTGAGGTCATCCAAGGCAAGGGTGGTGGCAGATCAGCAGGGTCTCTCCATTGAGGCAGCAAGGGGGAACACTATGCTGGAGCACTCGTAAACACATAAAAAAAAAACTCCACAGTAGTCACCAAGAGGGACACATGGGTCAGAAGCTTAAGCCTGCGAATGTTACTAATCATTGTAAGCTTGGAAATAAACCCAGACCCTCATAGCAGTAAAACATCAGCATGAGGGATTATGCTGTGACTGTTGGCCTTGTCTCAGGAAGATAGACGAAAGCTTTATAATTTCGATGCAGGGCAGGATGCATTCTATGTTAATGTTTTGGAAAGAGTAAATGTATTGACATGACAGTGGCGTGAGTTGCACATTGCACATAGATAAAGGTTTGGACACATGGCGTGCACGCATCTCTGAGACCGAGACTTCTGAAACTATTGAAACCTCTGCCTTATTAAGGCATCCCTGATGTCACAGCCATCCATGCAATCATGTCCAGGGTCTTCTACCTAACGTTTTCCTTCACCTCATCCTCTGATGAATGACCCCTCTCTGCCGTGCCCTCATCCTCCAGGGCATCCCCTCTTTGGATAGCGAGGTTATGGAGGGCACAGCACACTACAGCTATCAGGGATACCAGTGAGGGAGCATACTGCAATGCCCTGCCTGATCTGTCTGGGCATCAGAACCTCATTTGCAACAGGCCGAAGGTTTGCTCGGCGATGGCCCTGCTGCTTCCGTGGCAATCATTGTATCTCCTCTCCGCTTCTGTTCTGGGCAGCCTCACAGGTGTCATTAGCCACCTCTTCAATGGATGCCCCTTGTCACCTATAAGTCATCCATCCAGGGCTTCTGGGCCGCTGAATGGGTCTGGCACCTGTCATGGCTGCTGCCCAGGTAGCTGGCGCATACTTGCATGATACGGAGATGGTGATCATAGGTCAGCTGAACATTCAACAAGTGTAAGCCCTTCCTGTTGATGAAGTTGCAGGGCTGTCCAGCTGGAGCCTTTATGGCAATGAGTGCAATCAAAGAGTGCAATCAATGGCTCCCCTTAACCTGGGGAAAACTGAAATCACTGCAAACCTACTGACTATCGAATTGACTCTGCTCATCCAGTGGGGAGGAGATATAATTCCTTGCCCTCCAAAACATAGCATCAGTGAAGACCTTGATGCTGTGGTGTGCAACAGATTGTGGTATGTCACTGAGGCCTCCACATGCTGCCTGAAAGAAGCCTGTCAGGAAGAAGTTGAGCATGACAGTGACCTTCAGAGCTACAGAAATCAGGTGACCCCCCTATGCAGTTGGAGGAGATCTCCCTGAAAGCCACAGACTGTGGCTCAATAGCCTGAGCCTTCTCTTCAATTGTGTTTCAGACAACTGCAGATAGCTCAGTCTCTGCCTGTTCACTTGAGGGGCTACATAAGTCCTTCAATGCCTCTGCTGAGGATTTATGACAGCTTCATCACCCTCTGGGTGCACCACCAGTGCATACTGGAACTCCTGATCTGCCTTTCTTCCTCTCACTCCCCTCCTCCTCCTCACTGGAGGTTGTCTGTGATGACTGTCACTTTATGACCAATTCAACTGAGGGGGGGTCACATGATTTGTTCAACCAATGTGTGGCTAGCATGGGGGAATAAATTCTAGGGCGGGGTTCTCTAGGTAAAAGATGGCTATATGAGGGGCTGGCTGGATAATAAGCAGCCATGGAAGGTCTCATGGAAATAACGTTTGTTTTGTTTGACTAAGAAGCCTCCCAGAGCATGTTTCTACAGTGACTCCCACCAATATCACAATGCCCATTTTTTCTCAGCTACTTAAAAGCCTGGGATGATGGACAAGGACAAAATAGAACACTCAGCAAGCATATAAAAAACCTCTAATTAATATAATTTTTAAATGGAAACTCTGCTTCTTGAATGAAGCATTCCCAGCGGTAACAGAGTTCTGAACTGCTAAGCTGAGACTCAGGGCTCAGCTGAACCTTTTAAACTGGTCCTAGCAAGCCGCCTAGTAAAAACATGGGAACCCCTCATAGCGTCAAACAGACTCTGAAGCATATTATTAGACACAACATTTTATTCCAGTCAATTGGGTCATTAACAACCTTAAGTACCCACTTAAATAAAAGTTAAATAACGCAGGTGGAGCTCCTGATTTTTCACCCTGCCACCTGTAGTGCTATATGAAACATCAGGAACGTGACCCGATGTCATCACGCCCAATGATACACGGGTGTGGGCGGGGAACGCTTCCGATTTGGGAGCATCTTATTCAGCCCATACTGAATTGCAGTTAGACAGCTCCAGCAGAAATGCCAAGAACAGAACTTGGACTCCTACACCATTTTTTTCACCTGACCAAAGCCTTTGACTTAGGTGCATCTAATGAATAAGATTCCTTCCTGGCAGCCGTAACCTGATGTGTTTCAATAGGAAGCAGCCCAGGCGAAACTTTCTATGGGAAATGATGCGCCATTATAGGGCAGAATCACCACCTTTGGAGTGAACACATTATGTAGTCAAACCATAAGCCAATTTTCATAAGCTATTGGCAAGACAATTTAAGAACATGATTAGAAAAGTTCTTGCCCTTTCATCATTGCTTCTAAGGGCTGAATTTTCTGGTTGGCGGGGAGGGGGGTGTGGAGCAGGTGCGGGCGCGGATCCGATCGCTGCCCACGATCGGGTCCGCGCTGCTATTTTACACGGGCAGGCCAATTAATGCCTGCCCAGCATACTTCACGACTCCCGTGCACAGCGGGAGTGGGCGGCCAGCGGCTGGCGCGCTCAGGCCGCTGGGTCCAATGGCGACCCGGTGGCCTGTATAAAGGAAGGCCCTGACAGCCTCAGAAAGGCTGCTTGCAATGGCTGGGCGAAGGGCTGTGCAGAAGGGCAATGGAGGTTATGCAAGTCTGGAGGGTAGGCCATCGGGGCAGGCCAGGCCGGAGGGTAGGGCGGGGGGCCAGTGTGCCCCTCTTTTTTTGGATAACTGCCTTGCTGCCATCCTTGAGGAGGTGGCAGCACGGTGGGAGGTGCTGGTTCCCCAGGATGGGAGGAGGAGGCCCCCTCACATGACCAAATTTGCCTGGGAGGAGGTGGTGGAGGTGGTGAGCTCCCGCGACGTGGTGCGGCGCACCTGGATCCAGTGTCGCAAGCGCTTCAACGACTTGTTGCGCTCTGGCAGGGTGAGGACAATGTTGGTATTAGTCACGTAACCCAACAGGTCGGCTTTCACCCCCTGCTGCCCACTCCCGCCCCCAAGCCTGAGTGTAGTGATTGCATTGAATCATTGTGTCCTTTGCTGGGTGGACCAGCAGATATTGCCCATGCTGAGGTCAGACTGAGAGGGTGATGAGGAGATGTATTTTGCCCCCACAGCATGTGTTACACTGAGTCCCACATGACTGGTTTGGGGGCAATCTGGAGGAGCTGCACCTAGGCGCAGTGCTGGAACTCCAGGACATGTCCAAGTCAGGGTGATGACATGCTGGGAGGGGAGCTTCAAGGTGGCGTGGCAATGAACCATCTGCTGCGCTCTACGCTCCAAGTGCTTGCGCCTCCTTGCTATGGAAGGATATACCGTGTGGTGCCTAATGTGATGCAGGCAGCATGTGGCCAAGGGGGGAGGTGGGAGGTGGGGAACAGGCCTAGCATCTTTGTGTGACTGTTCGGCAGCAGCGGGGTGAAGAGGCACTGGAGCCCTGATAGGTCCCACTCTGGTTGGGGTGGGCCGTGCGCGGAGAGAGTCCATGTGGAATTTGCACTAATCAATGCTCGTCTCTCATTTTTAGGAGAAGAATGCTCCAACGCGGCAGAGCTTGTGAGGACTGGTGGCAGTCAGGCGCAGATTGCCGTTGTTAGCCTGTTCCAGCAGGAGGCCCTAGATCTGGAGAGGCGCCATGCGCCAAGGTGAGGCTGGGGTGACACGGCCAGTTATTTGTGCCCAACAGTGAGGTCAGTATTGTTCTCCCAACAGCCATATTAGTGCTGAAAGTTAATTGACTTAATTTTCAAACATGGCTTCACCATTGCTTATGGAAGGATGAGCGCATAATGATCCGGGGGACAGGGATGTGCTTTGACATTGTCTCCACGTTAACTGATCCATTGTCCTTGTTCTTCCTTTCAGCATCAGCGGAGCAGGGCCGGGAGGAGGAACAGCAGAGGCCCCCTCTCACACCCGAGGGGCCTGAAGTCTCACCAGCGCCACACCATCTCTGCAAGGAAGGCACCAGTGCAGATACTAGCAGCTCAGTGGGAATTCGAACATCCTACCCCAGGGCACAGCCGTGAGGGCACTTCACAGTCGCTGGAGGAGCTGGCAGAGACAGTAAGTGCCCACGGCACCAGCAGTCGGAAGACTGCAGGGGACTTGGCACATGCTCAGTCAGTGCCTGAGGATGTGCCTCTGGAGTCGTCCACGAAAGAGCAGGGGCAGGAAATGTGGCCGGTTGTGCGGGGGAGATACATGAGGCTATGCTTGGCTTGGTGTCCATGGTGGAGGAGTCTACACAGACGATCGCCGAAGCAATGAACCACATGTCCGAGCGCCATGCGATATCCATGGAGAGAGTGGCGACTCTCATGGATAGGCTCCTCCAGGAGACCCGTCAGGGCTTCCTGGGGATGCGCTCTGACCAGAAAGCCCTCACACTGGCATTGACCTCAGCTGGTCAGTGCCAGTGTGGGAGATGCTGTGGGCATCAAGTTTCTCAGCTCAGTGCCCATCCATCCACGGTGAGCAGGGAGGTCCGAAGCGACCTCACGTTGGCGCAGCAGCTGCCTGGCATCTCTGCAGCCACCTTTTAGGGCGCTCCGGATGAGGGCGGCAGCTCCTCCACCCCTCTGCCAGTGACCGTAGCATCCGGTGAGGCTGCGACAACTGGGGAGATGTCAGCTGTGGAACTGGCAGCTCCCTCCCAGGTGGGGCCAGCACAGGCTCCACGGGCCAGAGGACGGTCGCCAAGGTCAACGAGGCCAACAGGACAGCAGAGTCAGGAGGCTGTCTCAGATGCCACTCCGAGCGATGGGGCAGCACCAAGACGCAGCACCCAGAAATGAAAATATAAGGCACCTTAGGCACACCATGGGTTTATCACTGGTGCTTTTGTGTTGGCCCGAGATGAGGTCCTTATGATTTGTTTTAATTTGTAACATTATTGTCTTTTTTTTTGCATAAGTTTGTTTGCTTGACATATTAATTTCAGATATGTCACCATGGCTGAAGGTGCCTCTTTTCTTCTGCATGTGGATAGTTTCTAAAAATGTAATGAGTGCTTTGTTGGACATTCAGCTTTATTAACAAGGCCCTTAGTTCCTGTTCCTAACCTGGTAGATTTTGCACTTAGGTATCGAGTATGGAGCCTGCAGCTCAGACTTGTCCTGCTGATCCATCTGTGGTGCGCTAGCTGAAGGTTCATTGGATTAAAGCCTCCCGGGTGTCCCTGCCTCCCTGGAGTATGCCCGGGTCAGCGTCTACCCCCTCAGCATTTCCCTGTGCGTGCTCATCCTTGGACTCACTGCTGGACTCATCGTGTGCAGTCACAGCCACTGCATCGACATCTTCATCATCCAGTGTGTCCCCCCTTTCCAGCACAAGATTGTGCAGAGCACAGCATGCAACCACTATCACTGACACACGATCTGGGGGATACTGGAGTGCGCCCCCAGGCATCGGAAGCACATCTTGAGAAGACCGATGGTTCTCTCCACCACAGCCCTTGTGGAGGCATGGCTCCTATTGTACTGCTGCTCAGCTTCTGATATTGGATGGCAGAGAGGCGTCATGAACCACCTTCTGAGGGGATAGCCCTCGTCACCAAGCAGCCACCCATTCAGCCGAGCCGGAGCACTGAAGAGCCCGGAACCTGGGAGTGTCTGAGGATGTAGGCGTTGTGGGAGCTGCCTGGGTACCTTGCACAGACTTGTAGAATCTGCATCCTGTGATCACACACTATCTGCATGTTCATGGAGTGGAAGCCCTTCCTGTTGACGAAGGTACCGGGCTCACCTGCTGGCGCCTTGATGGCCACATGTGTACAGTCTATAGCACCTTGGGTGTGGGGGAAGCCAGCAATGGCTGCGAAGCCTCTGGCTCGGTGTGTCTGGCTTGCCTGGTCCCAATGGAAGTGGGTGAAGGTCAATGCATGGCTGAACAGAGCATCTGTAACCTGCTTGACACAAGTGTAGACAGCTGATTGGGAGACACCGCAAAGATCACCCACCGAGCCTTGGCAGGGGCCAGAGGCATAGAAGTTGAGGGCAGCTGTGACCTTCAGAGCCACTGGCATGGGGTGTCCACCCACACAGTTAGCGGAGATCTCAGGCCCTATCATCTGACAGATATAGTTGACTGTCTCCCTTCGGAGATGGAGCCTCCTTTGGCACAGCACCTCAGACATATTGAGGTAGTTGCTTCGCTGCCTGTATACCCTGGCAACAGGATAGTGGCATCTTCCGCGGCCCCTTCTGCCTTGGTCCAGCGCTTGGCCCTGCGCCCCTTGTGCCTGCGCCTGTCCTCCCAAAGGTGGCTCCCCTGGAGGCTGAATATGCACTCCTGGCCTCCTCCCCACTCTAGCCCTCCCTTCCTCCTCAGAGGAGCTGCCTCCAGTGGACAGTTCAGCTCCCATTCCCAGGCTAAGGGGAGGCTTCCTGAAACCTGCAGGCCCGCAAAAGATTCCTGACTGCAGAGTGCTGAGCTGAAGGTTAAGAGTCCAGACCAAGCAGCTGGTATGCATTTTGAAGTACTGCAGATCACACAGGCAAGTTTCAATAACTTTGAAAAATAAATACTTGACTGTGCACACTCATGACCCCACTGAGCCCTCTTATCCCGCCCATGGATGAGGTTTATACAAATGTGTCCTACCCACCTGCCCGCTGTGCCTGTGCGCCGACCCGAAGATTGCACGGGCGCCGAAAATTTGGCATCGATTGGTGAGTCAAGGGCCTTACGTGGCCTGTTAATTAATGGCGGGCGCACATCGGACATCATTGTCTGCCCGCCCAATGAAATATCGCAATGGTGTGCAATGACGTTGGGCGCTTGCCCGACATCACCGCGCATCATTTTATGTGCAGATGTGCGGGGCTCACCCCGGCACACCAACAGGAAAATTCTGCCCTAAAGCTGCACTATCACCCCGTTCCCCCTTCTCCTTTCTCTTCTATCTCATTCCTATTGCCCATCCTCCATCTCCCAACTTCCCCTCCCCTGCTTACTTCCCCCTCCTCCCCTCGTCCTCTCCCAGCCTCTCATTCCTCACTTTCCCTAAAGGGGGTCAACTCAGACAACTATAAGGATTTAAGGCAGATCATCTGAATTTCACTTATCTTGCTGGGCATTACAACAGCAAAGTCATGACCATGATGTGCATTGTGACCTTATTGTTTCTGCAATTATGATTACCGGGCTGGATTTTCGCTACCGAGTTGGCTAACTCGGATCAGGAAATTTGCCCAATTGACAGACCCAGCTGGGTTTAAAGGGCCAGATCAGACTTCATTTTCGCCCTGGGGAGGCAGGTCTGGGATCAAAT
The DNA here is from genome assembly GCF_964194155.1 of Cetorhinus maximus. Classification (NCBI taxonomy): domain Eukaryota; kingdom Metazoa; phylum Chordata; class Chondrichthyes; order Lamniformes; family Cetorhinidae; genus Cetorhinus; species Cetorhinus maximus. Next base: position 82,542,566 of record NC_135888.1, on the reverse strand, counting down.
CTGGCCTGCCAGCCCTGGAGGCAGATCGTAGGTGGCCATGGAGGCAGACGAGTGCCAAGCAGGGCTGGTTAGAAGGCCTGCTTTGGTTCCCTAGGACTTTGTTCCAGTTGTTTTAGAAGCTGTGAGGCTTCTAGCCCACAGCCCTCAACCATCTGCCATGCCAACCCATGCCCCTTCATACCCACATGCCAACCACCAACCCCCATGGCCCTTCATACCCCCATGCTACCACCAAAGCCACTTACCCCGTATCTACCATGGGCAGACCTTAGGAGTCATGTGGAGATGAACAAAAACTTATAACAATCTTATACAGCTTTGACTCATACACACTCGACATTGAAAAAAACTCCCATTCATGAAACCCAAAGTTTTTAAGTGTTCTCAAGAAGTTAATCTGTTATAAAAATAAACACCTCTATGCAGTAGCTAATTCTTTAATAGTTTTTTTTAAACTATCAAAGTATGAACTCAGAACCGCCTGCTGAGACAATTATAGCTTTTGAAACTCAGCTAAGGTCTTATAATGACACAACCCTTGAGAAATGTCAACAAAGAGCATTATTGAAACTGTGGAATAGGTGGTGATATTTTTTCCTAACCTACACCAGATGCCTGGTCAATCAAAGCAGTCCAGCACTTGGTGTCTTTTTTAAACTCTTGCTGACAGCTTAAGCCTGTTTCCACCCTTGCCACCCACCCACCACCCCACCCCCCTTGCCCCCACCCCGCCGCTCAACTTTAAAGAGCAAGAGGTTTAGAAAACTTCAGATCATGACACTTAAACATATCTTATCTGTCCTTCATGAGCATTTGTGAATCATGCCCTGCTTCCTTCCCCTTCCCAGCAAAAATTGGATCTGTTGGAAATAGGGATGGGACTTCCATATCCGAGTCCTTCCCACCATTTTTCAAGGTCTGGGGAGTCAGGAAGGCTCGGGAATTCCGATCCTGTGTGTTACAGTGGAGCTAACAAAGTACCACTATAAAACCGCCTCTTAACCGATCTTGCTAATACTGCCACAGTGAAGAGATAGGATACGCTGACAGGTCTACACTCAAAACTCTGCAAAGTGTTACTACATTTTGTTTTATCACAATATGAAATTGGCCTTTGTTAATGATGTTTGTTAAACCACTTATTCTTCTTTTAGTCTTGATTTCTAGTCCTTCTTCATCTTTATTACTTCAATGTCAGCTTTCAATCTCTATGTCATGCTATTGTCAAAAAGTTATTGATCACTCCCTTCTATCTTGGTCTGTGCCCTGTAATACTTGTCATCAAGATCTCTGTCCTTCAATCTTTGGAAGACTTCTTGATCTCATCACTTCTTGATCTTTGCCCTCAATACTATCCCATCTTTTCCCTCAAAGATCTCACAAAATATTTTTATTTCTGCTTTAACACCTTTTCTTCAGCATGTCACTCATGATCATGCATCATCGCCATGATCCTCTTGTCTTTAGGCCTGCGGATAACTTGGTAAAAGTCTCCGTCGCTGATATGTGCTGACATAACTGATCCCAGCCAGGACAGCAAACAGTACGAGAGGAAGGGGTAACTCACCTGGTTTTTCTGCTCCTGGTTTCCATTTAGCAAGCCCTGCTGGAACTGTCCATGTGTGGGAGTCAGGTAAATACATTATAAGCATGGCTGTGATGCTGTCTATTAATAATCAGTCAATGATGAATGACCAATCCAGAGTGAGCCTCTGGAATTATACTCCAAAATAAATAAGGAAACCAAAAATGTAACAGATTGACACCAAGAATAACTGCCTATTCCTTTACACATCGCTGAAATAAATCTCCTTTCTGAATACTGAAGCTTATGGAACTTTTATTTTAATTAAGAATGAAAAATCTGTAGCACAGAGCAAAATTTAACAAGAATATTGAAAAATTATTGCAAATGTGACTGTGTTGTAAGTGTAATTCTTTAAGATAAAATGTTATGCTGATATGGAAGATATGGAACCTGCTTTGTCATCTGCTAGCGACTATTATTAATATAAGCACCAAACAAATTAGCATTATCTATAGTATAGATACTGCATTGGGCATCCTATATCTTCTGCTGGAGATATTTTTTGTGAAATGACCATACAGCAGAGCACTTATCAATGACTGTGATATATTTTTAACACAAAGTCTTTCATTAAAATGAAGTGCGATACGAGTTTCAACACAGAATTCACACCACGTTTTCCAAAAACAGTGTACAAGAAATATTTAAAACAAAAGCTGTAAGTGTTTATTAATGTTCTACAAAATAAACCTTTGTAACAAAAAAAACAGTTGCAATTTGAGAACGCTTCTCTAAAATTCAAATTGACAGTTTATCATTAGTAATGTTTTCTACAGTAACGGTATCTGAATAACAGACAACTGAACAGAATTATGGCATATGTGACACCAAGGCCAAAGTCCCTTCATACTTAAGTCAGCTGTTGTACTTTCCCACATATATTTTTCCTGTCAACTGCAAAGATCAACACAGGACATCGTTATTTCACTTAATGGTCAGGATTTCATTGCTGTTCAGTGGACTTTTACAGAGGTAATACATGTTAAAACATAAAACCCTGTTTCTTATCATTATTTTTTGTGTAAACATGCTTATGAAGATGAAGAATGTCAGTGTTATGAAATGGGAGGTTTCCACTTTGTATTCTCTGACAACATGAAGTGCCCTTAGATCATCATGGTCTAGATCAGATGCAGTGCAAAACTCTGATGGGGTCCAAATTCAAACTTCACAACCACTCTCTGCACCAACACCAACTTTCATTCCCAACAACAATTTGCATTTATATAGCACCGTTAATGCTGGAAAACATCTATAGGTGCTTCACACTATCAATTATTCCTAATAATCCTAGCAGAACATTGAATTGAAACAACTAAGCAGTGTATCCTTCTGCATGATGATTGCCCATAAATTTTGATTCCTTCCTGGTTCACATTCTCCCTCTCTTTGGGTTAACCCACATATCATGCACTATGCAATAGCAGATGAACTGCTTTCAAGTATGTATCAGTGGCTTACTGTAATTTGCTACAGGGAAGTTGATGTTCATTGTGAGGAGTCCTCAACTTCCAATAGGGAAATCCCGCACTTAGCATAATTGTAAATATATATGCCTAGCTAACTAGGTGAATGGATTTGTAATAAGCACCTACCATTTACAGTATTTGACTCACGAGTTAACTTCCACTTTAAGTATTAGCTGTGTAAGAAGAATTCAAAGAGAAGCATTACACAATTCAAATGAATGACTGGTCTCAGTAATCTATTTGTATAGTGGGTAGTGATGGATATGGTTGACGGTAGGTAATGCAACAAAAGTCTATAAGATTATGATGAAATAATAGCCTTGTATGGCAATAGGGAAAACCATTTAGTTTGAAATTTTTCGCTAATGGGATGGGCTTTCTGGTTAGAGTAGCCATTAATTCCATAGCAAAGCCTTTCTGAACACTGAATTTTATCCATACCTCAGATGTGTACTGAAGTGATGAAATTAAGGGAGATGAACTAATGATTTTACCAGGGTAAGCAATATTAACACGGATCCTCTTTTCTGCAAAACCAGTTAGCAATGCAATTATAAAAATAGCTTCAATGATTATTGAAAAAAATGTAAGGTCTTGTATCATCCAATTTATTAAAACTCAAACCTTAGATGGGATATGCATACTAGTTAGGCTTTTCTTTTGCTTCAGTATATTCCAGGAATAGCACATGACATGCTGTATTCGCAAGCTGAGATTTAGTGACCCGATACAAATTTATTACTCACAAATGTTTTGGCACTTAATGTAGTTTTCTAGATATCAAAATGTAATATTTAATATACACCTCCTTCTCGTATGCAAACTCACAGAAACAGATACGGAAATTCCCCTGGTCAAGCTTCCATTCCAGTGGCATTTGGTAATGTCACCTACTGTGTCAATGGCAACATTTACAAACCAGTGTAGGCATGAAGTGCATGGATAAAATATATTCACCACAATCGTGTGTTATTTGATATTTATTCTACAATACTAGGTGGCAGTGGATTTAGGTGCTTCAGATGCTGCCCACTGTAAGGCAAAAGCAAAGCTATTGAATAGGAATGGGTGTGGGACCAATGTAATCTCCAGTGCTGCATACACATTGTATGGATGTTCTCAAAATGTTGTTTCATCATAATCAAATCAAAGTACATTACTTTTGAATTGTGTTTGTTTAAACACTCTTTTTTGGTGTTGCATGATAGGAGAATGTTCATGTTCCCTGGTTCAAATGTGAGGTATTTTACTTTTGCTACTTTCAAATGCCTTTCAACTTTATTAAGAGAAGTCATGTTAACAATTTTTAAAAGCATGTTTCACATTTCAAGTCTCTTGCTTCAGAGTTTATGCTTGATACCAGTCAAGCCCTCTTAAAGCAAACAAGCCCAATAAATGTTCGATGAAGTCTACACTACATTACAACTGATGTGTTTTAGTTATTACCTTGTAAAGACCCCATGTAGCTTACATTCATGAGGGATTAGCCAAAAGCATAATTTGTGCAACAAGAATGAATAGAGAAGCATTAGTCAGTTTAAATTCTGTTCATCAGTGTTCTCAGTACACTCTTTGTAACAGTGAACCTGCTTCAATATTAAACCTATTAGCAAATCCTCCTGATCATTAAAGATCATCAAATAGCTAATTGGATTGAAGTGTCATCCACCCACTTATCTTTCAAACATAATAACTCCTTGTCGTTCGAGGTATTGGAAGTATACCAACAACATAACTGTATGTAGTTAGGTTTCACAATAAGTATTGAATACAGAAATGTATATGCTCTGTCTTTTGTAGGAAAGTTCTACAACAGACTCTACATGTTACCTGTGTGTATAACTGATTTTTAATCTTTACGTGCATTATATCAGTGGCTAAACTACTGTGTCCCTCTTGACATGGCTGTATATTAACTAAGGTGTTTCATAACTACATAATCTACCTTTGCACAATACAACAATATAAAAGAAAAAAAAATACAAAAAGTGATGCAGAGTAATGTTATCATTTAAGGAGGAACAACAATTTTTTTTGGCAGAATTTGCTCGTACCAGATTTACATTACAAGATGCCTGCAATTGGTATGAACCTTTATGCTGTTGGAATTTCGCAAATCTCAAGATTTTGTTTATGTATTCAACTGCACAGTTAACTGGCAAAAAAGCAACACATTCTTATTTCCTTGTCAATTAGAAAAAATCATTTTAAATAACCTGGATAAGCACTGATTTTTTTTTCAATTCTTTTCTTCATGTTGGGTTACTATTCCACAGCAACTTTGTGTATAACCAAATGGCCATCTCAGAAGGCTTTATGAGTTAACCACATAATGTGGACATTTAGGTCAGGTTAAGTAAGGCTGGTTAGCTTTCTTACTTCAAGGATGTTTGTGATCTATTTGAATTTTTAAGACAATCTGACAGATTGCCATGCTGCGATCTCGGCTGCGAGTCCAGTACCATAATTACTACCATGTTTTCCAAACAAAGTATTTGTTTGCTCTTGAGTGATGACTGGCAGACCATCGTGACTAAATGGAGTAATGTTAAATAAAAGTATGTAAAATATGTGATAATTACTGAAATCTTGTACTTTGAGGCCATGCACTTCATGTTGTTCCAACTTGGGTTGAAGTTATATAAGGAATGTATTAAGTTGCTTTTAGAAAGCTTAAACCTATAAATTAATGAGCTAATTAAATATTACATATGAAAAAGCATCTTGCAGTGTAAAAAACACCTATACTAAGATACAGTACTTATTTTCTGACTAAATAATTGGAAGGGGCCCAGCCCTCCCAAAGTGGCTCGCTATTTAGGATTTTACAATACCACCAACCATTGGCGTTTTTTTCAAATACTTCAAAAACAGTTCCCTCCTTAAATCCAGCGGTCTCCTCATCTCCTGCAAAATCTGCAAGAGCTACATAAAGGCATGGTTTTGAGGATTCTTCATCTTTGGGCAGATTTAAATTGACGGATGCAACATTAATCTTCTCTTTCCCTGGTTCTATTTTTTCTGCCTGTCTTTCTGTTGCTTTTGAAGGAACAATTGGTTCTTTTCTATGTTCATGAACTTTGGATGGAACAGCTCCTCTTACTGGGAGCAGCTCCTTTGCACCTCCCCTAGCTTTAATATCATCTTTGCTATGTTCATGAGATGAACCTGATTTAAATCTTGGTGGAGCTATGAAAGGCTTATTTTGTCCCCAGGGGGGTTTGTTCTCAGCTGCATCTTTCTGATGACCCTTCATATCTGCAGATTCTATGGAGGTTTTCTTTGGCAGTGGGGGTCTTCTTGGTGGCACAACTGGTCGAGGTGGACCTTCTTTGTGTGTTGAAGTCGGGCCTTTCAGTTGAGCGTCATCTGCTTTCTTCTCAACTGGCTTTAAATTCTTTGAAATACCTGCTTTTTCTTCAGTGATACTAGGATCATCCCTATGATTCTGTTCACTTTCAAGGCCATTTTGTTCTCCCTGAATAACTTTTATTTCACTTATCTTAGAGCTCATTCCTAAATCTTGCTTCAGTTGAGGTTCATTTTCTACATTTCCATGAGAGCTATACGTATCTATAGAGGATTGATTATTTGAGCAGTTTTGATTGCCAACAACATTCTGGGACGAGTCCTGCTCCCCCATTTTGTCTGGCAGTTTTGCTCTTCTCAACTTACTTCTCAGGTTGGAGATATCAACTTCAGATTCAGGTTGACTTTCACCTTTCATGGCGGGAAGTGGCTTAGGTCTCAATAGAGGTCTTGGCTTTAATGGTAGATTTGGGGATGATTCCACTGATTTGTCTTCTGTATCGGGCTTTGATTTTGCCGGTCTTCCCACAGGCTTCAGATTAGGCCTTGCAATTTCACCTGCTATTGTTTTGGGCCCAGTTTCAAGTCCTTTTGACTGTGAAATTTTACTTGCTTCAACACTCAGCTTCTTGTCTCCTTTAGGTGCCATTTTTGGGGGCAACAGGGGTAAAATACCTCCTGGTACAGCAGGCTTGGGTGGAAGTACTTTTGAATGCTTTTCCACTGCTTCCACCTCAAACTTGCTGCTAATCTGTTCTTTCTTGAATGGAAAAACTGGTTTCTCTTTGTTGAACCTGGAAGAGTCATTACTAATTACATTTGAAGGAGAACACGGCTTGGATTGAGATTCTACATTTAAGGGAGAATTGAATTTATTGTCAGGAGTTGGGGCCTTACTTGCATCCCTTCCTCTCCGATCCTTTAGTCTGTGTTGAACTACGGACTCATTGTCAACATCATTTGATTGTGGCTCTTTGGGAAGAGCTGTAGTTAAAAAGGCACTATCTCCATTAGTACTGCTTCCTGTAGCTCCATCTGAAAGTTTAAGTTTTGCCAGTTCTTGTGCTAAAGGCGGAAGGAAATTTGCCCTTGAAGCATTACTTGATTTCTTGTACTTGTCAATGAAGGAAGCTGGAGCCCATCCTTCCTCGGCATCTATCTGAATGTACCACCAACCACTTAAGTTCTTTTCTATTACCTATGAGGAAACAAAAAAATATATTAATTTTGAGTAACTGCATAATGTAATAACACAATAAACAGGGGCCCTGCTCGGAAGTGTCTCAAGAGCAATCCCACTGAATGAAATGAAGGCTATGACTTCCAAATAACACTGCAGAATCACAAACCAATGTAAAGAAGATCCTAATCTAGAGTTTACGTGGGAAAAACCATTTTCTATTATTTCACATATATATAAAGATATATATAGTATTTTATCATATAATTTTTTGGATCTAGAATGTGTGCATCTGTTTCAGATATTATATCACCCACATCACAAGAATAAGTTAAAAACAAACTTTAGTTAGTTGTTAAAAAATTATTAATACCATCCAGGCTTAACCATGATAATGTATTTACATGGGATAAAGTTCTATAGGGTCACCATTGATACCCAACTATGAACTGCTGTCTTTAGGAAGGGAAATAAAAATGGAAGGGAAAATGCGGCTTTAATTTCCCACTGCTAACCAATAAATTGAAGGTGTAGAGAATATAGCATTTTCATTGAATTAATCTCTGTGAATCACTCTTTGTGTTAACTGCAGCAGCTTCAAATTGAACTTATTAAACTTGGTGCTGTCTACGTAACAAAATTGTTATCCAAACTTATATTGACTGCACGCTTGGGCATCCTCAGGGGTCCAGTTTATCAAGAATAATTATTTTGAAGTGGATCTTATAGTTTAACTTTTATCTTTGTGCTAATTTTCTATTACCTACACCCTTACAGCTTTCAAACTGTATCCTGTGTCTACGATTCAACATGTGCCCTCATTAAAGGCGGTAACAGTAAAGGCTACCAAGTCCCCTGGGCCTGATGGCCTGCATCCTTGGGTATTAAAAGAAGTGGCTGTAGAGATAGTGGATGCATTGGTTGTAATACTCCAAAATTTCTTAGATTCTGGAAAGGTCCCAGCGGATTGGAAAACTGCAAATGTAACACTGCTATTCAAAAAAGAAGGGAGACAGGAAGCAAGTAATTATAGGCCAGTTAGTCTAACATCTGCCTTTGGGAAAATGCTGTAATACATTATTAAGGAAGTAGTAGCAGGGCATTTAGAAAATCATAATACAATTGGACAGAGTAAACGTGGTTTTATGAAAAGTAAATTGTATTTGACAAATTTATTAGAGTGGATAAAGAAAAACCAGTAGATGTAGTGTTCTGGATTTCCAAAAGACATTCAATAAAGTGTCACATAAAACGTTACTGCACAAGATAAGAGCTCATGGTGCTGGGGGTGATACATTAGCATGTGTAGAGGATTGGCTAACAAACAGGAAACAAGAGTCAGGATAACTGGATCATTTTCAGGTTGGCAAACTATAACAAGTGAAGCACCACAGAGATCAGTGCTGAGGCCTCAACTAGTTACAATCTATGTTAATGACTTGAAGGGGTCGAGTGTATAGTAGCCAAATTTGCTGATGATACAAAGATAGGAAAGCAAGTTATGAAGAGGATACAAAGAGTCTGCAAAGGGAATAGAAAGGTCAAGTGAGTGAACAAAAAGATGGAGTACATTGTGGAAAATGTGAGGTTGTCCACTTTGGTAGGAAGAATAGAAAAACAGGATTTTTTAAAAAAAAAATTGGAGTGAGACTACAGAATGCTATAGAGGCATCTGGGTATCCTCATATATGAATCACAAAAAAAAGCATGCTGGTACAGAAGTAATTAGGAAGGCAAATAGAATGTTGGCCTTTATTACAATGGGGTCGGAGTATAACAGCAAGGAAGTCTTGCTCCAACTGTACTTTGGTGAGACCACATCTAGAGTACTGTGTATAGTCTTGGTCTCTTTATTTGAGGGATAAACTTGGATTGGAGGCAGTTCAGAGAAGATTCACAGGTTGATTCCTGGGATGAAGGTATTGTCTAATGAGAAACGTTGGGTCTATACTCATTCAAGTTTAGAAGAATGAGTGATGATTTTATTGGAACATATAAGATTCTGAGGGGGCTTGTCGGGGTAGATGTTAAGAGGATGTTTCCCTTCGGTATAATCGAGAACTAGGGGCCACATTTTCACCGTAAGGGGTCTCTCATTTAAGATGGAGATGACGAGGAATTTATCTAGAGGATCATCAATTTTGGAGCTCTCTACCCCTGACAGCAGTGGAGGCTGGATCATTAAATATATTCGAGGCTGAGTTAGTCAGATTTTTGTTCTGAAAGGGAGTCAAAGGCTATTGGGGGTAGGCAGGAAAGCAGAGTTGAGGCCATGATCAGATCAGCTATGATTTTATTGAAAAGAGGAGCAGGCTCGAAGGATCGAATGGCCTACTCCTGCTTCTATTTCTTACATTCATGCATTTGACCATACACCTAAGCATTTGTCTGGTTAATGGAATAATAGTTATTTCAGACAGCCAGCATGAGCAGTAGGTGATCCAGATCAGTTTAAATAATTAGATACAGAGTAAATCTTCTTTAGCTCTTTACTTTCTTTTCCATTTCCCAAGCTATCGTTCAGCCTGTGTAACTGGGGAGGACTTCCTCGGGGTCATTTCCATTCCAACATCATAACTTCAGTGGAATACCCTGGACTTTTGCCAAAGTTAGGTGGAGCAGGAGAAGCCCACAGTAAATTTAACCCCTGTTTTATTGTTGATTATAGGTATTAGGTATTAGGCCTACATATATTTGGAACTGGCTTGAGAATGCTCAGACTGAATTCCCAAAAGGCTAAGTAGAGTTTCTGCCATTAGTCTGTGCTGGATTTGAAATTTGCATCCCAAAAAAGAAATGCACACACTTACCCAGCAAAACGCTTTTCGACCATCACATCAGAATGAGCTCACAATGACATTTACATTACTTTTATTTATATATATTATATCCTATATGTACATAGCATTTTCATTTGCTTACCTCAACTTTTTGTCCTGCCTGAAAACTGATGCCATCGGGAATGGTCGTCTGGAAAGCAGCTATGGTGTAAAACTCTTCTTCTACTTCAGGAGGAGTTGGTGGTTTGGGAAGATTCAATCCACGTGGCTGTTTATAAAGTTAGTTAAAGCTGAAATCATTTACTGAGCCCACATAGGTGCATGTTTTATAAATAATTGATAGTTTCCCACATAAGGAAAGCTAGTGTGTTAGGGAACAATTAAAAGATATTTTTTAAAAAGTTATTATTGGTAACTATACATATTTTAAGTCACCTGAAACCTTTCAAAAATGTAAAGCCATGAAAAATACAGAAACAGTAGAGTATCAAATTAGTCATTAACTGCAAGCCTGTAGTCAAACTGTTTTATTGAAACCAGAGGTGGGAGGTAGAAACAAGTATCTATTTTCCCAGGCATAAAATGAATGACAAGATACTAATTTAGCAATGGCATAGCCCCAGTCCAATCTAGGCAGGCATTGGTTCCATTGTTTAATTCATGAAGCATATTTATTAGGGGTCCTGGGGAAATACCTAAAACAGAGCTTTGGTGCTTTGAATGTTAAAATAGGGGCCCTGTAGAAACTAGTCAGCAATGAAAAGGGCAAGCCTGAGACATGTCCCACTCAGAATTCTTCAGTAACCCACATCACCTTGAACAAAAGTCATAATTAAAAAAAACTTCCTGTAGAGCCATGAGGAGCAGGAGCTTTTGAGAAGAAGGATAATACAGCAGGTATAAAATCCTCAAAATGATATAACAACATTCTGCAACAAAGACTGTGTTGTGATTATTTTTAAAACTTTTAACACCAAATAAAGTAAAGCATGATATTCTGTTCCATGACATGAATGGAGAGAACTGGCTACTGCCCGCTGTTGGTTTCATAGGGGAGAATTTTCTCCCTGTCTTGAGAGTTGGGCGGGGGCGGGCGTGCAGCCAATCGCCGCCCGCGATCAGCTAAGCGTCGCCATTTTACGTGGGCGGGCCAATTAAGGTCCACCCAGCATGACGCGCACCCAGAGGCGCTGAGCGCTCCCTGTGCGGGCGGGGGGAGTAGGCTGATTCGGGGCCTGCGCTCTTTCGTGCATGCGCGTGAAAGAGCGCAGAAATCTCCCTGAGGCACACAGCTGCCTCAGGTAGATCAGTTTGATGGTCAAAAATTTAAATCAAGAATAAAAAACATTTAGGACATGTTCCCTTATGTGAAAGTGTCACATGAGCTGGGACATGTCTATAACTTTTAATGAAAATCTTTATTTCACTTATAAATCATTCATGAAACCTCATTCCGCCCGTGGATGAGGTTTCATGAAAAATGCGAAGGCCGCCTGGGCTCTTCGCCTGCCCACCAACCTTAGGGTTGGATGCGCAGCTATGCTAAGTGGTTTAATTAGTTTTTAAATGGCCTTAACAGGCCTTTGACAGTTTGGCGGGTGCGCAGCCAACTCTGGTGCGCGCCCACCGAACTGAAAATCGGAATGACGCGCAGTGACATCGGAATGCATGCCCGACGTCACCCCGCGTCATTTTACGCATCGGTGAGCTGGGACATGTCGATGAACATGAGTGGAAAAATTTATTAAATTTATAAACCCTTTATGAAACCTCATCCCGCCCATGGATGAGGTTCCATGAAAAATGCGAAGGCCGCCTGGACTCTTCGCCTGCCTGCCAACCTTAAGGTTGGACGGGCAGCTCAGTTTATTACTTTAATTGCTTTTTAAATGGTCTTAATCGGCCTTTGACAGTTCAGTGGGCAGGTAGCTGAGTGAAAATCTAAATGACGCGCAGTGACATCGGGATCCCCGGCCGACGTCACCGCGCATCATTTTTTGGGCAGAATTTTGCCCTTGGTGGGCCCCACCGGCTCGGCGGCGGGCAGCCGAACTCCGCCACCGAAACGGGGCCCGCCGCCATTTTGAGTGGGTGGTCCAATTAAGGCCCGCCCAGCAGCCTGCCTGACAGAAAGCACTATGCACTTCCTGTGCGGTGGGGAGGAATTCCCCATCTGTCAAATTACGCTCTTTCACGCTTGCGCACGAAAGAGCGCACTTCTCCATGAGACCAAGTGCAGTCTCAGGGAGATTACTGACAGGTAAAAAAACTCCAAAAATAGAAAATTATTAAAATTATTAACATGTCCCCCTCATGTGACAATGTCACATGAGATGGGACATGTTAATAAATATCACAGAAACTTTATTAAAGTTTTTTAAAACCGACGCGAAACCCTATCCCGCCAGTGGATGAGGTTTCATGTATTATCAGAAGCCCACTGGGGCTCCTGGCCTGCCCGCCAGCCTTAAGGTTGGATAGGCAGGGTCTTTAACAATCTTAATTAGCCTGTCAATGGCCTTAATTGGCCATTGACAGGTTGGCGGGCGGACAGCTGATTTCGCTGTCCGTCCGCCTTCCTGAAGGTTTAAATGGACAGGGATGACATTGGGGGTTCCTCCCGACATCATCCCGCATCAGTTTCCCGTCGGCGAGCGGGCCGATCCCCCAAATCACCGATGGGAAAGTCCTGGCCTATGCCTCGGCGAGTGGGATCCGCCCCCGCTCGCCGAGCCAAAAATTCAGGCCTTAGGCTCGGTGGCTTTGTCTGCACCCTCCACCATTGATCAAAGTACTTGCAACTAAGTACTTTTAAAATGTAATTTTAACTAAGCTTTTGGTCACTAGCCCTAATTTCTCCCTTCCTGCTATGCCTATTTTCTCTTTTGTGATGTGATTTGGGACTTATTTGTGTTAAAGCCTCTACGTGAACCCAAATTAACGTGCTGATACTCACCACAGTAAGATCTCTTCGTGGGGGTGGCCTTTGTCTCATGTTTGGTAACTCTGTATTGTTTAAAAGAAATGTAATTAACTTTTGTTGTAAAGATAGCCAAGACCTCTTCCAATTTTCAATATGGTTAATGGGTGAACAGGCATTTTCATTTTCAAGTTAAATGCTATACTTAACACATCTCACACTCTGAAAAAAGTTAAACACAACATGAATGAGCCTTTGGCCTTTAGATTTGGCTGACATAAAATTTGAAAATTTCAATCAGAAACTAGTAAAAGCAAAAAAGTGCCTGAAGATAACAATTCTCAGAGGTTGGCTGAGGAAACTAGTAAAAAACTGAAATGAGAGCAGACAAGTTGGATTCACAGATCCACAGATCCTGTGGTGATGTGAAATCGCAGTGCAACTCAAGAGAGAGAACCTAATTTAACTCCAGGGCACTTTGAATTCAGCAATTATAAGACCATTTCCAGTGGGGAATGTCAAATTAACAGTGGGTGCAGTGTAGCTCCACATCAGTGTGAAGCCATATTTTAAAAGTATCCAGAGGGTCCCATGGAAATTATTGCTTATTATGGAATACTTTTTAAGTTTGCAATAAAAATGACATTTCTGCCGGCTCTTGGAACTTGACATCTCAGGTTCATAGCCATGAAAACATAATTTAATAAATTCCACCATCAAAGGAGTTAGGAACGGAACACAGGACATCACCTTGTTGTCGTTCATTCCCCCAGGCTCCACCTCCACGTGCAACCCCCTGCTTAATTTTCACCTATTCTAAAAGTGTTGAGTCATACAGGAAGGGACTCAACTTTTGCTTTACCTTTTCGAGGAGCAACATTAACTAGATAGACTAGTCGCAGCTATTACCCATTCCTGTGATCTGTTTCGTCATTAGCAATATTCTGAAACAGAAAGAGGGGAGGTGCTGGTGTGGTGGTATTGTCACTGGACCAGTAGTCCAGAGACCCAGGATGATGGGGACCTGGGTTCGAATCCCACCCTGGAATTAAGAGGCTAATGGTGACCACAAAACCATTGTCAATTGTCAGGAAAAGGGAAAGAAATCTGCAGTCCTTACCTGGTCTGGCCTACATGTGACTCCAAACCCACAGCAATGTGGTTGACTTTTTTTCTAAAAGAAATGAAACCGGACACCGGGAATGACAATGGCAAACTCAGCCCAGTCAACCCTGCGAAGTCCTCCTTACTAACAGCAGGTGGCTGGTGCCAAAATTGGGCGAGCTGCCTCAGAGACTAGTCAAGCAACAGCCTGACATAGTCATCCTCATGGAATCATACCTCACAGATAATGTCCCAGACACCATCGCCATCCCTGGGTATGTCCTGACCCACTTGCAGGACAGAACCATAGAGGAAGCAGCACAGTATACAGTCAGGAGGGAGATGCTCTGGGAGTCCTCAGCATTGACTGAGGACCCCATGAAGTCTCAACAGGAAACCTCGTGCCACCTCACCACCACCACCCACAGCACCCCTGCCCCCTGCCAAACCCCTGCAGCTGATGAATCAGTGCTCCTCCATGTTGAACACTTGGAGGAAGCACTGAGGGTGGCAAGTGCGCAGAATGGCAGAATGTACTCTGGGTGGGGGACTTCAACGTCCATCGCCAAGAGTGGCTTGGTAGTACCACTACTGACTGAGCTGGTTGACTCCTAAAGGACGTAGCTGCTAGACTGGATTTGTGGCACATGGTGACAAAGTCCCGCCTTCACCTTCACATTAAGGATACCCTCCATCATGTTGTGTGGCACTATCACCGTGCTAAATGGGATAGATTTCAAACAGATCTAGCAACTCAAGACTGGGAATCCATGAGGCACTGTGGGTCATCAGCAGCAGAATTGTGCTCAACCACAATCTGTAACCTCATGGCCTGGCATATCCCCACTCTAACATTACCACAAAGCCAGGGGATCAACCCTGGTTGAATGAAGAGTGCAGGAAGGCAGCACCAGGCACACCTAAAAATGATGAAGCTACAACACAGGATAAGCCAAACAGCATAAGCAGCAAGTTTTTCTTTTCTTTCTTATTCATTTCTGGGATGTGGGCATCGCTGGCTAGGCCAGCATTTATTGCCCATTCCTAAATGTCCTTGTTCAGAGGGCATTTAAGAGTCAACCACATTGCTGTGGGTCTGGAGTCACATGTAGGGCCAGACCAGGTAAGGACAGCAGGTATCCTTCCCTAAAGGCCACTAGTGAACCAGATGGGTTTTTACAATTGGCAATGGTTATCATTAGACTTTTTAATTCCAGATTTTTATTGCATTCCAGAATATTGTCAGGGCCCATAGCCTTTGCAGTATTCAGTGCCTTCAGCTGTTTCTTGATATCATGTGGAGTGAATCAAATTGCCTGCTGTGGTGGGATTCAAACTCAGGTCCCCCAAGCATTACCCTGGGTCTCTGGATTACTAGTCCAGTGACAAAACCACTGCACCATCCCTCCCCCTGTAGACAGAGTAGACAGAGCTAAGTGATCCCACAACCAACAGATCAGATCTAAGCTCTGCAGTCCTGCCACATCCAGTCCTGAATGGTGGTGGACAAATAAACAGCTCACTGGAGGAGGATGGTCCACAAATATCTCCATCCTCAATGATTGGGGAGCCCAGGACAAAAGATAAGGCTTAAGTATTTACAACAAACTTCAGCCGGAAGTGCTGAGTGGGTGATCCATCTTGGTCTCCCCCGGAAGTCCCCAGCATCATAGATGCCAGTTTTCAGCCAATTTGATTTACTCCACGTGATATCAAGAAATGGCTGAAGGCACTGGATACTGCAAAGGCTATGGGCCCTGACAATATTCTGACAATAGTACTGAAGACCTGTGCTCCAAAACTTGCTGTGCCCCTAACCAAGCTGTCCCAGTACAGCTGCAACACTACCATCTACCTGGCATGAGGGAAATTGGCCAGGTATGTCCTATACACAATATGCAGGACAAATCCAACTCGGCCAATTACTGCCCCCATCAGACTACTCTCTATCATCAGTAAAGTGATGGAAGGGTTAATCAACAGTGTTATCAAGTGGCACCTGCTTAGCAATAACCTGCTCACTGATACTCATTTTGGGTTCCGCGAGGGCCACTCAGCTCCTGACCTCATTACAGCCTTGGTTCAAATGTGGACCCAAGAGTTGAACTCCAGAGGTGAGGTGACAGTGACTACCCTTGACATTAAGGCAGCATTCGACCGAGTATGGCATCAAGGAGCCCTAGCAAAACGGGAGTCAATGGGAATCAGGGGGAAAACCCATTGCTGGTTGGAGTCATACTTAGCACAAAGGAAGATTGTTGTGTTTTTTGGAGGTCAATCATCTCAGTTTCAGGACATCAGTGCAAGAGTTCCTCAGGGTAGTGTCCTCGGGGAAACCATCCTCAGCTGCTTCACCAATGACCTTCCTTCCATAATAAGGTCAGAAGTGGGAATGTTCACTGATGATTGCATACTGTTCAGCGCCATTTGCGACTCCTCAGATACAGAAGCAGTGCATGTCCAAATGCAGCAAGACCTGGACAATATCTATGCTTCAGCTGGCAAATGGCAAGTAACATTTGCATCACACAAGTATCAGGCAATGACCATCTCCAACAAGAGAGAACCTAACCATCACACCTTGACCATCGGTGAATCTTCCACTATCAACAACCTGAGGGTTACCATTGACCAGAAACTGAACTGGACCAGCCATGTGAATGCTGTGGCTACAAGAGCAGGTCAGAGACTAGGAATCCTGCAACGAATACCTCACCTCCTGACTCCCCAAAGTCTGTCAACCATCTACAAAGCCCAAGTCAGGAGTTTGATGGAATACCCTCCACTTGCCTGGATGAGTGCAGCTCCCACAGCACTCAAGAAGCTTGACATCATCTAGGGCAAAGCAGCCCGCTTTATTGGCACCCCATTCACAAACATTCACTCTCTCCACCACCAATTCTCAGTGGCAGCAGTGTGTGCCATCTACAAGATGCACTGCAGGAACTCACCATGCCTCCTTAGACAGCACCTTCGAAACCTATGACCACTACCATCTTCATGGATGAGGGTAGCAGAAACATGGGAATACCACCACCTGGAAGTTCCCCTCCAAGCCATACACCATCCTGACTTGGAAATATATCGTTCTTTCGCTGTCACTGGGTCAAAATCCTGGAAGTCCCTCCCTAATAGCACTGTGGGTGTACCTACCCCACATGGACTGCAGCAATTCAAGAAGGCAGCTCACCATGACCTTCTCAAGGGCAATTAGGGATGGATAATAAATGCTGGCCTAGACAGTGATGCCCATATCCCATGAATGAATGAAAAGTAGAATATCTGAAGTGAGAACTCCTATAGCTCCAACAAGCGACTGCCATCTGTTTCTTGTCACACTTAATGAAGACACTCTATGTGGCTGCATAGTTCCAAGTACATACTTACTGCCTTTCGCATCAGCACATGCTGCCCCTCGGATCTCAATTTTTTCATCTTTCTGGTCAAATAATGATGTCTTCTCTCTGATCTCTTTGGTGGAGGCTGAATGTTTTCCAATTCCATCAAGGTCCATTGCACTTGAATGGATAGATTGCCCTGAAATTATTTTCTGACCCAAGAGATCACTGGTAGCCTTTTTCAAGTAGGAGGCAGGGGCCCACCCCTCCCGATTTTGATATCTGTTTAAGAAAAAAATAAGCGTTTTCTGAAATGAACTCTCTTGATCATTGTGACGTTGCTGTACCTGAACTCTCAAAATCGGTTCTATCAACCTGTATTTAATTTAAAACAGAGACCAATAATAAATAAATTAGAACATTTAAAGTTGCTGCTTTCTAATGAGAAACATAATCAAGGACCCTTTCAGCTCTCTGAGAGAACAACACCGCCATGTCTTTCCCCCAACTCCCCCATTAGAGAGAAAACCTCTTAAACCAAATAGGAAGTCATGCTATTAGTTTCTTTTCTGATATTTTGACTTACATTTGTTCCTATCTCATCCATTTGTGACTGAAAGGATGTACATGTTACCTGCTCTCAGGTCTGTAACTGAACAGGCGACTGGGAAGAACTGTTTCTCCAAATTTGTGGTTGAGATTGCACGCATTATATGGGAATCTCATGAAGGAATCTCATCCTATTCCATGGCACAATCAGGAGAACCTGAAACCATCCCCTCCCCACAACAAGTTGTGGGGGGGTGGTGGGGGGGGAGGAGGTGCGGGTGAGACGGGGTTAAATAGTGAAATTTGTCAAAACTAACCCTGAACCTGCCACGAACACATCTGTGTCTGTTTTAACAGTGACAGCTTTAAGAATGCCTGAGGAACCCATTCTGGAAGGCCAGGTGAGTAGTTCTATCTAAATGAGGCTGCATCCCTGATATTTGTGCAGCGATCTGAGTTTAACACCTCCTGCATGAGTTTCTTGAGGTTCAGGAAACCCTTCAGCTAAAGGAAGCTGGGCACAGCTGGATCTAGCAGGTAAGTGCTTTTTATGGCACTCCTTGTGGGCCAGGAGAAGGAGGATTGCTGCTTCTCTCAGTGTCTCAAGCAAATCTTTTGCCATGATTTTTTGGACAAACCACTACCCAATCCAAACCCTCACACCCTCCCGGTTCCCCCTCCCTTCCATTTGCCAGTCCGACCACCGTACCCACCGCACACCCCCCATCCCAGGGGATCTTTCCTGGTTGTCTACCAATCTAGTCTTTGATCGGCTGTTGGGAGAAAGGTGAGTAAAAAAAAATGGTAATGAGGTCCTGCCATTAAATTTGGCAAGACCTCCAACCTCCCAGGAAATTACCCCTCCCCCCACCTACCCCACAACATTGCTCCCTGCTCCCTCCCTGCCAATATCATGGCCAATGGATAGGCATGCAAAAATGACACAATACTGTCACCACTTATCACATCTTTATTACAAGGCACAGGGTGCTGGCACTGGGACTTAGTTCTCTAGGCCTATACAAAATGTCAAAAACATCCAAATGAAAATGTAGCAAAATAGTGTATATTTGAATTTCAGTTGCATTTGATGGCAAGTAACCAATTAAATCTAACATAGGATTTAAGGGCCCAACACAAAATTCTCTTGACCTCCCATCTATCTTAGCAAATTGCTGACATTCAACTAATATTGCAGAATAGGTAAAACATTGGTGAAAGTATGAGCTGAATCTTCTGAGGAGTGGCGATCACCGTTCGTTTGCCACTCAGTTCCTATTTTCTTACCTTAGAATGGAGCTCTATATTTTGTGCCTGGACTTCTGAACCAGGCTTACTGAGAAACGTGGAGTGTATCTGCTCCTGGAGTCCTTTCCTCGTAGTGTAAGAACATCGGGGGAGGACAAGCCAAGCCCCTTATTACAGCACTAGCTGCCATATTCCGGTAAGTTTTAAATGTCCCTTTGTTTAAATGCCATTTTGACAAGCATGTGAGAGAAGGTAAGTGTGTAAGGTAAGTGGATGAGACAGGGGGATAAGGTGTACCGTC
Source organism: Cetorhinus maximus (assembly GCF_964194155.1). Taxonomy (NCBI): domain Eukaryota; kingdom Metazoa; phylum Chordata; class Chondrichthyes; order Lamniformes; family Cetorhinidae; genus Cetorhinus; species Cetorhinus maximus. The sequence continues at coordinate 82,522,780 of NC_135888.1, read as the reverse complement.
GTTGGGGTCGGGGTTAGTTGTGGGGTTAGTGGGTGAGTGGGAGGGTAGGATGGGTTAATGGGGTTGGGGATGGGGGTAGTGGCAGTATGGGGTCGTCAAGGGTGGGGGCTAGTGGAGTTGGGGGGTAAGGGGGGGTGGGGGGAATGGGAGTAGGGTGGGTTTGTGGGGTCAGGGATGGTAGTGGGGGGTGCAGGGTGGTCAGGAGTGGGAGAGTAGTGGCGTTGGGAGTATCAGGGCATGGGTGGATAATTAGGGCTGGGTGTAGTCGGGCAGTGTCAGTGGTATAGATATCCGTGTGTCAGAACTGATTTTAATCTTTCTAACTTTTTTGGGTAACTATTCTGTAAGTGAGTTGGAACCATCCGAAGTCTCTAACTTTAAACCAGAGGTTCGGAGGGTTCCGGACACAGTTGAAACTTCCTGGGCAAATCCTGTGTAGTCAGTGTATGGGGGCATTCAAGGGGTCCTCCAGTACATCTTCCGGAGTACGACAAGTTTCTGTTGATAGTTTCCATTGGGATTGCTGCTAAATGCATGAGAATGTATGTCAGGAACCGAAAGTACAAGCACCCCTTTAAGACCAATTAAAAAGCTGCTACTGAGAACCATCTATAGTTCAAACCATGTCAATCATCACCACTGCAAAGGGACTTCATGCAAAAGATGACAGTTCCTCATTGAAAGTCTCTGAGGAACCCTATCATAAGGATCAGAACTAGGATTTTTTTTTATAATTGTGTGATACCAAACGGATGTTAATCCTTCCTCAACTGGTTACATCAGGAGGATATTACATAACGTTTATTTCAACAAATTAATCATATCCTGTAATATAAAGAAAGACAGTTCATTGATTAAATAGGAAATCTTCAGAATCTGGGGTGCCTGAGTCAAATACATTCGACTAATGCTATGTGATAACATCTGCTGGGTGGCTCAAGTGTAATTTTAAGACATTAACAAAATTTATCATAAAACACTGACATATTTCAAGATTTTATTTTTTGTAAAGTAGCCTCTCAATTTTGCCCCAAAACCATACTTCCCTTAGATGGGAGCTGGGAACAGTTATAATTGTTATAATTATTAAAGACATAATTGTGTTCGAAGCGGTTCAAAGAAGGTTCACTCGACTCATTCCTGGGATGAGGGGCTTATCTTATGAAAAAAGGTTGGACAGTTTGGGCCTACAATCACTGGAGTTTAGAAGAATGAGAGACGATCCTATTGAAACATATAAGATTCTGAGGGGATTTGATAGGGCAGATACCAGAAGGATGTTTCCACTTGTGGGAGAGACTAGAACTAGGGGACACAGTTTAAGAATAAGGGGTGTACCATTTAAGACAGAGATGAGGAGAAATTTTCTCTCTCAAAGGGTCATTAGTATGTGCAACTCTCTTCCCCAGAAATCAATGGAGGCTGGGTCACTGAATTTATTCAAGGCAGAGTTAAACAAATTTTTGATAGACAAGGGAGTCAAGAGTTGTGAGGGGCAGACGGAAAAGTGGAGTCGAGACACAACCAGATCAGCCATTGTCTTATTGAATGGCAGAGCAAGTTTGAAGGGCTGAATAGCCTACTCCTGCTCTTAAGTCCTATGTTCCTATCTCTATTGCTCACCAGGTATTGTGATATCGCTATCAGAATATTTAGCTGAATAGTATAGAAATACAGCCCTTCCTCTGGTGAAATGCATCAAAAGGAGGAAACTCTAATATCAACTTTTTTAAAGACAGGGGCCAAAATTTGGGTGCATAGTGCCCGTCATTTTGGCATTATGGGTGCCATTTTGCATCCAAAATGGCATTTGTGATGCGTGTCAAGTCACCATTTTGGTGAGGGTATAAGCTCACACGCAGGGAGTATTGACCAGAGATATGTCAAGTAGATCGATCATGATGTCAATCAGTGCTGCCTTTTGGACCTCAATGCCGCAGACTTATTTCTTTTCAACCTGGCACAGCTGAACATGCATTCAGCAGCAGGAAAGATCCCTCCAGCCAATGCTATTCGAAAGGATCATCAACTACTTATAAAGTATTTGCTGATTGATTTCTATTCGCTCCTACTGTAATTGTAGAGGTTTTTGGAGTGTCCGGAGTTGTTTAAAACTGCTGAAGTCTAGGGGTGGTGTGGTATGTGAGGATCTTTGTACTGACTTCAAGAATTTTGCAGGAATCACTTGCTCCCATACATGGGACAGTAATTTGCAACCTCTTAGCCTACAGCATGACAGGGAGAGCAGCAGCAGCAGCAGGAAGGGGACGCTGCTGGAAGAGGGAGGAAAGGGGAGGGTGGGGAGCAATTCTTCCAGCTGAACCTCAGCAAGGAACAGTGTCTGGATGTCTCCCCTTCAATAAAGAGGTCCTCACTGTAATCTGCCACTAACTGTTAGCACCATGAACTTGCCAATATTTTCCCCATCAATTACAGGGCCATTAATTCTCAAGTAAAGTTCTGCAATATGTAGCAAATTCGGAGAATGAGATTTGAGAATCTCTATGATCACACAATTATTTTGGATTCTATATATGGGGCAAAAGTGGCAACTGAGCAATCTGCAATCCTACATTTCTGATTTAATTGCTCAGGCACATTAGAATGAGAGAACATCGATAAGAATACTCTTACAATTTACCCCAGATAGGAATATAGGTGGTGCTGTTGCACATCTATTTCTCTTTTCTCTCCAGTCCAAAACATTTTGGTATCTTAATGCATAAGATTCCCATTTATGGGGTGTCTCATCTTTATTCAATAAATGGTGTGAAATTTAACATCTGTTTCCTTACTACTTTCATTTTGCTGTTCCTTCAAATATTTTTTAAACATTTGGGGGCAATCAGTGTGTGCGTGCGCTGAGAAAATGCCGATGTAGGGGAAGCATGGGAACAATTCTGGCACATGGGCCAGGATTTTCCGTTTGGGCTGGGGGGGGGTGGGGAAGCGGGACCTGGAGCGGGAGCGGGCAGGCGTGCACCCGATCGTCGCTCGCGATCAGGTCCACTCTTATGTGGGCCAGCCAATGGCGACCCAGCAGTCTGTTTAAAAGAAGGCCTGGCAGCCTCCTGTAGGCTGCGCACAATGGCCAGTGCTAGGCTGCACAGGAGGGGTTCGGGTGTGCAGGCCAGGCTGGAGGGAAGACCAGAGGAGCAGGCCAGGCTGGAGGGTAGGGCAGAGGAGAAGGCCAGGCTGGAGGGTAGGCCAGAGGAGCAGGCCAGGCTGGAGGGTAGGCCAGAGGAGCAGGCCAGGCTGGAGGGTAGGCCAGAGGAGCAGGGAAGGCTGCAGGGTAGGCCATGGGAGGGCCAATGCGCCCCTCGTTTTTCTGATGAATGCCTTGCTGCCCTCCTCAAGGAGGTGCCAGCACTGCAAGAGGTGTTGGTCCCCCCAGGATGGGAGGAGACACCCCGCCCCCACCACCCACCCCCAGCACCCCCCCCACCACATGACCAAACGTGCCTGTGAGGAGGTGGTGAGCTCTCGCGATGTGGTGCAGCGCACCTGGATCCAGTGTCGCAAGCGCTTCAATGATTTGTTGCGCTCTGGCAGGGTGAGTACCATGTTGGCATTGGGCATTTAACCCAGCAGGTAGCCTTACCTTCTGAGGCCCCCCTCACCCCAAGTTTTACTGTCGTGACTGCATTGAATCATTTAGGGCATTTTTCCTTTGCTGGGTGGCCAAGCAGGTAGTGCCCATGCTGAGGTCAGCCTGAGTGGATCATTAGGAGATGAGTTCTCCCCTGCACCATGTGTTGTTTTTAGTCGCACATGACTAGTTTGGGACCTGGAAGAGCAGCTGGGCGCATACTCAGAACCCCAGGACATGTCTTATTCAGGGTGATGAGATGGTGGAAGGGGAGCCTCAAGGTATCGTGGCAAAGAACCATCTGCTGCCATCTATGCTGCACGTGGTTGCAACTCCTTGTTATGGGAGGTAATGCTGTGTGGTTCCTAATGTGATGTATGCAGCATGTGTCCATGCATTCGGGAGGTGGGCAGCAGGCCTAGCATCTTGGTCTGAGTGATCAGCAGCAGCGGGGAGAGGAGGTGCTTGAGGCCTGATATGCCCCACTCTGGTTGGGGTGCCGTGTGCGCGTGCAGAGTCCATGTGCAATTTGCCCTAATGAATGGTCTTCTCTCTTTTTCAGGAGAAGGCAGCTCATAACAGGTCCGAGCGTGCGAGGACTGGAGGCAGCCAGGCACAGCTCTGCATATTAACCTGGTTTGAGCAGGAGGCCCTTAAGCTGGAGAGGCACCATGCACCTAGGTCTACTAGTGTCAGTGAGGCTGGGGTGGCACGGCTAGGTATTTAAGGCCAACAGTGAGGTCTGCATTGTCCTCCCAACAGCCAAAGCACTGAAGATTGTTAAATTAGTTATTGTTGCAACATTGCTCATTGCTGGTTCGTAGAGTCATACAATTAGAGAGGTCTACGGCACCGAAAAAGGCCCTTCAGCCCATCGAGTCTGCACCAGTCAAACAAGTACCTAACTATTCTAATCCCATTTTCCAGCACCAGGCCCATAGCCTTGTATACCATGGCATCGCAAGTGCACATCCAAATACTTCTTAAATGTTAAGGGGGTTTCTGCCGCTATCATCCTTTCAGGCAGTGAGTTCCAGATCCCCACCACCCTCTGGGTGAAAAAATTCTTCCTCACATCCCCTCTAAACCTCCTGCCCCTTACCTTAAATCTATGCCCCCTGGTTACTGATCCCTCCACCAAGGGGAAAAGTTCCTTCCTGTCTACCCTATCTATGCCCCTCATAATTTTATGCACCTCAATCATGCCCCCCTCAATCTACTCTGCTCCAGGGAAAATAACCCCAGTCTATCCAATCTCTCCTCATAACTAAAACTCTCCAGCCCAGGCAACACCCTGGTAAATCTCCTCTGCACTCTCTCTAGTGTAATCACATCCTTCCCACAACGTGGATTCCAGGACTGCACGCAATACTCTAGCTGTGGCCTAACCAGTGTTTTATACAGTTCCAGTATAACCTCCCTGCTCTTAAATGCTATGCCTATATCCTATATGCCTTCTTAACCATCTTATGTACCTGTCCTGCTACCGTAAGGGACCAGTGGACATGCACACCAAGGTCCCTCTGATCCTCGTTAGTTCCCTACCATTCATCTTGTATTCCCGTGCTTTGTTTGTCCTGCCCAAGTGCATCACCTCACACTTACCCGCATTAAATTCCATTTGCCACTGATCAGCCCATCTGGCCAGCCTGTCTATATCCTCCTGTAATCTAAGGGTATCCTCCTCACTATTTACCACCCCAACAATTTCCGTATCAATTGGTTCTGGAAGGTTGAGCGCATAATGAGCTGGGGAGACAGGGATGACGTTGGTCAGTGTGTGCACGCTAAATGATCCACTGTCCTTGTTCTTCCTTTCAGCATCATCGGACCAGGGCCGAGAGGAGGAGCAGCAGATGCCCCCTCGCACTCCTGAGGGACTTGAAGTCTCACCAGCGTTACACAATTTCTACGAGGCAGGCACCAGCACAGATACTAACACCTCAGTGGGAATTGGAATATTGGCTAGTGTCCCGGAGCACAGTGGTGAGGGCACTTCACAGTCGCTGGAGGAGCTGGCGGAGACAGAGAGTGCCCATGGCGCCAGCAGTCGGAGGACTGCAGGGGACCAGGGACATGCTCAGTTGGTGCCTGATGATGTGCCTCTGGAGTCGTCTGCAATGCAGCAGCTGCAGGAAATGTGGTCGGGTGTGCAGGAGCATCTGGATGTGATACACGAGGCTATGCTTGGCTTGGCCTCTGTGGAGTCTACGCGGACGCTCGCTGAAGCAATGAGCCACATGTCCGAGCGCCAAGCATCCTCCTTGGAGAGAGTGGCGACTCTCGTGGAGAGACTACTCCAGGAGATCTGCCAGTGCTTCCTGGGGATGCGTTCTGACCAGCAAGCCCTCACATCGACAATGAACTCAGCTGGTCAGTGCCAGTGTGGGGGGATGGTGTGCACATCAAGCTTCCCAGCTTGTTGCCCATCCATCCACAGTGAGCAGGGAGGTCCGAAGTGACCTCACATCAGCGCAGCAGCTGCCTGGCGTCTCTGCAGGCACCTCTCAGGGCGCTCCGGATGTGGGCACCAGCTCCTCCGCCCCTCTCCCAGTGACCGTATCACCCGCTGAGTCTGTGATGACTGGGGAGATGACAGCTCCCTCCCAGGCGGGGCCAGCACAGGCTCCACAGGCCAGAGGATGACTGCAAAGGTCATCGAGGCCAACAGGACAGCAGAGTCTGCAGGCTGTCTCAGATGCCACTCCCAGCGAGGGGGCAATACCAAGACGTAGCAGCCGGAAATGAAAACATAAGGCACCTTAGGCACACCACGGGTTTATCACTGGTGCTTTTGTGTTGGCCCAAGATTAGGTCCTTATGATTTATTTTTGATTATTTACACTTGTGTTTAATAATTGTGAGAATTTCTGAATCACACATTAAATGCCAGATGTGTGACGATGGCTGGGGGTGGCTTGTTTCTTCTGCATGTGTATGTTTAAGAGAAGTGTCATGAGTATTTCTTTGGACATTCAACTTTATGTTCAAAGTCCTTAGTTCCTGCTGATGACCTGGTGTCGAGTATGGAGCCTACAGCCGAGGCTGGTCCTGGTGATCCATCTGTGTTGCGCTATCTGAAGGTTCGTTGGATTAAAGCCTTCCGGGTGTCCCTGCCTCCCTGGAGTATGCCTGGGTCAGATTCTACCCCCTCAGCATTTCCCTGTACATGCTCACCCTCGGACTCACTGCTGGACTCATCATGTGCAGCCGCAGCCACTGCGTTGACATCTTCATCGCCCACTGCGTCCCCCCTTTCCAGCGCAAGATTGTGGAGAGCGCAGCATGCAACCACTGTAACCGAGACACGATCTGAGGGCTATTGGAGTGCGCCCCCTGGGCAGTCCAGGCATCGGAAGCGCATTTTAAGAAGACCGATGGCTCTCTCCACCACAGCCCTTGTGGAGGCGTGGCTCCTATTGTACCGCTGCTCAGCTTCTGTTCTTGGATGGCAGAGAGGTGTCATGAGCCACCTTCTGAGGGGATGGCCCTTGTCTCCCAGCAGCCATCCATCAAACCGGGCTGGAACACTGAAGAGCCCCGGTACCTGGGAGTGTCTGAGGATGTAGGCGTTGTGGGAGTTGCCTGTGTACCTTGCACAGACTTGTAGAATCTGCATCCTGTGATCACACACTATCTGCACGTTCATGGAGTGGAAGCCCTTCCTGTTGACGAAGGCACCGGGTTCACCTGCTGGCGCCTTGATGGCCACATGTGTGCAGTCTATAGCACCCTGGACGTGGGGGAAGCCAGCAATGGCCGCGAAGCCTCTGGCTCGCTGTGTCTGGCTGGCCTCGTCCCAGCGGAAGTGGATGAAGGTCAATGCCCATCTGAACAGTGTCTGTAACCTGCTTGAAACAAGCATGGACAGCTGATTGGGAGACACCACAAAGAATACCCACTGGAATGAGCCAGAGGCTTAGAAGTTGAGGGCAGCTGTGACCTTTAGAGCCACTGGCTTGGGGTGTCCACCCACACAGTTAGGGGAGATCTCAGTCCCAATCATCTGACAGATATAGTTGACTGTCTCCCTTGACAGTCGGAGCCTCCTTCGGCACTGCACCTTAGTCATATTGAGGTAGCTGCTTCGCTGCCTGTATACCCTGGCAGCAGGATAGTGGCATCTTCTGCGGCCCCTTCCGCCTTGGACTACCTCTTGGTCCTGTGCCCCTTGTGCCTGCGCCTGTCCTCCCAAAGGTTGCTCCCCTGGAGGCTGAATGTGCACTCCTGGCCTCCTCCCCCTTCTAGCCCTCCATTCCTCCTCAGAGGAGCTGCCTCCAGTGGACAGATCAGATCCCATACCCAGGCTAAGGGTCTGAAAGCTACAGGCCCGCAAACGATTCCTGACTGCCGAATGCTGACCTGATGGTTAAAAGTCCAGAAAAAGCTGCTGGGATGAGTTCTGAACTACTGCAGATCACACAGGCAAGTTTAAAAAACTTTCTCCAATAAATACTTCACAAAGCAGATTCACGACCCCACTGAGCCCTCTTATCCCGCCAGTGGATGAAGTTAATAGAAAAGTCTCTTACCCCCCTTGCCCATTGCACCCTTGCGCCGACCTGAAGATCACACAAGCACCAAAAAATCAGCATCGATTGAGGACTAAAGGGCCTTAACTGGCCTCTTAATTAATGGCGGGTGCATGTCGGACTTCATTGCACGCCCGCCCAGTGAAATATTGTGATGGCACGTGGTGAGGTTGGGACGCTCACCCGACGTCACTGTGCGACATTTTACGTGCGGATGTGCGGGGGGGGGGGGCAGGCCCCGCACGTCTGTACGTCAAACGGAAAATTCTGCCCATGGTTGAGCAGATTGGAGAAGTCCAGGACGAGGTGCCTGGTCAGCAGAGTGGGAAGGCATGGAAGGCCTCCTTATATGGTAGAGGGGCAAATTCAACCATTAGTTTCCCCTGCTACCAGAGCTCTCAGAACAAATCACACTAGGTCATTCCATCTGAACCATCTGTTCCCACTCCCCAGCATATCAACAGTCTTGCCAATCTTATAACCAATGTCCTCGTAACCATTGCCCCCTTGTAACCCAGCCTCATGTAGTGAGGTTGCAGCGCACTCCCCATCCCCTGCTCACCTATTTTTGGCCACAAATGAATTTTTGGGTCCTGGAATTATGTTTCCTCTAATTTCACTTCACTGAACGTGCCTTATTTGATGCACAACATGTCCCTTTAAGATTGCCAGACATACGCTTATGTGTGACCTGAATGCTCCCTGTGCAGCATGGTCCTGATTGCTGCGCACACACAGCCACGCGGCTTAGAGGGAACTCTGATCTGAAGTCTTGTTTTATTTGGTATTACATAAAATGACTTGTCACCATGACTTAATCTGGAGTTCCCAATGCTTACCACACTCCTACCTTGTCACCGTTACATGATTTTATATAAATATGCACAAGAACTGAAAAAAAATCAGTAATTGCAGGACCTCAAGTCATTTTTTTCCTTACATCTGTTAGTCCTAACTGCAATGACTCATTATCCACATGCTCATTATTTACTCAGTATACGATAATAAGCTCTATTCTGGAAAAGATGCCGGAAAAAGGAAGTGGTACCAGGAGGCTAAACCACTTCAAGTAATAAAATGTTGACTAAGATGGTAGTTTTTGTAGAAGGAAACATGCATCATAACTCTCTATATTTATCTGGCTAGAGTTTAACCATTTAAATACAAGATTGCCTGTTAGCCTGCTAATACTGTATTAACAGTATTTTGTTCAAGCACCACATTGACAAGGGTGCTCACTCGTGATGGGTAGGTGCAGTAAAATTGCATAGCTGATTTGTACCATGTCACATTTTCCCACAGTCAATTTGGAGGGCCAAAAAAATCACAGTAAGAAACAGGCATGTACAAGCCTGACTGAAATGGAATAACTCTGTACCACTGGTCCTGTGTCAAATCTCATGACTGTAGGTGAAGTTCCACTTATAGCATAGGAAATTGTGGGACCTGGCCTGTAGTTTCCTTAAAAGGAGATGACAGTATAAATTATAGGCAAAAAGTGTTTGTTTTAAAAAAAATCTCCCTGGATACATTTTGTCTGCATTTTGTGTGGGCAGAGAGGGGTGGGGATAAGATGGGAGGTCTGATCAACACATTGGTCGGGATTTTCCTTCCCCCTCGTGGGCGGGACCCGCCGCGGGCGAGGCGGTGCCCCAGCCAGACGTCCATTGACTTGCGGCGGGACCGGAAGATCGCGGCGGCAGGCAGGTGCGGAAAATCCCTCCGATTGAGTTTCATTAAGTGTTCAGCACAGAAACAGGGTATTAGGCCCAACTGAGCTATGCTGGCATTTATGCTCCAAATGAACCTCCTTCCACTCTACTTCATCTAATCCTATCAGCGTACAGTTCCGTTCCCTTTTCCCTCATGTACTTATCTAGCTTCACCTTTAGTGTTTCAACTACTCCTTAAAGTTATTTTACTGTTCTTGGTTGCTTCTGCCATTTAAGCTTTATCAATGTTTTGAAATTGGGTATTCCGTTGCTGGTTTTGAATGGGTTACATGATTTATATGCTGCACATGAGATGCGCCCTGGGATCCATGTGGATAGCCCCCTCCACATGTACCTAGGCATGTCAGAGGAGATCTGTTTTGCCACCTGGATTTCACAAAAGAGGCCGTCATAGAATTTGAGCATCTGCTACAGAAATGATAACTGGAACAGGTGAGTCTGTTCCACAGAAATGTAGACTATCACAAGAATCGATCTACTGGGATTTTTCAAAGCCACCTAGGGGACACCTGCACAGCAGGCTGTCTGCAGTACCCACAAGTATCAAGTAAATAATGTACCTGGTGTTTGAAGGCACCAAACCATCAACAATTTCCCTCTGAAAAGGAGGCATCAGCTAGGTGCAAAGCTGTCACCAGGTGACAAGGCCCCCTCAAGTGCAAGACACTACAGATAGTGTCTGCTTTTGGAGAGACTGAAGTGATATACATGCAAAAGAAAGGCAGAAATATCTGAGTCAGATCAGAAGGGGGTACTATTGTTATATCCCCAAGTCATGTTATCTCACAGGTAGATGTAGGATCATGTGAATCAACTCCCATTAAGAGGAAAAATGCTCAGACCCGTGACCTGGAATAACTGACACCACTAAACCGAAGAAGGCACCTATAGCAGACCTCAATTTGCAACAGTAGTCTGCAGCTCCAAACAGGGCTGACTTTCTTTTAGTGCTCCTCCTGCAGCAGCACTTCTTAACTCTACAGCATTAATAGGAGCAGTGTTTTCCACATATCTCCACTGTGACTTTGTAAGCAATTAATGCATTGTTCTGCCATCATCAGCATTTCTCATTAAAGTTAAGCTGAAGCCCTTTAAGAGTTGGCATCCCATTGGGCTTTATGTCCTCCATCCCCCTCCCCCAACCCCAACCCCCGGCCAACTATTTTACAAGCTCAGCTTCTGGCCAAGCTTTTCATATGGCAGCAAAAGATTCGACTTAGCGGGGAGGGTTCTCCTGCTGCCAGGTCAGCCAATGTTTTGCCATTCACACAAATTGGGGCTTATATGAAAATAACATTTAATAAAATAAGCTCAATTTATAACTTAAAATTGCATAGAGCCAATTACCCAGATATAACGAAGTAAGGACAAGCCACAGTCATGAAGCCCTATGCCACAAACTTCCCTCATGCCATACTAAAACTATGGAATGTATTGGGGTATTTGAATTACCTGATTTTCCACCAGCCTTCCAGGTTCTTCTGTATAACCTCCACCACTGCACCCCTTTCCAAATCAATCTCATCATTATCTCTTGCTGAGTACGGATAAATGACAATAAAATTCTCTTCTGAAAAACAAATTAATATTACATTTACAATCAAAAAGCACAGGTCATACAGGAGACCAGCATTTATGGAGCTTTGCAAAACCAAAGTATGATTAATAATGATGCTTGAAGCTCTGTAAAATGAGTTCACATAAAAAGCTCAATGCGTAGGGCCAACAACTTCATCAACGTAGAATTTTACAGTGTTCCAATAAAACACATTCGTATTGATTCAGGGCATTAAAAAAAAAAATTGTTAACATTTCATGCTGCAGCAGGGGATAAAAAAAAGATGGTTGCATAGGAGAAACCAAATGGTCAAGATGACGAGTGCATTCTGACTGCAGGAAATATGAACACCATGCACGTTTTTAATTAAATTTCCAATATCCAGATGTTGTGGTAAATTTCATCAGAAAAATTAATAATCATTGTGCCTCAGCCCCCTGATATAAGCTATTCATGCATTAATGAAAGCAATTCTGGACAATTCTGTACAGGAAGTAATGTCAGCATTTCACTTTTGCCAGAGCACTTAGGGATTTTTGGCAACAGTGAAGAAACAGACTATTCCCATTATGAGATAGAACCTTGAACTGAAGTGTTACTTAACTAGCTTAATTCTTTGACTCATTCAATGCTGGTTCTGAATCTGGCCTGACATAATGGTTAGGATTTAGAGGTCATGCAATGTAAGTCACAATATGTACTTTATACCTCATTCTCCTTCAGGTACCATTCCCTTACAGGGCATTGGTGACAATGGACTTCCATTGGATTGGTCCATGATTATGCACGGCAAAGTATTGCTGTGGTTTACTGTTGCCTTCTGCAGTATGGCTGACCAGAAAATTCTCCTGTTATTACTGCCTGCCACCAAGTGTATTGGAAGGATTTACAGGTTGGTAATCAATGTGTTTGGCTACATTATGAACACACCTTACGTGCCCATTAATTCCTGAAGCTTCTGGCCCAGAAGTATGGATGCTGCCAAAGTGCAACAAGACCGCCTTTACTTTATATCACAAGGGCAATAAACGTTTATTAAATTTAAGGGGCACCTATAATTTTCATGCTTATTCAGGTCAGCCATGATCTTACTGAATGGCAAAGCAGGTTTTAGGAACTAAGTGGCCTACTCCTGCTCCTAATTCTTATGTCCGTATGCTTTCTCACAACAGTACAAAATATGATTATTGCTTTTCTCTGTGTAAAAGAATGGATGCAATGAATTATGTCTTTATTCTGACTACATCAGTGTGCCTGGAACTAGAAAAGGCTAGGACAATATAATTGACTAGTCTACTGAATGATTGTAGGGAAAAGTCTTGATGTATTATAGAGATCTGGTAATAGAGGCATCCTTCTCAAATTTAAAAATAGCAATGTAGCTTATCAAAAGCTACTTATCAAAAGCTATTTATTAAAGGACCAAAAATTTGTGGCCCTTTCACTCCTGTAGTTACTCTGGGGAAACAATATCTACATGAGTTAGAAATTAGGCTAGACCCTGGATATGGTAGGTCTCATTTTGCACTAGAATTCTCACTCAGTCTTGTGGAGGCAAAGCCTTAGCTTTGCTTCCCCAACTTAGCTTCCCCAACAAGGCTTAGCTAAGTAGGAGGAGGGAAGTGTCCCTACTGAACATAAGAGGTTCCAGTGACCCTTGTTTCTTAGAGGGTTGGAAGCATGCAAAGTTGATGACACCAAGCTAGGACAGGACTGTAGACTAAAAGGAGGCAACAAAGAAAATACAAAGAGACCTTCAAGATGATTTGCCCCTAAGGTAGCTGATGATAAATGAATTTCAATGTACACAAATCCAAGCTTCTTTATATTTTGAAAATACAATAGGAATCACATACTCCATGAGTAGAACAGAACTTATTGAGGGATGCATGGGTGTCACTAATGTGTGTCATTAGTAGAGCTGTCACTTGTCATGTCCAACGTGAAGTAGCAATAATGAAAGTAAATAGAATGCTGGCTAGGCCAAATAAGTTGAGTTCAAATTCCCCATAGTCATGCTGAAACATCACACCCAAGCCTTACAGCATGCACATGAGAATGAGGAGGTTACTCCCAATAATCAGAGGGAAGAACTATAAGGAACTACTCAATAAATTTGGAGCCTCAAAAGAGATATTTCAAAGTGACTCACAGGTAAATAAGATAGTAAATGAAGTATAGGAAAGTAAGCTTGCAACAGTACTCTATGGTATGTTAACACAGCAGAACAAAAAGGCACAGATTCAGGATTACGAAGGGCAAATTTAGGAAGTACACCTGGAAGATGGTGATTAAAAACTGGAATAGGATGTCATGAACATCAGTCAAGGCCAACTGACTTATTTAAGCAACACTAGATACTAGAATGGAAAGAGGGTAGATTTGATATTCTGGAAGAGTAAGATCTAAAATAGGTGAAGGGCATTCTTCACCCGAATTTATGAGCTTGTGAGAGCATATTAAGAGGATATTGCATTAGGCCTTATTTGCATACACAGATTAGACAGCTACAAAATGGATTTCCAATACCTGTTGGGGAGGTATCATGACATTGCTAGGCTTACATTACAGCTAAGAATGGTCTTATGGAAAACCCCACTATAAATTAAATTGCACACTTGGAGCTATAGGATAATGGGTTCAGAAGTCTATGAATATAGGAAAGTAGACAAAGTTAACTTTAACCCCAGACTCTAACTGGGGTTACATTGCTTATATAAATATAAAATTACACTAGAAAAGCAAATTCTGCTAAACATGTTCATGCTAAACATGTAAACAAGACACAAATACAGCACATAAATACAGCAAGCAGCAACACAGACTACTGAGCAGCAAGCACTTGTCTCCATCCACCTTGGCCCCAAACACTGATGTACAAGTCTCCTAAAGTCCGTCGACGGCCCACATGTCTTGGCAGAGACCAGAATGTCTTAGTGACTGACAGCATGTTGGGAAGTAGGGAGTGATCACAGAGTACAAAAAGCTCATTAATGGTTCATAACATCACTGTGATAAAACTGTGTTCTTAAAATATTAGAATGGGTTTTCAAAACAATTTACTATTGATTAATAGAATCATACTTGCAAGATGAGGAGGAAATACCCGATATATATTAAATCACATTATATTAATCATGAACAAATCTCTGCTATGGATGTATTTTTTCAAAAAAATACGTATTTAAAACCATATTAAAATGACAAACTAAATGGAGACAGGATGATATCTAAATACACAGTGGCCAAGACAAATAAAACAATAGCTGTTGTTACAACTGCCAAACATTAAGGTACAGAAAAGTTCCTTATTCTTTTGAAGTGGTTATTGTTTCTAGCAAAAATAACCGATTCTCGAGTCTCTGGAGAAACTGATAAAACTTAAAAGCAAAATATCAGGAATTAAAAGAACCTGTTATGGAGTGATTATGTTAAATCTCACTAAAATCTTTGCTTTTTATTTTGTTAAATGATCTTTAACTACTAACTGAAAGCACCATCAGTTTCAGCGTAATATGTTTTACATGACATTATCCAGCATAAATGTCAAATAGGAATTGAGGATGCATATAAAAACAGGGTCAGAATATACAATTTTAAAATAAGGATTCAATTCTATCCGGACACACTGGTCCAAGTATTCCCTAACCACTAACCTTGCCAGTCCCTGAAGACCATACTTGGACTTCTCATGTCCAGAAGATTGACAAGTAAATAACTGAAATCCTAATCAAATAAAAAGGGATGCTGGGCAAGTTGTCTCATTGACATTGTAGGGACCATGCACAGAGACACAATTCTTGGTTTCTGGTTCAGGAACCTCAACATCCCTCCTGTTTAAAAATGTTGCATTGTTCAGCTAATCTTCTGCATGAAGCCCTCGCCTTCCTCAGGCCCACCCCCACCCTCCCCGCCCTCTGCCCCCCCTCACACCACCAACCCATTCTCATTTCCATCATGGAATATTCATGAGTGCACATTTAAAAATACACATTTTAAGAAGTGCAAAAACACATGCTACTTGTGATTGACTTGTAAATGTGTTGCAATCTGTCAGTGTATATCTACAAGGAATGAACAATCAGTCTGTTATCTAAACTCCTCCCCTTAGCTTAGCTGTGATTTTTGCCACTCCTGTAATGAACCTGAGAAGAGGGGGAATTAATGACAGAAATAAATTAAATTATATATAATCTTTCAGGACCTCAGGGTGTCACATCTTATCTTACAATCTAGTAGTGCTTTTAGGTGTTGTTGCTGTTGTGATGTGGGAAGCACAGCAGTCAATTTGCATGCAGTAAAGTCTCATAAACAGAAATGAAGTCAATGACTGACTAGATAATCTGTTTTTTTTTTAAAGCAATGTTAATTGAGGGATAAGTGTTAACCAGCACCCTGGAAGAATTCCTTTGCCCTTGTTAAAATCGTGCCATGGGATCTTTTATATCCATCTGAGAGGATAGATGGGTGGTCTTCTTATGGAAAAGATGACACCTCCAACAATGCAACACAACCAGTGCTGCACTGAAATGTCAACCTACATTAAATGCTCAAGTCCCAAAGTGAGCCTTGAAGCCATGATCCTCTGATCCAGAAGCATAAGCACTTTCATTGAGTTAAGGTTGACACTTTTTGATTAAATTCAAACCTGGGTGAAAACAAACTTCTGCCCTTATGCCAGTGACAAATTTCCAAATACTCAAAGAAATTGTGTTCCAAATTGACAGAAAATGTTTTAAATTACTTTTATATATTGTAGATTTCTGAATTTTTAGCAACTTTAGTTTGGTTTAAGAGCTTTTTTTGTTTTTAGCATAAAAGATATGCTCGTGCATAGTGGTAGTTTCATAATATTGCAGCTTTAAAAATAATTAATATGTTTATTCAGTTCCAAAAGAAAGCTAAAAATAAGCCTTTTAAGTTGTAACACAACAAGTATTATCTGAATAAAACTCCTTGTTAGTTTTGGCTGCTTACCTTCCCCTGGCTTGGCACTAACAATTGAAAGGTCATCCTGAGCTCCATCCTGGGCCTCCAGACACGTGGCAGGGACCCAACCCTGCTCATCAGCTGTGCTCACAAACCACCATCCTGGAAGCACAAAAACTTCAAATCACCAAATACATCAATCTCTTTAATAACTGCTTAATGCATTTGGTGTCATTACTGTTCCAGCTGATGATTTCCTCAAAGCCTTAATATTCCGGTGCTGCTTTAATGTTTCATTTCTTCCCACTCGCGGGTTTCCTATCTCCATACTTGCTTCTTTAGTTGGTCAGGTGGGCAGAATTATCCAGATCTAAAGATTTCCTCCAATGCTGTAGGAAATGTCTCTCTTCCCGGGGTTGGGGCAGAGGTTATTTGAACTGAGGCATTTTGGAGACGGTTAGCTTTTTCCTCTAAGTGATGCTTCCATGAAACAGCTGCTCACTGTGAAGACTAAAATTAACTTGAGGCAAGTAAGTTTGGCTCAAGACACATGTTTTTGGTGATGTGCAAGTTACTTGCCCACTTCATCGATTGGTTTAAAAATTAGATCGTGGCTGAAAATGGGTGCACAAGGTGTGGGGTGTGCAATGCTTGAGCCAGTTACTATCAACTCAGGCACACACAATAACCCATTATTTTATTTGTGAAGCTAGGTTAAATAGCATTATACACACAACCCTTGAAAGAAATGGTGTCAAGGAAATAGTGGCCTCTAGGAAGAAGACAGAAATATAATTGGAAAATGGGGTAAGAAATAATCATGATTATTATCTTATATTACATTTTACTGATACAAAATTAACAATCATACTCTGCAAAGAGGCTAGAATTAGGGTGACCAAGTTACATTTATTTAATGATTACTATAAACCACAATTCATCAGCTCAACTTAGTAAGAGAGTTATAACGGAATGGAACTGCAGCATGGACAAATGGAGATGGAGCATTGCCAACAGTCTAGACTTATTTCCTTACAATCCAGATTGCCTTGAATCTGTTCCATGTTTATGTCAATGCTTTTTCACTGTGGATTGACCCATATTATTTCCTTCTGTTTGCACAGTTTTATTGCTTTACAGTATGACTTTTCCATACATCTTTAAATGACAACATTGAGCCATAGCCTTTTAGTATCAGGGAATTCAGAACTGCCATCATAATCTGTGATATTAGATAAACACTTTCCTTTTGGTTTTGCAATTGAAACACATGGATTAAAATTAATGGATAAGAGAGGCCAATATTTGATCATATGTTATCATTATATATCAACCAAATTTCATGGATTTTTTTTTATACCTATGAGAAATGATGACATATTGTTCATCTAATTTCATTTTAAATGTGTTCTTTACAAGCACGATAATACTTTACTCCACCAAATACAAAACAGCTTTTTTTAAACTACCACAGAAAATTAAGTAGGTTAAGGGAGGCTGGTGACACATGGTACTGCTGACTTCCATCTGTAACTCCTCAAATCATCAGTTCACAATCTCAGAGAGATAGGAAACTGTTGGAGGGAAAATTGATTCAAGGTGCACATCCTTGTACTTGATTAGAGTAGCACATCCCTGCTTAACCGCTTAATAAATTACAAATGGACATATGCAGGCGATGGGAAAGGAGAGAAGGAATACGCCAAAACTAATACAAATATTTAGATTCTATATAAACATAAATAGTAAAAAGGGAAAAATTAACGCCTATTGTCAATCCATATAATTCTTATGTTTCATCAAGACTAGTAGTGAACAGAAACCTGTAACAGCAAATTGCTTGGCAAAAGTTGCTTAGTTGTTAAGCATTTCAATAACAATTTATATCAATGTAGTGTCTTTAATGTAATTATGTTCCAAGGTGCTTCACGGATGTCTATTCAGGTGGAAGTGGATTCTGACCTAAGGAAGGAGACATTGAAATGTGTGCTTAAAGCCTGTTCAAAGAGGTGGTTTTTAAACAGGGTCAAATGAAGAGAGTGAAGTCCAGGGAGGTTTAGAAAAAGAAATGAAAAACCAGAGGAACACGAAAGGTGTGAAAAACTTACAGAGATGAGGAGGAATGAGAGCATGAAGTGATTTAAACATGACAAACTTTCTCTAGTGGAGAAAGGGCTCTTCCGCATTCAACATTATTGGGAATCAGATATCAATGTGTCATCTGGACCCTGTATTTTCATCCTTACATTGATTTAGGGCCGGATTTTCATGGCGTCAGGGAGACTTCACAGGCCTCTAAAGATGGCGGGTGGGGCCCAATTCCGACACTCAGCCCTGTTCCTGGCATCCCCCAATTTTCAGCCAAGGTTATGGAGGATGAAGGATGGGGGGGGCCAGCCAGGAATGCATTCGATCATGTATCCATTCAACATTTGTGTTTAGATCACAAATGCTGTCTTACAGAAATCAACTTTTTAATTGAGATTTTGCTTTATTATTTAAGTCTTCATTAAGTTGCAGGAACTGAGAGCTTGAAGAGCATTATGTTGGGAAGCAAATTCAAAGAAACAAGAAACACATTATAGTGAGCGGGATTTGAACATGAGGTGAGTAGCGCAAGTTGGGAAATTTCTCAGCTCAACACACGGGCCTCAGAAAAGTGCCCAAATGACACAGTTTTTGCTCTGGCAGGTTGAGGGGGTGGCGGGGCTGGCAGGTTGAGGGGGTGTGTGGGGGTGGGGGGGTGGGGAGGGGGGGGTGCTTGTGTGGTGGGAGGTGCAGGATGGAGATTGGAGGTGGCCACACAGGCTGCCAAGTGCCAAAGGGGGCTGTTTAATTAGACTGGCCTTGGTTCTCTGGGAAGTTCTCTTGGAAATCAACCAACTGATAATAATGATATAATGATAACCCTTGGCATAATGACAACAAACAACTATTGTAAATGCTCAAACAGACTTTTTCCAACTAACACTGATACAGGCAGGCTGTTTTATTTAATTTTTAACAGTTATTTAAATAACTTGATAGCTCGACAGTTCTACATACTTTATCCACCATTCATGAGCATTTACATCTCCTCTATGATTTTGTGGCTCCCTCACTGCAGGTTAAGGTCCTTGCTACAGTGAAAAAGGGGTCTATTTGAATGCAACACAGTTCAATTGGCCCAGCTGAGTTCAGGTTTCCCTCGTGTGCATCATGCTCTGCCTCTTTCCCTTATTGGTAAAAATGGGATCAGACAGAAATAGGGGTGTGACCTCTGAATCTGGGGCCCATTTGCCATTTTTAAAGGTCCGCAGAATCCCCTTGACTCCTCGAAAATCCAGCCCATTATATACATAGACTGACTTACACTCTATAATATTGGATGTATAGATATAAATGGTCAAATAGAAACTTGCTAATTATTCTCAAGAGAGTAGATAAGACGGAGCAATCCTCTGTTGATGGGATTTTCATCTTTGAACGAGTGCTAGCAGAAAAGGTAATCCTTGAAATTCTCACAACTTCAGTCATGCCAGTGAAGGACAAATATTTGGCAACTGCAATCTCTGTACATCTCAGTAACTCTAGACGAGTTTTTAATCCGGTGTTCAGGCAAATGGTTCAGGAAATAACATTATGAGTGTCTGCAGCACTTTTGCCTGGGTTTCAGGGTGCAATTGGGGGTTGGGGGGCAGGGTGTGATGGAGGTTGGGGCTGGAGCTGGTGGGAGTTTGAGACTTGAACCAGAGTTGGGAGTAAGGTTGAAGATCTCAATCATACCAGTGAAGGACAAACATTTGGCAACTGCAATAAGCAATTGGACCTTCTCTCAGAAATCTCCTGGCTTCCTGTTACACAGCGACATCAGCAGAAATCCAGTTGTTGCTTTATACTTCTTCTGCTTACATCAGTCAATATAAATGCCTCAAAACCAGCCTGAGGAATAGATTGCACTTAGAAGCCTTATTGCCATTGGACAAAATCAGTCAAACGCGAGCTGTCTGCTGGTGAGGCACACGGTGCTAAATTTCTAAACCACGGCCATAGAAACCTGGTTTTCATTAGGAATTTTGCTCTGGGGTGATTTGAATGTATATTTACTCCTGAAGGGATAGCAGCAGAAAAATTTCTGAACTGAGGCACTCCAGTATAAACCTGGCTCGATTCTAACATTTTGGTCATGCTGAATAGGTAACCAGCCCAACTTAACACAAGTATTGCAATACTGTTGCAAATTATGCAAAGTCTTGTGGTAGCAAAGCTGCCTGTTATCTAATGAAGAACATTTAAGTTATCATGTAAAGTCTATCCACAACTAATGGGTCTAATGGTTACTGCAATGCAGAGGTAGGGCATCTCTCTTATTTAGCCAACCCTATGGTAATTTTCTAAATTGGTGTGAGTACTCTACTCCAATCACATCCATATGCATATCTGTGGAAAGATACTTGCAGTTACATTTTTTTCCTTGGGGGGTGGTGAGGAACATATTTGCGGCAAGCCACTCCTGGGCTCCTCTCACACATCAGCAGGCAGCCAGCTTAGAAGCAGCAGTGGAATGACTTTGGGAGGTGGGCATCTGCCCTCATGTATGCATGACACAGGAAGTCCTGAATATGGGAATGTACTCAACTAATGGAATGCACCCTCGGCAAATAACAAAAAAAAAAATTCGCTGAGGCCTGGAAAATCTCTGGCAAAAATAAAAACAACCTATAGGGGAGAAATTTTCCCATATCGGGCGGGCCGGTCGGGAGCAGGCGCAGGCGGAGCTGATCGCTGCCCGCGATTGGCTCCGTGCCACTATTTTACGCGGGCGGGCCAATTAAGGCCCGCCCAGCATTAAGTGTGGCTCCCGAGGCTAGCGGGAGTGGGCGGGTGGCAGCAGGAGTGCAATGACTGCCAGGTTCAATGGCGACTCGGTGGCCTGTTTAAATGAAGCGCTGGCAGCATTGCAAAGGCTGATCACAATGGCCAGTAGAAGGGCTCACCAGAGCACTGCTGGAGAGCAGGCCAGGCCGGAGGGTAGAGCAGCGGAGCAGGCCAGGCCGGAGGGTAGGGCAGCGAGGCAGTGTGCCCCTTGGTTTTCCGATGAGTGCCAAGCTGCCCTCCTGGGGGAGGTGGCAGCACTGCGAGAGATCCTCGTTCCGAGGGACGGGAGGCGGAGGCTCTCCCACCCGACCAAACATGCCTGGGAGGAGGTGGCCAAGATAGTGAGCTCCCATGATGTGGTGTGACGCAAGAGATTCAATGACCTTCTGCGCTCAGGAAGGGTGAGTACCATGCTGGCAGAGGTCACTTAATACAGCTGGTAGCCTTTCCCCCCCAAGGCATCCTCCCCAACAACTCTGAGTGCAGTTACAGCATTGAATCCTTCACAGCTTGTATCCCTCACTGGGTGGGCCAGCAGATATTGCCCGTGCCTAGTTCACCCTGAGTGGGTAGTGCTGAGATGAGTTCTGCGCCCGCAGCATGTGTGACACTGACACCCAGAGTACTGCTTTGGGGGCAACCTCAAGGATCTACACCAAAGCACAGTGCTGAAACTGCAAAGCATGTCAAAGTCAGGGTGCTAACATGCTGGGAGGGGAGCTTCCAGGTGGCGGGACACCAGTCCATCTGCTGGCCTTGGCGTTCCACGTGCTTGTGCCTCCTTGTTTTGCAAGGTTAGACCGTGTGGTGCCAAATGTGATAGAGGCAGCATGTGGGAAAGGTGGGTCAGCCCTGGCTTCTTTGTGTGAGTGTGCGCAGCTGTGGGGTGATGAATCATTGGAGCCCTGCAATGTCCCACTCTGGTTGGGGTGGCAAGAATGTGATGGAAATCCAGGTACAGGCTGGACTAATCAATGCTCTTCTCTCCTTTCCAGGAGAAGACTGCACACAATGTCGCTGAGCGGATGTGGGCTGGCGGAGGCCAGGCCCAGTTGGCCATCATGACTAGATTCGAGTAGGAGGCCATGGATCTGGAGAGGCGCCATGCGCCCAGGTCCACCATGGCAGTGAAGCTGGGGTGCCACGGGGAGGTGTGTTTGCTGAGCACTGACATACTAACTCCTGAGTGCTACTCAAATTTTACATAATTAAAGCAGTAACCAATACATGTGTGTCCCAGCAGCCATGGCAGTGCTGAATGCTCAGTGATTGAAGTTTGCAATATGGGTTGACCATTGATTATGGAAGGATAAGCATATACTGATCCAGGGGACAGGAATGCACAGTGACATTGTCTCCACTTTAACTAATCAAATGTCCTTGTTCTTCCTTTCAGCATCACCGGAGCAGGGCCGGGAGGAGGAGGCAGAGGGGCCACTTCTCACACCTGAGGCCCCTGAACGACTGGACTCATCAGCGTCACACCATCTCTGCCAGGCAGGTACCAGCCCAGATACTAGCACCTCGGTGGGAATTAGATCATCAGTTAGTGTCCGCGGCACAGCAGTGAGGGCACTTCACACTTGCCTGAGGTGTGGGCGGAGACAGAGAGTGCCCAGGGCGCTGGCAGTTGGGGGACCACTGGGGACCAGGAGCATGCACAGTTGGTGGCTGATGATGTGCCTCTGGAGTCGTCCATGAGGCAGCAGATGCTGGAAGTGCAGCAGGGTGTGCAGGAGGATCTGGCGGAGATACATCAGGCTATGTGTGGCATGGTCTTCGTGCTGGAGGAGTCCATGCGGAGCATCACCGATGCAATGAGCCTCATGGTCAAGTGCCATTCTTCTTCCATGGAGAGAGTGGCGACTCTCATGGAGAGGCTCCTCCAGGAGACCAATCAGGGTTTCCTGGGGCTGCGCTTGGACCTGCAAGCCCTCACAGCAGTAATGACCTCAGCTGGTCAGTGCCAGTGTGGGAGATGGTTTGGGCACCAAGTATCCCAGCTCAGTGCCCACCCATCAATGGTGAGCCGGGAGGTCCGAAGTGACTTCACGTTGGCACAGCAGCTGCCTGTTGTCTCTGCGGACTTCTCTCAGGGCGCTCCGGATGAGGGCAACAGCTCCTCTGCCCCTGGGATCCGATGAGGCTGTGGAGACTGGGAAGATGCCAGCTGTGGAACTGGCCGCTCCCACCCAGTCGGGGCCAGCACAGGCTCCAGAGGACGGCCGCCAAGGTCATCGAGGCCAACAGGACAGCACAGTGAGCAGGCTGTCTCAGATGCCAGTGTCAGCGAGGGGGGAGCATCTAGACGTAACACCCGCAAGCATAAACTTAAGGCACGTTTGGCACACCACGGGTTCCTCACTGGTGATTTTAGGCAGAATTTTGCCCTTGGTGGGTGAGCGGGCAGCCGACCCCTGCCGCCGAAACTGGGCCTGCCGCCATTTTGAGTGGGAAGGCCAATAAAGGCCCACCCAGCGGCCTGCCCAACAGGAAGCGCTATGTGCTTCCTGTGCAGGGGGCGGGAATCCCCAACTGTCAAAGCGCCCACTGCTCCCTGAGGCAAAGTGCTGTCTCAGGGAGTTTACTGACAGGTAAGAAAAGTCAAAAAATATTAAAATTATTAACATGTCCCCCTCATGTGACAATGTCACATGAGATGGGACATGTTAATAAGAAACACATAAAGTTTATTAAATTTTTAAAAAACGGACATGAAGCTTCATCCCGCCAGTGGACAAAGTTTCATGAATAATCTGGAGCCAATGGGGCTCTTGGCCTGCCCGCCAGCCTTAATCTTGGACAGGCAGGGTCTTCAAAAGTTTAACAATCCTGTCAATGGCCTTAATTGGCCATTGACAGGCCGGCGGGCGGACAGCTGATTTCACTGTCCGCTCGCCTTCCTGAAGATTTAAATGGACCAGGATGATGTCAGGGGTTCCTCCTGACGTCATCCCGTGTCATTTTCCCCTCAGTGAGCGGGCCCCGCCCCCAAAGTGCTGAGGGGAAAATCCTGGCCTTTATGTTGCCCTGCTATTAGTTCATGACCACTTGGTGTGATGCGTAACGCCTTTGTAATTATTTTTTTCTGTACTTCATTCCGTAAAATCATTAAATTTTGATAGGTTGCCATGCCTCAGGGTGATTCCTTACTTCTGCAGGTGGACGGGAACCCATGATGTTATGAGTAAGTTGTTTGACATTGAGCTTTATTGACAAGGCCCTTAGTTAATGTTCCTACCCAGACAGATTTTGCACTCAGGCATCGAGAATGGAGCCTGCAGCCCTGGCTTGTGTTGGAGGTCCATCTGTGATGCGCTAGCTGATGGTTCTTTGGATTAAAGCCACCCGGGTGTCCCTGCCTCCCTGGAGGTTGCCTGGGTCAGCGTCTACCCCCTCAGCGTTCTCCTGTGTGTGCTCATCCTCGGGCTCACTACTGGACTCACTGTGTGCAGGCGGAGCAAATGTGTCTACATCTTCTTTGTCGACTGCGTCACCCCTTTCCACCAGATTGTGGAGAGCGCAGCATACAACCATTATCAGCAACACAAGATCTAGGAGGTATTGGAGTGTGCCCCCTGAACGGTCCAGGCATCGGAAGCACATCTTGAGAAAACCGATGGTTCTCTCCACCACAGCCCTTGTGGAGGCGTGGCTCCTATTGTAGTGCTGATCCGCCTCTGTTCTTGGGTGGCGGAGGAGCGTCATGAGCCACCTTCTGAGGGGATAACCCTTGTTACCCAGCATCCATCCATCCAGCTGAGCCGGAGCACTGAAGAGCCTCGGCACCTGGGAGTGTCTGAGGGTGTAGGCGTCGTGGGAACTGCCTGGGTAACTTACACACACTTGTAGAATCTGCATCTTGTTAATGTTAGTGTTGACGAAGGCACTGGGCTCACCCACAGGCGCCTTGATAGCTACATGTGTGTAGTCGATTGCACCCTGGACCCGGGGGAAGCCAGCAATGGCTGCGAAGCCTCTGGCTCGCTCGGTCTGGCTGGCCTCGTCTCAGCGGTAGTGGATGAAAGTCAATGCACGCCTGAACAGAGCGTCTGTCACCTGCTTGACACAAGTGTGGACAGCTGATTGGGAGACACTACAAAGATCACCCACCAACCACTTGGAAGAGCCAGAGGCATAGAAGCTGAGGGCAGTCGTGACCTTCAGCGCCACTGGCATTGGGTGCCCACCCACACAGTTGGCGCAGATCTCAGGGCCTATCATCTGACAGATGGAGGTGACTGTCTCCCTTGAGATGGAGCCTCCTTTGGCACCGCATCTCAGACATATTGAGGTAGCTGCCTCGCCGCCTGTAAACCCTGGCAGCAGGATAGTGGCGTCTTCTGCAGCCCCTTCCGCTTGGACTTCCTGTTGGCCCTGCACCCCTTGTGCCTGCGCTTCTCCTCCCAAAGGTGGCTCCCCTGGGGGCTGAGTGTGGACTCCTGGCCTCCTCCCCCTTCTGGCCCTCCCTTCCTCCTCAGAGGAGGTGCCTCCAGTGGATAGCACAACTCCCATTCCCAGGCTTCCTGAAACCAGCAAGGCCCCAGAAATGATGTTTACTCAAGAGTCCTGACCTGAAGGCTGTTACTCCTGTCCAAGCAGCTGTGAAGAGTTTTGAAGTATTCCTGTTCACACAGGCAAGTATCAGTAGCTTTAACAATTAAATGTCTGACAAATAACACTCGCAACCCCAGTCACCCCTCTTATCCCACCCATGGATGAGGTTTATACAAATGTGGCCTGCCCTTTGCACCCGTGCGATGTCCCGAGGATCGCATGGGCCCCGAAATATCCCCAACAATTGCTGCCTCAAGGGGCTTAAGTGGATCATTAATTAATGGCAGGTGCGTATCGGAGAACATTGCGCGCCCGCCCACCTAAATATTGCAATGGAGCGCGGTGACATCGGGACGCTCCCCCGACGTCACCGCGCGTCATTTTACGCGTCGGCGTGCAGGGTCTGCCCCCCGCATGCCGATGAGAAAATTCTGGCCATGGTTTTTAAAAACCAATCAATCAATCAATCTCATGAATAGAACTGCATGTTCTCAAGCAATACATTAAAATGGATGCACAACCTCACCTCCACTGTAGAACCATACAGGAGATAAATCTTCAGTTATTTGATAAACTGTTAATTATGTCAATACCTATGACTTGTCAGAGAGACAAATACTTAACATTTATTCTATTTACCACTAGAGAGTATTCTTCACCATTAAAGTCAATAGGAGTTAAATGATAAACAAACAATAATTACAATATTATGAAAACCCAGTCGCGGCACAGGACACTTGTAAGTGAAGAGGGTTTAATCGCATTGTCTATAAAATCATCCAACTTGATATCTTGACATTATCAAGGGAATTATTGGTGGCTAAATTCCATCCAAGCAACACCACTACCATTCCAAGTCTAATAGAACAAAAATAAAGTGATTGAAGTCCACAGGCTGCAATGATCACAGATTTGTTAATGTACAAATGTGAGCTTTAGAAACAGGCAAACAATCACAATATTCAATCTAAAGTGGGAATTGGCATGCCCTATTGCTGCAGATTTACAGAATGGAGGGTGAGATACTTGGATAGACATGTTTACTTGAGTGTTAATCTCTCAACATTAGACATCTAAATTTGTGTGGTTTTTCAAAAATAACTTACCAGATTCATTTTTCTCAATTACTTCCACTACTTGACCTTGACGCACGCTGATCTCGGTGCTTTCCTGCTTGTCATAATTGGTCACTGCCACATATTGATCCAGGAAAAACTGGTCAGCAGATGACCCATCTCCACCTGAAACCAAAGAATCAACCTTCAAGGAACAGCATCAATTATAACATGGAACAGGCCACAACAAAATGGCTGCATTATTCTCTACAAGTAACCACAATATTCAGATCACAAACACCTAGAAATGCATTGCTGAGTCTACAAGGTTAGTGCTACAGAGCTTCATGTGAAGATAAGTTGTACAAAAGAATCAGACTCTGGAACAGTGCTATTTAATTTCGGTTAAGCGTTACATTTTGAAATAAAGTGCAGTACTGCAAAGATGTTGTTAAAGTTCAACAGTCAAATGTTGTAAGGCACTTAATGTGTTGCAATAAATTTCAAAGGAGTGCACTCAGAATCTGTATACATGGAAGAATCACAATAAATATTTAATCATGTTAAAATTTTTTGTAGTTACAAATTGATTGTTTCATATAGGACAATCCCAGTTGTCTCATATTTAGCCTTAGAATCCTATTTCCTGTTGCACTGGAAACACTCTCAATTTTAAGTATCCATGACTGCAAAAGTTGTTCATGTTGGTCTGGGTGCAGAGGAATGATCCCAGCACCTGAACAGGTAGATTCAAGCAATATTGCCCTCTTTAAATGAAGATGGGCATACCCTGACAGCTCACAGATGTGTGGGTTTGGGATTCTGGACAGCAGCATTGCTGGAAGCAGCCTTAGATAAGTGCTTAAAGAGGAAGGGAAGTTGACCAGGAAGGGACAGCGATCAGGAAGGATGAAGATTGGGAGGGTGGAAACTGAGAAGGAAGGCAGTTGAAAGGGGAGAAAACAATGGGCTAGCATTGGTCTATGGAACAGCAGTGGAGCCTGAGGAAACACTCCTCTAAGTTTCTGAAAGGTGAGGAGGCTTGACAGGGTAGACATTAAGAGGTTGTTTCCCCTGTCTAGGGAATCTAGGACATGAGGGAACAGTCTCAGGATAAGGGGTCGATCATTTAGGACTGAGATGACGAGAAATTGCTTCACTCAAAGGGTTGTGAATCTTTGGAATTGTCGACCCAGAGGTTTGTGGATGCACCATCGTTAATTATATTTAAGGCTGAGATAGACAAATTTTTGGTCTCTCAAGGAATCAAGAGATACGGGGAGTTGCTGAGAAAATAGAGTTGAGGCAGATCAGCCATGATCGCATTGAATGGCACAGCAGATTTTGCGGGCCATATGATCTACTCCTGCTCCTAACACTTATGTTCTTATGTTCCAAACCACCTAGCTGCAGAGTCAACTAAATATTTGGTTAAAAACTTAGCATTCTGATGGCAGTCTGCTGCAGTCTCTTTCAGGTCACCTGTAAGTCTCAAAGGTGGCCCAATGTTGACTGCGTTCAGGGGACCCAATTTTACAAAGGGCATTTCAAACAGGCATTAGGTCCTTTATTTGTATACGCAAAGGGTCTAATATTTATTCTGGTGTGGGAACTGGGCGTCTCTCTTTTTTGTCATATCAACATGACAGGTGGATCATGCACTTCTAGCTTGCAGTGAGCTCAATCTTCCTGCCCACATATTGGAGGCTTATGCTCATGCCTAAAAAATGGGCATGGGATTGTCCAATTTCTCAGCTCATTTGTCATCACTAGCGGTGTAGAATATTTTGGGGAATATTTTGCATTGTGGTCTCACTCCATAAAGTTTTCATGCATAGTTAAGAATAAGAGTTAAATCAACACAAATTAATGGGCCAATGGGGTTTCTATGTATTACATAAAATTAGACTCTTCCATTAATATAGGTGTTGCCGCAAAAACACATTTCCAGTGGCAAAAGAAAATATGGCTGACTGCAGCGCTTGCCTTATGCTCCTGCTCTCACCTTCTATTGGTCTACAAGAATAGACCTTACTTGTCAAGTAAAATGGTTGATTTGTGTGAACAACAAAGGAAAAGTGAACAAAACTTCTAATCAATTAAAAATAAAACAGAAAGTGCTGGAAAAGCTAAGCGATCCTGACAGCATCTGTGGAGAGAGAAACAGTTCATATTTTGAGTCCCAGATGACTCTTCTTTGGAAAGTTATATTTTACACTTCTCTCATTCTTGTTTGTCAGCCATGGCTTGGTCAGTACACTCATGCTTCTAAATCAGAGGGCAGAATAGTCCCAGATTTGCACTAAGAACGATAGCGAGGGGGGAAAAGGGCATTTGCGCAATGGCGGCTTCTCACGCCGTATCGCCCCAATCCTGCCTCATTGATCATACATTCCCGGGAAACACGCCATTTCGATGGTGGGCAGACTCTCACTTGCCCGCCATCTTGTGACCTTGTCGTTTCACCATGCCGGGTGCCGCACTTAAAGTGCAGCCGTGTGCACACCTCCCAGTGCTTCCAGCCCAGGACGGCTGCACAGAAGACATGGCCCCGAAAGGCAAGAAGACTGTAGCGACCACCCCTCCCCACCCTGGTTAAGTGATGCATCCCTCAAGCGCCTTTTGGACACCGTGGAGGTCTGCCGTGATGTCCTCTACCCCTAATCTGACCGCAGGAGGGGCAGCAACATTACCACTCTGGCTTGGTAGGCAATGGCAGTGGTGATCAGTGCCAACGTTGCACAGAAGAGGTTGGCCATTCAATGCAGATTGAGGACGAATGATCTCATCCATGCCGCCAGGGTAAGACAACCATCTCATCACTCTAAACTCACACACTCACAGGGCCATCACACATTTAGTGGCATCTCACTTACTGCCAGCTCAAAGGACATCATCACTCACTCTCTCATTTCCATCTGGCTAGCCTCATCTCCTCCTGGAGGCTGCCTCCTCAGCCCTCGCCATCTTGAGGCCACTTGTACAGATCAACTTGTGCCCCCACAGACACCCTGGGATACCCCCCTTCCTCAGTAGAGTCCTCGCCCTGTAGCCTCTTCCCTTGCCAGAGGCCACTTCTCCCCCTTCCCCAAGCAAGCCCTAGCCCTGCAGCCATTGAAAAGCTACACCTGCTTTATGGCTGATCTGGTAGGTAGAGACCAGCCCATGAGCCCCCTTAAAAGTGATGTGGTGCTGTCTGCTAAGCCTGGCACTGACGATTGCGAGTGCTGCCTGAAACAAGGTAGGCAAACAAACTTCGAAGTCCCAAGTGAAGTACAGCTCGCCAGGTGCACGTCGCCTGTGTGCAGTTGTGAAACATTGATATGCTCGGATGATCCTGCATGGGGGGGGATGATTCCAGTGGGCTGGCGTATAATGATATGCAGATGTATTACAATGAGGTTCCCAATGTCTAATGGCTGGAAGCGCGGACCGCCACTGACTTCCCAAGTAGTAGTAGGGTAGGGGACAGCATTAAACAAGAAATTAGAGATGCAAGTAACAAGGGTGCTACAGTAATCATGGGTGACTTTAATCTGCGTATAAGATGGGCAAACCAAATTAGCAATAATACTGTGGCAGATTAATTCCTGCAGCGAGTACATGATGGTTTTTTAGAGCAGTAGGTTGAGGAACCGAATAGGGAACAAGCTATCCTTGATTTGGTATTGTGCAATGAAAAGGAGTTAATTCATAATCTTGTTGTGCGGGGTCCTTTAGGGAGAGTGACCATAACATGATGGAATTCTTCATTAGGATGGAAAGTGAAGTAATCTGATCCAAAACTAAGATCCAAAATCTAAACAAAGGAAACTACGAATGTATGAGGGGTGAGTTGGCTAAGATAGATTGCGGAGGCATGTCATGAAAAGACATGACAGTGGATAGACAATGGCTAATATTTAAGGTATGAATGTATGCATTGCAACAGTTATACATTCTTTCTGGCGCAGGTAAAGTGGCCCAATCATGGCACACAAAAGAAATTAAGGATAGTATTAGATCCAAAGAGGAGTCATATAAAGTTACTAGAAAAAGTAGCAAGCTTGAGAATTGGGAGCAGTTTAGAATTCAGCAAAGGAGGACCAAGAGATTGATTAAGAGAGAAAAAATAGAATATGAGAGTAAACTTGCAAGCAACACAAAAGTAGACTGCAAAAGCTTCTATAAGTCTGTAAAAAGAAAAAAGACTAGAGAAGACAAAGGTAGGTCCCTTACTGTCCGAAATGGGAGCATTTATAATGGAGCACAAGGAAATGGCAGAGTAATCAAACAACAACTTTAGTTCTGTCTTCATGAAAGAAGACACAAATGACTTCCCGGGAATGCTAGGGAACCAAGGGTCTAGTGAGAAGGAGGAATTGAAAGAAATTAGTATTACTAAAACAATAGTGCTGGAGAAATGAATGGGACGGAAAGCCAATAAATCCCCAGGGCTTGATAATCTACATTCCAGGTTACAAAGGAGGTGGCCATGGAAATAATGGTTGTCATCTTCCAAATTTCTGTAGATTCTGGAACAGTCCCAGCAGATTGGAGGGGGGCAAATGTAACCCCACTATTTAAAAAAGGAAGGAGGGAGAAAACAGTGAATTACAGCCCAACATCAATGGTACGGAAAATGCGAGAGTCTATTATGAAGTATGTGATAACAGGACACTGGGAAAATATCAATGGGATTAGTGAAAGCCAACATGGATTCATGAAAAGGAAATCATGTTTGACAAACCTGCTGGAGTTTTCTTGAGGATGTAACTAGCAGAATAGATAAGGGAGAACCAGTGGATGTGGTGTATTTGGATTTTCGGAAAGCTTTTGATGAAGTCCCACATAAGAAGTTAGTGTGCAAAATTAAAGCACATGGGATTGGGGGTAATATATTGGCATGGATTGAGAATTAGTTAGCAGACAGGAAATAGACAGTAGGAATAAATGGGTCTCTTTCTAGAGTGGCAGGCGGTGACTAGTGGGTTACTGCAGGGGTCAGAGCTTGGGCCCCAGGTATTCACAATATATATCAATGGTTTGGATGAAGGAGCCAAATGTAATATTTCCAAGTTTGCTGACGACACAAAACTAGGTGGGAATGCGAGCGGTGAGGAGGATATAAAGAGGCTTCAAGATGATTTAGACAAGTTGAGCAAGTGGGAAAATACATGGCAGGTACAGTATAACATGGATAAGTGTGAAGTTATCCACTTCAGTAGGAAAAACAGAATGGCAGAGTATTAGTTAAATGGGGATAGGCTGGGAAATGTTTATGTACAAAGGTACCTGGGTGTCTTTGTACACCAGTCATTAAAAGCAAGCATGCAGGTGCAGCAAGCAGTTAGGAAGGCAAATGATATATTGGCCTTCATTGCAAGAGGATAGGGTGGAGGAGCAAGGATGTCTTACTGCAGCTGTACAGGGCCTTGGTGGAGTATTGTATGCCATAGAGGGAGTGCAGCAAAGGTTTACCAGTCTGATTCCTGGGATGACAGGATTGTCGTATGAGGAGAGATTGGGTCGACTAAGCCTGTATTCATTGGAGTTTAGAAGAATGAGATGGGATCTCATTGAAACATATAAAATTCTGACTGGGCTGGACAGACTGGATGCTGGGGTGATGTTTCCTCTGGCTGGGGGATCTAGAACAAGGGGTCACAGCCTGAGGATATGGGGTAGGCCATTCAGGACTGAGTTGAGGAGAAACTTCTTCACTCAAAGAGTGGTGAAGCTGTGGAATTCTCCACCACAGAGAGCTGTGGAGGCCAAGTCATTGAATATATTTAAGAAGGAAACAGACAGATTTCTAGATACTAAAGGCATCAAGGGGTATGGGGAGAGGGCAGGAGTGTGGCGCTTAGATAGAGGATCAGCCATGATCATATTGAATGGCAGAGCAGGCTCGAAGTGCCAAATGACCTACTCCTGCTCCTATTTTTTTTTCTATCCTTTTAATCCTAAAATTGAAGTTGTACTATTTTCTGTTCCCTGTCCTTTTATGAACTTCAGTTCATGGTGTCATGTCCCTTTTATTACCGCACATCTTAAATTTATTAATAAGACTTCTGTGCTTCAAATGCCTTTTGAAAATCCACATTAATAACATGGACTGTATTTCCATTAGTAATATATTGATCAAAAAATGTTATTAGGTTTGTCGGACACAACTTGCATTTTATAAATCTGTGCTGGTTATCTTTAATCAACCCATTTCTTTCCAGCTTATCGGCAATGGTTAAGCTTTTATAAGCCATAATAAAGCTAAACTGACAATGTTAGACTGACTAGTCTATAGTTACTTGGTTTATCCCTTTCTCCCTTTTTGAAGGGCGGTGTTACATTTGCAACCACAACTGTCCAGTCCTCTGATACAAACTCAATATACAAGGAAGTTTCAAAAAATGTGTTTAAAACTCAGCATTTTAGGACCCATGCCATCATGCTTTTTCACTTAGTTTCACTTTGTTTTCCTGTGCTGGTTCCTTATCTAGCTATCTTATCTAATTGTTCTACCTTTTCTTCTTGTATCATTTCAATTCCACCACAATCCTCTTGTGAAAATGTAGACACAGGCCTGGATTTTCATCCTCGAGGCAAGTAGTGGGGGTTGGGAGATTTCCCGGCTCCGCCCGCCCGCCTCAGGAGAAAGTGCCCGCGAAAGCAGGATCTTCAGTGCTGCGGGTCGCATGCAGGCTGGAGTTGGGCCAGCTGACCCGGGAAAACGCTTGGAGGCAGCCACAGGGCCTGCCGGGTGCTGAGGCAGGCTGTTTAAAAGGCCTGCCTCGGTGCTGTGGGACTTCGTCCCAGTTAAATTAAAAACATGAAAGCCCGCTGGCCCTCACCCCTCACAATCCCTCACCCTCCACACAC
This sequence comes from Cetorhinus maximus, assembly GCF_964194155.1. NCBI lineage: Eukaryota > Metazoa > Chordata > Chondrichthyes > Lamniformes > Cetorhinidae > Cetorhinus > Cetorhinus maximus. The sequence goes on along the minus strand of NC_135888.1, from coordinate 82,489,112 downwards.
TCCCCATGCCACCTCATGCCCCCCACCCACATTCCCATGTTCCCTCATACCCCCATGCCATGGGGGTGGGTGGAAGGACATAGTTTGGCATATTAGGCATAACTTGGCATAGGGGGTATGAGGAGGACCTTTTGAATTTACTTTTTAAAAGGTCCCCTCATGCAGATTAGGGTTCACGACTCCTCTGAGGGACCGTGAACCATGACTCTTTAAAAAACCTGGCCCGACTCCATGAAAATTGTGGAGGGGTAGGACATGCCCATCTCTGCAATGGAGTCGATCAGGTCAGGAGTGTAAGATGTGGGCATTTGACAGGAACCAGCCTGCAAACTTTAAAGGCACTCCTGAAAATCAGCCCAGGAATGGGGTCAGGAATCCTGGAATCAAGGCACGCCCGCCATTTTTAAAGGGCTCCCGAGTCATCCTGACTCAATGAAAATCCAGGCCAAGATATTCTATTTAATATCTCCACCAATTTTTCATCCACTAAAATTATTTCCTTTTAATCTCCAACTGTTCTTTAACTATTTCTCTACATTGTATGTGATTATGTGTGAGAACGGATGTATGTTAAAAATATTTTGGGGGAATATTGTGTTATTCTGTACAGAAGGCTGGGGGGGTGTGGTGGTGTGTGTGTCTGTGTGTGTGTGTGTGTGTGTGTGTGTGAGAAAGAGAGATTTAATTAAGTTGGGCAAGAGATTAATAGGGTTCAGGCTGTCTGGGGAGTTTGATACTTGAAAAAGATAGAGGTGTTAAGTTTGAGGTACAAGTAAATAGGCTAGATCTAACATTTGCATTTTTAGATAAGTTGAGAGTTTGTTTGAATATCATCAAAGGGGAGTCAGAGGTATAAAGAAACATGTTTGCATCTTGCAGGAGTTCCATTGGTAAATAGTGGTGGGGATGTTATATTGTATTGACTCGAAAGCAAAGACAAAATAGAGACATAAAAGGTTTTATATTTGGAAGGATTTGAGTTTCAAAGAGGTGTGAGAACAATGGAACCGGAGATGAAAGGGGAAAAAGGTATTTTAGAGTTACTGTGGACAGCTTAGCTGGAGAGGTAGCTGGAGCTGGTTAAGCTATAGCTGGAGCTCTGGGCTGGGAGAGGATGCCATTTGAACAAACCATCCAGGCAAGTCAGAAATTCTTAGGCTGCAACAAGTAGTTTTGTTCCGAAGTGGGTTCCACCACAGAGTGGAAGAGAGTAGAGGTCATGTGGTATGCCTTACTGCAGCTGCAGCAGTTTGCCTTGGATAATATTATTAGATTTTATAGTTAAACATCGATAAGGCTACATTGCCTGGAGGTGTGTGCTTGTGGGTCTATTCAAGTAGAGAGTTTTTTGGAGGGAATGTTTTGTAAAACTAAGTTTAACTGTGTAACTGCAATCTTGGGTGCTTAAGTTTTCTTTTATCTTTGCTAATAAAACTTTTAGTTTTAATTTTTTAAATCCCAAAAGTATTACTGGGCCTCTTAATGCTGAGGTCAGTACGTCATCTTCTCATTTTCAGAATACAAAAATAAAGGTATGGCCCGTAAAGTTAAGTTTCCATCTGGGATTTGGTTTGCACAGCAAATAACACCTGTTGTGGGCATAGCATTAAGAGGTCCTTTAAAATTTCCTGTTAAGTTACTTGTCTGTCTTTTTTCATGGTCTCTTCCTCATCTCCTATTTTGCTTCCCTTCAATTTTTCTGCACTGAGCTTGATTATCTTATATACTATGAGCCCCAGATTTGTCAAAGGCATTTTTTGAAATCTCATTCTAATTTCTCCAGCATTTGCTATACCACTTATTGTGGGAATATGTATAGGCTGCATCCTAATCATTTCCTGTTTGAACATTTCCTGTTGTTAGTACCATTTTTAAAAAAAAAATCTGAACTACCTGAATCTAGCTCTGCAGAAGTGTCATATTGGACTCGAAGCATTAACTCTGTTTCTCTCTCCACAGATGCTGCCAGACCTGCTGAGTTTTTCCAGCATTTTCTGTTTTGATTTTGGATTTCCAGCAGTATTTTGCTTTTATCTGAAATAATTGCCTTTTTATCTCATTAAAATTGGCTCTTATCCAGTCAAGTGCCTATATCAATGATGTTTGCTCTCCTTTTCAATTTTTAAACAAAACCTAGTTTTGTTTAAGGGTGCTGTTTGTAGATGTTTCCTGCCCCTAAATACCTACATGTCCCACTGAATTTTCTAGAATTGGATTCAGCATTGTTCTTTCCTTGTTGAACTAGAATAATCTGATGTAGAAAGCAGTCCTGGGTGCACTGTCGAAACTCTTCCTTTTCTTTGCCACATAGAGTGAAGTTTTAATGAGTCAAACTCAGATGATACAAAATTCTTCTTATGTCAAAGTTGTCAACCATTCCCACCAGCAGAATAGCAAAAGCCATAGAACAATGCCCGTGATTAGCCAAAATTCCGCAGTGGTCGATCCGGTTTAGCCAAACTTTAGTTCAGCACCAGCCAGAAAAAATAATGCCAAACATCTTTGCGAGAGAGGTGCTTCTGCAGAGCGAGCAAGCCAGCCTCTTCTGCCATGGGGTCATGTGATCATACCAAGCAATCAGGACAGACTGGTTAGACCTAAGCCCACTCAAATATGAAGTGCTGGACAAGCCATTATTTCATATTGAAATTTCTCTATGAAGCTATATGCACAGCATGAGAGTATGGTGAAACCAACGAGAAAGTTAAACATATTATCGGACAGAAGGTGAAGTTGATAGAGCAAGTGGAAACACATGGCAAGAAGCAGAAAGCGGACATTGCAAAGAGTGTGAGATTCTGCCATCAAGTTTGTCCACCAATCTGAAAACCAAGGGGAGCATCCTGGAACTGTTCAACAAACAGGCATTGTCTCCAGCAAGGAAGTGGATGAGAATGGCTACCTATCCTGACAACGAAGAAGCCCTGCTAAAGTGGTTCAAGGCAACCTGAGCAGTTGTATTTGTAGGCATTTTGGGTTACATAGAGATGCATTCATGCAGCAAATTATACCTCGGTGGCTATCATGAAGCTCTGCTTAAGTCGAAGTTCAAGGGATTTGACTCATCCAGAAATTACTGTATTTTACTTACACTGAGTCTCTTGGCTTCCTACTACAAATCCTTCCAACAAAACCTGCCTGCAACATGTAACTTTTTAACATTACTCTGGTTGTAGGAACAACTGACTCATAAAAAGTAAGGTTGAATTGCAGAAGGGCCCAGCCATTGCAAGCCTTTGAAGCGCCTCTTTGCAAATCCTTGAGGTGCATGGAGAGAAGCTAGAGACATCTCCCAAGCACCATCCTTCCCAAATGTGTGCATCAATAAGAAACATTAAAAGCAAGACCACGTTTGCCTGCTCAAGTATCTAAAAGATGTCACTAATTAATTCAAAGAAGCATGGTGTCCTGGTCAACATTCCTTCCTCAATTTACACCATCTAGACTAATTATCAGGTTATTCACTTATCTACAGTTTGTGAAAGCTTGCTGTGCACAAATTGGCTGCTGCGTTTACCTAACATCGGAATAGTGACTGCATTTTCAAAGCAATCAATTGGCTATAGAGTCTTTCGGGATGCCTTGGAGCTGTGATGAAGTGCTATATAAATGCAAGTTCCATCTTTCCTGTCCTTTCTTGTCTGTCTACTCAGTGATACACAGCCATATCATCAACTACAGTACCATCGCACACAGTATACTGTCACATAAATATATCTGAAGAGGTTTCATGCAGCCAACAACTTAACATTTTCCATCTTGTATTCCTACAGGTAACCACCTTAAGAACAAGTTGCAGGTCTGCAACTCTAAACATCCTGTATCACTTATTGTAAGAGTCACAAACATCAGAATAAGGTATCTATCCCAGACACTTTAAGGGAAAATGGTGGGCAAAGCTTTGAGCACATGTAGGAGGAGCAAATGGAGATGACAGTGAAGGGCATGACTCTGATGTAAGGAGGCAGGGGAGCTTGTGCCCTTTCTCAGTTGAAGTTCCTAAAGAACTAGGGCTTATTTATTTGAATGCAATTGCATTATGGAGTTATTTGAGACTGTTCAAAACATCCAGCAATGTTGAAGGGTCAATTGCCTGACAATACCTTTGGCATGAAAGCCTTAGGCTGATGGGGGAGTGGGAATTTGAAGCATAAAGGGAAAGACACAGTGGAGGCAACCTCACTGATGGTCTTGATCTTGGTGGCTAAGACATTCTTGAGCCCCTTGTTATTAGAGATGAGGAAGTTGGGGCCAGAGTAATGCAGCTGGTCATGTTGAGGGAAGAATGGAGTGAAGCTGTACACTTCTTAATGAGAGATCTGAAGCAGGGAAATTGGCAGTAGATCAGTTCAGATACTTACAAAACAATTCCAAGCATGATGAAGCATTGTTTCAAAATGTCAGAAGTCTGTTCCATGACCACTTGACAGTTGATTTTGTATGTGTTCACTTTCTCTCTGTGAATATTTTAAGCCTTTCATTGCCAGGGTTGCAGAGGAGAATTTTGGGTGGGTGGGCAGTTTTTTTTTTACTTAACTAACCTGCAGGGAGTGGAATGGTCAAAAAGTCGTGGGAAACCCACAACTTTCCCAACCACTGTGGTGTTTTAACTCAACTGCACATCTATGACATTACCAATCAATACCCTGCCCAGATGCCAACCTGGTTGGGGTTGAGCGTGGTGGGGGCATCGATTGGAGGTCTCATGGTGGAGGACATTCAGAGGCTGGATGTTTAGATTGGAGGCACTGGGTAGAAGGTTTTTTGGCGTGGGATGCAAGATCATGGAGACTCCTCAGGCAGACACCTGAATTCAGGAGACAGATGCACTCACTTCCTGGATCTGCCAAGTCCTCACCTCCACAAAGCTGCCGGGTTTCCCGGCAGTCAGGACCGACTGCAGCACCTTCTTGGAGTGGGTTGGTCACCTGGCCACCTTCTAGTCTCAGCTAAATCTGGAAATGGGCAGGCCGGAGGCAGGTCAGGAAACATATTTTTCAAACTTTAAATCTGCAGCAGACCCAAACTCACCCTTTTTTCTAAGGTTAAAATTCCCCTCTTTGTCTCTAGCGGTCTCCCTCAAATAATCAATGCACAGGGGACTGGCTTAAAAAAAATCATGACTTCATGGCATGGGGAGTGGGCATTGTCCTGCATAAACCCATGGGCTGGATTTTACAAGGCGCTGTGGTCCCCTCCCCCTCTGGCTACAAAGTCGGTAGGGAGCCCGCCTACAGGAAGAATGGCTGCCCAGCTGTCATATAATAGCCAACTGGCCTTCAATAGACTGGTGTTAGAGCCAAGAGCTGCCAGCCAATCGGATGAACAGCAGCTTTTTATCCCAGCAGAGCCAGGTGAGAACAGTGGCCACTGCTGGAACTACAGACAGCCCCCAATGGAGATCATCACTGGAGCCAGACAGCAACGTAAGAGAGGGGGAATTTCATCAGGGTCAGGCAAGCCCAGGCAAGGGGGGGTAATAGGGTGGGGGCTGGGTTTGAGAGGCGGGGTGGTGTGTGGGTGCCTCTGATGGGCACAGGGGATTTGCAAAGGTAGTTCCTCCCCCTCCACTTTGCCAACACCAGCCTGCACAGCTAAAGGTGCTTGGCGCATGGGCCTTCGTCTGCCTTGGGTAAAATAGTATGCGGGGGTGGGCTGAAAACTCTTAAGTTAGGCTTCAAGTAGCCCAAGGGTGGACGGGCTGGTCGATGACTCCACCAACCCACATAAAATTTCATACAGGTCGGGGGGGGGTGGACAAGTATTGGGCAAGATCTTGTGCCCTCCCCTGTGGTGAGTTTAGTGGTGGGGGGCATTTAATTATATAGGAGGGTGATGGGGGGTGGACCCCACCACCTTCCCAGCTCCACAGCAATTAAGTCCATGGCAAAAAGGCCCATACATGGCTTTCCCGCCCCGCTGCCAATTGAGGCCCTTAAGTGGGCAATTAATGCCTAATTAAGGATCTCATCCCAGGTCTGCTGGTATTAACCAAGCAGTGGGTGGGGGTGGGCTTGCAAAGTTGCCTGCATGACTAGCAAATCCTGGTGTGTTTGCTTGCCGGCTATTGCAGTGGGGTTTGGGAATGGGAGGTGGGGGGACAGTAGGAGGCCTTGAGGCCCTCGTTAAATGGCACTCAGTGTCTGATTGAGGGACCTGGCATGGGAAGGGGCGGGGGAACCGCTAAGAACCAATTCCCTATCCTTGCTGCATCCTCCCCTCCCGCCATCACTCACCTGTGGCCAAGATCCTGAGTCTCAGGCGGGTGTCATTCCAGCAGCAGCCACTGCCTCCCCAGAGGCGCTGCCATTCAATAGCACTGTCAGCCTCTGATTAGCCGGCAGCTCCCAGCAGGTTGGTCTTCCACCCCTAGAATCCTGATCCTGGGGAAAGGCCCGCCGATGGGCTGTCAAATGCCCGATTGGCATGTAATACTGGCGGGCCTTCCCAGAAAGAGGCTCTCACCAGATTTCCAGTTGGTGGCTGAGACCCTGTCACTGATGGAAGATTCCGCCCAGTGGTTTTACAAGCCTTCAAATCCACCAGCAGTGGATCAAAAAATCCAGCCCCATATGTCTGGTCACTGATACCTGGATACTGAAGGAGTGAAACTTTTGAGTTCATGAACTACATCGTAATGAAAGGACTTAGATATTCACCTGATAACTCTATTGACTTTGGAGAAACCTACAAGCTGAAAGATTTGCAATGCCTTATCATTCTGATGTTCCTTTTCCCTAGGGAATGTGATAAAATTGTTTCTCTTGGTGAACTAAACATCAACGATCTGCTTGATGCAGCAGTGCACTGCAGATTGTGGCATCCTTGAATGACATGCAGACAAGAAATTAAGGTTGTCACCTTGGCTGCCACCAGCAACAGTAGAATTGTTAGAATGACTATTGTTGCCTCATCACCTTCCTGCTGACCTTTAGCATACAAAGTTCTCTGGCAGGCCCAGGTAACTGGATGTAAGCAGACTTCATTCTGTGCAAAAGCATTCCTTTATTTCATCCTCTTCTGATGCCTCCAGAAAAAGAGCAGTACTGAATACTATGCACAATAGCTGTGACAAAAATTAAATTTGAAAGTGGCTCAGCTTTAAGAAACTACTGCTGTGAAGGCCAGAACATGGTTGTGCTTTAACATGCATGTTCTATGGGCAGGTGTTTAACACAGCAACACTACCCATGTATAAAACTGGTAGAATTGAATAAGCACTCATTAAACTGTGAAAATGGATCTCTCAGCTGGAAAGCAATGGGAAATCAGCATGGACCCAGCAAAAATGGAACTTGTGCCATTTCGAGGCACTCAATTAGGCTGCCAGAATTCTCCTATAACTCTCAAACTCGACTGCTAGAAGATCTGAACTGCAGCCAGCAGCCATGTTTTTTGTTCCAAAATTACATTCTACCCTAGTGTTACTGAACAATGACAACTTCAAATTCTCAAACCAAACCTCTGCACATAAGTGGAGTTTGTGGAACACACACAGGATAAAGTCACCATTAATTAATTACCACAAAGAACAGTAGAAGAAGCTTTCCAAGACAGATTCAATTTATTACCTAGAGCAACATACAATGGTAAAGAGCAGAATCTCAGCCAGCTCTCCTCCAAAGCTTAATATTTCTCTCTCTCGTGGGACTCAAAACTAATGATATAGAAGTGTAAATGTGACAGTTGGATTGCATTGGATACCCTCATGAAAATAATTATTTATTATTCATGGTAATTCTAGATTAAAAATGGTATGATTGGAGAAATACCATGATAAAGACCAGAAAAATGTGAGTAAACAGCATGTGAAGAAATATTAAATCGTTGACAGAAATATCAAATGCTAAGTATGCTGATGTTGAAATAGATACTCAAAACGTGCCAATTATGAATATGAAATACAGATTACTACATCCAAATGTCTACACCCAGAATATTAATGATAGCTCTATAACACAAGATTCAATAAGAATTTCTGTTAACCTCCTGTTCCTGAAATTACATCATATTTGCAATAGTTGCAAATCATCAGGCAAGGTAACCTTTAAGAAAGAAAGGCTCTTTTTAAACTCAATTATACTGGTTGTCTGTTTTCCAAGTAGCAAAACTGCTCATTTTCTGTTTTACCCAGTACACTATGCCTGGCAAATGATCCAAACAACTCATTGACGATTGCAAGAGTGCCATCAGAAAGCAATTAGAAATATCTTGACTGATGCTCAACCTAAGAGATATTTTCCTACTGTCATTGCATAATGTGTTTATTCTTAAGTAGATTTCCACAGCTTTTACAGCTGCAAGTACATCTAGATTAAAAAACAGACATTATTCACATGACAATATGGGATACAAGCAAAAATACACAAAATTGAAGTTATGATAGGATAAAGGTTTAGTGATTATAAACAGGCATTTCCTACTCTGTGTTTGTTTCGTAATGCTGGCTACCACCTCACATGTGAGAATCTAACTTTATCACAATATGTCAGATAAAAGCAAAACGAGTAAAGGTTGGTTGCTGCATTATCAACTGTAGTTGACAGCCAGAAAAGCCAATGAAAATTACGAGATAAAAACTTCAGAAAAATCAGGAGGGATTCCATACATTTTCGCTGTGGGTTTCCCCAATTAACTTGTAATCTGGACAATTTGCAAATGATCTTTCATTCATTCAGGCACCACCAGGCTCTCTGAATCACAATAAGCACTTTGCAGTTTCGATGGGAGACTAGTTAAGCAACAGCCTGACATGTGCCATCCTCACAGAATCATACCTTACAGATAATGTCCCAGACTCCACCATCACCAGCAGGACAGACCCAGCAGAGGTGGCAGCACAGTGGTATACAGTCGGGAGGAAGTTGCCCTGGGAGTCTTCAACATCAACTCTGGACCCCATGAAGTCTCATGGCATCAGGTCAAACATGAGCAAGGAAACGTCCTGCTGGTTATCATGTACTGCCCTCCCTCAGCTGATAAATCAGTGCTCCTCCATGTTGACTATCACTTCAAGGAAGCACTGAGGGTGGCAAGTGCGCAGACTGCTCTCTGGGTGGGGGACTTTAATGTCCATCACTAAGAGTGGCTCAGTAGCACCACTACTGACCGAGCTGGCAGAGTCCTAAAAGACAAAGCTGCTAGGCTGGGTCTGCGGCAGGTGGTGAGGAAACCAACAAGAGCGAAAGACATACTTGACCTCATCCTCACCAACCTGCCTGCCGCAGGTGCATCTGTCCATGACAGTATCGGTACGAGTGACCACTGCACAGTTATTGTGGAGACGATACCCTCCATTGTGTTGTGTGGCACTACCACCGTGCTAAATGGGTAGATTTCGAACAGATCTAGCAACTCAAGACTGGCATCCATGAAGCACTGTGGGGCATCAGCAGCAGTAGAATTGTACTCGAACACAAGCTGTAACCTTATGGGTCGGCATATCCCCCATTCTACCATTACCATCAAGCCAGGGGATCAACCCTGGTTCAATGAAGAGTGCAGGAGGGCATGCCAGGAACAGCACACCTAAAAATGAGGTGTCAACCTGGTGAAGCTATAAGGCAGGACTACTTGCATGCCAAACACCATAAGCAGCAAGTGATAGACAGAGCTAAGCGATCCCACAACCAACGGATCAGATATAATCTCTGCAGTCCTGCCACATCCAGTCGCGAATGGTGGTGGACAATTAAACAACTCACTGGAGGAGGTATAAATATCCCCATCCACAATGATGGGGGAGCCCAGCACATCACTGCAAAAGATAAGGCTGAAGCATTCACAACAATCTTCAACCAGAAGTGCCGAGTGGATGATCCATCTCGGCCTCTTCCGGATCACAGATGTCAGTCTTCAGCCAACTTGATTCACTCCACGTGATATCAAAAAACGGCTGAAGGCACTGGATAATGCAAAGGCTATGGGCCCTGACAACAATCTGGCAATAGTACTGAAGACTTGTGCTCCAGAACTTACCGCGCCCCTAGTCAAGCTGTTCCAGTACAGCTACAAAACTGGCATCTACCCGGCAATGTGGAAAATTGCCCAGGTACGTCCTGTACACAAAAAGTAGGACAAATCCAACTGGGCCAATTACCGCCCCATCAGTCTATTCTCGATCATCAGTAAAGTAATGAAAGGGGTCAACAACAGTGCTATCAAGCATTAGTTGCTTAGCTATAACCTCCTCACTGATGCCCAGTTTGAGTTCCACCAGGGTCACTCAGCTCCTGACCTCGTTACAGCCTTGGTTCAAACATGGACAAAAAAGCTGAACTCCCGAGCTGAGGTGAGAGTGACTGCCCTTGACATCAAGGCAGCATTTGACTGAGTGTGGCATCAAGGAGCCCTAGCAAAACTGGAGTCAATGGGAATCAGGGGGAAAGGGAAAATTCTCTGCTGGTTGGAGTCATACCTAGAACAAAGGAAGATGGTTGTCATTGTTGGAGGTCAGTCATCTCAGCTCCAGGACATCACTGCAGGGGTTCCTCAAGGTAGTGTTCTAGGGTCAACCATCTTCAGCTGCTTCATCAATGACCTTCCTTCCATCATAAGGTCAGAAGTGGAGATGTTCTCTGATGATTGCACAATGTTCAGCACCATTCGCGACTCCTCAGATACTGAAGCAGTCCATGTCCAAATGCAGCAAGACCTGGACAACATCCAGGCTTGGGCTGACAAGTGGCAAGTAACATTCAAGCCACACAAGTGTCAGGCAATGATGACCTCCAACAAGAGAGAATCCAATTATCGCCCCTTAATGTTCAATGGCATTATTATCACTGAATCCTCCACTATCAACATCCTAGGGGTTACCATTGACCAGAAACTGAATTGGACTAGCCATATAAATACTGTGGCTACAAGAGTAGGTCAGAGGCTAAGAATCATGCGATGAGTAACTCACCTCCTGACTCCCCAAAGCCTGTTCACCATCTACAAGGCACAAGTCAGGAGTCTGATGGAATACTCCCAATTGCCTGGATGAGTGCAGCTCCTGAGAAACTGGACATCGTCCAGGACAAAGCAGTCCGCTTGATTGGCGCCATATCCACAACATTCACTCCCTCCACCACCGACGCACAGTAGCAGCAGTGTGCACCATCTACAAGATGCACTGCAGGACTTCACCAAGGCTCCTTAGACAGCACCTTCCAAACCCACGACTACTACCACTAGAGGGACAAGGGCAGCAGATAGATGGGAACACCACCACCTGGAAGTACCCCTCCAAGTCACTCACCATCCTAACTTGGAAATATATCGCCGTTCCTTCACTGTCGCTTGGTCAAAATCCTGGAATTCCCTTCCTAACAGCACTGCGGGTGTACCTACACCACATGGACTGCACCGGTTCAAGAAGGCAGCTCACCACCACCTTCTCAAGGGCAAAGAGGGATGGGCAATAAATGCTGGACAGCCAGCAAAGCCCTCATCTCCTGAATGAAAAAAAATAAACTTTTGCATCAAAACCTACCTCATCACATGCAAATTCTGACCAGGTACTGAGAGTGCCAGCATCCATAATATATAGCCCAGTAAGAGTCAGCACCTTTCAGAAATAGAAGAAAAGGGTGCATGTATTTCTGGTGGTTTTTGTAATCATTTAACGTTATATGGAAATGGGGAATCATTCGTGGTAGCCTTGTGGTAAAATGGACACCAGTGAATCTTAATCCCACACGTTTGGCAAATGTTAATGATTTTAAAAAAAATAGATGTACAGTTGATACCCCAAAACAGTATAATCAGAAAAGAGAAACGGAGATGGAAATGAGTTTTTAAAAATTGCTACCCGGCAATTATCAGGACAAGAAGTCATGAGGCAGACACATGTTTTCTGTGGAAAAATGTATGTCTGCTCTCAATCAAGGATCTGAGTCATAACCAAATGTCCAATGCCTGCTTTAAATTTTAAATGAAAACATATGCAACAATATCCAACGGCAATACAAGGGGAGTTTAATCCTTTCAGCTTATCTCTGCCAGAGTATTTGTACTGAAGTTACAGAGGGATCAACTGACACTTGCATGCTTTTTGCAAGTGGATCTAATATGTGTAAATATACATGGTTGAGTATGGAGTCAAGCTAAGAAAAGTGAAGCCTAATTGTACTGTAAATAACCATAATGTTTTACTTTAACAAGACTAATTCAAAGCTATACTGTAATTATGCTCATTTTTATTTCATTCAGGTCAGAAGTCAGGGTACTAAAATTAGCCTCAGTATCCTTGGGCTAGGAAGTGTGGAATGGATGGATAGGAGGTAGAATCAGCGAGGTTTCTCAATCCTGATGGTACCTAAAGGTTCCAGCTGGATTAAGTGTGTTTGTGGACAGTAGCACAGTGGTAATGTTACAAGACTAGTATTCACAGAGACCTTGATTAATGCTCCAAAGGCAGGAGTTCAAATCCCACCATGCCATTTAAATTCAATTAGTTCATAGATCTAGAATCAGTAATGATAATTATGAAACTACCAGACTGTCACAAAAACCTATCTGGTACTTCAGGGAATGAAATCTGCAGTCCTCACCCAATCTGGCCTACATGTGACTCCAGATCCACCCTCAAAACTGGACATCTATGAAGTGCTGCGCACCATCAGCAGTAGTAGAATTATAGGACCATAGGAAATAGGAACAGCAGTAGGCCATTTGGCCTGTCAAGCTTGCTCTGCCATTCAAACAGATCATGGTTGATCATCTGCCTCTCGCGCCATTTTCCCCACTATCATCATGAAGAGAATTTTCTCCCCGTCTGGGGGGGTTGTGTGGAAACGGGTGCGGGCATGCACGCGGCCAATTGGTGCCCGTGATTGGCTGGGCGCTGCCATTTTATGTGGGGGGGGGGGTGTTGGGCCAATTAAGGCCTGCCCAGCGTGATGTGCACCTGGAAGCGCTGACCGCTCCCTGTGCCGGCCCGGGGGGGGGTTGCCTGAGTTGGGGCCTGCGCTCTTTTGCATGCAGACATCCCCCTGAGGCACAGAGCTGTCTCAGGGAGATTAGTTCAAGTTAAAAAATTTTAATTAAGGAAAAGAAAATTTTTTAGGACATGTCCTCTCATGTGAAAGTGTCACATGAGCTGAGACATGTCTATGAATTTTACTAAAAAATTTTTCAAATCTTTAAAAACCTTCATGAAACCTCATCCCGTGCGTGGATGAGGTTCCATGAAAAATGCGAAGGCCACCTGGGCTCTTCACCTGCCCGCCAACCTTAAGGTTCGACAGGCAGTTCAGTTTATTGTTTTAATTGATCGTTAACTGGCCTTAATAGGCCTTTGACAGTTCAGCAGGCGCACAGCCGACTTGGGTGCACGCCCGCCGAACTGAAAATCTGAATGACACACGGTGACATCAGGACGCACGCCTGGTGTCATTTTACTCTTCTGTGAGCAGGCCCCGCCTCCACTCGCCGAGCTGAAGATTCTGCCCCATATCCCTTGATGTCATTAGTGTCCAGAAATCTATCAATTTCTGTCTTGAACATGCTCAATGACTGAGCTTCCACAGCCCTCTGGGGTAGAGGATTCCAACGATTTACCACTGGCTGCGTGAAGAAATTCCTCCTCAACTCAGTCTTAAATGGCCAGCCCCTTATTCTTAGACTGTCTCCTGGTTCTAAACTCACCAGCCAGGGGAAACATCCTATCAAAAGTTCTACCCTGTCAGGTCCTGTAAGGATTTAGTAAGTTTCAATGAGATCACCTCTCATTCTCTGAAGCTCTAGAGAATACAGGCCCAGCTTCCTCAATCTCTCCTCATAAAACAATCCCGCCATCCCAGGGGTTAATCTGGTGAAACTCCGTTGCACTACCTCTATGGCAAGAACATCCTTCCTTAGATAAGGAATCCAAAGAGGTACACAATACTCCAGATGCACTCTCACCAAGGCTCTATACAATTGCGGCAAGGCATCTTTACTCCTGTACTCAAATCCCCTCATGATGAAAGCCAAAATACTATTTGCCTTCCTCACTGCTTGCTGCACCTGGTGCTAGCTTTTAGTGACTCATGAACAAGGACACCCAGGTCCCTTTGGACATCAACCTCTCACCATTTAATAAATACTCTACCTTTCTGTTTTTCCTACCAAAGTGAATAACTTCACACTTATCCACATTATATTTCATCCGCCATGCTCTTGCCCATTCACTTCGCCTGTCCAAATCCCCTTGAAGCCTCTTTGCATCTTCCTCACAATTCAAATTCCCACCTAGTTTTGTGTCATCAGCAAACTTGGAAATAGAACATTTAGTCCCCATATCCAAATCATTTATATTGGTTGTGGACAGCTGTGGCCAAAGCACTGATCCTTGTGGTAACCCACTAGTAACAGCCTGCCATCCTGACAATGACCCGTGTTTCCTACTCTCTGTTTTCTGTCTGTTACCCAATTCTCAATCCATAGCAGCATACTTCCCTCAATCCCATGTGCTCTAATTTTGTTTACTAACCTCACATGTGGATGCACCACAGCCACCGGTTCTCCTTTATCTATGCCACAAGTAACATCCTCACATACCTAAAGAAGCTTTTACAGTCCATCTTCATGTTACTCGCTAGCTTGCATTCATATCCTCTTTTCAGTTTCTTGGTCATCCTTCGCTGGATTCTGAACTGCCCTCAATCCTTACACATACCACATTTCCTGGCAACCTTATAAGCCACTTCCTTTAATCTAATGCCCTGTTTAACTTCTTTTGTTAGCCTCTTTTGTTTTTAACCACAATCTGTAACCTCAAGGCCCGACATATCCCTCCCTCTACCATTATCATCAATTGAGAGGAACAATGCTAGTTCAATAACGGGTTAGGAAAGCATTCAATTTGAGCTAAGAAACAATAGAGGCACAATTACATTAGTGAGTGCGTTCTATTGGCCACCAACTAGAGGGAGAGGTATAGAGAAACAAATTTGCAAATAAATTACAGGGAGGTGAAAAAACTATCATGTAGTTATAATGGAGGAGTTTAATTATTCTAACATAGGCCGGAATAATAATGTTCAGGAGTATTTCCTAAATCAGTATGCTTCCAGCCCACCAAGGAAGATGGCATTGCTGTATCTGGTTCTGTATGGGGAATGAGGTGGGTTAAGTGAATAAAACGACTGTAGGGTAACAGTTAGGGAAAAGAGATCACAGTATCATAAGGTTTGGATTAGCTATGGAAAGGACATGGACCAACTGAGGGCAAATATAATTATGTGGGGCAGGACCAATTACAGTATGATGAGAATGGATTTGGCTCAAGTAAATTGGAAACAAAAAATGGCAGAAGAAAAACGGTTAAGGAACAAAGGACTGCTTTTAAAGGGGAGATGGTTTTGGTTATAGACAAGGTACATTCCCACAAGGGGGAAAGGTAGCACAAAAATGAATAAAGAAATAGAAAGTAAGATGAAGCAAAATATACAACTGAGAATCAGGCTGAATATAAAAAGTTCAGATGGAAATAATAAGAAAAAGCAAAGCAAGATTATGAATAGAGACTGGCAGCTAACATAAAAGGGAATCCAGAAGTCTTCCATTGGCATATAGATAGCAAAATGGTAATAAAGGAAGGGATGGGGCCAATTAGGGGCCAAAATGTGGAGCTATGCATGGCAGGAGAGGGCATGGTTCGATAGTAAATAAGTACTTTGCATATGTCTTTACCAAGGAAGAAGTTGCATCTAAGTCATAGTGAAACAATAGGTAGTTAAAACAGTGGATAGATTAAAAATTGATGACAGAAGGTATTGAAAGACTGGCTGTACTTACAAGTCACCAGGACCAGATGAGATGCATCCAAGGATATGAAGGGAAGTATGGATGGAAATGGCAGACATTGGCCATAATCTGCCAATCCTCTTTAGATGCAAGGGTAGTCCCAGAGGTCTGGCGAACTACAAATTTCGCACCCTTGTTTAAAAAAGGAAGTAAGGATAAGCTCAGCAACCTCAGGCCAGCCAGTTTAACCCTGGTGGTGGGAAAGATTTTAGAAATGATAATCCAGGACAAAACTAACAGCCACTTAGACAAATGGACAAATTAATTAAGGAAAGCCAGGACGGACTTGTTATAGGCAAACTGTGTCTAATTAACTTGATTTGAGTTTTTTGATGAAGTAGCAGATGGTTAAAGAGGATAATACAGTTGATGTGGTGTGCACAGCCTTCCAAATAATATTTGACGAAGTACCAGATAACAGGCCCGTCAACAAAGTCAAAATCCATGGAATAAAAGGGACATAGATAAGAAGTTGACTGAGTGGCAAGAAACAGAGAGTAGTGTTGAATGGTTCTTATTTTTTGGACAGGCGGAAGGTTTATAGTGGGGTTCCACAGGGGTCAGTACTAGGACCACGGGTTTTCTCGATCTATATTAATGACCTTGACTTAAGTGTGCAGGGTACAATTTCAAAATTTGTTAATGACACGAAACTTGGAAGTTTTGTGAACTGTGAGGAGAATAGTGATAGACTCCAGGAGGACATAGACAGTCTCATGGAATAGGCAGCCTTGTGGCAGATGAAATTTAACAGAGAGGAGTGTGAAATGATACATTTTGGTTGGAAGAATAAAGAGAGGCAATATAAAATAAAGGATACATTTCATAAGGCGATGCACGAGCAGAGGGACATGGGTTGTATGTGCACAAATCTTTGAAAGTAGTAGCACAGGTTGAGAAAGTGTTTAATGAGGAATACGGGTCCTGGGCTTTGTAGATAGAGGCATATATTACAAAACCATGGACATTATGGTGAACTTTCATAAAACACTGGTTGAACCTCAATTGGAGAATGGTGTCCAATTCTGGGGTAGCACACTTTAGGAAGGATGTGAAGGCTTTAGAGAGGGTGCAGAAAATGTTTGCAAGATTGGTTCCAAGATGGAGGAACTTCAGTTACATGGATAGATTGCAGAAACTAGGGCTTTTCTTGTTGGAGAGAAAGTGGAGAGAAGATTTGATAGTGTTGTTGGAAATCATGAGGGGTTCAGACAGAGTAAATAGTAACAAACTGTCCCCAACTTGCAAAGTTCACAAACCAGAGGACACCGATTTAAGGTGAATGAAGGCAAAAGAACCAATGGTGACATGAGGAAAAGCTTTTTTACACAGCAAGTGTTTAGGATCTGGAATGCACTGCCTGAAGGTGTGATGGAGGCAGATTCAATCGAGGTTTTCAAAAGAGAACTGAATAATTATCTTAAGAGGAAAAAATTGCAGGGTTATGGGGAAAGGGTGGGGAGAGAGACAAACTGAGTTGCACTTGCAGAGAGCTGGCATGGACATGAAGGGCCACATGGCTTTCTTTGGTATGGAACCATTCTATGATACTATACCAGAAGCAGCACCAGGCATACCTAAAAATTAAATGCCAAACTGGTGAAGTTACAATATAGGACTCCAGGCATGCTAAATAGTGAAAGCAGCTATAGTGACACAGCTAAATGGATCCCACAAACAAGAGATCAGATCAAAGCTCTGCAGTCCTGCCATATCCAATTGTGAATGGTGGTGAAAAATTAAATAACTAATCAGACAACAAGGCCCCAGAAACATTTGCATTCTCAACAATGGGAGAGCCCTACACACCAGTGCAAAAGACAAGGCTAAAGCATTTGCATCATCTTCAGCTAGAAGAGTCGAGTCGACGATTCATGGTTCAGGTGAGGTGAGAGTGACTGCCCTTGACACCAAGGCAGCATTTGACTGAGTGTGGCATCAAACTGCCCTAGCAAAATGAAGTCAATGGGAACACAAATCTGCGAATTTGTTTGTATCCACACAGTGAGTGGTTAGCGCCTGGAATGCACTGCCTGAGAGTGTTGTGAGGTAGGCTCAATTCAGGCATTCAAGAGGGAATTAGATGATTATTTGAAAAGAAACAATGTGTGTGGTTACGGGGAAAGGGCAGGAGAATCGCACTAGGTGAAATGCTCATTCGGAGAGCTGGTGCAGACACAATGGGCTGAATGGCCTCCTCCTGTGCTGTAACAATTTTGTGAATCAAGAGATAAACTCTCCACTGGTTGGAGTCATACCTAGCATAAAGAAAGATGGCTGTGGTTGTTAAAGGCCAATCATCACAGCCCCAGTTTACCATTGCAGGAGTTCATCAGGATAGTGTTCTAGGCCAAACCATATTCAGCAGCTTAATCCATGACTTCTACTCCATCATGATGTCAGATGTGGAGATGTTCGCTGTTGATTGCACAATGTTCAAATCAATTGTGACTCCTCAGATACTGAAGCAGTCCATATCCATATGCAGCAAGACTTGGTCAACATTTAGGCTTGGGTTGACAAGTGGCAAGTAATATTTGCACCATATAAGTGCCAGGCAATGACCATTTCCAACATGAGAGAGGTTAACCATCTCCCCTTGATATATAACAACATTACTATCGCTGAAGCCCCCACCATCAAATTCTGGGGGCTTACCATTGACCAGAAACTGAGCAGAACCAGCCATATAAATACTGTGGCTACAAGAGCAGGTCAGGCGTTGGGAATTCTGCAGGAAGTGGCTCCGCTTCCGTCTCCTCAAAGCCTGTCCATCATTTATAAGGCACAGGTCAGGAATGCGGCATCATAATCCCCACTTGCCTGGATGAGTGCAGCTCCAGCAACACTCAAGAAGCTCGATATCATCCAAGTCAAAGCAGCCTGCTTGATTGGCTCCCTATCCATCACCATAAACCTTCAATCCCTCCATAAACTGGCGGAGATTGCCGAAGTGTACCACCTGCAAGACGCAGTGCAGCAATTTGCCAAGGCTCCTTCAACAGCCCTTACAAACCCGTGACCTCTATGTCTAAAAGGCAGGGCAGCAGGTCAATGGAAACACCACCAACTGTAAGTTCCCTTCCAAGTCACACACCATCCTGACTAGGGGCTAGATTGCTGTTCCTTCGCTACCACTTGGTTAAAATCCTAGAACTCCATTTCTAACAGCACTGTGGGCGTACCTAAACAACATAACTTACAGTGGTTCGAGAAGGTGGTTTACCACAATCTTCTCAAAGGCAATTAGGGATGGGCAATAAATGCTGGCTATACTAGTGATGCTTACATTCTGTGAACAAATAAAGAAAATGAACTAGGTGAGCATGGTTTTGTGCTCAGCTAAGACATCCTCTTTGATAAAATAGCCTGTTGAAGCTCACTGTCTAGGTTAAGGTATGAAGAATGACCACTTAAGGGAGATATTGAGGCTGCTACTATATTTGGAGCTGCATTCTGACAAAAGGCAGTTCTTTCAGGAAAGGAAAGTGGGGGTGGGCAGTGGAAGTGGTTGATTTTTTTAAGAACGGTATCCCAGTAGTGGGAGAGCCAATTCAAACAAACTTCAAATGTACCACAAGCAATATACAATCCACCCTTCTCTGGAGCAATATTGGAGAGGATGTGGTCAGATAGTCATATTTCAGCATATCTCTGGTCATGTCCTTGATCAAACCACATTCTGGGAATGATCTGGGATAGCACAATGTGGCCAATATTGAGATCTCGTCAGACCCATGCTCTTGCCTACTGGACCTGTCCCCAGAGATGCCTGGATCACCTGAGGTTCAGATTAGCACAACTCTAATTAATGGAATGATACAGGAGGGGGCCATGTGACCTATCATGCCTGTACTGGCTCTTTGATAGAGCTATTCATAAGTAAATAGTTTTGCACTCTACAAAATCTCAGTTGCTTGTGGAAAATCAAATTAGAAAACTGAAGGCGGAAGTGCAGTTCACCAAGCACAATGTTGTGTCTAATATTGGCCAATAGTCATATCATAGTCAAAAGGCAATATTGCAAAATATGTATTGCAGGGATCATTTGTCACCGTCTTTTAAATTACAAAACATAGTTGCCAAAAATAACTCTAAAGCTACTTAATAAACTCAAAACTTAAAACAGACTAGGCAAAGCCCCGTTGTTGGGTGTTTTATTGTTCTGAAGCGCTTTTAGAATTATTGACATTTTGACTTTTGTGACAAACATGTCTGTAACTTTTACTTCTTAATTGATAACATTTTCTTCAAAGCAATGGTGTTAGTTCTAGCAGATTTAACACTTTCTGCACCCAATGTCATCAACTTTTATTTATGCCGGGCCCGCAACATAAAATAAACTTCACGGAGGTGTAATCAACAAATTGATGCTGTACCAATGGGGATGGTAGGAGAGGTGACCAAAAGTTTGGTCTCAATTAACTACTCCCACGTCAGAAATAGCATTGACCAGCTGCAAAATAATGCTTCTTCTTTGTCTCAATAGCTTCAGAAAAACACCCCCTTCTTATTCAGTGCATTTTTCTTCCATTTCATGCATCAGTTACCTTAATGGCCTCTCTGAATGGTTTAAAGCCAGTGCCAAATTTTGAACTATTGTTTTAAATAGTAACCAGGTATCCACTCTTCAATAGTTGGGAAAATCCTTTCTTCCAGTGTGACACTGAGCCATACCGATTAGGAAAGTTCCTGATTTGATTTGTGCTGATGTAGCTGAGTTCACTTTGTACTTGCAGGGGTGATGTTAGGATGAACCTCAGCCGTGTTTCATCAGTTAGTGTTCACACTTCTATCTTCATTCAAAGATGAAAGAAAGTTATTTTTGTGAGATACTGTAGGCATGTGACACCTGTAGAACTATACTACTGCATAAGTCTTCGAGAAAGAAGAGGGGAAAATCTGAAAAAAATACATCAATGCATTCACCTGATGAAACAGTGAAAGTTATCACATAATAACTGAAAATGTACAACTTTTCAAAAGCTGTGTGTGGTAGCTATAATTCTAAATTTTAATAAAGAATAATACAATAAAGTTACACATCACAATTCTGAAGCAGCACTGACCACAAAGTGTAAATGAACCTGATACCTTGCATTCCGGTGGTAATTCTCTGATTTTCCTCAGGATTCTAAACAACATGCATTGATAGATGTGGAGACATTTTTAAATAAGTTATCATTCCCCTTGGAACACTTCTAAACAACAATCAGAACTAACAACAATTACTCAGTTGCTTAATTTGTGTGCACCTGCATTTTTTGCAAAATCACTTTGAAGCAATGCATAAATGAAACTTAGGCATTGAGTGAAATTTGGTATTCAAAACCTATGAGCAATCAAACAGTAAAAGCAATCTCATCCTTGCTCTACCACAACTTCCTCTTTTCTACCCATTTCCTCATCATACACCATATGTATAAAATCAGTCCATGATCATACTTGGCTATTATTCCATCTTTCAATTCCAGTCCGAAGTACAGTTTCAAAACACAATTCAATGGCTCATATACAACAACAATTTTGTGTAAAGTGATGTGAAAGGAAAATTGTGGACTCAGTGATAACATGTGAGGCAGACAGCTCTAAGTAACTTCTTGGATTAAGTGTAGTTTTAAATCCATTGCTGTTGAATAACCCTCTTACAGGCCACTTGTTTTCTCCAGTCAGGATGTGGTACCATAAAATCACATTCCAGCTATTTTTTGTTTGCTATTTAGGTTTTTAAAAAGACTAATTACACAATGAGATTGGCAAGCATTTACAATTGGATATATGCCACAAAATGTTTTGATTATTCTGAACTGAGAAATTTACCAGCCAAGTTGTTTTGTGCCAGTGAAAGGGTTAATAGATGATTACTTGAGTAACAGTGCACCTATATTAAGATTGTAAAAAATAAACCTTCTTTTGTAGGTAGCAGCTTTTTGAGTGAACCTTACCAAGAAGAAAGTTGAATGCAGTGAAAGAACATATTCAGTCCCAATTTGTAATCAACAATACAAAGGTATTGAGCATGCATGAACCACACCGCATTTAGCATTAAGCTGGCCCCATCCACTGCCAATCAGCTGGCTGCATGGTCCAAAATCATTACAGTTTAAGACCATCCAGCAATGTTAAGGATCATTTAAATTATGGCCAAGCGAGTTTCTCTAATACCTCTCTTTAGAAACGAAGTCGTTCTCTGGATTATTGCAAGCCCTAATGAAGGAAAACGAATGAAAGTACACATGAGGAAAATGAAATCATTTTTAAAAAGGTTTTGAACTGAGATGTTGAGAAAAGTGAATTATACGCAATGTAGGAGAATTTACCCTATGTGTGTATAATTTACGGAATACTGGAATGTAAAACTCATAGCCTGTTTTGTCGATCTATTCATATGATACATAAAAAGCCCATTTATTGTACATACATGAGTTACACAGAAACCATGTTAACTTTTTTCTGTAGCAATGGTATTATGAAATACTTCTTAAGGGAATATTAATTTTAATTCATGTCAATGACCTACATGTGCTCTAAACACATCAGGATTGAGTTTCAAATGACCAGTCAGAAGAACGAAACATGGGAACATGCATCTAGTATAAAGGTTTGCACTACTGTAGTATCAATATTATTTTCTTTTGCTATCAGATCAGCTTTCATTTATGTTTGAATGATTCATCTCAGTAGAATTGTGGATTTATTTAAGAATTTTATGTTGCTTTGCTTTATAGTTTTAGTGCTTTTCTGTGGTTTGTCTCTTTTGTTGGCATGAATGACATGGTTGGTCACTTCATTTCTAAAGTATGGAGAAAATGATATATTTTTCAAATTACATCACAATCTGCTGAGATGACAAACCAGTATATTTCTGTTTTCCGAATGTTGCAAATGTATTTGATCATAAGGCAAAGAACCTTGTCAATGAATCCTTCCTATGAAGTCTTTAATGGGGGAAACATTCACCATTACCCCCAGATGGTAATGTGATAGTGTAGATTGTTGATCTACTGTAGGCCAACTTGATTTCCATCTCATTGATTTCAATGAGATGATACTCAGCAAGGTTCTACAATGGGAGGTCCGTCTGGTACTCCATATTACCCCGCTGCCTTTAAGAAAATGAACATAATTCCTCATTGGATAGTATCCACCCTGACTCCTCAGATTGGGGTGGCCCATTCTGAGGCCTCCACATGGTTAAATTCCTCCCCTACTTCAATTTCCCATGTGGTCATATTCAACCATAACATTTCATCGTGCAGTGTTAAACACAGACGGAAGGTTGTTGATAAGTTTCCCATCAGATGTTTCAACATTTGCTCCCATTTGGGCTGCTACCCCCCATCACCCCTCCCAACCCCCTACCCGCCTCCTTAAAGCCCCTCTTTAGTGTATTATACAATTTCAAATGTTTGTTATGTGGTTTCTTTGGAACATCTACAGGAATTCTTGCCAGAATTTCCTTCTTACTTATTCTTAATATGTATATAAATGTATATATATAGAAACCACTGAATCAGTGTATTTGGGAGCCTCACATCAAGGTGGGGGTGGGAGGTGATTGCATTACCCTGGTGCTTAACCCAGATTGCAATTCAGAAGAGGAAACTGACCAGGAAGAGGAAACATTATTCTTCCTCACTCCAGTCAGGTCACACCCTGAGTCTGGGTTTTCACAAGGAAACTGCAAAATTTATTTGCACCACAATTGTTACATAAATGCACACAGAGACTACCTCGACAATACAAAATGAAGCAACTGAAACCCAGCAACCACATAATGGGAACACAAAGCACATATAGCTCTAAAATCCAATAGTATCTCCTAACCCAGGTTTCATTGTAGCTTTTGATTGTATACATGTAACTTATTGGATCGCTCAGAGTTTTATTTGTGTTGCTAAGGATGGATAAGCACTACCCATCTTGGATCTAGATGTTCTGGTAATTCGTTACATGCCCATCCTGTCCAGAAATTCTATCACGCTTTGTCACAGATTGCCTTCAATTTGCAGGAATGGCTACCATTTTAAGGCATGCTTCAAAGCACTTATGAGAAATATCATTCCCCATAGCATTGTTGAGAAAACAGCCTACAATTAGTGTATGAAGCGGTGATGTATTTCCTTTTGCATTCAATGACAAATCACCATTTCCAATCTCTTCCCAAGATCTGTTCCTTAGCCGAGAATTATTTTTTTGTTATTTGACCTTTCCTTTTCCTTGAGAGATTGGAGTACAATTTGTTCAGAATATCTGGAGCAGGATCACAGAACCTTTAGAATAGTGCTTTCCATTTAAATAGCAGAAACTTTCTTTTATTATTTTACAAGTCATTATTGACTCTTCCTTGACTGAACTAGGGCGGGTGAAAAGACAGTAACCACCACCTAGAAGAGGGGGTGAAAGGAGGACCCGGAGGCAGTAACCACTACCTAGAAGAGCTATCCAATTCAAAACAGTCCAGTCTGTGGCTCCAGAGCAGAACGGCCACATTCTGAGAGAAATCAAAGAGCGACATCATAGGAAAACTGATAAGTGATTGGTTGGTGAATATTTTATTCATTTATCTTCAAAACTCATGTAATTTATTAGTAATTGTAAAGTTCTATAAGATACAGTAAGGTTGACTAGCTGTAGTAAAGGTTATTGGGAGTAGCAGTGTTTTATTAATTATAAATTAACTAACACATAATAAAGATGGCGCTGCAGGTGATAGGTGGCAACTGCAAAATGTGGGGTTTCCAGGACACCAGGGTGATCCAGGGCAAACATGTCTGCAGTAAGCATCTGCGGCTTGAGGAGCTTCAGTTCAGAGTCATTGAGATGGAGGCTGAGCTGGGGAGGGGCAAAGTTACTTAGACACTTTGTACCAGGAGGCAATCACATCCCTTAGGATAGTGTCTTCTGATTTGGTCAGTGGTCAGGGACAGCAGGGTATGACTGCAGGCGATCCAGGTATGGGAACCCAGAAGGTAGAAGTAGAGGAGCCTCAGCCTTTGCAATTGTCCAACAGGATCAAGGATCTTGTGGCCTGTATGGATGAAAGTGGTGGCTACAGTAGATGAGCAAACTGATCATTGTGCCATGGTATAGGAAGCCATTCAAGTGGGGGGAGCTAATAGGAATGTAGCAGTTGTTGGGGACAGTATAGTCAGAGGGATAGACACAGTTCACTGCAGCTGAGGGCAGGAGTTCAGATGGCTGTGTTGCCTGCTCAGTGCCAGGTTTCGGGGCATCTGCTCTGGGCTGGAGTGGAACTTGCAGGGGGAGGATCCAGTAGTTGTGGTCCACATAACTACCAATGACATACGTAGAACTAGGAAAGAGGTTCTCCTGATGGAGTATGAACAGCTAGGGGCTAAATTAAAAAGCAGAACCTCAAAGGTAATTATCTCTGGATTACTACCTGAGCCACAAGCAAATTGGCAAAGGGTAAATCAGATTAGAGAGTTAAATGTGTAGCTCAAAGATTGGTGTGTTTGAAATGGGTTTCGATTCATGGGGCACTGGCACCGGTACTGGGGAAAATTGGAGCTGTACAGTTGGGATGGTCTTCACCTGATCCATGCTGGGATGAGTATTCAGGTGAGTCACATAACTAGTGCAGTAGAGAGGGCTTTTGAGACAGTTTCTTAGAGCAGCATGTTTTAGCACCAACAAGAGAGCAGGCTATACTAGATCTGGTAATGTGCAATGAGACAGGGCTAATTAATGGCCTAATAATGAAGGCACCCCTAGGTAGCAGTGATCATAACATGATCGAATTTCACATCCAGTTTGAGGGAGAGAGTAGTGGACCTAAGACTAGTGTTTTAAATTTAAATAAGGGCAATTATGAAGGCATGAAGACAGAACTGGTTAAAGTGAACTTGGAAATTAGGTCAAAGAATAGGTCAGTAGAGATGTAGTGACTGGCGTTGAAGGAGATATTTCAGAATACTCAGAAAAGATTCATTCCAGTGAGAATGAAAGACTCTAAGGGAAGGACACACCATCCATGGCTAACTAAAGAAGTTGAAGATCGTATCAAATTGAAAGTAAAAGCATAAAATTCTGTAAAGATGAGTGGCAGGTCAGAAGATTGGACAGAGTAAAAAGAGCAAAGAATGAATAAAAGATTAATAAGAAGGGAGAAATCAGAGTATGAGAGAAAGCTAACTAGAAATATAAAAACAAACAGTAAGGGTTTTTACAGGTGTTTAAAAAGAAAAAGAGTAAGTAAATCCTCTAGAGAGTGAGAATAGGGAATTAATAATGGAAAATAAGGAAATGGTGGATGAATTGAACAGATATTTTGTATCTGTTTTCACTGTACAGGATACAAATAACCTCCAAGAAATAATTGTGAATCAGGAGGTGAAAGGGAGGGAGGAACTTAAAACAATTACAATCACCAGGGAAAGGATACTGAGAAAACTATTAGAACTAAAAGCTGACAAGTCCCCAGGCCATGATGAGCTTCATCCTAGGGCTTAGAAGTAGAGGTTGCTGAGATACTAGATGCACTGACTTTAACTTTCCAAAATTCCATAGATTCCGGAAAGGTCTCATCAAATTGGAAAAAAGCGAATGTAACTCCGCTAATCAAGAAAGAAAGGAATCAGAAAACAGGAAAGTTAACGTTTGTCATAGGGAAATTGCTGGAATCTATTATTAAGGAGGTTATAGCGGGGCACTTAGAAAATCTCAACGCAATCAGGCAGAGTCAACATGGTTTTGTGAAAGGGAAATCATGTTTGACTAACTTATTGTAGTTCTTTGAGGAAGTAGCAAGCAACATGGGTAAAGGGGAACCTGTAGATGAGCCGTACTTAAATTTCCAGAAAGCATTTGACAAGGTGCCACATCAAAGGTTACTACACAAAATAAAGAGCTCATGGTGGAGGGGTAACATATCAGCATGGGTAGAGGATTGGTTAGCCAACAGGAGGCAGAGAGTAGGGATGAATGGGTCTTTTTTAGGTTGGCAAGTGGAGTGGAATGCCACAGGGATCAGTGCTGGGGCCTCAACTATTTACAATTTATGTCAATGACTTGGATGAAGGGACCAAATGTATGGTTTTTAAATTGCTGATTACACAAAGATAGGTAGGAAAGTAGGTTGTGAAGAGGACATAAGGAGTCTGCAAAGGGACATAGAAATAGATAGGTTAAGTGAGTGGACAAAAGTTTGACTGTTGGAGTATCATGTGGGAAAATGTGAATTTGTCCAATATTATTTAAATGCAGAAAGATTGCAGAACTTTGAGGTGCAGAGGGATCGGATTCCTGGTACATGAATCAGAAAAAGTTTGCATGCAGGTAGAGCAAGTGTTTAGGAAGGCAAATGAGATGTTATTGTTTATTGTGAGGGGAATGGAATATAAAAGTAGGGATAGTTTGCTACAGTTGTACTGGGTGTTGGTGGAACCACATCTGGGGTAGTGTGTGCAGTTTAGGTCTCCTTATTTAAAAAAGGATACAATTAAATTAGAAGCAGTTCAGAGAAGGCTCACTCCAAAGACTCCTGGGGCAGAATTTTGCCCTTGGCGACAGACTTGGCAACGGCGGTCACGAAACCGGCCACCACCCACGATGGGCACCGGACCGCGATTTCACGCTGGCGTGCCAATTAAGGGCCGCCCAGCGTGAAATGCGAGCAGCAGCACTGAGCGCTGCCTGTGCAGGGACGGGGGAGGAGGCGATCGGGCCGAGTGCCAAGTTCGCGCATGCGCACGAGCGAGTTCTTCATATCTCCCTGAGGCACAGAGAGCTGCCTCAGAGAGATGAAGAGATATGAAAAAAATAATTTAAAAAATAAAAATGTAAATGAAACACGACCCCTCAGCTGACTCTGCCACATGAGCAGGGACATGTTATTAATGAAAAGTATAAAGATTTTATTTTATTTTTATTTGCTTTTGGAAACCTTATCCCACCCATGGGTGATGTTTCCAAAAAAATGCAAAGGCCACTTGGCCTTTTTGCCTGCCCGCCAACCGTTAGGTTGAACGGGCAGTGAAAAATTTACATTAATTGATTACTTAATGGCCTTAACAGGCCTTTTAATTGTCAGCGGGCATGTTGCCAGCTCCAGCGTGCGCCCGCCGACTGAACTATCGTGCAACTACGTATTGACATCAGCACGCTCGACCAAAGTCAATACGCGTTATTTCACGCTCGAGCGGGTCGGGCGCGCGCCCGCCCACCAAGTGAAAACTTCTGCCCCTGGGATGAAGAGGTTATCTTATGAGGAAAGATTTGACAGGCTGGGCCTGTATTCATTGGAGTTTAGAAGATTGAGAGGTGATCTTATTGAAACATGTAAGATCCTGAGGACAAGGTGGATGCTGAAAGGATGTTTCCCTTTATAGGAGAGACTAGAACTAGGGGACACAGTTTAAAAATAAGGGATCTTCCATTTAAGATGGAGATGAGAAGATTTTTTTCCCTCTTGAAGGGTCTGAGTCTGTGGAACTCTCTTTCCCAGAGAGCGGTGGAGGCAGGGTCAGAGTATTTTCAAGGCAGAGGTAGATAGATTCTTAAATAACAAGAGAGTCAAAGGTTATCAGGGGTAGGCAGGATGTGGAGTTAAGGTCACAATAAGATCAGCCATGATTGTTTTGAATGTCTGAACAAGCTAGAGAGGCTGAATGGCCTACTCCTGCTCCTTTGTCTTGCTTTCGCCTATGGTTACTTGCTTTAATTCTTTTTAACAATTCTGCTGCTTTTTGTCCAGCTGAACGTCAGAGTTTTGAGTCTCATACAAAGGGTGCAGTTTAATTCTCCATTCACCCATACAGTACCTTTCTATAGCTTCCAGCAATTTTTTTTTAACATGGGAAATTGTTATTGATCCTGTTACCAGGGAGGTTTTCCCATGAGCAGTTCTTTGGACTGGTCTTTAGAATTTCTCACCATCCTGTCTTATTTACACTACACAAAGGATATTGTCTATGGGTTTTAAAAAAAGGCACTTCATGTATTGATAGCACTTATTGTCAAGTTAGTAAGAAAAACACTTGACCATTTCACAAAAATTCACAGTAAACTGCAATTAACAGAAATATACTTAAAGTCTAAGTATGCAGACAGCCCTTCAGGCTAAACAATTTAAAATAGTTTTAGTAACAGACAAGTAGCACATGGATAATTCAATTAAATGCTCCTTACCAGATTTCTTCTTTCCAATTGGTTCCCTACGATAAGAAAAATGAAGGTATTAATGAATGAATGAATGAAGTGTGTTTACTGTTGCAGCAGAGTGAAAAAAGATTAAGACTGACTTAAATCTCTAGTTTCTCTTAGTGAAAGACATTGGGAAAGTTAAAGGTACAATATGCTAAATGATGCTTTAATGGTGCAAACATTAATATTGTTATTCTACTGCCACCAATAAACATAGGACTTAGGAGCAGGAGTAGGCCATTCGGCCCTACGAGCCTGCTCTTTCATTCAATAAGATCATAGCTGATCTGGTTGTGTCTCAACTCCACTTTGCTGTCTGCCCCCATAACCCTTGACTCCCTTGTCTATCAAAAACCTGTCTAATTCTGCTTTGAATAAATTCAATGACCTGGCCTCCACTGCTTTCTGGGGAAAAGAATTCCACAGACTAACCACCCTCAGAGAAAAAAGTTCTTACCTCTGTCTTAAATGGTAGGCCTCTTATTCTTAAACTGTGTCCCTTGCTTCCAGTCTCTCCCACAAGTGGAAACATTTTCCTGGTATCTAACCTATCAAATCCCCTCAAGGTCTTATATGTTTCAATAAGATCACCTCTCATTCTTCTAAACTCCACTAAATATATGCCCAACCTGTCCAACCTTTCTTCATAAGATAAGGCCTTCATCCCAGGAATGAGTCGAGTAACCGTCTCTGAACTGCTTCTAACGCAATTATATCTTTTTTCAAATAAGGAGATCCAAAATGTACACAGTATTCCAGATATAGTCTCGCGTAGGCCCTTTACAGCTGCAGTAAATCTTCCCTACTTTTGTATTCCATTCCCCTTGCAATAAACACTTGGTGTACCCGCATACTAATTTTTTGTGATCCATGTACCAGGGCAATCAGACCCCTCTGTTCCTCCGAACTCTGCAATCTCTCTCCATTT
Organism: Cetorhinus maximus; assembly: GCF_964194155.1. Taxonomy (NCBI): domain Eukaryota; kingdom Metazoa; phylum Chordata; class Chondrichthyes; order Lamniformes; family Cetorhinidae; genus Cetorhinus; species Cetorhinus maximus. The sequence continues at coordinate 82,459,240 of NC_135888.1, read as the reverse complement.
AAGTAGTATACTGATTTTCTATTTTTCCTGCCAAAGTGCACAGGTTTACATTTTCCCACGTTATATTCCATCTGCCAAATTTTTGCCCACTCACTTAACCTGTCTATATCCCTTTGCTGACTCTTTACCTCCTCTTGACAACTTGCTTTCCTACCTATCTTGGTGTCATTGGCAAATTTAGCTACTATACATTCGGTCCATTCATCCAAATCATTTGAGACTGTAAGTAGTTGAGGCCCCAACACCGATCCCCATGGCACTCAATTTGTCACAACTTACCAACCCAGAAAGACCCATTTATCCCTACTTTCTGCTTCATATTAGCCAACCAGTCCTTCATCCGTGCCAACATGTTACCTCCTGCATCCATGTAGTCTTATTTTGTGCAGTAACCTTTGATGTGGCACCTTATCAAATGCCTTCTGGAAATCCAAGTGCACCACATCTACAGGTTCCTTTTTATCCACCTTGCTTGTTACTTCTTCAAAAATTTCTAATAAATTAGTTAAACATGATTTCCTTTCACAAAGCCATGTTGACTACCTGATCAAATTATGATTTTCCAAGCATTCTGCTATGACTTTCTTAATAATGGATTCTAGAAATTGTCTTGTGACAGATGTTAGGCTAACTGGCCTGTAGTTTCCTCTTTCTGCCTCCCTCCTTTTTTCAATGATCAATCTTTTTGAAATTAATAATGATCCCATTTCCATAAAAGCGCTGTTGAACGAATTGCTACTGTTTTGCTTTGGCTGCTATGTGGACAGGCTGAAGGAACTGTTGTTATTATTAATCTACAATCTGACTCTATTTAATGGGCAGTAAGTGGCACATGGATAGATTTGACAGGGTTATTCTGACAAGTATTGATCTGTAGGAACATCAAAGAGAGGTTAAACTGAGAGAGCACCTCTCGAACAATTCCCAAGATTGATTGAAAAATGCTGGCAAAGGAAAGGTGAGGGGATACTTACTGCACAAAGAAAATTGTCTTTTTTCTATAAAAAAGTATATTTATCAGTAGATGATATACTCACCTTAAAAATATATATTTATGGACTCAATCTCCACCCTAGCCCACCCCGTGCTGATCCAATGCTACCTGATTCTACAAAAGCTACTAATGGCAAGGAAGGGAAAGAAAGAGCAGAAAAATTAAATTCAAAATACTGTTGATGGTCACTTTGGCAGACACACTGCATTATATTTTCCATTGTTTTAAGTACATCATTAGTCAGCATTCTTGATTTTTAAATTTTTATAGAATGGCTCATATATTGTGAAACCTAATTGGCAAAGTTCTGCCCAAAGTTAATCACAGTCTGTCCAAAACAAGCCCTTTGGCATATATCAAGATACACTGCAATCTGTCAGAGCCAGCCAGGAAACAAAGACAAACTCAAAATAGTTTTAATAAACTCAGGGAAAGCTTATGTGGAGAAGTTCTATGTGCTCATTTTGACTTCATTGGAGAGTTTACAGATGACCTGCGTTTAGAATATTTCAGCACAAAGTTTAACAATTGTGGTACAAATGCAGAGCTTTTATTAACACTACTAGTTTCACTTTATTCTGGGCTTTTTACTTTAAAAAAAACACACATCCCATGTTTCAGATCCACCAGGGTTGTTCTACCTGATATAGCAAAGGGAGGTTTCTTTTAAACCCAGAATAAATTAGATCTTAGATTCAACATATTCAAAATAATGACATGGAGTATGCCGCTGGTGTTGCATTTCTGGTTGGCACACCAATCCTTGCAGGTATAAATGCTGATGACTGGGGGAAATTAACATCACAAACTGAAAGTTCAGTGTCAAGAAAAGTAAAAATAGAAAATTCTGAATATAAAAGATAGATATTTCCATATCTTTCCAAGCCAATCGCTTCAAAAGATATGGCTCAAACTGCAGGGCGTAGCATTCAAAACGTTCACTGCGCTTTATACAAACTCTGTATTGGGAAGATGGTGGCATTGTGGTTTATGTCGCTGGACTTGTAATCCAATGGATCAGGCTATTGCTTTGGTGATACAGGTTCAAATCCCACCATGGCAGCTGGTGGAATTTAAACTAATAAATTCAATTAATTAATAAAGCTGGAAATGAAAGCTAGCCTCCATAATGGTGACCATAAAGCTTATCATAAATTGACATAAAAATCCATCTGGTTCACGAATGCTCTTTAGGGAGGGAAATCTGCTTTCCTTCGCTGGTCTGTCCTACATGTGACTCCAGACACAACAATGTGGTTGACTCTTAACCACCCTCTGAATGGCCTAACAAGCCACTCAGTTGTACCAAACCACTGTTGAAAAGGAATAAAAATGGATGGACCACCTGCCATTGACCTAAGCACTGGGACCCACAATGGCAAACCCAACCCTGTCAACCCTGCAAAGTCCTCCTTACTAATATCTGGGGACTTGTACCAAGTTTGGGAGAGCTGTCCCACAGACTAGTCAAGAAACAGCCTGACATATTCATACTCACGGCATCATACCTTAAAGACATTGTCCCAGACACCACCATTACCATCCTTGGACATGTCCTGACCCACTGGCAGGGCAGAACCAATGAGGTGGTGACACAGTCATACACAGTTGGGAGGGAGTTGCCCTGGGAGGCTTTAACATTGAATCTGGACCCCAGAAAACCTTATGCCACCAGGTTAAACATGGACAAGGAAACCTCCTGCTGCTTACCACCAACAGCCCTCCCTCAGCTGATGAATCAGTATTCCTCCAATTTGTACACCACTTGGAAGAAGCACTAAGGCTAGCAAGGGCACAGAAGGTACTCAGCGTGGGTGCCTTCAATGTCCATTGCCAAGAGCAGCTTGGTAGAACCACTACTGACCAAGCTGGCTGAGATCTGAAGGGCATATCTGCCAGGCTAGGCCTGTGAAAGGTGGTGAGGGAACCAGCAAGAGGGAAGAATCTACTAGACCTTATCCTTACCAAAATACATGTTGAAGATGCAATTGTCCATGGCAGTATTGGTAGGACTGATCACTGTACCGTCCTTGTGAAGATGAAGGCCTGCCTTCACAATGAGGATACCTTCCATCATGTTGTGTGGCACTACCACTGTGCTAAATGGGATAGATCATAGGAGACCTAGGAACTCAAACTGGGCATTGTGAGTCATCAGAGGCAGCAGAATTGTTTACAACCACAGTCTATAACCACACGGCCTGGGATATCCCACAGTCTACCATTACCATCAAGTCAAGGGATCAACACTGGTTCAATAAAGAGTGCAGAAGGATACTTCAGGAGCAAAATCAGGCACACCTAAAAAAGAGGCGTCAACCTGGTGAAGGTACAACACAGCACTACTAGCATTCCAAACAATGGAAGAAACAGGCTATATTTCTGTATATATCCTCTACAGGATATCATCCTAATAAATGGATTAGGATTTATCCATCATCATCCTAATAAACTTCCTATGTACCCTCCCAAATACTTCGACATTCTTCTGAAAATGTGGTGCCCAGAATTGGACAGAATACTGCACTTGACGCCTCAACAATGATTTGGGAAGGTTTAGCATGACATCCTTGATTTTGCCTTTAAACACATCAATTACATCTCTGCTCCATAACCATGTTTTACCTAAACACTACAGTTGTCCTTAACTCTGTGTATAATATCATAGGATGTGGATCAGCATGATTCCATTCAATTCACAGAATTACAAAAATAATTCTGTCCTTTAAGTTTCTGTACTTATAATTATGCTTTACCAAAACAATCAAATTTTAACACATATATTCATATTATTTACTGTTATCATTATTTCTTCACAAATTAAGCATGTTTTCCTACAACAGAACAGTAAACACTACAATAATGGCTTCAACATAAGTTCACATCCCACTCTTCATGGCACACAGTTGATCAGGAATACAAATACACAGTCACTGCAGCTAATGCACAACTGAGGATGGCAACAATGGATAAAGAAGAAATGTATGATGCTTGGCCAACTAAAATCTGAAAGGAAATTGTTGCAGCTTAGTTATTTATAAAGCTAAAAGTACTAAAGTCTACTCCATTTATGAACAAGTCTATTAACATCAAGTTTTATCTGTGTTCATTTGTTTTCTAAAACTTATCAAAAGATAATACTGGCCGGAAGATGGCACAATGTTGTGACACTTAATTCTCTTTGGACATTGACTCTCATGACCTATGACCAGTGTCATCTGGTTTACAGTCAATTAAATGAGTCAAATTTAATTTTTTGAATCCAGGATTCAAGGGCTTAAGTTCTTGACTAACAGTCATTTTTATTGCAGTGTTCTGTGATTTTCCAGGATTTTTACCAGTGTTTTCTACAATTCTAATCATTTTTCCAAAAAATAGAAAACAGTGCCCTTGTCTGTGATGTAACTGACAAGCTCAGTATTAATTTATATGGTACTACATTCCTGATAACAGACTTTTCACTTAATGCACAACAGTCCCTTTGTCTTTGCTGTACTGCACTCTTGGGTGACCTTGCACCCTTTTGTTCCTTAAATTAGTTACATTAATCACAAATTAGCATCCAACAATTACGTAACAAAAGCTTTATAATGTAATACTGACATATTCATAGAAAAGTATGGACAAGCAAAGTATGATTAAGCAATCTCATTGCAAACAAATGGGGTTATGTAGCTGTTAATAATTCAGGTCCATTGCAGATACCTTCTTGGTTTCAGAGGCATCAGTTGCTCCCTTAAGCTGTCTGAATGTCTTACTTTTATGTGGATATGCTCATACTGCCCTATATCTATTTTTCCAATAGCATAGCCCAGGGACGTAACAACAGTGTTCCTTGTTTTTCAGACTGATTACTCATGTCTTATGAGCATGTATTTTCTCAACCTCTCCAAAAATGGATGAAGAAAATGCTCAGAATATTGAAATTTCATGCATGTTAGTAAGCTGCTTTATTTTCTATTGTGTAAACATACAGACCAACAGTTACGATCAGATTCATTTTTTCCATCATTACAACTTGTCTCCGAGTAGTAAAAAAATGAACATACTATTCTACCCACTTCAGTCATTCATCTTGCTTAACTCATCTAACTTCTCTCTCCTGCATCAAATTCTTTTGCAATTTGTTTTACTGCCTGCCTTCACGTCACACCATTTCCAACAAGTGATTCTGTTTTCTTCTGTAGTTGCTCAAAGTCAGAAAGTGATTAAAAACCTTCCTAGATAATGAAAGAGATATTAATTGATTACTGAGACAAGCTAACTGAGACAGGCTAATGTATTGATTATTATTGGCAGTTTATGTGGATTCAATATCAAATCCACTCTGAATCTTAAATAATTATTGTCTCAGAATTCCTGTTCTTTTACGTGCAGGAATATATTAGAATCCATAACATAGCACTTAAAGAAGCCCAGCACATTTCTGTAACATTTCAAGTTTTAATCCAGCAATGGATTTGCACAGGAGGGTGTAAATTTTAAATGTGAACTGTGGGGGGAACAATATAGGTTAGTAAGGACAAGATGGTTAATGAGTGGGAACTTGTGCAATATAAGATTTAGGCAGCAAAATTTTGGCTGAGCTGAAGTTTGTGGGAGTAAAGGATGGGAGGCTGGTGAGGAGATCATTGGGAGTAATTGACTCTGGAAGTGATAAAAGGATTTTGGGGATGAATCATTTAAATACCAGGGGCAGGCGTCAAAGCCACAGAAGCTCAATAGTGATGCTGCCGGATGAAGGGAGCACCCTGTAACTCCAAGAAGACCCGAGTCACGAAGAGCAGAAACAAGGAAAGTAGTTTCTAGTTTGTCTCATAAAATGCAGGAACAATTTTCTTATTATGTTTCTCTACTTGGGGCCTTCAGGAAGCCCACAACAACTTGCTGAACAAGTGTCCATCCCGGAAGAGTGAAATTTACCTGAGTGGGCAGAAACCCGGCTAATCTGTTCCACCCCAAAGTGCTGTCAATCCAGTCAGGATTTTGTTCCAATTTATCCCCCTCCCAACTGTATTTCTACTGTGGGCTTTTTAATCTGGTAAAATCTGCTTTTTAATCTTGCTTTTCGTAATCTTGCTTCTTAATAAATTAAAATAGATACAATAAGGCCTGTACCCTGAGTTCAAGAAAACTTTTGTGAATCTCCATTCTTGTTGTTAAAAAAGTTCTGGTGCTTTAAAACACATACCAATTTTCTTATTAGTCAAACAAATTTTTTTTCCCAATTACATACTTGAAAATCAGATCCATGAGAAAAAAAATCTCAGAGCATCTTCCATCACCATACTCCCAGAAATATTAAGCAAGCAAACTTAACTTTTCTTACAATGTAGTGGTTTAAATGCAGCTGCACTTTGAGGGAGTGGAATCTCTTATGATTGTTAATTATGTAAGGCTGGTGATATGAAACATGAAAACAATGTTCATGTAGTCGATGGCACCTTGCACCATGGGGTGGGGTGGGGGGGGAAATCCTGCCATGTGGGTGAAATCTAGTACTTTCTCATTCTGCGTTGCCTTATTCATGGGGAATGAGATGTAGTTCTTGACATAAAGTACCTTGGTGACCTCCCAGATACAGTGGTGTACCGTGAAGGGAGGAACGTCTGACAGGAGCCCATGGCATAAATTAAGGGCCACTGATTGCTATACATTCACTGGTGAGCCTTGACATCTGGCTGCAGCAGGGGATATACCTTGGTGACAGCCTTCTTTGTGAAAGTGAAGGCCTCTCAGACATTTCTCCTCTGTTAAGTTAATGAAGGAGAAGTGCTCTCTGAATAATTGTTGTGAATATGGCTTCCCTATGTAGTCCCCTCCTCCCTCTTGCAGTAGTTTTTCCTGCTTTTCCATGTTGCTGTCTTTTGTCCTCCAGCCCTGAAGGGAGCCCTATGAGACTACCAATGATTGCATTCCAATTACTTACGAGGCAGCGAGAAAGAGTACAATAACACATTTTGTTTTCCGAGAAAGTGAACTTCTCAGAATGAGAAAACACACCGAGTAAACACCCAGAAGCCTGAAATGACACAGGATCAACTAAACTGGAAGCGCTGTATAATTCTTTTAAATCTCTCTGGTGAGGGGTCCTTTCTGGATCATGTCATTTATCGCTGGTGCATTCAGCACATGGCAAACTAGGCACTGAGGCATACCAAGAAAAATGCGCTGCAAGAATGCAGTCCCCTAATTTAAATAGGGATATTCCATCTTTTAAGTGCTTCTGGCATGTGCTCCTGACACCAATAGAGAGGTCTTATTTAACATGTGGGTGGAGCTTCTAATGAGCATGTGCTTCCTGGCTGCTATTTTGCAGATTTAGAGTCCCATCTTACGCCTAAAAATACAGGCACACGCCATCAAATTTCAAGGCCCAGAGTTCTGTGCTAAGCAGAAGAGAAAATCACAGAAAGGTAATAATAATCCAGCAAAGCAAGTACAGAAGGACCTCTTAGATGCTGTCATGGCCTGGGAAGAGGCATCATAGTAGCTAAAATCAGACTGGAAGGGACTGGTCTGCATCCTACATGCCTTAAACACTTCAGGACCTGCGCGTTCAAGCAGCTCATGTTGAGGCACAGAGAGCGGACATGACATGAAGGGCAATCCAGACAAAAAAAGGGCTATGCACAATCATCTTAACCATGGATGCTGTTTACTGTAATAGACCCTTTTAACAAAGTACATGTCTTCACATCTGCTCCTTCCCTCAAAGTAATTTTTATACTCTCCAGTGCATCTTGGCTTCCTGTCAGCTCAGTTTTAAATGCCACTCTATAATCTAATTGATGAGATATAATTCCACTCACGACAGGTTTACTGGAGGTAGCTTTTCAATCCTAAAGATGGTCATTTAAATTTGGCAGCTCTTCAGGAATATCCCAATTACAGTGAGGCATAATCCAATTGCACTGAAGGGTAAACAAGGTCTTCAGTAAGTTATGGCTGTATAGTAATAAAGAAAATACTGGCTGGTTTTGAAGTCTAGCCTCAAAGAAATAACATAATGTCCTTGAACTGATATCTAAAGCCTGCAGTTGAAGGCTGCAAATACACTGGGGCTACCTATCTCAGAGCCTCTACAGTGTGTAACCAGTGTCATACTTCCAGCTGCACACTCAACATTTCCATTCCCCAACAGTTAATATTTAATACCAGGATAATACAGATGGGGGGAAAAAAACACTTCTGTAACATTCAAAACATTGTGGACAAAGTTTTGAAAGGGCTCAGGCAGTCAATGAGACAATCTGGGTCCAGAAGAGGCAGCCAGGCAGTTAAATAAACAGAAACACCCGGTATGCATTCAGAGACCATCACAAAAAAGATAAGTGGGGAGCAGAGAAAGGGGAGGTTTCTAAATGCCCTCAATCTCCATGGGTAAACCCAAGACCATTGCTACTCTTTCCTAATGATAGCCCCAGGAAGTATCAGGAAGTGTGGTGGATGAAAAGAGATATTCACAGTGGGCCCAAGCCTCCGGACTCCTGGTATCGTCTGACATGCAAGGAATAAGAGGCCAGTAATAATCCTGGTTGGAAAGGTGAGATCAAACACCCTGCCTGAATTTTACATCATTCTCTACTGCAATCCTGAAAAATAACTGCAGTAAAGAAACATCAAAGAGTTATTGTTTTAATGTGCTATATATCTATAAAAAATCGTAAATTGCTTTATGTTAATAGATTTTCATTTTATGATGATTGAAGGCCTGTGCACATATTTAAATAAATAATTCCATACTATGTAATAATTGACTAGGTTTGTTAGAGTAAACAGATATCTTTTAAATCTCCTTCCATGAAAATAAACGTTTTTGGTTATTAATTAAAACACTGGGAGAATGTATGGAAGAAGAAACCATCATGAGTTTTGCACAAGTTGCTGAAATTTTTAGAAGGGAATGAAAGGAATGACTGCATGTGCATTTACCATAAGATGTAGGAGCAGAAGTAGGCCATTCAGCCCATCGACTCTACTCCACCATTCAATGAGATAATGGCTGGTCTGATAATCCTCATTTCCACTTTCCTGCCTTTCCCCCGGAACCCTTGATTCCCTTACTAATTAAAAATCTGTCTATCTCAGCCTTGAATATATTTAACAACCCAGCCTCTACAGCCCTCTGCGGTAAATAATTCCACAGATTCACTATCCTCCTCACCCCTGTCTTAAATGGACAACCCCTTACTCTGAGATTATACCCTCTCGTTCCAGACTCTCCCACAAGGGGAAACGGCATCTCAGCATCTACCCTGTCAAGCCCCGTTAGAACTTTATATGTTCCAATAAGGTTGCCTCTCATTCTTCTAAACTCCAATGATTACAGGCCCAACTGACTTAACCTCTACTCATAAGAAAATCCCTCCATACACAGGATCAACCTAGTGAACTTTCTCTGGACTGCCTCCAATGATAGTATATCTTTCCTTAGATAAGGGGACCAAAACTGTTCACAGTATTCCAGGTGTGGTCTAACTAGTGCTTTGTATAGTTTTAGCAAGACTTCTCTATTTTTATACCCAATTCCCTTTGAAATAAAGGCCAACATTCCATTTGCCTTCCCAATTACCTGCCAAACTTGTATGCTAGCTTTTTGCGATTCATGCACGAGGACCCCCAAATCCCTCTGTGCTGCATCTTTCTGTGGTCTTTCTCCATCTAAGCAATATTCAGTTCCTCTATTCTTCCTGCCAAAGCGCATAACCTCACATTTTCCCACATTATATTCCATCTGCCAGGTTTTTGCCCACTCACTTAACCTGTCTATATCCCTCTGTAGACTCCTTACGTTATCCTCACCACTTGCCTTCCCCCCTATTTTAGCGTCTTACACAAACTTGGTGAAAGTACATTCACTTCCCTGATCCAAGTCATTAATATATATTGTAAGTAATTGTGGCCCCAGCATTGATCCCTGTGGCAGTCCACTAGTTACAGGTTGCCATCCTGAAAATGCCCCCCTTATCCCAACTCTCTGTCTTCCAATCCTCTATCCGTACCAATATACTACCCCCAAAACAATGGGCCCTTATCTTATTAAGTAGCCTTATGTGCGGTACCTTATCGAACACCTTTTAGTAATCCAAATATATTACATCTACTGGTTCCCCTTTATCTATCCTGCTTGTTACCTCCTCAAAGAATTCTAATAAATTTGTCAGGTATGATTTTCCCTTCATGAAGCCATGCTGAATCTGCTTGATTATATTATGTATTTCTAAATGCTCTCCTATTACATCCTTTATAATAGACTCTAACATTTTCCCAATGACAGATGTTAAGCTAACTGGCCCTTTTTGAATAAGGGTCTTACATTGGCAGTTTTCCAATCCTCCGGGACTTTTCCAGAATCTAAGGATCCTTGGAAGGTTACTACCAGTGCATCCACTATCTCTGTGGCTACTTCCTTTAATATCATAGGATGCAACTCATCAGGTCCAGGGGACTTATTGGCCTTTAGTCCCATTAATTTCCCTGGTACTTTTTCTCTCATGATAGTTATTGTATTTATTTCCTCCCCCTCTTTTGCTCCTTGATTATTTAGTATTTTTGGAGTACTATTAGTGTCTTCTACCATGAAGATTGATGCGAAGTATTTATTCAACTCTTCTGCCATTTCCTGGTTCCCCATTATTATTTCCCCAGCTTCATTCACTTTGGCCTCTCTCTTCCTTTTTATATATTTAAAGGAGCTCTTACTGTCCATTTTTATATTACTTGCTAATTTACCCTCAAAGTTTATTTTCTCCCTCTTTATTTTTTTTTGGTCATCTTCTCTTGGTTTTTAAAACTTTCCCAATCCTCTGGCTCACCACTAATCTTTGTCACTTTGTATGTATTTTTCTTTCAATTTGATACTGTTCTTAACTTCCTTGGTTAACCATGGTTGGTTTATCCCCTTCCTAGAATCCTTCTTCCTCACTGGGATATGCCTTTGTTGTGAGTCATGAACTATTTTCTTAAACATCTGCCATTGTTCATCAACAATAAATACTTCACATCAATCTTCATGGTAGAAGACACTAATAGTATTCCAAAAATACTAAATAATCAAGGAGCAAAAGAGGGGGAGGAAATAAATACAATAACTATCATGAGAGAAAAAGTACCAGGGAAATTAATGGGACTAGAGGCCAATAAGTCCCCTGGACCTGATGAGTTGCCTCCTATGATATTAAAGAAAGTAGCCACAGAGAAAGAGTTTTTCTGCTAAACTCCTTTCCCAGTTCACCCCAGCCAACTCCGCCTTCATTCCTTTGTACTTACTCTTATTTAAGTTTAGCACAGTTGATTCTGATCCAAGTTTCTCACTCTCAAACTGAAAGCTAAATTCTACCATGTTATGGTCACTGTTTCATAGCAGATCTTTTACTCTGAGATCATTTATGGAACTTGCCTCATTACACATTACCAGGTACAAAATAGCCTGATCCATGGCTGGATCCACAACATATTGTTCTGGGAAACTGTCCCGAATACTCTCTATAAATTCTTGCTAATGGCTACCTCTGCCAATTTGATTTTCCCAATGTACAAGGTCATCAAAGTCACCTACGATTACTGTACTGCCTTTTTTACATGCCCTCATTATCTCCTGATTTATTCTCTGTCCTACAGTACGGTTAGCCAGTGTCCTGCCAGTGTCTTCTTCCCCTTGTTTTTTCTTACCTCCACCCATATAGATTCTACATCTTCCGATCCAAGATCATTTCTTACTATTGTAGTTATTCCATCCCGTACTTACAAAGCTACCCCACCACCCTTTCCTCCCTGCCTGTCCTTTCGAAAAGTCACATACCCCTGAAGATTTAATTCCCAGTTTTGATCTCCTTATAACCATGTCTCTGCAATGGCTGCAAGATCATACCCATTAACCTCTATTTGTGCCGTTAATTCATTTATTTTGTTCCGAATACTATGTTCATTTAAGTAAAGAACCATTAACTTTGCCTTTTTACCATTTTTTCTCCCTTTGACCATATTTGCTGCTTTTTTTAATGTTTGTACACTCTATCTCTTCCAGTTGCACTCTGGGTATCATTACCTAAATAGCTGCCCTGCAAAGCTACCGTATGCTTTTGCTTTGTAAGCTGATGTTTCCCCTCTCCAGAACCCTCCCTCTCTATTCAGTTTAAAACCCTCTCTACAGCCCTAGTTATTCAATTTGCCAGGACAGTGGTCCCAGCATGGTTCAAGTGAAGCTGATATTGAATTTCTTTTGCATTACAGTATTTAATTGATGGGTAATCCATTGCTTCAGGCAATACTATCAGCTAGAGAAATAAATAAGTGAGCAATTTGTTTTGTTTTATTGGTGAAAATGCCTCATTGACATCTTTAACATTGTTTTTGAAGCCCAAATCATTACACAGTTTCATGTCCAAATCAGCCCAAAACATTTTCTCTTGATTTCCAAAGATTTCTGTGAGGCCTGATACAATGGGGACTACATTTTAAATGTACTTCAGTGGCAATAAAGTACTTTGGGTACACTTGACACCATGAAGGGTATTATATAACTCCAAGTCTTTGTTTCCTTACATAGAAACGTTGAGGGTAATTTTAATTTTCACGATGGTGATATCAGATTGGCTGCTTATTATATGATTTGCCTTACTGCCCTTTCCACCCACCCTCAAGAAATATTCTTTATATGTTAAGCAATTGGTAAAGAGTATCCAGAGACTAATTCCCCATTACACATGACCCTGCATCCCCTGCCTCTCAGCTTAAAAGCATGGAAGGCAAAAGTAAGTAACTTAAAATGGACAAGTAGGAAAAACTTATTGTAATCAATGCTCTCTCGCTGCACAGCAAACCAAAAACCCCCAAGCAGGCTATGCAAAAGGTGGCTCCTTTAAATTACTCCACTTGCATGGCTGTGTGAAAAATTTAAAGAGGTCACACACTTCAAGAAATTATCCATGTACTTCAAAAAAGGCATGTCAGTAGTGTGTTTACTCACCCTTTTCTGGATGTGTACGGCTCCAAAAACACCCATGTAGCTTAATACTATCCAGGATAAAGCAGCCCACTTAATCAGTGCCCCATCCACTGCCTTAAACATTCACCCTCTCCACCACTGACACACAATGGCAGCAGTGTGTACATTTACAAGATGCTTTGCAGTCAATGGCAAGCCTCCTTCAACAGCATCTTCCAAACCCACAATCCCTAACACCTACAAGGACAAGGGCAGCAGGTGCATAGGAACACCACCACCTGCAAGTTCCCCCCAAAACCACTCATCATCCTGACTTATAACACTGTTCCTTTGCTGTTGCAGGGTCAAAAACCTGGAACTCCCTAACAACACCATGGGTGTACCTACACCACTTGGTCTGCAATGGTTCAAGAAGGCTGCTCACCGCCACTTTCTCAAGGGCAAATGAGGAAAGGCAATAAATGTTGACCTTCCCAGGGATGCCCATATCCCATGAACTAATTAAAAAAGACTGATTTATCGGAGCAATAATTAGCTTAGTGTTTCGAGTGGGATCCTTTGTCAGAATTAGTAAAGACAACAATTTTGAATGTTATTAGAATAATCCATGGCCTCAATTTTCAGCTGGGCAGGTGGGTGCGATCGATGGGCCCAGGATTGGCCGGGAATCAGACGGGCGACTTCAATTTCACGTTGGCTGGCCATTGAAGCGTGCGCTGAAAGGCTCAGTGCTGCTGGGGTGGGGGCAGGAAGAGGGCAGGCAATGATGTTTCTGCGGGCGGGTGCTGCGAGCAAGCTCCCTGAAGGCAGGGAACTGCCTCAGGGAGCTGCAGACCCGAAAACCATGAAATAAAGTTTTGAAAATCAGAAAAAAAAAATCCAAGCATCACAATCAGGCACCTGAACGTGTGGGTGATAAAAATGCTGTCCGCAGATTTTTATTTTAATTTTATTTAATAACAGAAACCTCAATCCACCCTTGGATGAGGTTTTATGAAAAATGCAAAGTCCGCCTGGCCGATTTAGCCCATCTGCCAATTGTAAGGATGGACGGACTACAAAAAAACGGAGACAATTGCGCCATTAGTGGGTTTAATTGCCCTCTGAATTGTCGGCGGGCTGCTTCCAACTTTTGCGCGCACCTGCCGAGGGAAATATCGCTCAAGTGCGCAATGATGTCGGGACGCTCACTTGATGTCTTCTTGTGCGATTTTATGCCCGATCGGCTCGGGTTAACACCCGCCCGCAGGACGTAAAATTCTGCCCCATGTGTCAGAGTGGACAATAAAGATTTTGGGGGCCGTTGTTCATATGTCTGTGCAAGTGAACAGAAATCAGCGCTGGCCAACTTCCTTCTCCGCCTTCACCGCCTTTGAGTTCCAGCTCCCAACTGTTCTTGTACGAGATCGAACTCTACAGTTAACTGTGTGAGGAAATTCTCAAGAAACCAGCAATTCCTAGCCACACTGTGCCATGACATTCAGCAGGAGCAAAAGGTAAGAGCCCCAGAGTTGTTGTAGGGGAGAGGAAAGCGCTGCAGAATGAAACTGTAGCATGAACTGGAGAGCGATACTGAAAGAACGACAACAACTTGAACAGGGACTGATTTACCAGTTTCAACTGTAATATCTGTGCATAGTGTTGTGGGTTAAAGGGGGCGTATTTGAAGAAAGTGATTAATTTCCAAGTTGCAACAAGAGTAGTTTTCAATGGAAGTGAACAATTTTCAATAAAGTGAGCAAAGTCCTTTCTTTTGTAGGTTCCTAAATAATGAAAATGTGCCAAATAAAGGATGAAACTAGAAAATCTTCTGGAGAAAGGGGTATGACCCTAGACTCCCCAGAAAATAAATTGTTTGCCTCAAATTCGAATTGTGTAGAATGCATCAATGAACTGTGAAGGGCTGTTTGAAGATTTTTGTATGCCTATAAAACTGTGGGGCTATGGGGAAGAGGGAGGGGAGAGTGTGGCCTGAGTGTTCATAATGAGAGGGTCTCCAGCTTAGCCAAAAAGGGACTGTAGACCCGATTCCGAAAGCCACGCCCCCAAACCTGGCACCCACCTTTTCTGCTGGGGGATGGAGGCGGATTGTACTTTGCACATCCATGGTTCATGGAGGCAGTTGCACATGTAAAAGTGTAGCTGTCATCAAATAGATCCAATTTTCATAACTGGAGTGTTTAAAACATGACTTCTGGGGTTTTAGGCCTTTTTGGAAAAGGTCTGAAACTGCTGGTGTTCTTTGGAGTACGGTATGATACCCTTTTGGAGAGGTAGGATATCCTTTTCAATAAGTCCAGGGATACCTTGAGAAGAGGTTAAGTGCCCTTTGGGATTGTTAAAAATAGACATGAATGTATGCAAAAAGTGGATAAGCTCATTGGAACTGTCAAGCTGAAGGGAACTGTCAAGCTCTTAAGGCTTTAAATCTTCTGGCCTTTAAATGTAAAAAAAAAGCAGGCTGCAGTTCTTTTAAAAAGTGCTTGCTATTTCACTCTGTTTGCTGACAAGCCTGAGTGCTATCTTTTTAGGATTTGTGCTGCACGACTGATTTCACAACCCATCATTATCACTGTGGAGTGCCTGTCAGTTCAAAGTTTGATTGACAGCGCCAAGTGGTTATAAAGTCCTTGATGTAGGGATATGCATAAAAATGCTTCATTTTATAAAGGGATAAAGTATTTGATTAAAACAATTGTTTTTATAAGGGATCAAGCACTTGAATGAGTGTTGTTTTTATGAGGGGTCATGTAGTTGAAGGAATGTAAATGCAATAAATGGGGTTTTTATGGATGAGAAACTCTGCAAAGGATGTTTAGAACTTTATTTCACTTCAGCATGGGTCCTGAGGTCTGTCCATGGTTGATACTGGGTGAGCTGGCATGGAGGGTGTAAAACACTGTTGTGTGGCACTACAACTGTGCTAAGTGGGATAGATTTTGAACAGATCTAAAAACTCAAAATTGGGCATCCATGATGCACTGTGGGCCATAAGCTGCAGCAGAATTGTATACAATCACAAACAGTAACTTCATGGCCCAGCAAATCCCCCAAGCATTCCAGGAGCAGCACCAGGCATACCTAAAAATGAGGTGTCAACCTGGTGAAGCTACAACACAGGACTACTTGCGTGTTAAACAGCGGTTGCAGCATGTGATAGACAGAGCTAAGCGATCCCACAACCATCAGATCAGATCTAAGTTCTGCAATCCAGCAGTGAATGATGGTGCTGTCATGAAGCTAGTAATGTATATAATATTATTGGAAAATATTTTTCTTTTAAAATAGAGGTTTAGTCCATGGGTGTGTCTTAATTGGATTAAAGCCAGCTAGTCTGCGTGCTTTGATGTATACTAGTTTTGAGACGTAAGAGAGGTAGAGTGCATTTGCATTTTGTTGAATACAGCATTCAAGAAGGGGAGTGAATTCTGGCACCTAGCTAGCAAAGACCAAACAATGTTTACATTACTAATAAAATTGGTACTATGAAAGGGGTTTCATTGTTAGAAGAGCTGGAGTTCAAAGGGGCTGATGATACAATGAAAATTTGCATTCAATGAGCTGTGTTGGGTATAACTAACAGCTTTGTGTGTGCAGGGCAGAGGCAATGTAAGATCAAAGCAGCTGTAAGTCTACAACTGTCTCCACAGGAACCAAAGTGAAAGGAACCTCATTTTGAATTTGTAAGGTGAAAATACTTTGCCTGGCGTCTGCTGAAAGTCTACGGGTTGCTGTTGCCTTAATGGAGATTAGTTTGCAAATTTGTTAAAAGTTATGATAGTAGTAATTTGTAGCCATGTGTATATATTTAACTTGTGTAAATTAATAAATGTCTCTTGTATATTGATATAAAAATTCTCGAAAACTGATGGTATGATTCCTGAATTTAGAGCTGCATCTCAAACATACAAAAATAAAAATATAGGTTATGACAGTGGTTTAAAGTTTCCCTCTGGGATTTTTAAATAACTCAGCTTTACCAGCTGCTGGGTCATTACAGGTGGACAATTAAACAACTCATTAGAGGAGGCGGCTCCACAAATATCCCCATCCTCAATGATGGGGGAGCCCAATATATCAGTATGAAAGATGAGGCTGAAGCATTTGCAACCATCTTCAGCCAGAAGTGCCAAGTAGATGATCCATTTCAGCCTCCTCCTGAAGTCCCCAGCATCACAGATGCCAGTTTTCAACCAATTCGATTCACTCCATGTGGTATCAAGAAACAGCTGAAGGCACTGGATACTGCAAAGGCTATGGGCCCTGACAATATTCTGGCGATAGTACTGAAGACTTGTGCTCCAGAACTTGTCGCGCTATTCCAGTACAGCTACAAAACTGGCATCTACCCAGCTACGTGGAAAATTGCCTAGGTATATTCTGTCCACAAAAAGCAGGACAAATCCAACCCGGCCAATTACCGCCCCATCAGTCTGCACTCGAGCACCAGCAAAGTGGTGGAAAGTGACATCGACAGTGAGATCAAGCGACACTTACTCATCAAAAACCTACTCACTGATGCTCAGTTTGGTTTCTGCCAGGGCCACTCAGCTCCTGACCACATTACAGCATTGGTTCAAACAAGGATAACAGAATTGAACTCCAGAGGTGAGGGAAGAGTGACTACCCTTGACATCAAGGCAGCATTGGGTCGAGTGTGACATCAAGGAGTCCAAGCAAAACTGAAGTCAATGGGAATCAGGGGGAAACTCTCCACTGTTTGGAGTCATTCCTAGCACTAAGGAAGTTGGTAGTCAATCATCTCAACCCTGGGACATTGCTGCAGAAGTCCCTCAGGGTAGTGTCCCTGGCCAAAATATCTTCAGCTGCTTCATCAATGACCTTCCCCCAACCATAAGGTCAGAAGTGGAGATGTTCACTGATGATTGCACAATGTTCAGCACCATTCGCGACTCCTCAGATACTGAAGCAGTCCATGTCCAAATGCAGGAAGACCTGGACAATATCCAAGCTTGGGCTGACAAGTGGCAAGTAACATTCATGCTACACAGGTGCCGGGCAATGACCATCTCCAACAAGAGAGAATCTAACTATCTCCCCTTGACATTCAAAATGGCATTACCATCGCTGAATCAACCACTGTCAACACCCCAGGGGATACTATTGACCAGAAACTGAACTGGACTAGCCATACAAATACTGTGGCTACAAGTGCAGATGTGAGGCTTGGGATTCTGTGGAGAGTAACCCATCTCCTGACTCCCCAAAGCCTATCAAACATCTGTAAGGTATGCATCAGAGGTGTGATGGAATACTCTCCACTTGCCTGGATGAGTGCAGCTCCAACAACACTTCAGAAGCTCGACACCATCCAGACAAAGCAGCCACTTAATTGGCACCCCGTTCACCAGTTTAAACATTCATTCCCTCCAGCACTGACACACAGTGGCTGCAGTGTGTGCCATCTACAAGATGCACAGCAGAAACTTGGCAAGGCTCCTTCAACTGCACCTTCCAAAACCGTGACCTTTATCCCATAGAAGGACATGGGTAGCAGATGTATGGGAACACCACCACCTGCAAGTTCCCCCTCCACAAGTCACACACAATCCTGACTTGGAATGATATCATCGCTCCTTCAGTGTCGCAGGGTCAACATCCTGGAACTTCCTTCCTAACAGCACTGTGGGTGTTCCTACACCACATGGACTGCAGCAGTTCAAGAAGGCAACAAGAACATCATGGTCTTCTCAAGGGAAATTTGGGATGGACAATAAATGCTGGCCTAGCCAGCGAAGCTCACATCCCATGAATGAATTTTTTAAAAAGAGCAAAGGGTGGTGGGAGGCATGGGTTAGCATTAAGTTGGCATGGGGGCTTTTATGGGCCATGGGGGTGGGTAAAGGTGCATAGGTTGGCATGGAGGTTTATTAGGGACCATGGGTGTGGGTGGGGCATGAGGTAGCATGAGTTGGCATGGATGTGGCATGGGGATTGTGTGGGGTGTGAGGGCGATGTGAGGGGTGATGTCTGGAAGGCTGTTTTTGTTTTATTGTTTTTTTTAAAGCTGGTACCAAGTCCAGAATCACTGACGCGGGCCTTCACACAGCCCACCTCCATACTGCTTCAGCACTGTTTCTAGGGGCAGAATCCTGTTAACACCCCAGCGGAATGAGAACCTGACTGTCTGGGACACCTTCGACCTTCAAGTTAGATTTGTGCAGCCAGGAATTTTCCTGACTTTAATTCAGGCGTAACACTGTGTGTGGCAAAGACTGATTGTTGAAGTGGTTTTAGGGAAGGGAGGGGGGTCCAAGAAACCCAGAAGAATGGGTTGCAGGAACGTCCTGCAGAATTGCGCACCTGACCTGATTGGGAGTAAAAGAAAGCACGATGACCATCGGGCGAGTGTCCTGATGTCATCGCGCACTTGCGTGATATTTCGGTCAGCAGGCGTGCGCAATAGTTGGCAGCATACCCACTGACAATTAAGAGGCCTATTGAGGCCCTTAAGCAAGGAGTTAAGTTGAATTTTTTGCTGCCCATCCAACCTTGCAGTTAGCAGGCGGGCGAATAGGCCAGGCGGCCTTTGCATTGTTTGCGAAACCTCATCCATGGGCAGGATGAGGTTTCCAACAGTAAATTTAAAAAATATATTTTTTTTTAAATCATTTTTAACATGTCCCTCTTCATATGACTGAGTCACATGTGGGGATCTGTTTATATTATTTGTAGAATCTTTATTTTTCATTTTAAAAATCTTCAGCTCCCTGAGGCAGCTCTGTGATGTTCCCACCCACAGGCAGCCTGATTGACAAGCTGTAAGCCTTTCGGGCAAGAGGCCTGCTTTACAGGCTGAAGTCTATGAGAGCAGGTAAGTGTACTATGTTGAATGGTGATCGAGGTTCGGGGGCAGGTTACCAGAGAGATCTCAAGAAGGCATAGGACTTGCTGGGCATCTTATTAGGCCTGGTGAAAGCATTCCTGCTCCCCTTGGCCCCCAAGCAGTGCTATAAAGGCACTTACCTCCAGTATTCTGTTTTTCTCGCCTCCTTTAAGGTGGCGAGTTTCCCGTTAAAAACAGAAATGGGCGGCATCAAGATGGGATAGGTTCCTGTTCCAGGTTTTTTTGCATTTTAGTTTCAGACACAATCCTAGCCTATTCGTTCCTTGGAGTTAATTTTCAGTTCCATAAATCTATCAACTGTGAAGCGTAAAAATGTTTAAAATTAACTGGAACATACTAGTTTATATCTAAATATTCTAAATTTGCTCAGGAACGATGGCCAGAACTCTCTAGGATAGGATTCCACAATTGGGGAAGGCAACATTTGGATGGAATATGTATTATTCCTTATTTGTTATGAGATTCACAATCACTATAAAATCTGTTTCCTCTTTCAAGAAGAAAATTAATTTGAACTTTTTCTTCTAGTGGTATAATAACACCTGCTACTGAGAGAAAGAGTTAAAATATGAAGAAAAAGTATTAATTTCCAGATGGCAAAGAGAGTAGTTTTCAATAAAAGTGATCCATTTTCATTAAAATTAGCAAATGTCCTTTCTTCTGTCGGTTCCAAAATGAAGAAATATGTGCGAAATAAAGGGTCAAACGAAATCTATTCTGGAGAAGGGAGTACAACCCCAGACACCCTAGAAAATAAAACCTTTACATTCAACACTTGCATTCTTTCATATACTTTGGCTTGTTAGAAGCGCATAGGAATGCAAGATTGTTGGAAACACCTAAAGCTTAAGTTAAAATTCCATATTTGACTATGTTTGTACTG
Organism: Cetorhinus maximus; assembly: GCF_964194155.1. Taxonomy (NCBI): domain Eukaryota; kingdom Metazoa; phylum Chordata; class Chondrichthyes; order Lamniformes; family Cetorhinidae; genus Cetorhinus; species Cetorhinus maximus. The sequence continues at coordinate 82,438,545 of NC_135888.1, read as the reverse complement.
TAATTACTTTTCAGGTCATAAACTTATGGACAGGATCATTTTTGAATTGTCATGCAGGCTTTGGTAAATTGTGGGGTAGTTTAAATTCTGGAGTGTGACTTGAACTCACAACCTTCCGACTCAGAGTTGAGACTACGACCAACCAAGTCACATCTGACACAAAAATCAGGGGAGCGCGCAAACACAGCCCCAACTACTGTAGTTCTGCAACTGAGTCTCCTGCATTTAGGGACATTGCAGGCATCAGCACGCCACAGTGCAATAAGATAGCCTTGTCCTGGGAGAAACACCTCCTTAATCATGATCTCTCCCCTGCCATGTAAGTATCTTACCTGGTCTTACCTCCTAGGCAGACAACAGCTATAAGGGTGAGGTATCAGAGGACTGCTGCAACCCACAGAACCTTATCCCAGTACAAGTCCATACTTGCAGGACAGAAGGCAAGGATATTTGGTGGAAGGGCAATTCTGCTTCTGCAGCACTCATCATGAGAAAGAAGAGATGTAAATCAAATCATCTGAATTACATAGGTCTTACAATCTTGAAATCATTACATCATTTGCTGTCATTGTCTGCCAACTGCCCAAAGGGAAGTGTCCTATTATAAGTCTGCAGGAAGCTATTTACTCTAAGTCTCTAACCTAGTTAATTTGAAGCTCCAAAGAAACTAAGGACAATGAGAATACAATAGGAACCTATTTATTTAATACTGTTCAGGGTTCAGAACTCATTCAATAAACTTGAAGTCAATGTTCTAGAATTTAAAAGTGCATGTTCTTATGGTCAGAACATTTTAAAATCTTTTTTAAAGCAGGTTGTTTCTAAGTAAAAGTTTTGTGCTTGCGTGCTCTCATTTCTCTCCAATTTGGCAAAGACAAACTCATCAAACATCATGATGCCAGGCCACAAGAGCAAAACAATGGCATCACAATGAAAACTGCATTCTAGGAAGTTAAGCCGTGAATTCAAATTCTATTTTTCCAACATTCAATGGTGAAAAATTGTTTTGGTTGAGTAAATTTGTTTTGGTTGAGTAATATTTCATACAAAATTTTACCAAATTATTACTGAAATATAGAAATACTGGAAATACACATCAGGATCACCGATATTCTGATAATGTTTGGGTATATATTCTGTTAGAACTCCCCTAGGTAACGGCAGACTCATCAGTCTTATATCAATATCATGTAAAATAATGGAATTGGTCATCAGAAACAGATTTGAGGATTGCCTCATAAGCAGCTGCTAGTGTGCATTCTGCCTGACCTCTTCATTTTTTTTTTAAAACATCCCACATGGACTATGAAGATCCCTACAATGACCTTTAAATTGTGTTTGGAAAAGCATTTCTCCAAGCGCTACACAATGGGTGGCTATTTAAGCTTAAAGCCATGGAAATTTGGAGTGAAAGCGGAGATTGGATTAAAACAGTTGGTTAAAGGGTAGGAAGCAGGGGAGCTTGTTACAGCAATTATGCCAGAGTTGAGGGTTAAGTGATGAGTGGGTTGCCAGGGAAATTGGCTTTGAGACCCTCTGCTGTTAACATTAACAAGTTGAGTTCAAAAATTCAATACAAACTAATCAAACTGGCAGTCAGTATAGAACCAGGAGGGACAGCTGAGTTTGAGGATGCGGCTTGGGAAATACAAAATAAGTTTGGCAACATATTTATATATATATATTTTTATATCAATGGCCAGAGCAGTGTTGGGTGAAATTTAAGACAGACGAGTATTAAGTATTACACATTGGGAGAAAAATAGGCATTGGATATACCCCATGGATGGTGATGATAAAACTTCAGTTGAAGTTGAAAGGGATGTAGCACTTCTCATTGACTCAACCCTCAACATGTCCAATCACTGCAAAGCCTTAATTAACAAAACGTGCTGAACTATCTAGCCAAATCTGTTATGGACAGGGTGGAGGAACTCATGTTCCAAACTGTGTTGTGTAATTAGACTACACCTTCGATTGTATTGTACGTACTGTCTCCAGCTCTCATCACTGTGACAAAATGAAGATATCCAAGCTCTGAAAATGGCTCAGGTAAGTCACAAGAGGGATCATTACTACCAGAACATGAGTTATGAGGAAAAACTGGAGAAATTCGGGCTCTTAAGCATTGAATGTTGACAACTGATAGTTGATCTTATAGGTGTACTGAAGCTGTGATGTAGAAAAAGCTCTGGGGCAACAAAGTCTAGGACAACACTTCAAATAAACTTACAATAGGACAAGGCAACACGGGTTCAAACTAGTAAAAGGCAAGTTTAGAACAAAAACAAAAATACCTGGAAAAACTCAGCAAGTCTGGCAGCATAAAGGCAAGTTTAGGACTGATGTGAAACTCTTCACATATAAAGTGATCAACATATTCACTCTGAATAGAGAATCAGGGCAAGAAACGTGTAATTATTTAAGAAACAATTGGATGCCATAACCAAAGAACTGCAAGGTCTTTCTGAATGGATGAGTCGAATGGGATAATGGCTTTTCTTACATGTATGTATCTTGTGTGCCCACTTCGAGCTGTCAATTTTAGGCAAATATGCACACCAAAGTGTGATTTACAAAATGTAGCCGTCGGTGGTAAAGATCAGAAATATCAGTAATCTTTTTGAAAACATTTCTACTGTTTCCAGCTTCCACTGCCTGCTACAATAATGCATTTTAGATTTCAAGTCTGATCTGGTTTTGATATTTTTGATGTTGATTAATCCTCTGAAAAATGAGTTGAAAAACAGAAGCTGAAGTACAGACATAGATGAAGATGAATATGCTATGGAGCATTATTCCATTTCTAATGGGATAATGGAAATGTCATCTATTTAATGCATCCAGCCAGAATAAAATAACAATGTTAGATTGATAATCCTGTTATTTTTGCCTTTGGGGTCAGGAAGTGGATTAATTGATTTTTTCTGTCTTGATAGTTTCACCTCTCGTAAAGCACCATTTAAAACAAGTATAAGACAGAGTAAACAGTATGTGTTTCATTGAAAGACACAGGCTCAATAAGTTAAATGCTCTCTTCATTTTCATGCCATGAGTTTCAGTGGTTCAAAACCCCAGGCATTTTAAGAGAAGGCAGATGCCATTTTCTGTATATTATACCAATGCAGTAATCCACTGGGACAGGGTAACCAATACGACTATGGAAACCAATCAAATGAACTAACAATTGATGAGGTCATGGGTTTTTCAGCCAAATTTCCCCATAATCAAGACATCTAAGCTCTGTATAAATGTTAATGTGATGTACAATAATTTGCATTTATATATTTCATGTCAAAACATCTCAAATTGCTTCAAACAATTAATTTCTTTGAAGTGCAGTGTTAATATAATGTAGGTGATTTTATATCAGTCATTCTGTGCAAAGAATGCCCCAGGAGACAAATTAACAGATAATCTAATCTTTAAAGGAAAGAATCCAGACTTTAGCTGTTTGGTAGTACAGAACTTGAGTATTGCTGAAAAAAGAGCATATCAAAGCTTTGCATCTTGCACTCATCAGGACAGTCAAGAATACCAATATAAGGAGGAAAACAACAATTTATACTGTATGTGAAGAGAATGCTGATTGGCTGGCAAGTGGCGTTGCCTTGGAGAATGCACCACTGATGGTGACTGACAGTTAACTGCCAAGCCATTGTTTGAAATTTAAACCAGGCAGCTTGACCCTGATTGGCCAAGGCATTGCCCTGAGGAATGAATCAGCGAATGGCTGACATTTATTTTGTTTAGCTGAAACAGGCGCAGTGTATGTACATGTTCTTTCTGTCTGCAAAGAACAGGGCCCTGTGTATTAATATATGTAGCTTCCAGTAGACGCAAATGCGCCACATTGCGAGCCCGACTGATAATCTTAAATTGGTTGTCAGCATAATTCTTAGCACGTTGAGGATTATTTAGCAAATGTTGCCCAATCGTGGAATCACATCTAATGTTGGGCACAGTGTTTTGAGTTTTTCAAGCATGGGCTGGTTGGGTATGGTCTGTACCCTACCCTGTGTGAACAATGGCTGGAACATCCGCCAGTCTCTGGAAAGTATGGCCTACGTACCTAGAATCACAGTGGCACTGAAATTCTTATGCCACATTACTCATTTGTGTGATAGGCCGAACATTTTCTTTTGTCTTGATGGCAGTATCCTGTTAGTGGCGAATACCACTTATGTTGCTACTGCATAGTAGCAGCGTGAACAGCTAGCTTAAAAGAAAATCCCAATGCTTAGCAGTTAACTGTCAGTCACCATCTGGCATTTTCCATGGCAACACCACTTGCCAGCCAATCAGCACTCTCTTCACAAACAGTATAAATTGTTGTTTTTTACCCGGCAATGTGGAAAGGTAGGACCTATCCACAAAAATCAGAACAAATCCAATCGGGAAATTATCACCCCGTCAGTCTACTATCAATCATCAGCATAGCGATGGAAGATATCATCATCAAGAGTGTTATCAAGCAGCACTTACACAGAAATTACCTGCTCACTAATGCTCAGTTGTGGTTATTGGAGGTCAATCATCTCAGTCCCAGGCCATCACTGCAGGAATTCCTCAGGGTAGTGCCTTAAGCCCAACCATCTTCAGCTGCTTCATCAATGACCTTCCTCCCATCATAAGATCAGAAGTGGGGATGTTCACTGATGATTGCGCAGCTTTCAGTACCATTCACAACTCCTCAGTTACTGAAGCAATCCGTTGCCATATCTGGCAAGACCTGGACAACACTCAGGCTTGGGCTGATAACTGACAAGTAACATTCATGTCACACTAGTGGCGAGCAATGAGCATCTCCAACATCAGAGAATCTAATCATCGCCCTTTGACATTAAAAAGCATCATCAGTGCTGAATCTCCCACCATCTACATTCTGGGCCTAACAATGGCAGAAACTTAACAGGACCAGCTATATAAAAGCTGTGTCCACAAGAACAGGTTGGGAATTCTGTGGCGAGTAACTCACCTCATGATGACTCCCCAAAGCCTGTCCACTATCCAACTAGGCACAAGTCAGGAGTTTGAAGGAATACTCTCCACTTGCCTGGATGAGTGCAGCTCTAACAACACTCAGGATACTCGACAGTATTCAGGACAAAGCCACCTGCTTAATCGGCACACCATCCACCAACTTAAACATTCACTCCCTCCAACATCGACATAGTGGCAGCAGTGTGTACCATCTACTAGATCCACTGCAGCAACTCACCAAGGCTCCTTCAACAGCACCTTCCAAACACATGACCTCTACCATCTAGAAAGACAAGGGAGAAGATCCATGGGAACACCACCGCCTGCAAGTTCCTCTCCAAGCCACACAGCATCCTATCTTGGAACCATATTGCCGTACCTTTACTGTCGCTGGGTCAAAATCCTGGAACTCCCTTCCGATTAGCACTGTGGCTGTACCTACACCAGATGGACTACAGCAGTTCAAGAAGGCAGTTCACCATCACCTTCTCATGGGCAATCAGGGATGGGCAATAAATGCTGGCCTTGCCAACGACACGCACATGAAAAAAATGTTTTTTAAACTGTTGATAATAATCACTATGTTACACAGAAACTCTCATATTGTTTAGGTTATTTGCACAACTAAGGCAAATGTCTATGAAGAACTGCACAATTGAGAAAGTTAGTTCGCTGTGAAAATATAATATAGAACAGGACTTGTCACAAAAGACTGCTTTAATACAAAATAATTAGATAAATTTACTGCTCGGTTTAATTGTTACGGGGCAATTTTAATTACCAGGAAGAACCTGGGAGGTGGTGAGACCAAGTATCTATGAGCATCATTCAAATTCAGCAGGGAAGCTGTTGCCTGAAACATGTATCCATAGGTAAGCCAACAGGTATCACCAGCTCAGATTTGGTACATTCATCATGCAGGTGTATGGGGTTTGGGATAGCTTTGTGAATGCAGAACTGATGTAGTGCAGGGGATATCCCGGCCCAAATATTCTCTCTAGGTCCTGGAGGAACATATGTGCTCCTATAGAGCAGAGTGCCCACAGCTGAATCTCTATTCAGTAGGTTGCTAAAATGGCTTCAGCGACCTTGCAACATGATAGGACCCCAATTTGTATATGTTTATGAGATGACTGCCTCGTTTGTCCAGACGAGCGTTGGAAACAGAGAAATATCTTCCTTTAATTTCTGCTCCTATTCCACTGGACAGGGAGAGAGATAAAGTCAAACCTTTTATGTTTCATTTAACAAATCATTATTTGAATTTAAAATGGGACTAGAGATCGAAGGAACAGATTACCAGGAAAATTGAATTTTGGTAAAGAAGTTTATATGATATACTTTCTGGCCATTTTAAGGGCGTGGATGAACAAGTTTAGACTACCTGATCAATATTGATCAGATTAGAGATGAACATTCTACAAAAGATTATGAGGGGCATGGACAGGGTGGATAGAGAGCAGCTGTTCCCTTTAGTTGAAGGGTCAGTCACGACGGGACACAAGTTCAAGGTGAGGGGCAGGAGGTTTAGGGGGAATATGAGGAAAAACTTTTTTACCCAGAGGGTGGTGATGGTCTGGAATGCGCTGTCTGGGAGGGTGGTGGAGGCGGGTTGCCTCACATCCTTTAAAAAGTACCTAGATGAGCACTTGGCACGTCATAACATTCAAGGCTATGGGCCAAGCGTTGGTAAATGGGATTAGGTAGGTAGGTCAGGTGTTTCTCACATGTCGGTGCAGACTCGATGGGCCGAAGAGCCTCTTCTGCACTGTGATTCTGTGATTCTGTGAAAATGTGTAAGGTTTGTAACTTGGAATATCACCTTATGTTATGTTGCATTTCTTAACTTTCCTTATTTCCAAAATATATCATTACCAAAATATTTACTTGCAGCGTTATATATAGTGAAAAAGTGCTTTAATAAGTCCACTTTGGAAATGAAAAAAAAACTCTGAAATTAGCCCAAATAGAATCTGGGTGGACATAACAAGGGCAAATTTCAATTTGGCCGCACAATTAGTGACCTGACAAAGTTAATCTGTTGTAGATTCCTTTCCATTTCATTCCATGGGTTTCAAAGAGTGAAACAGGCATGTGACCTGCTTCACTATATGCCACCATCAGACCATGAAGCTGAAAATGCCCCTCTTTACGGCCAGTAAAGTCTTTCTAGTTTATTGGGACCGACCTCTTGTTGAATATTTGACAAGTCAGCCAACTAAGCTGAGTTCACATTCTTCTGCCCTGCAGGAGATTAATTCATCATCACAAGACATACAATTATGTATGGCTGCGATTCAGTTATAAGGCTGTAACTTAATTATAGGTTTAACTTGACCATGCATACGACTGAAAATGAAACCTGAATAGTTATGGGCATCAACCTTCTTTGTTGTCTTCTTGCTCTGATACCCTCAGTTTTACCAGTCACTACCAGATGTTCTAGTTTCTTTTTCCTAAGTACGTGCCCAAAGAATTGTAGCTGTCCGTTGGTGACTACCTGCCAAAGTTCTTCTTGTATGCCTGCTTTCCTCAGAACTTCCTCATTAATTGTGTGTATTGTCCAACTAATCCTCAATGTACGTCTCAGAAACCACTTCTCTGTTGCCTTTAATTTCTCTTCCATTGTATTGTTTATATTCCAACTTTTGCATCCATATGGTAACAATAACCAGATGTAGCATTTTAGTAATCTCATTCTGCTTTCCATAGAGTTGATCTTATTTCGAAAGAGGTTTTGTTACTTCCATCCATTCTGTACAAAATTATACCCCGTAGTTCCAATAAAGGACCTGACAGTAACAGTCTAAAATTATACTGATGGGAAACCATAAGAGGTAATTGGGATGAATTTGCTGTAGAATATATTTTGGGAACATTTTCAGCAGTACTCTGAGGTGCCTAAAGGCTTCTGACGTGGCCAAGATGAAATCTTGAGCTGAAGCACCAGTTTAGCCCATGTTTAGCGATGTTACATTGTTAAAGGAGTCAAAGTGTGTGCTAGGAGTCATCACCCCAAGGTTCCTTTAGGAACCAATTGCCAATTACAATGCCAACTAGTACTCATAAGGAGGCTGCATGACATCTTGGTGGTGAGTGCTTGTCTTATTTCTAACAGTGACCAGAAGTTTGAGACTAAACAAGCCGTTGGTGAGGATTTCAAGCACGACTTAAAGGGTTAGTCACCATTTCACTTTCACTTGCTGCTGGAGCTGTGAAGTAAACCTCTGAAACACACTGGGAGACCATCTCAGTTATGTTGGCAAGGCTTCACCAACACTCCAGCAACATTTATTCTGCAGCTTCACTGAAAATGAGCAACTGCAGAGCTGCTCTACCTTTTTAGGCACCCCATAGGAACCAAAAGGGGAAAGGGAGTATTCAGTCAGAGACATCTTGCTCGGGGCCCATCAATGTCTGGGTAACAAATGGGAATTAGACATAAGGTCAGGCAAAGCAGCACCAGCTGCTACAAGAGAAGGGGACAGAAGCACAGGAACAGGACATCCCTCCTCCTCTGGATTTCCTCTACCAGGGCTTCTAGTGCTGTGTCCAAACATCTTCCCTCCCACTTGGGGGAAGGCAGTGACATAGTGGTAATGAACTAGTAATCCAGAGGCCCAGGCTAATGCTCTGGGACACGAGTTCAAATCCCACCATGGCAGCTGGTCGAATTTAAATTCAATTAATAAATCTGGAATTTAAAGCTGGTCTTAGCAATGGTGACCACGAAACCACTGTTAATTGTCGTAAAACCCATCTGGTTCACTAATGCCCTTTAGGGAAGGAAATCTACTGTCCTTACCTGGTCTAGCCCACATGTGACCCATAGCAACGCGATTGACTCTTAAATGTCGTCTGAAATGGCCTAGCATGGTACTCAGTTGTACCAAATTGCTATGAAGCCTAAAAAGAATGAAACTGGACGGACTACCTGACATTGATCTCTGCACCGGAAGTGCCAACGGCACACCCAGCTTTATCAACCCTGCAAAGTCCTCCTTACTAACCTCAGGGGGCTTGCAGCAAAATTGGAAGAGCTGTCACACAGACTAGTCAAGCAACAGCCTGACATTGTCTGTAAGGTGTGTTTTGGCAAGTATGACCATGACCAGGATTTTCCAGCCCCATCGTGGTGGGACCCGGCATCCATGAGGTGCTGTGGCGTAGCAGCAGCAGCTTTGTACTCGATGGTATACTGTAACTTTGTGGCCCGGTACATCCTATACTCTACCATTATGATCAAGCTGGGGGATCCGCCCTGGTTCAATGAAGAGTGCAGGAGGGCATGCCAGGAGCAGCACCAGGCATACCTAAAAATGAGGTGACAGCCTGATGGAGCTACAACACGGGACTGCTTACATGCCAAACAGCGGAAACAGCATGCAATAGATGGAGCTAAGCGATCTCACAACCAACGGATCAGATCTAAGCTCTACAGTTCCTGCTACATCCAGTCATGAATGGTGGTGGACAATTAAACGACTAACAGGAGAAGGAGGCTCGACAAATATCCCCATCCTCAATAATCAGGGAGCCCAGCACATCAATGCAAAAGAGAAGGCTGAAGCATTCAAAATAATCATCAGCCAGAAGTGCCGAGTGGATGATCCATTTCGGCCTCCTTCGGAGGCCCCCAGAATCACAGATGCCAGTCTTCAGCCAATTCGCTTCATTCCAAGTGATATTAGGAAACAGCTGAAGGCACTGGATACTGCAAAGGCTATGGGCCCTGATGATATTCCAGCTATAGTACTGAAGACTTGTGCTCCAGAACTAGCCCAGTTGTTCCAGTACAGCTACAACACTGGCATCTACCCAGCGATGTGAAAAATTGCCCAGGTATGTCCTGTCCAGAAAAAGCGTCACTACAGCAGTTCCTCAGGACAGTGTCCTCGATCAAACCATCTTCAGCTGCTTCATCAATGACTCTACATCCATTATAAGGTCAGAAGTGGGGATGTTCGCTGAAGATTGCACAATGTTCAGCACCTCAGATACTGAAGCAGTCCTTGTCCAATTGCAGCAGGACCTGGACAATATCCCAGGCTTGGGTAGATAAGTGGCAAGTAACATTCACGCCACACAAGTGTCAGGCAAAGACTATTTCCAACAAGAGAGAATCTAACCATCTCTCCCTGACATTCAATGACATTACCAATGCTGAATCCCCCACTATCAACATTTTGGGGTAACCTATTGATCAGAAACTGAACCAGACTAGCAATATAAATACTGTGGCTACAAAGGCTGGTCAGAAGTTGGAATTCTGCAGCAAGTAACTCACCTCCTGATTCCCCAAAGCCTGCCCACCAAACAAGGCGCAAGTCAGGAGTGTGATGGAATACTCTCCACTTGCCTGGGTGAGTGCAGGTCCAACAACATTCAAGAAGCTTGATACCATCCAGGACAAAGCAGCCCGCTTGATTGGCACCCCATCCACCACCCTCCGTAAATTCACTCCCTCCATAAATGATGCACAATGACATCAGTGTGTATCATCTATAATATGCACTGCAGCAACTCACTAAGCATCCCTCGACAGCACCTTCCAAACCTGTGACCTCTAACACCTAGGACAAGGGCAGCAGATACATGGGAACACTGCCACCTCTAGGTTCCTCTCCAAGCCACACACCATCCTGACTTGGAACTATATCGCCATTCCTTCACTGTCACTGGGTCAAAATACTGTAACTCCCTCCCTAACAGCACTGTAGGTGTTCCTACACCACATTAACTGCAGCGGTTCAAGAAGGCAGCTCATCACCACCTTCTCAAGGGCAATTAGGGATGAGCAATAAGTACTGGCTTAGCAAACGACACCCACATCCCATGAATTAATAAAAATAAAAATTACACTTCAGAAAATTGGCTGGTGAACGATAGAACTGGAGCCAATCTTTACACATTTTTATGAGATTTATTTACAGAGCTATACATTACAAGCATGCAACTCCTCACCCAACAACCACAGTTTGTGTTTGTGTCTGTTTATAGGGGTGCAATTAAACCCCCAGTTCAAGCCCACCATCTGCATACAGTTAAACACAATAATATCCAATTAACACGCTGGTCCCATAGCAAACCCTGCAACATGCCACTGTATACATATACAGCTCCACAAAAACTGTGTTTCATCAGTTGGAGTGCTAAATCTGCAGGTGTCCGGATTGGCACCTCCAGGCAGAGTCAAATTATGGCAATCAGCAATAAGGACCAAAATTGTGTGCTAAATCCAAACTTTCACATCGACACACCTTACTAGCACAGTGCCCTTTAGCACCTGTTTTCATCTTTAGGCCCAAATAACCTATTTTGTAACTCAGAGGCAGAAATAGGAAGGAAATCATATTCTAGCTGGCAAGCAAAGTTACCAAACCCACCAGTATACGCAACAGATATTGGAAACAAATATGGTTCATTAAAGATGATAATTAGGTACTGTATTAGATGTAATTATATGAGAACAAATTTTCACACCACCACCTGCAAAGTTACTGTGTACGATGTTACAGTTCAAACACTTAATACACTTCTGTCATTTCCTCTCTGCTATTTTTAACGGATGTGTTAATTCATTTATTTATTAAGTAGATGCCAAAATATTTTGGGGAGAAAGGAATTGAATACGAACACGTTAAATGTGCAACTTTGCTCAAAGTAACTTTCAGAGTCTGGATTAGGGAGAGAGAAAAAACGTGCATGGAAAATATACACTGATTTTTCTCGGGGATAAAGAAAGTGAATTGATCTTTTGTGGCTGATGAGCTATACAGCTAACATGACAAGGGTTTGTATTTCCATATAAATTTCTGAATGTCAACTGAAAGAAATGGCCTTTGTGGTCAAGGTAGGAAAAGAGACATTTACTACTGTGCAGCTTTCTGTATTCTTTCCAGCTGGGATTCAAATTACACATTTGGATTGTGTTCCTTCAACTCTGGATGTGGCTGAAGAGTGCCTCAGCCAGAATCAGAGCCATAAAAGAAATACATAACTGTGAATTGCTAGTGTGGAAGGGAGTGAAGGGTGAAATGCAAGAGGAAATTATTTGAAAGACAAATAGCCTTGTCTCAAATGAGACTGAAGTGCCAGCTGTTTCTCTTGCCAATTTTTTGTATTTTGTCAATCCATTTCACTCGATGGTATCATGTCTTCTCCTCATGCACATAATTTAAAAAAATTATTGACCATTTTGAAAATAAGTTATTTTCATGCTAATATTTAAACATTTAAACTGCAATGTTCGGTTATACTTTTCTGCTGCCTGAAATGTTTCTACTTCCAATGATTGCGGGCAGGGGGGTGGGTGTGTGGGGTGGTGTGGGTTGGGGTATGGGGGGAGGGCATATATCTTTTAAAACAAAATGTTCTACATAATTAACAACCTGTTAACAAAATCAGCTTGGAGTAGCTTTCGAATATGCAATATGAGAATGTAATTTAGATTAATACAAATAAAAACAAGTACTCGCCCATTTTTCTATGTTACAGTGCTGGTTATACCAAGACAGGAACTTCCCATCAAGACTTCTCTCCAAGATGAGACAGCCTCTTTTAATTTAAAAATATATTGCATCTGTGATGAATTGGGAATTTAATGCACTTTACTTAGGTCAAATCATTAAAAGTATCAATTGGCCAGCAAACCATTAAAATTGATAACCAAGCACTGGGATTCATTTGTAGGGATGTTGAATTCAAAAGTAATGAACTTTGTACGGAATTCCAGTCAGATCGCACTTAGAGTATTGTGAACAGTTGTGCTCGCCATACAGTAAAAAGGACATAGAAGATATAGAAGCACTGGAGAAAATGCAAAAAGGATTTACAAGGATGGTACAAGAACCAAGCAATTACAGCTACCAGGAAAGATTGAACAGGTTTGAGCCTTTTTCTTTCACAAAACGAAGGCTAAGAGGTGAATTGATAAAGGTTTTCAAATTTATGATTGGGTTGGACAGGGTAAATATAGAGACAATGGGCAAGATTTTACTGGGCTTTGAGATCCTGACCTTGGGACAATTGCTGCCAAGACTGGCTCAGCTATTTTCTGGAGGTGCCTCCTAATTGGCCACTTCCAAGCTCGCTGTCTAGTTAAGGACGGCAGGCACGGTCCCAATGCTGCTGGCCAAATCAGACGGCTGGCAGCTTTAGAACCGCAGCAGCCCCACCAAGAGATTAAATTAAATTTAAATTTAAATTTTGAAGGGGAAAAGCAGGCAAGCCCATCTGGATTCTTCTACTCTGGAAAGCCAGTTGGCGAAGGATAATACTGGAGCCAAGTTTTACCCAGTCTTACATTTACTTACAATGTGAAATATTACAAGCCTATATCTTCTAACTCAATCACAGCAAAGTTTCAGTAAGTGTCCATTTATATGTGCTCAAGTGAAACCCCAAATAATGCTCTCCGCCTGCATAAAAATAAACACCATTGATATACAATTAACATGGATGGCTCACTGGGAGCAGCAGCAGAAGAATCCTTCCCAGCCCTCTTTGTTGTGTGTCATTTAGTCAAACGCATACAGCATTAAGCCAGTTTGGTGGGCCATTCTCCCTATTCTGGGAGAGTTATTTCTTTCCTGGATGCATGTTGTCTAAGCAGTTTGTTAAGTTAAAGGTAACATACAAGCCTGGTTCTAATGAGTGAAAATCTAAACAGAAATAGGGAAGAGTGCAATTTGTGTCCATCTGGCATAATAACCAATGAGTCCTTGGCAAATTCCAGGGTAAACCTCATTAGTTTATACATCAGAAACACCTCTGGATGGCAGCTCATCCACGAGGAGATGTGGAACAGTGTGCTCCAACCCTATACAGGCATCATTTGAATCGTGTTTCCTGGTGAAAGAAAAGGTAAGAGAATAAGGGCTGTCTGATAGGTCTACAGAGGAGAGGAGCAGCAGGACTGCGGTTGGAGGAAGTGAGGAAGACAAGAGGGAGAGTGCTGCAGGGACCCAAGGAGAGCTGTCAAGGGCAATGGGTGGAGGTGCCAAGAGCAGCTAGTCCTGGCTTCAGATCATGGTCACTCACCTATAGATTGACTTTTCATTCATTGTGTAACTTGCATCTTCCTTCAGCCCTCATTCCCTTTCAAGTGGAGGAATATAGAAACCTTGAGGATGGGCATCAGCACTTAAGGTGACTGGAGGGCTGCCTGAGACCAGAAAGAAGCTAGTTGGAGCTAGAACTGAACAAGTTGGAAAGGGCAGAAAAGGAATGAGCAAGCAGCAGGTGCCAGATTGTGGCTGGGAGACAGATTACAGAATGGTTGAAAATGGTTTGTAACTTGAAGGTGAAGGAGCAGTCTAGAACAAGGAGACACTGTGAAACTTGGTGCTCTCCCATTATGAAGATAAGGGGTTGAAATTTACCAGCCCCTCAGGAGGCAGGCTGGGATGCAGGGGAGTCAGATCGGCTCCTGGACGTGGTCCTGTCATTGTGACATTTTAAAAATGGCAGGACTGGAAGCGAATAAACGGCCCGCGCCAAGTGTGTTGGAGCAAGAGCTGTATTAGGTTGTTAGAAGTTTTTTTTTTCATCTTCACGTGGCTCCTGAAGTCTGCCCATGGTGAATACTAGGTGAGTGGCTATGGAAGTGGCATGGAGGGTATGACGGGCCATGGGGCAGTTGTGTGGGGAAGAAGTTGGCATGAAAAGTATGGGAGCCATGGGAGGTGGGGGTGGGGGTGGGGGTGAGCGGATGAGGGGATGTGAGAGGTGAGGGCTAGAGGGCCTAACAGCTTCTGAAACAACTGGGACAAAGTCCCAGAGAAATGAGGTGGGTTTTCCAACCAGCCCGCCTCGGCACTCGCCCACCCGTGGCTGCCTACACTCCGTTTCCAGGTTCAGCGGGCCCGATTCCATCCCAAATCCACCCCCCGGAGTGAAAAATCACGTGATTTGGGGCACTTCTTACCAAGGTGGGTCCAGCGAGTCAGGAAATTTCCTGACTAGAGCTACCTGCATCGATAGCGATAATCTGGCCCTATAAGCGTGATTCCTGCATTCTTACAAATAGAATATTTTATTAATGCCCCTAATTTGCAGCAGGGGGAAGCTAATGGAGCCTGCCATTAGTTAGACTTGCACAATTAGATTTTTAAAGTTTTTGTGTGGCAGGTTGCTGAAAGTATGGATTGATAACAGTGCAGAGAGAAAAGGGTATCTGGGACCTCAGTAAACAGGGCAAGCAACAGAGCATCTCCTTAACCAATCAGATTGAAGGATTACAAACTGAATAACACAAGGATGGAGAAGTATAAATTAGAATTAACTGTCAATTTAGGTGCAGGAAAAGACAAAGAAGCTGAAAGAAAACATTGGATTAAGAGAGATAAAAAAAGGTTTGAAAAGAAAGTTGAAAAAAACAGTTGGAATGAGACTCCATATTTGTAATAGTTTGGATTAACTGGCAGTGCCTAACACTTAACACATTGTTAATAGAGTACTTTAGACTTGAGTTTACAAGAGTTAACTTTCTATAGTGAGTTTATTTTGTGCCTACAGCACAAATGCAGCAACTTAATTCCAGCCAATAGTTAGCCAGTTAGTGAGATGCTATTTTTTATAACTAATGGTGGAGTAGTGCAACTCTAACAGCAACCTTGCTGAAATTGCTCTACCATTTGCACATAATTAATCCTGGCTGCCATCAGCCACACTGTTACTTTGACAGAAAAATCTGGCCAAATATATGGGGCCAGATTTTCATGGTACCAATTGGGACCAAACAGAGGTGGAACATGAAGAAAATTGCCACCGAGTGGGGCAACCAGAATTTCCACCTCCTCAGCTATTTTCACAAGGGCAGGGGTGGGAACATGCCCCAGAATCCACCCACTTCTATGAAGGAAGCAACTGACAGCGTTGTGAGCTCATTGAGAGCCCATCCCAGTAAGGTTTTTAATTTTCCTGCAGACTGCTGGACTTTAGCAGCTGTTGGGTTTTACACCTGCTGCATGGAAGCATAAACCATGGATTGGGGCATGAAGAGTTTAAGAGGTAAGTAAGATGATTTTGCCTCCAATATAGTTCATCATTAAATGCTGTAGCATGAGTAGTATCTATGTTCATTAAAGGGAGTTATGATACTGCTGTGATTGGAAGAGATAACTACCCCTTAAACAATGTGTTTACCAGATTGTTACTTCTGTCAGCTGGCAAGCTGTCAAGTAAAAGATTGACACTAAAAGTGGAAAAATCTTCAGATGAGTTTAAAAAAAAGTTCATCCAATGGAAAGAAAGGTAAAGTACATTTCACAATATTGAAAGGGTAGCCTAGTATGATAACAATGGGTGAATGTTTAATCTTTTCCCATTGCTTTTAGATATTTGGTCTAGACATCAGTTGTGATAATAGTTCTCAGTCTGTTTGTTTATGTAGAGAGTTTTAAAGCTCTTGGTTGCAAAACAATTGCCTAATCATTTTACAAGTGCTTGACTTAGTTCACAGTTGGTTTGAAGTGTCTGTTTATTTTCTCAGGGAGTTTTATGGGCTATTCAATAGCTTTCAACTGCTAGAATAAGTTTTGTGAATTCTGTTCATAAAACAAATTATGGATGAGGGCAGTGAGGGGGCTGGGGTGAAGGCGAGGGGTATGAGGTAAATGCATGAGTGAGTGAGATGAGGGGGAGAATGAGGAGGTGAAGGTGATGTGAGTGAGGTGGGTAAAAGTGAGGTTGTAGGGTAAGGGGGTGAGAGGACTGAGGGGGTAGGGTGACAGGAGCACAGTTTAAAGTGGCCAGAGAGTTCAACTGTGTATTGAAGAGCCATGGGTAGCATCAGGAGCACCAGGTTAAGGTTTCCTGGTAACAGAGATGGGCCTTTTTAAACTGTTCAATCTGGATTCAGCCTATCACTGTTTCCGCTCCAGACCTGCTGCCAAAGTCCAGGTTACTTAGGGCCAGGACCCCCCCAGAAGATCTTACCTGCCGGCAGTCTTGAGATGGAGGCAGAATCACGACAGTCCCATCTCACAATTCCTGCCTCTGACATGAAAACCTGGCCCATGGACTTTAAATAAATTTCCTTCTATTATCTGGTGCAATTCATATGAAAATAGGAGTGTACTAATCTAGAAGAGATCATTTCTGGCTGGCCTCAGTGTAGGAATTTAATAGTTTGAAACTAGGAATGAAGTTGTTATTCCCTTCTTCAAAGAAATTCTTTTAAAGAGTATAAATGATTTCACATCTGGATCCAGAGCATCTTGAGGAATTCCTAAGCTGATTCAGACAGGACTTAAATGTAGTTAAGAAACTAAGTACAGGCTGAAAACTCAGCAGTTTGTGTAAGGTGGCCTTGCTGTGGCCTCATGCAGAAATGGAGAATGCTGGTGTTTTAAATGAATATTCCAGAGCAGAATTTCAAATGCAGCTAAATACCACTTAACATAATTATTAATGATTCCAGCAATTCCCTATTTCTTTAGTTTCCTTGATTCCATAATATGAAATTGTATGTTGAACAACACATTGGCTCAGAGTTTGCTGGAATTGAGTATCTCTTGGTGTACCATATACTTCCTCCCTTACCCTTCAATTCAAAATCTTTGAACTGAAAGTTATTGTAAGAGTGAGCTGAAAACAACATAGCATGGGCAATAGGGCATCTGGGATCTTGGAGAACGGTGGGACCAATAGCCTCCTTAACCAAAGAGATTTAAGGTTTGAGAAAGGGAAAGGATTAGCCAAAATAGGGTAAATTAGAATCAAATCAGTTCAGAAAGAGAAAGAAAGAAATGGGAAGATAGACCAGATTAACTGAAAGAGAAAATGAAAGACCGAGAAAAAAATCGGAATCTTTCTTAAACTTAAATTTTAAAAATCTCAAACAACCAGTTGCTACCTTTACCATTGAGAGTCCACAGTTTAAATTGCCTTTCTGGACCAGAAAGATCGATTAACTCTGCAGGAACATAAATCTCAATGAAAAGATTTTTGTGCTGTTAAGCAGCAGCGTTAACTTTCTACGGCAAGTTTAATAACAGTTAATGTCAAATACAGCATCTTCATGAAATTCACGGGGGGGCAGGGGCAATTGAAGGTGATCTGCTTTTTCAGAGGCTAACAGTAGGGTATTGGAAATTGGATCATTTTCCATATCTTGGGAGCCCTCCTCTCAACGAAGGCAGACATCAATGATGAAATTCATCATCGTCTCCAATGTGGCAGCTCAGCCTTCTGCCAACTGAAGAAAAGAGTACTTGATGACCAGGATCTCATATGCGAGACTAAGGTAATGGTTTAATGCACAGCAGTGATCCCCACACTCCTAAATGCTTTCGAGATTAGGACAACCTAGAGCAGGCACCTCAAAGCACTACAGAAGTACCACCAGTGATGCCTTCACAAGATCTTCCAAATCCGGTGGCAAGAAAGATGGCCCAACTGCAGTGTCCTCTCCCAAGCCAACATGCCCAGCATCGAGGTGTTAATCACCTTAAACCAGCTTCACTGGGCAGCACATGTCATTTGTATGCCTAGACTCCCAAAGCAAGTGCACTACTCGGAATTCAGTCACAGCAGGAGGTTCCCAGAAAGACCATGGAAACGCTTTAGAGAGGTCCTCAAAGCATCCCTAAAGAGATCAAACATCCCTGCCGATGCATGGGAATTCCTGATTTGTCACTGAAAAAATTGGAAAAGGTTAATTTCAGAAGGTACCAAACACACCGAGGCGAAGTCAAGGCGTCAGAGAGAGCAGACAAACCTCCAAACAATTCACCTACCCAACCCTCTTAAGCTCCATCTGCCTCTCATGTGACAGAACCAGCAGATTGCACATTGGACTCATCAGTCATCCCAGAACTCATGGAACTAGAGTGGTAGCAAGTCATCCTCATTCTCAAGGGACTGCCTATGAAGGGAAGAGGAAACTGTCCAGTGATCTGTGGCACTTTGCAATTCACAGTGTATCCTCTCCTTGTCACAAGATGTCTTTAGAATTTATATATCAGCAATGCCTAGGGTAGAATTTTACGGCCCCATCGCAGTGGAGGCAGGGCCAGAAAATGTAGCAAACTGTTCAAAAATCCATTGACTTAGGCGGGACCAGAAAATCTCGTTGGCATAAAATTCTGCCCTTAGTATCATTAAGTGCGCCATAATTTTGGCAGCAAAATTTGGGCCTTAGATTGCAGTGTTAATAAGCGTTGATATTAATGACCACCCAAAAGGCTGCAATCAAAACATCCTTAAGGTATCATGACAGCACCTTGCAATTATTACCCTTGTGAATCGAATTAATCAAACAGATGGCTTTAACCTACATATTTGTGGTAAACTGACCTTGACCATTATATTTAGAAAATGTTATAATTTGGACCTTTGTTTTTAATTGAAGATTTTTGTGTTAAGAATATCACTGGTGTCAATTAAATCGCATATCCTGTTAAAAAAAGGATTCTTCTGTCCTCATCCTCACATTATCAGTATGGGTTACAGTTTGCAAATCTTGACATACCATCCTTAACCAACAGTAATGCACATTACAACCATGTCCTACTCGCACAGGAGTACCAGGTTGCACCAGGTCAACTCGCACAGCACAGGTCAAATATTAAACTAATTATTTAATCAATTATCGAATGTTCTTCAATAGGAACTAAAAAGTCAAAAATATTCTTCTCATTATCTGCTGTAGCTCTTTCCAAGCTACTTCTAATTTATCTGAATTACATGATCTGATGTTACATCCTTTTTTTTTTAAATTTGATAAATGATAGAAACTGGAGATTCATGGTTACAGTAAGCCTTCCTCCAAGTACTTTGTTCTTGCCTGAGTAATTAAACTAGAGTGCTACAAGGTGGCCTTTAAAAGAGGGAATCTAAGGGCTGGATTATTGTCATGGAGGTGAGAAACAGGAGCCAGGTCTGATATTGTGTCAGAAACCTGCCTCCGGTGGGAAACTGACTTTTTCAGATTTTCGTGGAAGTGAGCATTTAATTGACATGGAGATGGGTTTCCCGTCCAATTAAAGCTAATAGGGGCAGGAATGGAGGTGGGTCTGATGAAGTGGGAGACTCAAGCAGACACCCAAGGTAGCCATCATTGAGGTTGCTGGCTGTCCTGAGGCAGAGGGTTTGTGCCAAAGCTTTCCACTACACCACTAGGAAGTGAAATGTCACAGGGGATTTAGAGGCCTGGTACCCATGAGGGAGAGGAGGGAGGTCTTCTTTCTGGAGGGTGGCAGGAGGCCACCTCATCTTGCAGCAGGTGCACCTCTCTGTTCTGTGTCATCTCCCTCTTCCTCCAATCCTCCTCCTCACTTACCTCCTGTTCCTCCTCTGATGAGCTGCCTCCTTCCAGGGCCTCATGGACCTCAAGGTCCTCAGCTCTGTGGGGGGGGCCACGTCGTGGAGAGCATAGCAGACCACCATAATGACCGAGGCCCTTGCAGGGTGGTATTGCAGGACATTACCCAACAGCTCCAGGTGCTGCACCCAGTGCCCTCTGAGCCTGCGATACCCTACCAGTTGTGAATCTGATGTGTTCCCCAGCCTTGGCGAAGAGAGCATCTGTCAACTTGGAGAAGCACCAGTGTGCAGCCAGCTGTGAGATGCCACAGAGGCCTGCAGCTGACAAGGGCACAGATAGCTGTGACCAACTGCCAAAAGGATCGCAGTCTCCTTCAGCACTAGTTCTCAGTTATGTCCAGGTCTCTTAGATTCTGCCTGTAGATCCTATGCTCAGGGTTGTGCTTCCTTCTCCATAATGCCTCATTCCTTTTCCTCTCTGGCCTACTGATGCCTGACACTCTGTCCTCCCTGTCCAGACTGCTCCTCCTCATCTCCTAAGGCCTCGATTTCTGAGGGTGCAGCACCCATTTCGATCTGGTGCTCAGGTAGAGACCACTGGTCCAATGCCCATGTGATGCCAGGAGGATGATGAACCCCTGAACTGGCAAAATTCTTAATCCTGGCTCCTCCCCTGACCTGTGATGGGTTGCTGCAACGTTAACATCAAAGGGGGTAAGCCATTTAACCTATCAGGAGCATGAACACTTACCTTTTGAAACTTTGCTTGCCTCTGTGACTGGCCCCCTTCGTGGCCCCAGCCTTCAGCTGGTATGAGGCAGACAGCTCCAAAATGCTGAGTGCTCCCAGGGAAATGCAAAAAGTTTTCAGAGACAGGCTTTTAACAAGTCCTTAATAAGCTCAAATAGCCTGGTTAGGAGTGTGGACCAATTCGATGCCCGCAACTCTCCTCCACCCTCGTGAAAATCACTGACACCGAAAACAGAGGCAGGACATCCGGCCGCTTGACATTGCCGCCATTTTTTTCCAGCTGCCTGCCTCGGTTCCAGCCCAAATTGAGCTGCAAAAATCCAACCCCCAAGCCTCCATGGTCATCAGTTACCAATTGTGGGAGATGAAAACAGAGTCATGATAATCCAGGTAAATAAATAGATGAGCTCAGGGTACTGAGGTGAGAAATATGAAATTGTGTACAAAAGGTTAAAATTAAATGGAGAGAACCAGGAATATTATAAAGCAAAGAGTAACTGTTGATTTTTTTTTTGGCCAATCTACTCACTTTCCCTTTCCCTAAAGTGCCGACTCCAGCTGACTTTCATGGATACTGGGCAACCTAAAATACATTAACCAAATGATTATTCTTCATGTGAGCTTAGAAAGTGAGTGTGTTTGGTCATAGGATATTTATTCCTGGATACCGTCACAGCTGAACCCATTATACTTTCACCTGATGTCCACAAATGCCACTTTAAAGCAGGAGTCACTGAACGATGATCAGGGGGCAGAAACCTGTTAGCTGATTGTCTCCATCTGAGCAAAATTTGTAATTTATTTTAAAAATATAACGTAAAATGATCGAGGCAGAACAAAACACGTAAAAACGATGCATTATTTTGTCCAAAAACTCTGACAATGGACCTACCTTTTTAAACATAATCTGTTCCTTAAGACACATACAGTGTTGATTTTCCAAAATTAGAACCTGATCCTGGGCTTCTCAGTGATGAGAATATGTTGTCTTAATAATTCGATGATAATACTGGGTAATATACAATTTACTACAATATACTCACTCTTTAGGTGGGTTTAAGTCCTCAGGTCTTGTTTCAAAGAACTGGAGAACTTCATCACACTGAGAGATATGGGCTGGTAGTCGGATGAGGGCCTGCAAATAATCAATAAGCAATGAGATGAGATTCTTCTGATCATCTGTTTAAAAGAAATTCAATTCCATCCAAATTAAGGCCTTAAGCCTAATATACTAAAATGCAGGTATCCTCCATTTGTATAGAATTAAGTAAAATATCCATTTTCAACCTATATTAGGCAAGTACATCTGCTACTTCCAAATAAGTACACAGGAAGTATTAAAGGATAATAAACAATAATGTGAATAAGTGATGATGCTGCAGGGCTCAGATGATATCATAAACCGGTGGTGTTTATGACTTATGATTCAGTTTCCTATTCAAACACAAATTGAACTTTGACCACTCTGTAACTTCTCCATCACAAATGACGGCAGAAATGCTCATCATTTGTCACCTCAAGGCCCAGATCTTCCAGTGCTCTCCTGGCTGGCTTCCCATCATTCATATTCCTTCAACTTTCGCTGATTCCAAACTCATAACAAACCTGCACAAAGTTCTGCTCATTCATCACTCCTGTCCTTGCTGACATCCATTTTCTCCTGGTTCCCTATCATCTCCAATTTAAAACTCTCAGCATCTTGTTTAAATCCCTACAAGGTTTCATTCATTGCTATCTCTAACTTTAACCATCACAGCAAACCGATAACTCTGCCTTCCTCCAACTCTGGTCTCGTGCATCCCTCTCTCACTTCACTTATTGTTAATTGTGCCTTCAGCCATCAATGCACCACATGCTGGAGGTTCCTCCTAAAACAGCCCTGCCTCTCACCTCCCTAACCTCCTTTTAAGACCCTTCTTAAAATCCTCCTCCTTGACCAAACTTTTGGTCAACCCTTTCAATAATTCCTTTGTTAGCTCGGCATTTATTTCTGTTTGATTTTACCTTTGAAGTGCCATGGGATTGCTTTCCACATTAAAGGCACTATATAAATGCAAAGTGTTCTTGTTGTTGAGGTCTTTGTAGCCTCACTGCATTTCAATACCATCAACAAATGTGCTGCTTTGTGTGCTCTCGGACCTTGGCTTCCCCAGTTTTGCAATGTTGACAACAATAAGGTTTAGTGTTGCAACCTTTCCTAGCTCCAGCAAAAGAAAGCAATGGAGAGATGGCAGTATTTCAGCTTCCAAGGCAGCTATCTTCTGGTGCAGTCTTTTCTTGGCAATTCCTCACAGTTCCATAATTCAAATCAGAGATTCATAGTTTGGTGAACCACCAGCGTAGACCCATATCTCATCAATCTGCGGGTAGAACATTGCAATACTCCCAAGAGTAACTTAAGAAAAACCTTGATTGAGATTGTGGCTCTTGTGAAAAATCAATGCGTAACCACTGTAATAAATGATGAAAAGGAAATCTGAGCAATTTAAAAATACTAATTGAACTCCTGTGATTAGGTTGGTATTTAACTCCTTTATAGCTGTATTGAAAAATATCAATATTTCTAACCAACGTACAGGGTTGTTTTAGCTCACTGGCCTTTTTTTCTGGGATCGGGGAATAAATCCAGCCCAGGCTGAGAACTAAAATTTCCTTGTACCTCTAGTTTGGACAATGTCAATCGAGTACACAGCTGCTCTCTAATCCAACTCAAAAACTGAGGGTTGCTGACATGATATGATCAGGTGCTACATAAATGTAAATGTAAAGCCTTTTTTTCTTTAATCATTGAATACAATTCAATAGGATAAAAGGGCCACATCTATTATTTGAATATTGCAAACGTTAATAATGTTAAACCATAAAGCTTCAATTTTTAATCATTTTGATATTTTAATTTCTTTTGTCAGGCCTGCAAATTCATTTGCTAAAATAAGAGGCAACTCAGCATCTCTGAATAAACAAAATTAAGGATATAAAACTAATATTTGAAGAAAACGGCACATAAATTCTTCATGGCTTATGATGATGATTTTGGCTGCATTCACTGCTAGCTAGTTCAAGAAGAACTGTAGACTAGTGTATCGTAGTTTATTATTACTGTCAAACATTTTGAGGCTTTCTCAATTTAAATGATTATTTCAAGCTCAGTCTTGCAAGAAGTCTAGCAATTCACAATTGATTAATCTACAATATTCACAACTCTTCAGGAATTTAAGACAACAGAAGTAATTTTAATTCATTTAGCAAAAACCAACTGGGTGAGCATTTATAATTGACCAGGTTACTTACCCACCCCAGACTCATTGTTAGCTATCTATCCATTTTTATTTATTTCACTGAGCAGGCAGGAAGAACACTTCCCCAAAGCCAGCAGGGTCCTTTTCAAAAAAAAACATATGCATGTCAGGCCATCAAGTTAAAATTGCAATTGGATCACAATGACATTGTCCGGACCCAACATGCATATGTTACAATTGAGGCCAAGAACATAGATTTTTGAGGGAGGAATTCATCAGGCCACATAATCTCCAGGATTTATAATGCTAGATAAAACTTCAGTTCTTGTTGCAGTCTTTTCCAGTGGCCCAGTCAGTAAAGACAATGGGCTGAATTTTCCATACGTCGAGCGGGCAGGCCTGACCCAATCACGGGCGGGTGTGGAGCCGATCGCCGCCAGTGATCAGGTCCGCACCGCCATTTTACGTGGGCGAGCCAATTAAGGCCTGTCCAGCGTGATGTCCGCCGGGAAGCGCTATGCGCTCCCTGTGCGGGCTGGGGGGAATCCCTAAAATTGGAGAGTGTGCTCTTTCGCACATGCGCACGAAAGAGCACACTCATCTCCCCGAGGATAAGTGCAGCCTCAGGGAGATCGCCTCGACTTTTAAAAATATTAAGTATAGAGAAAAGAAAAATCCCTTACATGTCCCCTCATGTGACAATGTCACATGAGTTGGGACATGTTCATAATTTCCATAACAACTTCATTACAATTTTTAAAACCTCATCCCGCCATTGGATGAGGTTTCATGTTTTATCTATTTGCCGCCAGGGCTCCAGGCCCGACTCGCCAACCTTAAGGTTGGACAGGCAAGTCCTTTAATTGCTTAATTGATCCTGTCAATGGCCTCAAGTGGCCACTGACAGGTCGGCGGGCCCACAGTTGATTTTGCTGACGGTAAAATTCTGCCCAATATATAACTGAGTCTGGCCAAGTTCCTGAGTTCAATTCCCAATGAGAGCCTCTCTGTCAGTGTGAAAATGACATAAGAGGCTAAAATCTGGAAGCCCCCGAAGACAGCACCTATCGTTTTTGCAGAGGCAGGAAAGGGCCCGGGTCAGGATTTGCACATGCACGTTTCACGGAGGCGGCTGCCCATAAAAATCAGCAGCTGCCTCCAGTCATGTCTAATTCTGGTGACCCAGATGTGTGAAACACAACATGTGCAGGTTAGACCTGGTAGGGTTAGGTCCAAATTTGTGGCATCCTTTGGAGAGGTGGGGTACCCTTTAGGAGAGAAGGGCACCCCTTTGGATATGGTTCAGAGAGAACTTTTGGGGGAGGTAAGGCGCCCCTTGGCATTTTGAAAGTTGGTGTGAATGTGTGTAAAAAGTGTATAAACTCATTAACTGTTAAGCTCATTGGAAGTGTCAAAATGAACTGTCAAAAGCAAATGTCAGGCTGTCATGGCATTTACAACTCCTGCCCTTTAACCCTTTAATTTTTGGGGAAAAAATGCCTGGAGTGTTTTAAAAAAATAATTGCTTGCTATTTCACTCTGTCTGTTGATATTGCAGGATTAGTGCATCATAACTGATTTCACAATCTTCCATTGTCAGAGTAGGGTGCCTGCCATTTCATGGTTTTATTGACAGCTCCAAGTGGTTACAGGCTCTTTGAAGTGGGACTATGAATCCAATGCTTGTCCTTGTTTTTAGAAAGGGTTATGCAATTGAATGAAACATTTGTTCTTATTAGGGATTATGTGGTTGAAGGAATGTAAATGTACTAAATGGGTTTTTGTGAATGAGAATGGTCTTTTCAAAAAAATAAAGTCTACAATAGACACTCAGAACTTTATTTTATCTCAGCATGGCTCCTGAAGTCTGCCCATGGTGGATACTGGGTGAGTTGACACAGTAGATGTAAGGGAAAAAGGTGCTGGTTGGGGTGGCATGAGTTGGCACTAAGTTGGCACAATACCACACCTTTCAACGACTTATGGCAAGAAATCCTGGATTTTCTTTTGTGAAGAACAAACAAGGATACAAGTTCCAAAGCTGTTGGAGGTCTTCAGTAGATATGACAGAACAAAGGAATGGTTTTTAGGAAAGGCGCTGTATGATGAACAATCTACAATTATTCACCATTACGCTTTTGCAGAAGATCCGGTGGTTTTTAAATATCCAGATTTTGCTGCTGGCTGGGCCTGGAGTATTCCACTTGTCAACAGGCTTGCAAAACAATTGAAGATTGAGAAACCTTTTGCAGATATAAAGGGCCATGGGAGTGAGCAGAGGTGCATGTGGTGGCATATGGGCTAAGGCCACCCATGGGGCTTGGGTGGGGAGGCATGAGGTGGCATGGAGGGTATGAGTGCCATGGGGGCTAGATGGGGGCATGGGGATGCAGTATGGGGAGTGTTTGGTGGTTGAGGGGGTGTGAGGGGTGAGGGCTGAGGGCTGGAGAGCTGTTTTATGCTTTACTATTTTTTAAAAACCTTGCACACACTGCTGGAGCAGAGGAGACCTTCTGCCCAGCCCACCTCCATACCCAGTAACCTCTTCGTTCATTTGGGGGTGTCACTCAGCCCAACTCTCAAAGAACTCCGCCACTGCGGAAAAAAATTCCATCTTCTGGGGCACTTTCTCCCAGCTCGGGTTTGCGGAGCTGGGAAAAATCCTGACTCTGCGCTCCTGAACTGGAAGCGAAAATATAGGCTTTAGTCTCCAAGGCCAGGATTTTCCTGGTCGGCGAGAGGGGGGGGCGGAACCTGCTCACTAACGCGTAAAATGACGCGGGATGACGTTGGGCGGAACTCCCAACATCACCCCACCCTATTTAAATTTTCAGGTCAGCGGGGGCTTAGCCGAATCAGCTGTGCACCCGCCAACCTACCAATGGCCTATTGAGGCCATTGACAAAGTAATTCATGTAATTAGTGGACCTGCCCGTCCAAACTTAAGGTTTAAGGAGCCCTGGCAGGCATTGGAAAAAGCATGAAACCTCATCCACGGGCAGGATGAGGTTTCATGTCTGTTTATAAATTTTTAATAGAAGTGAAACTGAAAGTGATGGACATGTCCCAATTCATGTGACAGTGTCACAGGAGGGTACATGTCAGTGAATTTTTTTTCTGTTTTTAATATTTTTTACTGTGTAGCCGATCTCCCTGAGGCAGCACTTAGCAGCACTCTCGGCTGAGAGAATCCCCCCACCTCTGTCCATACAGGGAGTGCATAGCGCTTCCTTGCGGACGTCGCGCTGGGCAGGCCTTGATTGGCCCGCCCACATAAAATGGCGGTGTGCCCCCAATTGGGGGCACCGATCAGAGATATGCCTCCATGCACCCACTCTTGAACTTCCCCCCCTCAACGGGGGGGAAAATTCTGCCCCAAGTTTCACAGGGTGGTGTTTGGAATTTTAGGCTTTATAAACTGTTATATTTTAAACTATGTAATTCCAAGAGAGATTAGAGTTGGAGGCTTAGAAGATAGTTAATTAGCATTTCTACATAGCTACAAGGCCCACGTGATTCATGTTGCCATGGAGGTGGGCTTTGAGGGGTACAGCCATAGAAAGCCATGGTAGTATCAATTTACAGGGTTTTCTTAAGATATCCCTGAACTTCACAGACAGTTCAGTCTGCAAGAATCAGAGAGAGAGAGAGGGAGAGGGAGCAGTGTGATAGAGGCAACCTGTTTCCATTATTCACCATGCAGAATGCAGATGGGAGCTTGCGCTCAGATTGAAGAGACCAAGTTTGTGAGGATTTAAACAAGGCTGCAAGATTCGCCTAGCTTTAGCTAAAGGAAGCAATCTCCAGTGTAACTCTCACCATGAATGTCAGTGTGGGGACTAGAGGTCATCTGACTAGAAAAGGTAAAAGGAAAAAAAGATATTGGGAGCCAAGAGCAGCTTTAGGTTGGTTCCTGGAGAATGAAGTGTCTACTTAAGGGACACAATATAGTATAACTGTGGTGGGGGGTTTTCGATCATTTTAAAAGTTAAATGGGGGAAAACATATTTATAGTATAGGATATATGCTGCCTACAAGTGTTTAATCAATGATATTGAGTTTGTTTGTTACAGTATAAGTCTTACAACTTGAAATCTTGTCATAGGATCTTTCCAGTCAGTTACTGGAAACTCAAATATCTTATTAAAAGTTATTGGCCTCTACGGGGATCATAACATACTCAGCCTGACTACTGTTAAATACTGGCACACAGTAGTGGAAATTGAACACCCTAAAAGCAGCAGAGATCAAAGAAAACTAGACTGAAGTTTATGCCCATCTAAACACACTAAAAGGACCACAAATTGCTTGCTGAAATAAGCCTGAAATAGTATAAATGATGGTTTTACTAGTCAAGTTTCCGTGCCACCCCACATAAAAGGCAGATCGCACTTTTACAAATGTTA
The DNA here is from genome assembly GCF_964194155.1 of Cetorhinus maximus. NCBI lineage: Eukaryota > Metazoa > Chordata > Chondrichthyes > Lamniformes > Cetorhinidae > Cetorhinus > Cetorhinus maximus. The sequence goes on along the minus strand of NC_135888.1, from coordinate 82,409,897 downwards.
AAAGAGATAGAAAAGTCCCCAATGAACCTTGACTTAATTAAATGAGCTGTAGCTAATTCATTACTCACATTTTATTCAATTTCTGTTGTGTCAGGCAGAGTTCACTCATCTGTTAAAGACATCAGTAACATCTTGGCTACAAAGGCCAATTGCTAGGCCAATTGCCAGTTCAACAGTATCCCGAACTCTTCCACCTGCAAAGTTTCCCTCCAGTGCAGTCTCTTTCAGCGTGTAATTGCTAGAGCTGCAGAGTTACCCAATATAAAGCACTATTTACAATTTGGGGCTGTAAGGGGATCTCTGCATTACATTTCTGCATTTTTCCCCCATGCTCTTGAATACAGTGCCGAAACAGGTTTAACAACCTCACTATTGCAGCAAAGGTGAGCAGCATGCCACATTCCAGTGCCAAGCCCCTCACTCTGATTTCACCATCCTTTTCCTCCATAGCACTCCTCAGACTAATTCAACTTGTTGATCCACCCATTGCTCTCTCTCCAAGTATCTCCTCACATACTCACCTGAACAGCCACCACGGACACGCACATTCATCTTATTGCCATTCTATACCCTCCTGGTCACTCCTCCATAAATGTTCTCATTCGTACAGGAGAAGAGAACTCCAGGGACAGGCAGAGAACGGAGTGAGGTCCTGCAGTAATCAGCACCCTGACCATGTGGCGAATGAGGCACTAGAAATCGGCAGTCTGCCAGAGTGCATGGCCATTGATGATGTAGAGGTGGAGGACCAGCCAGATACCTGGTGACAAAATTAGATACCACACGACCATGTGGCACACAACACTCATGTTAATGTATTGTCACCTCTAAATAAAATATGACCATCTATACAAAGGTGACTTTGAACTCTTTCCTCTTGTTAGATCTAATTCATGCTTTCCATCACCCACATGGAACTCAGGTTGTACTTCTCCTCTATACCAGTGGTAGGGCTCCTCACGTGTCATCAGGCATGTCCTTATAAGGTACCCCTCGTCTCAAAGCTGCCAACCACTGAGGCTTCTTGGAGCTCGGAAGATCTGCAGTTGAATTCACTGGCACAGAATGAAGGTATCATGGTAGCTTCCTGGATATCTTGCACAGATGTGAATGATAATATTCAGGTGGTTACATACCAGCTGAACATAAATGGAATGGAATCTCTTTTGATTATTGAATAGTCCTGGATAATCTGAAGGCACCTTGATTGCCAGAGATGTGAAATCTATGACTCCCTGAATCTATGGGAATCCAGCCATTGAAGCAAATCAAAGGACCCTCTGATTCTGACTGACCTTATCAATGCAAAATGGGGGTAGGGGGTGGCCTTGGCAAAGATGGCATCAGATTGTGAAATCCTTCAGAGGTCACCAGCAAATTCCTGGAAGGAGCCAGGAGTGGCAGAAATTCAGGCCAATGGTGTCTTTGACCACCACATGCAATGTGTACCCACCTGGTCCTCTCCTGTAGGAGGTCAGCAACAACCTGAGCAACAGGAGGCTCTTACAACTTGTAAGAGCTTCCTGAGACACAGTTGGTCAGTCGTGTCCAGAAAACTTATCCTTTACCTGTATAATCAGTTTTGAGAATATTGACTCCTTTGAGCTGGAGCTTTGTATCTGTCCTATGGAGCTGCAGGAGACTGAGGAGAAGGCAGCTGCTTCTCCTGCTGCTGTTGCTCCTGCTAATAAGCTCCTGTTCGTGTTGGTGTTGCTGCTCGTCTTGTACTTCAGTGAAAGTTCAATGTAGAGCTGCATAAACTGCTCCCATGCTGCTGAGAAGACTGAGAGCAGGGAAGGGCAGATCAAAGTCAAATAACCCCAAGGTGAAAGAAGTGACCTCCAAAGGTTTGGAAATTACCTCCAAAGTATTGAAAGTACACTCTCAAAACAAGTCCTGTAAGCAAAGGCCCTTCATTTAGACAACGAGACAGTTATCCTATTTCAGTATTTAAAGGCTTTCCATCCTGTCCATTTCCCAGCTGTATTAATCCTGGCTGTACTCTCGTCTTCCTGACCCTGACAATTTTCAGAGAGGCTAGGAAGCACATGCGCTGGCATTTAAAGCCAGAATGCTGGGTTAAATCTTTGGTCCTTTGCCTTTTTATATATTTAAATCGCTGACCCGCTTATCCTACCAGGGTTTTCTGTGCAACAACTAAATGCAGATTGAAGCAGCTTCATGTCAGGTTCTCAGTACACTAGGATTTTTCCTTCTCTAACCCCCTGCACAAACCTTCACTGTCCTCTGCAGGTTAAAATCCTCCCTCCCCCTACCCCCATGACTTTCATCAACCGTTTATAAAGCAATATCTCAAGTAATAAGGATTAGTTGTGTAAGGATCATTAGCAAGATCTTGGATATAGAGAAAGACAATGTTAATTTATATTGCTTTCTAGACAAGCTCTTGAAGTATAAATATATGTGCCCTGCCACCTTTGTGACCTCAACCATTAGGAAACTGCTGAGATGTGGCAGACAGAGGAAGCATATAATGGTAAAAGGCTTTTACTGATGTATTTGAACCAAAAACATGACAGAGCATTACACTAATTGTCTGGTCAGAGGGTAGATGAAAAGTGTATTGAATACAAATCCAGTCCATTCTCTAGGACACTCTCAAAGTCAATATGTTCTTTAGATTTTTCCTGTAGATCTGGAATTCTGCAGCTTCAGCTCAAGCATTTGTCCTTGGGCTCTAGCTTTTTGCTTACTTTCTCAAATATTGAAAGCTTCATACGTTCATTGCAATCAAAATTCTATGAAAGGCAGCCAGAAGAGGAACATAACAGTCCACCTTAAAGCAAGTGTTCTTGTCAGTAATAGCACAGAAATATTAAACCTTAGTTGTAAAATATAAAGATTGTTAAATTAAGTGTAGTAATATAAGAATGAGTCGTCCTGGGTAGCAAGGGGTGCTATTTTACAAAGTTATGGTGAATGGAAATAGAGTTATGTTTTCTACTTCTTGCTACCTTTATAAATTAGAAGTCATTATACATTAGAAGAATAAAAACAATTCATCATTAATTCCTCAACCCTTTGGGGAAATCAGATTTTGCCAAATTTTAGTAACTCAATGGAACAGCTGAATTGGTACATGATGATGATAAAAACCATGAGAATGAAATTCTACATTGATATCAAGGTAACAATATCTTGCCTTTGTAAGAGAAAAAGAATGTGTATCCTGTTTCCACACATGGTACCACAAGAACAAAAGGTCATGGATGAGACACTGTCTAGTACTCTTTCTACCAAACAACTGCACATACATTACAATAACATTATACTCTAGTACATTTCTAACCTTCCCAGTTTTATCTATTTTCTTTTCTCAATGTTGACCATGTTTTCATTTTGAGAGGATTGACTAAGTGCCCTAAAGAAGGATACTCTATGAATGGAATTTGTTCTGTGTGAACTTATGATTTGTCTAATGTACTTTGCTAGAAAAATGCATTTGAATGACTTCTCCATTGAAATATAAGAAGGTCTCTATGAAATGCATCCAACATCCAGTGGTGATCTCGGTATATTCAGAGTGCTAGTAGATTGAGAATACCAATTTAAAAATTTACTCTGAGGTGAGAAAATGGCTCCAGGTTAGTCACCAGACAAGCCAGATACATCAACAAAAAAAATTTGCTTTAAGTATTCAACAAACTCTCTTTTTACGACACATTTATATAAATGATACACTGACATCACACCATAGTGATAACAATGACAAACATGCAAGCCTTTTCTTCCTTCAGAAACAAAATAATTTTGCTGAACATTTTTGCAATGAATCAGTGGCACTTTAATTGCTTGTTTATAGACCTATAGAGGACAAAGATTATGGCAGAGTTTTTTTTATACTTATAAAAGAAAGATAATAAAAATTTAAGTTTGCAACCACTCCTTTTTATTCAGTTCATTATCTTTTAAGAGAAAACACCTAAATGTTATTATGCCATTGCTCAATTTAATGTGGTTTTCTCTCCTTTTCAATGAAGGATGCTGGTTGATTAAATCCTTCTTTCAATGACAAGTAAAACAACCTGTGCTCAGCCATGGTAAAACACTGCGCTCCAATTAATTTGAAACTCTGTGTGATTTGTTAAACACAATGACAAGAAATTCAATGGCACTGCCTCTCTCCCAAATAGCAACTTCCCCAATAAAAAAGAAAAATACTGCAGTTGCTGAAATCTGAAATAAATAAAGAAAATGGTGGTAACGCTCAGCAGGTCAGTCACCACCTGTGGGGAGAGGGACAGAGTTAATGTTTCAAGTTGAACTGGGAAAAGTTAGAAATGTAATAACTTTAAGCAAGTAAAAAGAGAGACAGTGGGAAGAACAACAAAAGGGAAGGTCTGTGATAGTGTGGAAGACAGAAGAGGTTAAATGACAAAAGACTTGGTGGTGCAGGGCCAAGGTAATGTGCCTAGTGGAGGTCTGAATGGTAGAAGGATGAACCGCCGCCATCAGGAAGCAAAAACAAGAGAAAAACAAGACTAAAACCAAAACCTGCAAAGAAAAGGGAAACAAAATGGGGGCAGAGGTTATGGTCTGAAACTGTTGAACTCAACGTTGAGTCCAGAAGATTATAAACTGCATAATCAAAAGGTGAGGTGTAGTTCTCTGAGCATGAGTTTGAGACCAATGTGGCCAATTTGAGAGCAAGGTACAGAATCAAAATGACAGATGACTGGTATATCAGGGTTGTGGTCACGCTTGCAGACTAAACCGAAGAATTTCACAACATGGTCATCAAATATGCATTTGGTCTCCCCAATGTAGAGTGTACTATCCAGTTGTTCAGTGTTTGATTATGAATGTCAGTTAACCAGTCTCTGTGTGCTATTAGTCAAGCCTGGGTGATTATGAGAAAGAGAAACTAAATTGTAGGCAAGCAGCTGGAAGTATGAGAGAGCAGGCATTTTAAAAACATTAAATTCCTGTTTAGACATAGAAACTGGTGTCATCTCTCCCTATCTCAGAGGCATAAAACACAACAATTGGTGATGAGATAGAGGATAGTTTAAATTTGCTAGTTCCAGCACCTTTCCTTTCTTCACTGGGAAATCCACCCATGCTGTGAGATTGATGGATTTTATGGTTCAAGGCCTACACGCTACAGGGATCGACAATCCGGATGTAGCAGCAACCTGCAATGAAGTGGTACTAATGCATTGTCTTGGAACAGAAGGCCAACAAATATTCGAGTAGCTCATAGAAGATATGTCTATTTTTGATATGGCAGTAGGCTCTTAAAAAAACTTCTGGCCAAAAGACAATGCTAAAGAGCTCATCAAGGAAGTCAAATCCCCTCAAAAATGTTCTCAAATTGCAGGGCTACCCACTGATTTCCAATGCCATGTCCAGCTCGAAGGAAAAAAGTGTAACTCATCCTTAAAATGGAATCACTTTGCAAAATTATGCAAGTCAGTTGTCAGTTCAACACATGGAGGAGTCTCTTCCTGAGAGTGAGCAAGTTTATACCATCACAGATGGTAAAGAACTAGGTCAGTTTAAGAGTTAGGGTTAGACTGCTCAGTCAAGATCACAGGCATCTCAGTGTGACTTCTTTTCGATGTTCGTGTGAAGGTATCTATATTGAGCGACAAACCCTACCATTGGTATTTAATCGCACTTACACTCACTCTTGCAGACACTCTTCAAGCTTATGATGATTCAGTTATTCCGGTTTTGGGAAGTACCTATCTCAAACTAGGTAAACTGAATCTGTGCAAATTTATGAAGTATTTAAGTGGAAATTTTGGAGATGAACAGCATGGAAAATAGGTTATGTTTCATTGAAAAATAGTTATGTTTTGGAAGCAAAGAGTGAGGTCACAATATCCCCTTGCATTTCTATTCCCACATATACTTCAAGATTCAGGGAGGTACAACAAAACAATCATCTGCAGTGCAAGGTAACAAATTTAAAAAGGAACAGGAAGGAACAAATTGAACATAAATAAAAAAGATGCACAAATGTACCTGACACACCTGCTTACAAACACTCTGTCATATAAAATTTGAAAAGGTTATGTAAAGTTTTATTCTCTTTCATTTTAAACTGCATACCAAAGAGTTTTCAATGTTTTATCAGGGTTCACATATTAAAATTTGATTATGTACTGAAGAAACATTACTGAAAAAAACACTTCTTTCCATTCTCGTCCTATTTTGCTTTTCATTAGCTAAAAGACATCCAAACTGTCTCTGAATCATGAATCCAAAGTTCATAAGATAGTTACAGATGAGGCAGGCCAAGCCACTCCATTTCAGTATCAAATGGTTTAATAGGGTTCAGAGTCTTCATCTCCATTCTTGCTGGAATGGAAGTCTACTGCTAAATTGATCACTGTGAATTATAATTTTCTGACACCAGGCCTTTTAAGGGCTCAAATCTATATTCCCTTGTCGTAGCCTTGCAATTTATCTTAAAGTAATATTCCAGATTTACCATCAATTACATGTGTGCCCCTTTCAAAATCACCTCTCAGGCACTTCCTTTTCTCCAGTCTTTCCTCATAACACACTTTTGATCTTTTGATCGTGTGAATCCAGCTGTAATTGTGTTTCTTCCCCCAGTTTTGTCAACTTCACAATCAAAGTGGAGAGCACCGAAACAAATTGGATTTGCACAGCGCTGTTATTGACCAGTAAGAATAGATGTGGCCTGTATGGTTCATTTCCTTGTGTTCAGTGGCCTGACTGCTGATTGATTTAATCAAAGGCTCATGGTTCCAAACCACTCCATTTTGTATCCCAAGCACCAGTCTGTCTGTGGTTCTGTCACTTGTTGAGTAAACATACTTCAGCCAGTAGCATCCGCAGTAGTTTTTTGTTTTTAGAGTTAATGAGCTTTTTACAACTCCAGCGCTTGAGGTTCATGCTGATCTGACATCACTGTGGAAAACAGCTCGTGTCTGTGGTTCCCCTGGATGTCCGGAAACCACATTGGGTCTCTGGAAGAAAGTCTTTGCTGAGGGGTAGGAGATGGTTCAGGGGGATTTGTGTCAGAATCATCCCCACAGTGGACAGAAGAGATACGTCTGCACAGGGCTTCCCAAATGCAGGTTGCGATGCAGGTAAGCTTCTGGGGTCGTGAGTTCTGAGGCAGCAATGGTTGTTGTGAAGCTCAGACTGTTTTCTGACAGCAGCAAAGCCCTTGTGGTTTTTGTTGATGGACGCAGCCTAATGGACAGCTCTCTGAGACCCGATTGCTGCTGCAACAAAAAAGACTGAATAGGTAGGTGTTTGTTTTCTGCAGAAACATTACCTTTTCATCAACTCCCCGCCACAAGGGAGACGGGCGGAGCGAGTGGGGGCAAGGGGGTGGGTGCGGAGGGGGATGAATGAAGAGATGATGCAGGGAGTGGAAGAGGAGATGGGGGGGGGGGGGTTGAAGGAGGGGGAAGATGAGAGGTGGAAGAGGGGCACATTCAACTCCTTTCCCCACTTCTCAATTACTGAAGGCTTCACAATCCCCTAATCCCACTCAACAACTCTGATATCCTATTCTCTCCCCAAAGTTTTCACCCCGTGGTCACATGAAGTCTGAGGCATTAAAATGGTGTCACATCGGGAAAAAAGTTTGGGAAACACTGCTCTATAGTTCCCACAAATTGGCTTATTACCCTTCCTGAAAAGTGAAATAATTATGCCATTGCAGAATGCAAATCTTCTTCCCAGATTTTTGTAAAAAGGTCTGAGAGTTTGAGCGAGAGTTAATGGCCGTTGACTTTATGGGCCTCTGCAGGAAATGTTATCTGGACCACATGCCTTGTTGTTCTTCATCTGTTGGATATCCTTTTGTATCTTAGCAAGCGTTAGCAGCATACCCAAATTTGATCTTGCATGTTGTTGAGGGGTTGTTTTGTCTGATACTGCTGACCCCCCAATTAAAAAGGTTCTGGTAGTGCTCCTTCCAACAGCCTTGGATGGTTGCATTGTTGCCGAGAAGGGTATTACTGTCTTATCTTGGAGTGGGGAAGGACCGTTGGTTTTTAGTCCATAGATGGTCTTGGTGGCCTGGGGGAAGCTGCGTGTGTCATACAGGTTTGTGTAGCGTTGGATTCATTAGTCTTTTCTACCCACCATTTATTCTTGATGACAAATTGTCCGATCTTCGGATTTGAGTAGCAAGTATTCTTGTTTCTGCTGTGGTGTGGTGTGTAATGAAGGCATGGTGATTTCGATCGAGATGTTAGCATGTTTCTTTACATTCTCGTTGCATCAGCCGTGTTGCCTGCAAGATTCAAACCCATGGTCTGGGTGCATGTCTCTTGGATTGCAGGTCTGATCAGATCAGGTGGGAGCAAGATAGAAAGAAGGTTGGAATTGTTCTCTTGTTTTTATATCCTGAAGAATGTGGATGTTAAATCTTCTCCTGGATTTCTTTGAGGATCTTCAGTGTCTGGGTGCCAGGCATATGCTCATGGTGGCCCATACAAATATGCTTCCTTTTTTACTCTTCCTAACAAAATGGACAATTTCAAATTTTCCCACATTATACTCAATTTGCCAGATCTTTGGCCATTCGCTTAACCTCATATATCTCTTTGTAACCTCCTTATGTCCGCTTCACAGCTTACTTGCCTAACTATCTTTGTATCATCAGCAAATTTAGCAACTATACCTTTGGTCCCTTCATCCAAGTTATTTATAAATTATTTATTAAATTATTATTTATTAAATTATTTATTTAAATTTATTAAATTATTATTTATTAAATTATTTATAAATTGTAAAAAAGTTGAGGCCCCAGCACTGATCCCTGTGGCATACCATTCGTTACATATTGCCAACCAAAATGACCCTGTTTACTCTGGGTTTTTTTTTCAGCCAGCCAATCTTCTGCCCATGCCAATATGTTACCCCTTATGCAATGAGCTTTTATTTTCAGCAATAACCTTTGATGCGACATCTTATCAAATGCCTTCTGGAAATCTAAGTACAGTACGTCCACTGGTTCCCCTTCATTCACAGCACATGTTACTGCTTCAAAGAACTCCAATAAATTGTTTAAACATGATTTCCCTCTCACAAAACGATGTTGACTTTGCCTGATTAGCTTGAAATTATCTAAGTGCCCTGGTTTAACGTGTTTAATAATAGCTTCTAACATTTTCCCTATGACAGGTGTTAAGCTAACTGGCCTGTAGTTTCTTGCTTTCTTCCTCCCTCCCAATGTTAATAAATATTGCCCATATCTTGGCAGCTACCCTTCTCAAAAGGTTTGCATCAAAAAGGAATCCAGCACAGAATCAGCTGAGCCATCCTTATCCGGTCTGGTCTGGCCTACATGTGAATCCAGACCCACAGCAATGTGGTTGACTCTTAACTGCCCTCTGAAATGGGCCAGCAAGCCACTCAGTTCAAGGGCAATTAGGGATGGGCAATAAATGCTGGCCTTGCCAGAGATGCCCACACCCCATAAAGAATAAAGAAAAATGCCAGTGCAGCCTTCCAAAAGAGGACAAAGGCTTTAGTCTACAACACCTTCTGTTGTCACCACCCTTCCATATGGTAGTGAGACTTGGATCACTTCTGGTTGCTGGAGAATGTTCTATCAGTAGTGTCTCCATATGATACACAAAGGTCAAGATTTTCACTTCATCGGGCAGGCGCAGCAGGTGGGCCTGGGGATGGCTGCGAAACAGCCTGCTGCCCGCAATCAATCTCCGACCGTGATTGAAACGCGACTCCGCACTCGTTGGGAACAGGGGGGCGGGCGGCCACCGGGGCCAATGGTGGTCCGGCGGCCGGTTTAAAACTGGCCCAGGCAGCCCCTGGAAGGAGGCTGTCCCCTGAACGTTTGCTATGGGCCCGAGTGCGGCTGGACATGGCAGGCAGGACAGCACTCGGCACCCCCCCAACCCCCACTTTGCTGATGAGTGCCCCACTGTCCTGGAGGAGGTGGCTGCCAGGAGGGACATCCTTGTCCCCAGGGATGAGAGGAGAAAGCCACTGCACCTCACCAAGCGGGCATGGGAGAAGGAACAGCAATGGTAAGCAGCCATGATGTGGTGCGGTGCACATGGGTGCAGTATCATAAGTGCTTCAATGACTTGCTGTGCTCAGGAAGGCTGAGTACTGTGTTGGCATGGGTCAGTGTGCAGATGTGTTAAGGTCTGTCCCTCAACCCTCCAGTGGGTTGTGGACCTCAGGGATGCTAGAGTCTGAATGCCAACTGTCAATCATGCTGGAGCTGGCCAAGGGGGTGAGCCCTGGCTGCTTGGAAAGACTGCCTTGTGGCTCGAGGGCCACGACTCGGGTGTGCCCTGCCAGGTGCTCCTCAGCTGGGGTTGGCCAGGCTGCAATGAAGCTGCAGGTAGAGAATGGACTAATCAATGCTCCTCTGTTGTGTCAGGAGAAGACGACAGTTAGCCTCCTAACCCTCTCTAGATACAAGCAAGACGCCCTGGAGCTCTAGTGCCAGCATGCGCCACCTGCAACCGGGCGTGGAGAGGCAGGGGTGCCAGACGAAGGTAAGAGCGCAGTGCACAGGGGTGAAACTTTTGGCTTGTGCAACCATTCTCATGTAGTCTTTTCATTGATGTAAGCCTCGAACCTGGAGTCCCCATTGATTATTGGAAGACAATGGCACCGTGATGTATATCTCCACTGTCTCACCAGGGTGCCTGGCATGCACAGTGACAGTGTGATGACTTTAACTAATAACATGTCCTTGTGCTCCCTTTTAGTTTTGCCAGCAAGCATTCACTCTCCGGACCCCAAAGGGCCACCCCTGACACCAGAGGACCATCGGGCATCATTTTCACCTGCGTCACACCTCTCTGAAGCAGGCACTAGTGCAGATACTAGTACCTCGGTGGGCATTAGAGTGGTGGCAAGTATCTTGGTGCACATTGGTGAGGGCACTTCACAATCGCTTGAGTTGCACTCGGAGGCAGAGAATGCCCAGAGCGCCGACAGTTGGAGGACTGCTGGGGACCAGGATGATGCTCAGTCGAAGGCTGATGATGAGCTTCTGGAGTCGTCCATTAGGCGGTAGATGCTGGATGACCAGCGAGATGTGTGGGATTTGGCAGAGATCCACGAGGGTATGCGTGCCATGGTCTCTGTTGTGGAGGAGTCCATGCAGCGCATGAGCACCTTGTTGGCTGTCATGGTCGAGCGCACTGCCCACTCGATTGAGGGAGTGGCGACTCTCATGGAGACACAGCTCCTGGGACAGAATCAGGGTGTCCTGGGGTTGCTCTCACCCGCCCTCATACAGGCACTGACCTCAGGTGGTCAGTGTCAGTGTGTGAGATGGATGAGACACCCAGTATCCCAGCTAGTCCATCAATGGTGTGCAGAGAGGTCCAGAGCAGCCTCACGTTGGCGCATCAGCTGCCTGTCGTCTCTGCAAGCTCCTCTCAGGGTGCTCTGGACAATGGCAGCAGCTCCTCTACCTCTCCGCCAGTGACCATAGCATTTGATGAGGCTGCGGCGACTGGGAAGATACCAGCCATGGCGCTGGCCGCTGCCTCCCATGTGGGGCCAGCACAGGCTCCACAGGCAGAGGACAACTGCCAAGGCCATCAAGGCCAACAAGACAGCAGGGTCAGCAGGCTGTCTCCAATGCAGGTGCCGGTGAGGAGGGAGCACCTAGATGTAGCACTCAAACGTAAGTTAAAGGCACCCTGAGCACAGTAGGAACAGGTCACAGGTGATTTTATGTCCATTTATGTTTACTTTATCTATACTGGTCTGGGAATGAAGACCAAAGAAGTTTACGTAAATAGTTTGGAATTGTCAGAAAGAGATTAAATTTACTTTTGTCGTCATAGCCTGAGTATGCTTCACCTTTTTATTTTATTGGTACAGGGTACGCCAGTATGTAATGTTGGCCGTAAGTGGCTCTGAACTTTATTGCACATGGCACTGAGTGTTCTTTGTGTTCAAATGAAAGGGTGCTTTCAGACATCTAGGATGGAGGCAACAGCCCTGGCACACGTTTGAAGCTGATCTTTGGTAGTCTACCTGAAGGAGCGTTGGATCAAGGCGCCCCTGGTGTCCCAGCCTCCCTGGGGGTTACCAAGGTCTGGCTTCACGCCCTCGGCATTCTTCTCACCATGCTCCTCTTCTGACTCACTACTGGATTCATCATCTATGGCCTGTGCAGCTGTGTAAATATCCTCTTCCTCCAGTGGGTCCCCCCTTGCCAATGTCAGATTGCGGAGAGTGCAGCATGCAACCAATATCTGGGGAGGGTATTGCAGTGTTCCCCCTGAGCGGTCCAGGCATCGGTAGCACATATTGAGAAGATCTATGGTTCTGCCCTTGTGGAGGCATGGCTTGTATTGTAATACTTCTCTGCCTCTGTTCCTGGATGGCAGAGAGGTGTCATGAGCAACCTCTTCAAAGGATAGCCCTTGTCACCCAGCAGCCATCCATCCAGCCGGGCTGGAGCACTGAAGAGCCTCGGCACCTAGGAGTGTCTGAGGATGTAGGTGTCGTGGGAGCTGCCTGGGTACCTTGCAGAGACTTGTAGAATCAGCATCCTGTGATCACACACTATCTGCATGTTCATGGAGTGGAAGCCCTTCCTGTTGACGAAGGCACTGGGCTCACCTGCTGGCGCCTTGATGGCCACATGTGTACAGTCTACAGCACCCTGGACACGGGGGAAGCCAGCAATCACTGCAAAGCCTCTGGCTCGCTCAGCCTGGCTGGCTTCGTCCATATGGTAAAGAATAAAGGTCAGTACCCGCTTGAACAGAGCTTCTGTCACCAGTTTGATGCAACTGTAGACAGTTGATTGGGAGACTCCACACAGATCCCCCACTGACCCCTGGAAAGAGCCGGAGGCATAGAAGTTGAGGGTCACTGTAACCTTCAGAGCCACTGGCATGGAGGTGTCCACCCACAGTCAGAGCTGATCTCATGCCCAATTGTCTGGCTAATGGAGGTCACGGTCTCTCGAGAGGCGAAGCATTCTTCGACTTTGCAATCGGACATACTGAGGTAGCTGCATCACTGCCTATAAACCCTGGCAGCAGGATAGTGGCATCTTCTGTGGTCCCTTCCGCCTTGGACTACCTGCTGGCCCTACGCACCTTGTGCCTGCGCCTCTCCTCCCACAGGTCCCTCCCCTGGAAACTACACAGGGACACATGGCCTCCTCTCCCTTTTGCCCCTCTCTTCCTCCTCAAAGGAGGTGCCTCCACTGGAGACCACAATCCCCATTACCAGGGTATCAGAAGGCTGTCTGATACCTGGAAGGGTCCACACAGTCAGAATCCTCCAAGGGCCTTGGATACAGCAATGAGCCCTGAAATGAAGCCTGGAAGTGCTAAGAATGAATCCCTGAACAGAGATGAGGCTGCCAAGTACCAATAAGCAACAAGCAGCAAACTATCTCCAAAACTCTTCACTACTCACACTGGCGATGCTGCTGACCCTTTTTATCCCGTCCCTGGATGAGGTTTGTGAAAATGTCGGCTGGCCGCCTGCCCGTTTTGCCAATGCAATGAGCTGTAAATCGCACAGGCAAGGAAAAATTGCAGTCAATTGGACTCTTAACGGCCTTAAGTGGCCACTTAATTAATGGCGGGCAACGCTCCGGCACCTGCGTGTGCCTGCCGAGCGAAATATCGTGCGAGTGTGCTATGACGGCGGGATGCTCGCCTGATGTCATCATGCACTAATTTAGTCCCAATTGGGTTGGGCTTCACCCACCCACGGGATGTAAAATTTTGCCCAAGGTGAAATGGGAAGACGGGCAAACAAACTCCACCACCCTCAGAGTCCAATCCCTGCTGAGTCATCTGAAGACACACAAATCATGTAGCCTGGCAAACGCCATCTTTGTTTCAAGGGCTTGATGACTACAACAGCAACGAGGTAACAGCACACAATGAAATTACAGAATGAATGAGTACTGTAGAGACTGCAATACTGATTTGTAAGCATTTTACTGGGCTACCTCCCAATTAGTTGAAAGCATCTCTTCCATAAAATTTAGTACTGTAATATGTGGTGAAGAAACAAGCAGCTGAAGTACATGATATGTGAAAGCACCGGTGCACTGAAATGACATTGGTGCACATTTTTTCTATAGGAGGTATACACTATTTAGACAAAGAAATCTTGGCTCCTCTAACTCAAACGCAGCTGGCCCTGTTCTCAAGTATCAGCTCCTCTGCTGCTCTGGGTATACAACTTAGAGAATGAGTCCAAATAAAAATATTCAATATACATGTCTTAGAGATGGAAGTAAGCATGCCAGTTAATTTTGCAGCTGGATAGAATGGAAACATTTACTGCACTGTACTTAACCATGGTACCCAATCCATTTCCAAACAGCACTGTGACAAAAACAGAAATGACTGTAATGCTGCGTGGAACTTTATTTAAAAACTTTTTAAGCTAGTTTAAATAGATGCAGTACTGAAGTTTTATAAATAAATGGTGCATCATAACAGTTTCTGTGAACATTGGAGAATTGTTGTGATCAAAGAGTTAATCGTAATTGGGGTTTCTAAATTCAGGATCAGGCACTGTTAAAACATCCTTTTTACCATTGTTAAAACCAAATTTGTTGCCTTGCTTCTCCCAGAAATCCATAAAACTGTATTTAATTAGGGCTTTGTCTGGTGAATCAAGCTGAGCAGATGAAGCCCCATTGTTCAAAGAGAAATAAGCCTGACAAAACTGGAACACTTGTGACCAACCTGGAAATCTGGCAAGGGAAATTAGTTTGAACAAAGAGCTGAAGCAAAGTAAGATCTATTCAACATTTTTGCCTCTCCAAAATTATAAGGAAGTCTACTGTTTGAAACATTCAAGTTCAAGTGGATAATTGTAAGCCTTTGTGAACATTGCCATTTTTTTGCTCACAATTATTCAGTTTACAAACTCTCCAGAGGAAAATAGAGCATGCATTTATATAATGCATCCCACTCTCGGGGTGGGGCAGGGATGGGTATTTTGCTGAAAACAGGTGCCAATTGGATGCTGTGTTAACAAGACATGCCTGTCTGAAAGTCTTGTTTTAGTGCACAATTTTGGTCCTAATTGCTGATTACCATAATTTGAATTTACCTGGAGGTGCTAAAGCAGAGACATCTGCAATTTTAGTACTGGAACGCTTATCACCCATTTTCGTGGAATAGTATATGTGAGCTCCACTCATCCACTTCCACTGAAGGTGTGGAGGAGGCTGGCTAACACAGCTGCACATTTCAGGATGGCTCAGGGATTGAGTGAGCTGACACACGATTCTCTGATGTGGAATTGGAGGTCCTGGTGGAGGAGGTGGACAGGAGAATGCCCTGTATCTGCAAATGGGGTCGGGGGGGGGGTGGTGTGTGGTGGGAAGGAGCCCACCTCACCTTCCTTTCCTTACCTCCTCCTCCTATAGCTCCTGAGCTTGACCCTGTCACGATCACATCCCCAGGAATCTGCAGTACTCCTCATCTCGCTCTCTCTCGCTTTCTCTCGCTCTCTCTCGCACTTTCTCTCGCTCTCTCTCGCACTTTCTCTCGCTCTCTCGCCCTTCCGGCAGCTAGTGCTGCTCTGCCTGGCCACATCTTCTCGTCCCGACCAAGGGGGACCCATAGCTAGATGCCTGCGAGGAAGAGTTCCCTTTCTCTTGGTGACTTTGATCAGGTGTCCAATAAGGTAGATAAGCACTTACACTTAAAAAGTGTAAGTCCTCAGAGAATTTTCAAAGTAAGTGTTGCTTGACTGCTGAAGAAGTGTTTACAATGCATCCCACCAATGCATCGGTGTGTTTCAAAAATCCCTTTTAAATCTCCAGCAGCAAATGAACAGTAATAGGCAATCCTCAGAAAACTTGGTTCCTTTCAGTCACCTGGTTGCTGTTAGGAGACGATGTTAGATTGAGTGCTATCCACCAAAATGCCATGCAACCTTACTGATTTACCTAGCAGCTCTCATTAAGTGGCAATCTGCTGCTTAAGAATGCTCTTGGTGGCTGTTCCAAGCACAAGCTTCAACTCCTTTACCAAGTTGTCACCTTGTGCTAAACCAGTGTTGCAGCTGAACACCCCATTTTGGTGTTATCAGTCATTGGCAGCTTGTGTCCACCTGATCCAGTGGGAAAGAGGTCTTGTTCCAGGAGGCTGCAGACGTCAGCAGCAACCTGCTGTAAGAGCCTGAGCCTCGTGAAACGCTGGTCCTCAAACATATTGAGGGAGCTGCCTGAAGACCCTGTGTTGGCTCTTCTTCTGACTGGGTTTCGGAGTCCATCCCCTCGTCCCTGTGGAAGGTCAAGTGGCTGAGGAGAAGGCAGCTGCTCGTGGTGTTGCTCCTGCTGCTGCAGGTGATTCCTCTCTTCTTGTCCCTCATCAAAGGTGGAGGGCAAAGTTGCATAAGCTGTTCCCTTGTCGTTGTGAAGACTGGCAGCAGGGAACCCCAGCTGAAGGTGAGTGAAGTACTAGACAGGTGGTGAAGTTACTTTCAAGAAGTTGGCAATCACCTGTCAAGCAGTAAAACCAGTCTCTGAGAGAAGTGCTTTAAGCAGCAGTCTCGCACTTTGTGAGGTGGAGCTGGAGCTCTTCAGTTTAACTGGTCAAAGCCTTCCCAGCTTGTCAGACCCTAGCAAAAGGTGCCCCTGTTTTTTTTTAAACAGTAGTGTCTTACATAATTTTATTCATGACTGCCAGAAGTCCAGGAACCCAAATATTTCTCTGTTTTAAAAAAGATGATCAAAATAAAACGATCTTGCAGGATAAAGAACAAATTAGGTCACAGAATGAACAGTCAATAGTTGTTTAATCCAGAACTGAGGGTTAATTAGTACTTAATGAGGTATTTTGTTATTTTATTGACTTACTGATAGCTGCAAGCAGTTCCCTGCTAGCCTTCAATCCTGCCCCAGTGAAACGCAGAGGTCGATGGGATGATGTCAAGATCCTGACCTGATGTCACTTTTAGAGGACTTAACTCCTGCATGCACACAAACCCACCTCCCATTGCCTAAAAAAATTCCGCTCTTGGTTGTCATTTATCTTCTATTAGAAAAGCACGACTCTATCAGAAAGCAAATTGGTGAGGAAGAGAATGTGAAAGGTCATCAATGCTGCCCCCAACCGCGAACAAACATCTGGAAAAGTGATCAACAATGCTAGACATGTTTGATATTATTGTCTCTAGCAGCATCTCTACAATGCTGCAGGTAGCATCCCACGGACACCACAAAGCAAGGTCCAGTGGTTAAAAATCAATCTGCAATAAACAGTGGTATCTGGTGAAATAGTCCCAAAGTCAGCAATCTTAAAGATTATTGGTACTCAAGAGTACTTACCTGATGAAATATTGCCATTTTGCTTTCATTATGGGCATTTACTATCCTTAGGTGACGAGTCCTTAACAGTCGTCTTATTCTAGTTGATATTACACTCCTAAACCTCCTGGGGCTAGAGACAGTGTATGTTGTATTCAGGTGGGAAAGTGGTGGTGGTAAAGGAGTGGGGGCACTGCCAGAATTTCATCTCACTTGGACTCGATCTTTCAATTCTGGTCTTGGGTGGGGACTGTGGGCAGATCTTATGTTCCCCCCCTCCATCCCCCTCCAAGGTGGGTGTGGGGGGGATGCAGATCCTGTCTTCCTTACAACATTTCAACTTTTACTGATTTTGAAGGGACTCAGCAGAATTCACACACTAGTCGAGATCTGGAGTGAGTCCCTTTATGGCCATTCACCAGAGCAAAGTAATCAATTCCAAATTTGGGGCAGCATCCCTGGTCTAGGGTGAGGTGAGACAGGTGTGATTTTGGTCTGTTGCACTAATGCCAGAAAAAGTGGGGCCTCAGGAATTTCCAGGCCTTCTTGTTTCCATTCTGATTACTTTAGCATATGCATGGGAAAACTAGTAATACATGAAAACATTATACAATGGCACATCTGCCACAAATTGTGTAAACAGCCATCAATCACTCAAGCAATACAACTTGAAATGTCAAAGCACTGGCAGGTTTACACACCTCTACTTCAGAGGAGAAAATGAAAGACAGCAGTGTTGCTGCCAGTAAAGAAAAAGAGCAGCTTGAAAAGACATAAGAACATAAGAAAAAGGAGCAGGAGACCACCATATGGCACATAAAGCCTGCTCCGCCATTCAATGTGATCATTGCTGATCTTTGGCTTTAACTCCACTTTCCTGCCCTTGCCCTTATGCCTTGATTCCCTGAGAGACTAAAAATTTGTCTATCTCAGCTTTACATATATTTAATGATGGAGCATCCACTACCCTCTGTGGTAGAGAATTCCAAAGATTCACAACTCAGAGGGAAAACAGTTCTCATCTCAGTCCTAAATGATCGCCTTCTTACCCTGAAACTGTGCCTCCTTGTTTTCCCTGGCTGGGGAATCTAGAACAATGTCTCAGTATCTACTCTCTCAAGCCTCTTCATAATCCTGAATGTTCCAATGAGATCACCCCTCATTCTTCTAAACTGCAGAGAATACAGACCCAATTTACTCAGTCTTTCATCCTAGGACAATCCTCTCATTCCAAGGACCAATCTAGTGAAGCTTTGCTGTACTGTCTCCAACACAAGAATATATCTTTCCTTAAATATGGAGAACAAAATTGCACAGTATTCCAGGTGTGGTCTCACCAAATCCCTGTACAATTATAGCAAGACTTCTTTATTCTTGTACACCAATCCTCTTTCAATAAAGGCCAACATGCCATTTGCTTTTCTAATTGCTTGCTGTACTTGCATGCTAACTTCCTGTTCCTTGTACAAGTACACCCAAGTCTCTCTCTTACCCTATATTTTAGGTATGCAACTCGTGTCATCCACTATGAGGATGAAGATAAAATATTGATTCAATATCTCTGTCATTTCCTCATTCCCCATGATAATTTCTCCTGGCGCTGCTTCTAATGGATGAATATTTACTTTTGCTACTCTCTTCCTTTTCATATATACTTCAGAAAGCTCTTAGAATCTGTTTTTATATTCCTGGCTAGTTTATTCTCATATTCTAATTTTGCCCTTTTTATCAATTTTTTGGTGGTCCTTTGCTGATTTCCAAAAGCACTTCCAATCTTCAGACTTACTACAATTCCTTGCATCATTATAAGCCTTTTCTTTTAATTTCATACTATCTTTAACCTCCTTAGTAATCCACGGATGAGTCTTTCTTTTCAATGGAATGTATTTTTTTGAACATTTGAATTGTTTCTTTAAATGTTCCCACTGTTTATTTACCGCTACACCTTTCAGTTTATTTACACAATCAACCATAGCCAGTTCTATCATACCTATGCAATTGGCTTTACGTTTAAGATTCTTGTTTGTAATTTCCACCCATACTGATTATACTTCCTGATTTTCTAAGCCAAGATCCTTTCTCAGTAATGTTCTTATGTCATCTTTTAGTATCAGGGCTACCCCTCCTCTTTTTACAATTCTGCCTGTCACTTTGAAATGTTATATACCTTGGTATATTTATTTCCAACCTTGGTCACCTTGTAACCATTCTCTGTAATTGTGCTTAAACCTAAACCATTTATTTCTATTTACACCACTAGTTCACCTATCATATTGCGCATGCCCTGTGCATTCAGATAAAGTGACTTCAATTTTTTTTTACTACTATTCTCTGAGGTATTATTACTGTTAAATGCTCTGCTCCTTCCTGTTGCACTCAGTTGTCTTTACCCACATTGATATACGTTCCTATTGCCTCAACTTTTATCTTTGGATTTCTAAATCTTCCCTTCACCTGAACCCTCCTCCTCTTCTGTTTGTTTAAAGCCATTTTCCCCTAGCCTGACCATATTTTCTGCTGCACTCTCATGTTTGTAGGCTCTGCGCCTTCCTGTCACATTCTGGTTACCATTACCTGTATCACTACCCTGCACTGTTGCCTTGTCTTTTCTCATTAACTTTTCAAAACTCCCCTCATGTGAACCTTCCACACACCCCACTATTTACTTTAAAGCCCTCTTCTACAGTCCTAGTTATATGATTCACCAAGACACTGGTCCCAGCACAGTTCAGGTGAAGACCATCTCAGCGGTACAGCTTCCTTTTCTCCCCAGTACTGCTGCCAATGCCCCACAAGTTGAAACTCATTTCTCCCACACCTATCTTTGAGCCACACATTCAACTTCCTGATCTTATTTACCGTATACCAATTTGTTTGAGACTCATGTAGTAATTCAGAAATTATTACCTTTGTGGCTCTGCATTTTAATTTATCCCCTAGCTGCTCATTCCCCCTAGCAAAACCTTTCTTACTCCTACCTAAATCATTGGTATCCATGTACACCATGACAACTGGATTCTTCCCCTTCCATTCCAAGTTCATCTCCAACCTGCAGGAGTGTTCTAAATCCTGGCACTGGGCAGGTAGCATAGCTATTGGGACTCAAGCATTCAGCTGCAGAGCACACTATCTAACCCCCTAACTATACTGTCCCCACTATAACTACATTTTTTTTACTTCCCCCACTTGAATGGCTCTGCACCACAGTGCCATGGTCAGTCTGCTCATTCAGCCTCATCCACACAAGCTGCAAAATCCTTGAACCTGTTGGACAATTGCAGGGGCTGCAGATCCTCCATTGTTTCCTTATGGGTCCCCAAACTTGCCTCACTCGCAGGTACATCCTCCTGTACCTAACTATGGACCAAATCGGAAGTACCTTGCCTAAGTTGTAGTGGTCGCGTCGCTGGCACCGAGGCTGGACCCTCAGCTCAGAAAGGAGGGAGGGAAAAGAGGAGAGCAGTAGTGATAGGGGATTCGATAGTTAGGGGGACAGATAGGAGGTTCTGTGAGAGAGATCGAGAATCCCGGATGGTCTGTTGCCTCCCTGGTGCCAGGGTCCGCGATATCTCGGATCGAGTTCTCAGTATTCTCAGGAGGGAGGGTGAGCAGCCAGATGTCGTGGTCCATGTAGAGAGTTTAGGGAGTTAGGTGCAAAGTTGAAGGACAGGACCTCCAGGGTTACGATCTCAGCCGTGCTACCCGTGCCACGTGCTAGTGAGGCTAGAAATAGGAGGATAATGCAGCTAAATACGTGGCTAAGGAGATGGTACAGGAGGGAGGGCTTCATGTTTCTTGACAATTGGGCTCTGTTCCAGGGAAGGTGGGACCTGTTCCGACGGGACGGTTTGCACCTGAACTGGAGGGGGACTAACATCCTTGCGGGTAGGTTTGCTAGTGCTGCTCCGGGGCATTTAAACTAGATTTGCAGGGGGAGGGGAACCAGAGTGTTAGAGCAGATAGTGAGGTGGAGGAGGATAAAGGTCTAGCGAGGAATGCATGTATAGACAGAAATCAAGGGTCCGTACGTGATAGAAATGTTCTCAGGTGCATCTATTTCAATGCAAGGAGTATTGTCGGAAAGGCAGATGAGCTTAGGGCGTGGATTGGCATGTGGGATTACGACATTATTGCTATTAGTGAAACTTGGTTGCAGGTGGGGCAGGACTGGCAGCTCAATGTTCCGAGGTTCCGTTGTTTCAGACGTGATAGAGGGGGAGAGATGAAAGGGAGAGAGGAGTGGCATTACTAGTCAGGGAAAATATCACAGCTGTGCGTAGACAGGACAGCCCGGAGGGCTCGTCTACAGAGGCCATATGGGTGGAGCTGAGGAATGGGAAAGGTGTGACCACACTAATAGGGTTGTATTATAGACCGCCCAATAGTCAGAGAGAATTGGAGGAGCAAATCTGTAGAGAGATAGCAGGCCGATGTAAGAAACAGAAGGTTGTGATAGTAGGAGATTTTAACTATCCACATATTGACTGGGACTCCCATACTGTAAAAGGGCTGGATGGCTTGGAGTTTGTCAAATGTGTTCAGGAAAGTTTTCTAAATCAATATATAGTGGTACCAACGAGAGAGGATGCAATACTTGATCTCCTATTAGGGAACCAGACAGGTCAGGTGACAGAAGTATGTGTAGGCGAACATTTTGGGTCCAGTGACCTCAATATCATTAGTTTTAAGCTAATTATGGATAAGGATAGGTCTGGTCCTCGAGTTGAGATTCTAAATTGGAGAAAGGCCAATTTTGTGGAAATGAGAAAGGATCTAGGAAGAGTGGATTGGCATAAGTTGTTTTCTGGCAAAGATGTGTTCAGTAAGTGGAAGGCATTCAAAGGCGAAATTTTGAGAGTGCAGAGTTTGCATGTTCCTGTCAGGATTAAAGGCAAAGTTAACAGGCATAGGGAACCTTGGTTTTCAAGGGATATTGGCGATCTGGTTAAGAAGAAGAGAGAGGTGTATAGCAGGTATAGGCAACAAGAAGCAAATGAGGTACTTGTAGAGTATAGAAAATGTAAGAAAATACTAAAAAAGGAAATCAGGAAGGCAAAAAGAAGACATGAGGTTGCTTTGGCACATAATGTGAAGGTAAACCCAAAGAGTTTCTACAAGTATATTAAGAGTAAAAGGATAATAAGGGACACAGTTGGTCCCCTTGAAGATCAGAGTGGCCGTCTATGTGTGGAGCTTCACGAGGTGGGGGAGATCTTAAACAGTTTTTTTGCATCAGTATTTACTCAGGAAACTGGCATAGTATATAAGGAAGGAAGGGAAACAAGCAGTAGTTTCATGGAACATATGGAGATTAAAGAGGAGGAGGTGCTTGCTGCCTTACAGCGAATAAAGGTAGATAAATCCCCAGGGCCTGACATGATATTCCCTCGGACCTTGAGGGAGACTAGTGTAGAAATTGCAGGGGCCCTGGCAGAAATATTTAAAATGTCCTTAGCCACGGGTGAGGTGCCGGAGGATTGGAGGGTAGCTCATGTTCTTCCGTTGTTTAAAAAAGGCTCCAAAAGTAAACCAGGTAATTACAGGCCAGTGAGCCTGACGTCAGTAGTAGGTAAATTATTGGAAGGTGTTCTGAGAGATCGGATATATAATTATTTGAACAGCCAAGGGCTGATTAAGGATAGTCAGCATGGCTTTGTGCGTGGTAGGTTGTGTTTAACGAACCTTGTATAGTTTTTCGAGGAGGTTACCAAGAAAGTAGATGAAGGAAAGGCTGTGGATGTTGTCTACATGGACTTTAGTAAGGCCTTTGACAAGGTCCCACATGGGAGGTTAGTTCAGAAGGTTCAGACACTTGGTATCCATGGAGAGGTTGTAAACTAAATTCGAAATTGGCTGTGTGGGAGAAGACAGAGAGTGGTAGTGGATGATTGCTTCTCAGACTGGAGGTCTGTGACTAGTGGTGTGCCTCAGGGATCTGTACTTGGACCATGTTGTTTGTTGTCTATATCAATGATTTGGATGATAATGTGGTAAATTGGATCAGCAAGTTTGCTGATGACACTAAGATTGGAGGCGTTGTGGACAGCGAGGAAGGCTTTCAAAGCTTGCAGAGAGATCTGGACCAACTGGAAAAATGGGCCAGAAAATGGCAGATGGAATTTAATGCAGAAAAGTGTGAGGTGTTACATTTTGGAAGGTCAAACCAAGGTAGGACATACACAGTAAATGGTAGGGCACTGAGGAGTGCGGAGGAACAAAGGGATCTGGGAGTTCAGATACCTAATTCCCTGAAAGTGGTGTCACAGGTAGACAAGGTTGTAAAGAAAGCTTTTGGCATACTGGCCTTCATAAATCAAAGTATTGAGTATAGGAGTTGGGATGTTATGGTGGGGTTGTATAAGACATTGGTGAGGCCAACTTTGGAGTATTGTGTGCAGTTCTGGTCGCCTAACTACAGGAAGGATATCAGTAAGATTGAGAGAGTGCAGAGAAGATTTACTAGGATGTTGCCGGGTCTTAAGGAGTTGAGTTACAGGGAAAGGTTAAACAGGTTAGGACTTTATGCCTTGGAGCGTAGAAGAATGAGGGGAGATTTGATAGAAGTTTACAAAATTGTGAGGGGTATAGACAGAGTAAATGCGAGTAGGCTCTTTCCACTTAGATTAGGAGAAATAAACACGAGAGGACATGGCTTTAGGGTGAAAGGGGAAAGGTTTAGGGGGAACATTAGGGGGAACTTCTTCACTCAGATAGTGGTGAGAGTGTGGAACGAGCTACCATCTGACGTGGTAAATGCGGGCTCACTCTTAAGTTTTAAGAATAAATTAGATAGATACATGGATGGGAGCGGTCTGGAGGGTTATGGACTAGGTGCAGGTCAATGGGACTAGCAGAATAATATTTCGGCACAGACTAGAAGGGCCGAATGGCCTGTTTTCTGTGCTGTAGTGTTCTATGGTTCTAAGTGGTATGACTGCCTCCTGGAACAAAGTGTCCAGGTAACCTATTCCCTCCCGTATGCATCACACTTTCTGAAGGTCAGACTCCAACTCATCAACAAAGTTCCTTGGACCGCAGACAATTACTGAAGATGTGGTTGCCATGGATCATAATGGTGTCCACCAGTTCCCTACATGGTACAGCTGCAACACATCACCAGCCCTGCCATCTTTATTGTGTTTTATTTAACTAATTAGGTTTCAGGTTTAGAAATAGAATTCAACTTTTACCTAGTGTTATATTAAGTAGTTTAACTAGTTAAGCTACAAATGTAATGCAATACTTATAGCTTCCCAGTACAGGATTAAACTATTGCCCCTGTTTAGAAGAGTAAAATCTTAAAACGCGTCAACCAATCCACTACCTGCTCACCTGATTAACGCCTTTGTACATTCAATAGCCATTTGAGGCTGGACCAAGATACAAGGAGCAGCAACTCCTACCCCCTCTGCACTGAATTTCCACCTGCATCAAATTCCCAAGTTAGCACATATTCCTCATCATAATCAGTCCTCATCATCTCCACTCTGTGCTCCCATGCCACATGTTTAACATTGCCTCTACAGACCTATCTTCTAACAGTACCAATTCTGATATAAACGATCACAGATGAAGAAAGAGATGAAGTGATAAATGCTCCAGTCATTCAGCTATGCTATAATTAATGTTGTTTGTTTTTACTTCAGCTGAAAGCATTTTGTAATTTACCATTTTGTTAAACCTGAACCCATTGTGTTTATACAGCACCTCTTTGCAAACAATGCAAAGTAAATGCAGTCCAACACCTGCCACTTGATCATCACCTCTCGGGTCAGACAGTTGTGGATTCAATTACCATTCCAGGATTTGTGCACTTAATCTAAGTTTACATGTCCTGACAGCACCAAGAGACTCTACAGTGTCAGATGAGATGTTAAAACTCAGGTTCTACCTGCCTTTTCTTGAAAATGTAAAAGATCCCACAGCACTATTTGGTGAATAGTAGGGAGTCCTCCTCCTAACATCCCATTAAAGTAGATCAGTCATTTCAATGGGGTGTCAACCTTTACTTAGTGGTAGCGTTTTAGTTTCTAAATAAGAAAGTTGTAGATTCAAGTCCCATTTCAGAGGCTTGAGCAAATAATCTAGGCTGAAATTTTAGTACAGTTCTAATGGAGTGATGCACTGACACAGGTATAAATTATTCAGATGAGACCTTGTCTGCCTTCTCAAGTGGACGTAAAATATATCACAACACATTTGGAAGAACAGGAGTGGAGTTCTTCCAGGTTGGGAGAACAATTGTCCTGGTGCAAAAATACAACAGGAAAGGTGGCTCAACCATGGATTACAAGGGATAGTATTAGATCCAAAGAGGAGACATATAAAATTGCCAGAAAAAACAGCAAGCCTGAGGATTAGGAGCAGTTCAGGATTCAGCAAAAGTGGACAAAAAGATTTATCAAGGAGGAGAGTATGAGAGTAAACTTGCAGGGAACATAAAAACTGACTGTAAAAGCTTTTATAAATATGTGAAGAGAAAAAGATTAGCAAAGACAAATGTAGGTCCCTTACAGTCAGAAATGGGGTAATTATAATGGGGAACAAAGAAACGGCAGAAGAATTGAACACATATTTTGGTTTTGGCTTCACAAAAGAGGACACAAATAATTTCCCAGAAATTAAGGAACCAAGGGTCCAGTGAGAGGGAGGAATTGAAGAAAATCATTATTAGTGAAAAAATGGTGCTAGAGAAATTACTGGGGTTAAAGGCTGAAAAATCCCCAGGGCCTGATAATCTACATCCCAGAGTACTAAAGGAAGTGGCCCTGGAAATATTGGATGCATTGGTGGTCATCTTCCAAAATTCTATGAACTCTGGAGCAGTTCCTATAGATTGGAAGGTGGCAAATGTAATCCCACTATTTGAAAAAGGAGGGAGAGAAAAAACAGAGAATTACAGACCAGTTAGCCTAACGTCAGTAGTGGGGAAAATGCTAGAGTATATTATAAAAGACGTGGTAACAGAACACTTGGAAAGCATTAACAGGATTAGACAAATTCAGCATGGGTTTATGAAAGGGAAATCATGCTTAACTAATCTACTAGAGTTTTTTGAGGATGTAACTAGTAGAATAGATAAGGGAGAACCAGTGGATGTAGTGTATTTGGATTTCAAGAAGACTTTTGATAAGGTCCCACATAAGAGGCTAGTAGGCAAAATTAAAGCACATGGGATTGGGGTGATATACTGTCATGGATTGAGAATTGGTTGACAGACCGGAAACAGAGAGTGGGAATAAGTGGGTCTTTTTCCGGATGGCAGGCGGTGACTAGTGATGTACTGCAGGGATTAGCTGGGCCCCAGCTATTCACTATATATATATATATATATATATATATATATGTGACTTGGATGAGGAAACCAAATGCAATATTTCCAAGTTTGCTGACGACACAAAACTGGGTGGGGTTGTGAGTTGTGAGGAGGATGCAAGGAGGCTTCAGGGTGATTTAGACAAGTTGTGTGTGTGGACAAACACATGGCAGATGCAGTATATGGTGGATAAATGTGAAGTTATTCTGAAAAACAGAAAGGCAGAGTATTATTTAATGGTGATATATTGGGAAATGTGGACGTACAAAGGGATCTGGGTGTCCTTGTACACCAGTCAATGAAAGTAAACAGGCAGGTGCAGCAAGCAGTTAGGAAGGCAAATGGTATGTTGGCTTTCACTGCAAGAGGATTTGAGTTCAGAAGTAGGGATGTCTTACTAGAGTTTTACAAGGCCTTGGTGAGACCACACCTGGTGTATTGCGTGCAGTTTTGGTCTCCCTACTTAAGAAAGGATATTCTTGCCATAGAGGGAGTGCAGCAAAGGTTCACTAGGCTGATACCGGGGATGGCAAGACTGTTGTATGAGGAGAGATTGGTTCGACTGGGCCTGTATTCACTAGAGTTTAGAAGAATGAGAGGGGATCTGATTGAAATGTATAAAATTCTAAAAGGGCTAGACAGACTAGATGTAGGGAGGATGTTTCCCCTGGTTGAGGAGTCTAGAACCAGGGGCCACAGTCTCAAGATACTGGGCAGGCCATTTAGGACTGAGATGATTTTCTTCACTCAGAGGCTGGTCAACCTGTGGAATTCTCTACCACAAAAGGTTGTGGAGGCCAGAACACTGAGTATATTCAAAAAAGAAACTGATAATTTTTTTGGATATTAGGAACATCAAGGGATATGGAGAGAAAGCAGGAATATGGCGTTGAGATATAGGATCAGCCATGATCGTATTGAATGGCAGAGCAGGGTCAAAGGGCCTATTTCTGCTCCTAGTTTCTATGTTTCAACCAAGATCTAAAAACATAATCTGGTCATTTAATTCATCGTTGTTTTTGAGAGCTTGTGTGCAAATTGAGGCTTGAGAGGTTGAATAGTCTACTCCTATTCTTATGAACTTTCCTGCTCTGGGTGCACCATTTTAACACATCCAGTGCTCTTATCAGCTGACTCACTGGGGTTCTTTATGTCAAACTTCATAAAATCCATGTATTTTGCCACAATAGAAATAATTGAATATATTTTGTCTCCTTTTTCGCTTTGTCATATCTCCATTACAGTGTTCATCAAAGAAGAGAAAAGGAAAATATTGGAATAAAATCTGCACCCTGTTAAACCCTTCTTTGTAAGGTCCATTTCTGGCAATCACAATGCATTCGACTAAAATTATCAGGTAGTCTGTAAATTATATTCGAATATAAAAGTAGCTTTAAAAATGCTGAATTGTAAACACACCAAGGTGTTAGCCTTGGCTCAGTGTAGAACTCTGAGTTAGATGATTGTGGGTTCAAGCCCTAATCCAGCTTTTAAAACATTATCTCATCTGAAATTTCAAAGCAATGCTTTGGGTGTTGCACTGTCATTCAGATGAAACATGGTTTTAAAAGATCCCATGGTACTGTTTAAAGAAGAGCAGTGGATTTCTCCTGGTGACTGGCCAACTTTCATCTCTAATCACCGTCAAGAACTGTTGATCTAGTTATTTATTTAATTGCCTTTTGAGGGAATCTGTCTGTGCACAAATTGCCTTCTGTGTTCCAACATTAAAACAGTGGCTACATGTCAAAAGTACTTCATCAGTTGTGACAGATGTTCTGAGGTTGTGAAAGATACTATCTAAATTAAAAAAAAAATCTTTCTTAAAAGATGTTTGCAATTTCATTGCATCCAGAGGCATAGACGAAATCTGCCCCACACCCACCACTGTTCTGAAGTTTCACCAATCTGAAAAACAGGTCTTTGGTGACAAAAACACATGGCTCCCACCAATCCATCTTCCTCCTCTGCTGCCACTTAACTTTCCCAACCAGATGTATGTTTCAACAAAGTGTCTGTTTATATTCTTTGAAATTTACTATGAAAAGTATCCAAACCAGAGAATTTCAATAGCCATTTACTTAGTTCTCCACCAAGTTGTGGAAAAGTCCCTGTCCATTGAAAGAAACATTAGTAATAGATATTTTTTTATCTGTTTGTGACCCACAGTTCCTGTGGAAGCCCTGCATTATTTATTGCTACACAGCAGTCTCATGTAAACTGCCCCATGGTTATCATATAACAGACTGGAGCTATTAAAGGGATAATCTCATAAAAAGGGCAAGGAATCCCCTTCTACACACACCATGTACATTTATGTTTTAGCATTAGAACTAATGAGTGGTGAAGGCAAAACTTTCAGATCTCCTACTTGCTTGTAAACAGTGCATCATCAAGTCTGTTTGATCTCTAGAACCAAGGAACTTGCAGCAAGGAGTTCAAAGAGCAGCATGGAAAACACTGACCGCATTTATATCAGCAGGTTGGTATGTGTATAGGTTGCATGTTTCTCCCACAAAGAACCCACAACACTGTTACCTTACACTATCCATGAGCAATGTAGCTTTAAAAAAATTGCTGACAAGAGAAGGTTCCATTTTTAATTGATCCCACGTGTCACAATACTTAAAAGGAAAATTTCCAAAACTACAAACTCTAATTTCTCTTATTCCTCACAAACATCTACAATGGCAAGTTGCAATGTATAGAACAGTAATGAACTTTAATAAACCATAAGTTGCAAAATCAGAAATTGTTGAGGCAAGTCCCAACTGTTACTGTTAGATTGGATGCCAAGTATTATAGCTACAAGGTTTTGTTGACATGCATTCATAAGAGTGCTTATAAAATCCTAGTTACACTGGGATTTACTCTTTGTATAGAAATCAGCACATCTGGGAGGGCTTGCCAAACCAGCTTCAATATGATGTACCTTCAAACCAATAGTATTTAAACAGTACTGCATTACATGTAACATGGCCCACTGCCCCCCACCCCCCACCCCCAACCCTTGCATTATTTTGCGTGTCTCTGAAGCTTTCACAAATACTCTAATTTGAAACCGGTTGGGTAAAGAACCCCTACTCAACAGATCTAACATTCAATATTGCTATCGATATTGATCCATCATATTGCTTAACAACTGACAACCGATTGACAGTATTAACTGTGTGTAATTAATGTGCAACATGATTCTGTTCAACAGGATTATCTACAGCTTGCACCAGTTAACACCAGGCCAAGCGTTCCTGCAATTTAAATGAGAATACATGTTCACAAATATACTAGAGATTAAGAGGCAAACATTCTGCTGCTCAGGAATGGCACAGTGGAATTTTATCCTTATAAGTGCAAGGAACAACAGGGTAACAAGCAGTCACATAAACTGGATGTTTATCATTGGGCATTCGCAATTTAAAGGGATATTAACTTATTAAAATATATTTTCCAAACATTTCCATTTTTGATGTGCCAATGAAGAGGAGTCAAGGCTTTATAGTCCTTTATTCCTGAGATGTGCAAGTGATGCAATATGTGCTCCAATACAATTTGGCTGACCATTTTGTCTGTTAATAAATAAATAGAAGTTTGAAAAATACTTTTTCATTAAAGCCGCTCCTTTCAATACCTTGGCTGGATTTTCTTTTGCCTCTGTGTTGCTTTTCCAGCAGTCCTAGGGTGGACATTAGAGTGAAGTAATCCAGTTATTTTCGCATGTCTGATTTTCAGCGGGGAGTAATGCTGGCAACATGTGCCTGCCCAAACATGGTTG
Organism: Cetorhinus maximus; assembly: GCF_964194155.1. Lineage (NCBI taxonomy): Eukaryota > Metazoa > Chordata > Chondrichthyes > Lamniformes > Cetorhinidae > Cetorhinus > Cetorhinus maximus. The sequence continues at coordinate 82,379,549 of NC_135888.1, read as the reverse complement.
GACATATTCTAATTAAATGGTAACCAGGGAGTGACATAATATGTCAAACTTATTTTCATTGCTGCCTTAACCACGTCAGATGTAAGTCACACACGCATTCTACAGGCCTGTTCTCATAATAGGACTACTGCAGGGATTTTAGAAATTTGAAGTGTCCAATCAAGTCAATCTCAGCACAATCAGTGCACTTCTTTTTGTCAACAGCTTATATTTATATTGCATCTTTACTGTAATGAAATGGACCAAAGCACTTCAAAGGAGCATTATAAGACAAAGTACAACAATGAGCCACATAAGGAGATACAAGGTCAGATGACTTAGTCAAAGAGATAGGTTTTAAGGGGTGTTTTAAAGGAAGAAAGGGAGGTGTAGGTTGGGTGTAGGGAGATAGTTCCAGAGTTTGGGCACCAGGCAACCGAAAGCATAGCAACCAATGGTAGAATAACTGTAATTGGAGATGCACATCAGGCCTGAATTAGAGGAGCACACAGGTTGTGGGTTGTGGGGCTGGAAGAGATTACAGAGGTGGGGAGGGCAAGGTCATGGAAGGATTTGCTAGTATACTCAAGAGGCCCATCACTACTATTTGCTCAGTGGTAGTCAGTCCCTTTAAGCTGTTGCAGGAATCTTGCTGAGTCCATTAAATACACTATATAAATGCAACTTGTTGTAATTTACTTTTACAACAATAACTTGTATTTATATAATAACTTTAATATGGTAAAATATTTCAAGGTGCTTCACAGGAGTATTCAACGAATTTTGACACTGAGCCACATTACGAGTTATTAAGAATGGTGACCAAAAACTTGGTCAAAGAGGTAGATTTTAAAAAGCATTTTAAAGGAGGAGAGAGAGGTAGAGAGGCACAGAGGCTACGGTGGGTGCTGGGGGCGGGGGGGGTGTGGAGGGGAGACATTCCAGAGCTTAGAACCCAGGCGGTTGAAGGCATAGCCACCAATGGCGGAGCAATTAAAATCAGGGCCAGAATTGGAGGACCACAGGTATCTCAGAGGTGAAAAAAAGAGACATGCTGTCAAATCTTTTGTCTTGCACTCAGGGCAGATGCAAGAATGCCAAATTTCAAAACGAACAATTTATACTGCACGAGAATAGGAGTACTGATTGGTTGGCAAGTCGACTCTGATTGGTTGAGGCTTTGCCATGGCAAATGCACCAAGGAGCTAATGTCACCCACACTTTTGTTTATTCAAAAAAAGTGCAATGTCCAGACATATTCTTTTTGCTTGCAGAGGATAGGTCCCTGCATTTGAATATATGTAACTTGTAGCAAATGTAAGTGAGCTACATTGTGAGTCTGACTGATAATCTTAAATTGGTTGTTAGTGCAATTCTTAGCACACTCCAGGTTGTGTAGCAAGTGTCCAATCGCAGAATCTCATCTAACGCTAGACATTATGTTCTGAGTTTTGCAAGCATGGGTTGGTTGAGTACGGTCAGTACTCTATCTATTACAAACAGCTGAAGGGATGTGCTATTTGATAGCACAATCCATAAGTCGTTTGGACGTATGGCCTACTACATGTCATTGTGCTGGCACTGAAATTCATATACCGTATCACTCATGAGTGGTAGGCACAACATCTTTTTGGCTTGACGTTAGCATCCAGTTAATGGAAAGCATTCAAGATGCCACTTCATAGAAGCAGCATGAAATAGCTAGCTTCATCTGTTCCTCAAATTTTTAAGATACTTTACCCTTACAGAGTAATCTGAGGTAGGATGGGCACTTTTCAGGTCCAAAAGCGGTGGCCTTTGGCCCATTTGTGAGTATGTGCAATACACAGTGAGCAATAATCTGATTGGGGTAGCCATTATCCTGCAGGAGAGCTTCGATGTGCCCTATTTTGACATCAAGCTTGCACAGTGAACAAATGGTTTGACCTTATTTCCGACATTGCCGCTAAAGCCAATCTTGGAGCACATGGAGCTGTAGGAATCCCAACACATATATTGACCAGTGAAGATAGGCATATAATAATAATTGCAGAAGAGCTGAGGCAGGTTCAGGGACCAGTAATGTAATTAAGTCTTGGTGATGGAGCAAGTACATGGTTGGAAGCTCATCTCAAGTTTGTAAACAGTCTGGTTTAGACTGTTGTTAGAGAGAGGGATGGAGTCTATGGCTAGGGAATGGAGTTTGTGGCTGGGACTGAAGACAGTGCCTTCAGTATTCCCAACAATTAGTCGGAGGAAATTTCTGCTCATCCAGTAACAGTATGTCAGACAAGCGGACTGACAAGGTAGAGAAGGTGGAAGTGTTGGAAGGCTTGGTGATGAGATAGAACTGTCAACAGTATACATGTAGAACCTGATGTTGTGTTTTCAGATGATGTACTGTCAGGCAACATAATTGATGAGAAATAGAAGGGGGCCAAAGGTAGATCTTTGGGGGTGGGTGGTGGTGCTGGTTCAGAGGTAATGAAGAGAGGTCACTGCAGGTGATTGTCCATGACTGGGCAGATAAGATAGCAACCAGGCGAGGGCACTCCAACAAGCTGGACGACAGTGAGAGGCTCTGAATGAGGACATTGTGATCAATCATATTAAAGACTGCGACAGGTCAGGAAGGGTGAGGAGGAATAGTTTACCCTGGCCACAGTAGCATGTGATTTTTTTTATTATTCATTTACAGGATGTGGGCATCACTCGATAGGCCAGAATTTATTGCCAATCCCTAATTGCCCTTGAGAAGGTGGTGGTGAGCTGCCTTCTTGAACCGCTGCAGTCCCTGTGGTATACGTACATTCACAGCACTGTTAAGGGAGGGAGTTCCAGGATTTTGACCCAGCGACAGTGAAGGAACGGCGATAGATTTCTAAGTCAGGATGGTGAGTGACTTGGAGGGGAACTTCCAGGTGGTGATGTTCCCATCCATTTGCTGCCCTTGTCCTTCTAGATAGTAATAGTCATGGGTTTGGAAGGTGCTGTCGAAGGAGCCTTGGTGAGTGTCTGCAGTGCATCTTGTAGATGGTACACACTGCTGCCACTGTTCGTCAGTGGTGGAGGGAGTGAATTTTTGTAGGAGTGCCAAGCAAGCGGGCTGCTTTGTTCTGGATGGTGTCAGCTTCTTGAGTGTTGTTAGAGCTGCGACTTTTGTACATCCTGTAATGTGACTTTGCAAAGAGATATTTCAGTACTCCTTAATAGTAAATTAACCTTCTTGTTAGAGTGCACATATTATTTGTGACATATTAACATCAAGCTAAGACTACCCTGATCAGAGTAACAGTTCAATCCATTATGGCTGTTCTCACAAAAGAAATCCTTGGCTGCTGCCTCTTCATATAGGGTGACATATATTGGTGCTCAAAGTTGTACTGTTAGTTTCATTCTAGAAAGAAGCACTTTCACCCTGAGATAGAGGAGTAAATTCCATGAACTGAAGATAGGTCATGCAGTGTTAGACTATGTTTTTCTCTTTTTCATCTGGGAAAATTTAATATTCAGTAATAGGAATTACAAGTCCTTTGCTATTTGGGAATCTCGTAGAGTACTCAGTGGAAATATCTGACTACAGAAGTGCAATTGTTGGTATATTTTTGGCACAAATTTGGCACTTCCATGATTTTAGACAGTAATCTACTGTTACACTTTCCTGTCTGCCGCCTCCTATGCTTTAACTGTCAACGGACTACATAGGCAAACATTTGTTTCAGAGTTCCCAAAGATCACAAGCCAGGAATGAGCTCAAGATCATCAGTTCTCCCCTCCTGAACTTACCCTGCAATATTCATCAATTGGTTTCAACCGCTTGACTGCAACATCCCTGATGTGACTTCGCCTGAAGAGGATTTTACCTGCAAAGAAAACAGAAAGCATCTTCTCAGCAAATGACATATACAAATGATCCTTCTTCACATCCTGTAAATCAGGAGCAAACAGTGCCTACTCTTTCCATTACCTTTGTTACCCTCGGAAGAAGCCAAACATTCCAATCCTTCCTGGGGTACATTGGGAATACCTGGATGTTGATCTCACTCCCAAAAATATTTTCTACAAGTACTTTTATTGCTGTGAATGGAATATTTTGATTGTTTAATGGGCATCTGGTAAATATGCTCGAATAACCAAGATCTCAATACATCAACAAAAGCACCTGTAGGAAATGCTTTTCACTGAGCCACTTACCTTTCCATAAGGGAATCAATTAGGAATTTAGGAGTGGTAGATTAGGTGGCACACAGCTAAAACAAAACAAAACAAACACCAGTGGGCATCACTGCGGAAAAACAGTGACATCATACACAGAAAATATTCACTTTTATGCAATCAATCTGAATATTCTTCTGTATCTTTTATGCATTGTCATTGTGCAGAATCTAATAGATCACACCAAAAGATAATATTGCTGAAGACAACTTGGGCCGGTTTCTTTTGCACATGCGGTCAGGATGGTTCTCTAAAGGGATAACTCGATATGTCTTGCATCAACATCTGGCATGTAATTCATCCTAATAGGACTAGAGTTTAAAGAGCTACCTTCTCCCATTGCCTCCACCAAGACTGCCCAAGCCTTATGGTCTTTGATATCAAGGGCAGCTACTCACATCTCTTCATTGGCACTCAGCTCTTATATCCATCTTTAGATCAACATTGTGATGAGGTCTGGAGCTGAGTGATTCTGATGAAATCCAAGCTGGGCATTGGTAAGCAGTTTATTGGTTTGCAGATGCCACTTGATGGCACTATTGATGACTTCTTCCATCATTTTACTAATGATTGGGAGGAAACTGATAAGATGATAATAGGCCAGGTTAGATTTCTATATTTTCTGGATAAAATATACTTGAGCAGTTCTCTATATTGTTGGGTAGTTACCAGAGTTATAGTTGGACTGCAATTGCTTAGTTATTGGTGTGTTTAGCTCACGTGAACAGGTCTGCAGCATTACAACTGGGATATTGTCTGCTTCCACACCCTTCCCTATGTCCAATGCATTCAGATACTTCTTAATGTGAATTGAATTGGCTGGACAACTGGTATCAATGATATTAGGGGTCTTTGGGAACAAGCTGAGAAGGATTCACTCAGCATGTTTGGCTGAAGATGCTTGCAAACACTTCAGCCTTAGCTTCTGCACTTATGGTTGAGAATGCTCTGCTCTGTTGGGAATGGGACTGGTTATCTCTGTCTATAGTCATCATGTTCTGGTGTGTGCATGCATGTCATCCTAGCTTCACTAGGTTGGTACCTATTCAGTTACGCCCCAAGGATTCTCTCTGCTGGAAAATCAGCTGTTTCCTGATGTCTCCCACCTTTAACAGATACTGGCGAGGCTTGAACACCCAAATTACATGGCTGGATACAATGCACTGTATGTGCTATGTGGAAGTTGACCAATATTGTTTATTCCCCATTAATTGCCAACAACGCCTCTTTTAACTGTATTAAATGCTGTTTCAGTGGCATTGTTGCACATTAGCCCATTGAATCCTAATCCTGCTGCCACCAAGATCGATTTGAATGGTGAACAATTGGGAATCCTGCATTAAGCTTAATTTCGCTGCCTAATTCCTGCTGGTGTAATCCTTCAAACCAATAAATTACCAGGGTCACATGACACCGAGTGTCTATCTTCAGGCATCTGGTTTGAAAATTGTAAAATTTGCTATCTGCATTGTTAAATAAAAATGCTGACTGCAGTCAGTGTATCCTCATGTTACATCTGCATTTGTAAAATGTTCATTTTTAAAGGTATAATATATGGCAAGTTGTTGCACTGAAGGATAGCAAAAGAAGGGGTAACAAGATAAAATAACATCAGCGGTCTATTATTAGCATGAAATTGAGATTAGAAATCCTTTAAACTGGAGAAAATGTGAAAATTAAGAATTTCAATCTGTTGCTTTTGGGACAGGAGTGCCTAGCTGGCTGAAAATTAAACTGGGATGAAACGTTTACTTTCACATCTGGAATCAGAGTTTAAATTTAAATCAGTGATGCAATAAAAATGTTCTTGCTTGTTGGTTTGCAATCTGAATCCAGTTGTTTTGTGGGGAGGAGGATGAACATTAGAAATGGGAGGATTAGGCCTTTAGGCCTCTCGAGCCCGCTCCTCCATGCAATACGATTGTGGCTGATCTTCTACCTCAACTCCATATCCCTTGATTCCATACCCCCAAACCATCCACACTTTGACACTAAGTTGCCCATTTCATCAGAAAGGCTGTAAGGATGGCTAGCATGGGAAATGGAAAAGATGTTAACACTTATGCAATATGTGGTGATCTTCTGGGGTTAATATTTACAAGAGATTAGCCACTGCTCAGAGAATGGCATGTAAATCATTTAGTACTGGAAAAGCTGAGGGTTACATTCTTTCTTTCTTGCATCACCGAGGCCACATACAAACGTCTGGATCACTTGCGCTTTCCTGTATAATGATTTGGGAGCACAGACCAGCTAGCAAGCAAAACGATTCAGAACCTTTAAAAGCAATGGGGAACAGTTGTGTTAGCCACCTAACCAAAGCTGGGCACAACTGAAGAGTAAGGCGAAGAAAGGGACAAATGCCCACCCTCTGCCAAGCCAAACACATCATTGCCCACACCATCATTCATTCTTTCTCTCTCATTCAATACCCCAGAGAAATCTACAAAGGGAGATCTAGAGCATCAGACCTGCATGAGCATAGAGAACTGGCTCAGAGGATCTGACACAGATGGCAGAGATTACAACTGGATCCAGTGACATCCACACTGTCAATATCCGAGAAGGATTTAACACCCTGAAACGGTATCTGGAGCAATTAATGGATCATCTCCTCATGCTCCCCACCCCCCCACCTCCCTACCCCCCACAACAAATCGACCTCCAAATCAAAATCATACATCCAACATGGACATTTTGGCCACTGGCCTTCAGGCCATGAGAGACTATATGGAGAGAGAATAATAACTGACTTCAAACGTCTTCTGGATCAACATCTTCGAGCATCTGCATAATCTAACTGATATATTCAGATCTGTCCTCTGCTGATCAGTGGGCACTTAGATTCACAATCCAATAGAAGTGGTGTGACTAGAGTCCATCTTTATGATGTGATGCTTTCTCCTGATTTTGGTTCATTTGACCTTTCCAGCCAGTCCCCTTAGGTGTCTGTTGATGTAAGTAGCAGGATTTAAAAAAAAATAGCAGAAGCAACACAGACCACTAAAAAGATATCCTGAGAGATCCTGAGATAAGGACTACCTTGATATCATGAGCTTCTGGGGAACATTTTCTCAGCCAAAGCACTTCTGGCCCTCGGGGCGGGGGGGGGGGCGGTCTACATCAACAAATTAGTTTTTGCAAATGCGTTCAATAACAATTATATATTTATGTGCTCTGTAATTAAAAAAAACTCCCAATGCTTTTCACAGGGGCGTCATACTTGCATGAGCACAATGGACAAAAGGAAGGAACAAAAATGAAATATAATCTGGTGAAAGATGTGGGTTTTAAGGAGTCAGAGAGCTGGAGAGGCAGAGAGCTGTAGGGAGTGAATTCCTGAGCAGGGGCCAAGATGGCTGAATCGATTACCTCCAATAGTGAGGGTGACATGGTGATGGTGGTAATAAGATCCATAGGAAACCACGGTGATATAAATTCTAGTGTTCTGAAGTACATCTGCTCTTCATTTGTTGTGTTTGAGAGGATACTTGGAGGTCAGTTTTCAACTCAACAAACTTCCCTTTATATCCCCTGACTTATGCTTATTTCATCAACCTTCTTCAGATAGATCCTGGAGGGAGTGGTATAGTGCAAAGACTCAGGTGGACTATGCAGAATCTGGTAAAAAAGTACTTAATTGCTTTATCAATTCCAAAGATGGGTTACCCCTTAAAATGTAACCAGCCCATTCCCTTCACTGATGTTGACTGACTTGTTGAGTGATTCCAGCATTTTCTGTTTTAGTTTCGTGCTGACTTGCATCAATAAGAACACTCCAAACTGAACAAACCAATCCCAATTTTTCTTTGTACTCCACAACTGCGTCCAACAAGATCTAGTTTCATGATTCTCTAATATGCAAAATCAGCACTTGACACCTTATAATTGATCTCATGATCTCCAGGGTAAGGAAGGGAAAAACAATACCTACAATCTGTCCTGTTGGACTTTTAGGGACTCCTGCTGGAATGGACACAAGAAGATGTTGGACAAGAACAGGACTGGGCCCAGATCAGTTGTCCCCCACTACTCAATAGCTTACAAGCACTCACTAGGACTAGGTTCATTTCTAGATTGCCACTTGGTGAGGTACTTGAGGCAGACTAGTCTGGAATAGTACTCACGCAAGACTCGGCACTCTCAGGAGAGAAGGTGGTAGGAGAAAATTGGCAAAAACAAGGCCTGTAATACATACCATTATACAGTGATCACTCCAAAGACAGAACCACACATAACCTTAAAAATGTCTAATTTCAATGTTCATTTTTTTAAAAATGGTGCATGTTTACCATTTTAATAAAATAACTCAAGGATAAAAAGCGTATGGAAATCAGCCATCTATGTCAAAGCTAATATGACTCATTTGCATTGGCAGCACTTATGAATAAGCCAACTTCTGCCATTCGCTGATATATTTTCCACAAACTATGGTATCTGCGTCCCACTCTTCAAAACTCAAGTAACGCTGCTAGCCATTGAAAGAGATTAAAAATGGTGCATACTATTTAGTGCGTTTATCTACAAAAAAAGAACACTTTTGCTTACATTTTAAAGCAGTGGGACAAATTTATGGAATTGAACTGAGGAATTAACTCAGTGACGTTAGTGGTTATGTCAGCACAGTTATAATGCAAGAACTGGCAAGAACTCAGGATCCATTTGATGCACTTTGATCAAAATGGTGTTGCCACTGGCTACAGCAAGTTTGCCCTTTATATGTTGCTAAAATATTTCTGAACCCAAACAAAACTATAATGAGGTTATAGCAGCGATACTCATTCAAAAAAAATTTAAAATGTCCAAAAATGGTTCCAAATGCACTGATTGCTGATATCAATTTTAAACTTCAGTTGCGATTTATGAAAAACATGCATCAATGAGACACTCTGGGTTCTGTCTGGCATGCTGCTAAGTAAGTTTAGAATTCTGGGAATTAATATACTATTAGGCTCTTGTTTAGTGTGCTGCCCCTACTCTATTTCATGAAACCAACAAGAGCTGGCAGACAGAAACACATTTCTACTTAGCAGAGATTAAAAGTTAGTCAGCTACAGTTGTTGCCAATAAATAAACACTTTTGCCATCATGTCTAAGTCAGAGTTGATGAAGCTGATCTACTTAGAACAATCTCCTCTTTGTTTCAAGCATTATGAAGACACTTTGCAATGGGATTGAGAATTAATTTTTAAAAATTATTTATTTCACGATGTGGGCATCGCTGGCTAGGCCAGCATTTATTTCCCACCCCTACTCACCTTTGAGAAGGTGGTGGGTGAGTTCCTGCAGTGGCAATGCGAGAGGGAAGCCGTGGACCTCGACATCCCTCCAGGTGCTTCTTCCCCTCAAGGCTCATACCCTCTGGAGATCACATCCTCATCCTGTCCATGGCTCCGCTCCCCACAAAAATATTCCACGCAGTGCCATGTGTCCTGCTCACACTCTCTCCATCTGTTTTCATGCATGAGGAGCCTACATTAGGCCCCTCACTCACTTTGAGCAGTGTGCCATCGTGCTGACTGGAGAGGACATGGACCGTGCCTGTGGTGACAGTGAGGTCGGCGGCGAACACCCTCGTGAGGACCCTACAACACATCATCCCTCTCTCAACGCAATTGTGAGTGCTCTCTCTCCTGTTTCTCATTCTGCTGCCATGCACTAATTATCTCTACTTTGATTCACTGGGAGCTCTGACAAGGGACCAACACCCTCAGCCAGCCAGTCCCTCAGCTCCATCCAGGTCCTCACCTCCAGCCAAGAGGACATCTCCTCCAGTGAAGAGCTGGAAATAAGCAGTCTGGAAGGCCCGTCACAGCATTTACCCACACCCTCCACCAGCGCAGAGACACACACCTCAGTGGGACCTAGATCTAGAGCAGGCTCGGGTTCACAGTCTGGTGGTCATCACACAGACACGTGTCCCTAGCAGCAGGAGGAAGGAAGGTTCAGCCAAGCTCTCCGAGCCTCAGAGGACGGGTGGGGAAGAGGCATCTCGTGGGGTCCAAGTCAGATGATGAGCCTCTGGATTTGGCCTCCCAATTCATCCTGGAGAGTCAGCAGAAGGCAGGGGAACATCGCACAGAGCTGTTGGAAACCCTCTGGCATGTGAGTCAGAGGAGTGCATCCGCCTGCTCTCTGATGAAGTGCTGCCCACATGTGTGTATATGGAGGTCTCCATGGGGGGAGGATGGTGGATGCCATGGAGACCCTGGTCTAGCCGAACGCGGAGATGAGTGCAGACCGGCACTCCATCGCGGGAGCCATGGGTGAGTTCCTGCTGTGGCAACATGAGGGGGAAACAGGGCACCTCCACGCCCCTCCAGGTTCTCCTTCCCCTCTAGGAGTCAGGCCGGGGCCCCGGGCACCCGAAGGGAGGGAAAGCAACAGCTGGACACCCTTGGGTCATCCATACAGGAATCTCAGAGGTTGTCCTCTCCCTCCAAGTCCCTTTGCCTGTGACCTCCTCACCCTCATCCTCTGTCACCTCAGAGGGAGCAGCTGGCCAACCAGTGATTCTGGAGGGAGAAGTGTGTGTGTGGCAGGGCCTTTCTGAGCCTCGTGCAGGCACTCCCCTACACACACGCGGATCCTTCATGTATCACACTCATCTCAATGTCCTAAGCATTTTCAATGCTGTCTGCTGAGGTTCGCTTTCAGTTGACCATCTGAGCTGACCTGCATCTCCACCCACCCACTGATCATACTCCCATGTAGCACCTAATCTCACCCACCACGACTGTTGTTTCACTTTCAATTTGGACGGCATGGTCTTGATTCACCTTTTTGTCAGCTCCCCTGTCTTTTCCCCTCCCCCAGTCATCCATTTCCTTTCCCCCATCACAGTTGACCCCCCCGGATATCAGCTTCCACCTCCCCTCTGTGACCTCCCAGCCACAACCCTTTTCCTTCAGGGATGTCCAGGTGAACGTGCACGTTCCCTTCCTTCCCGTAAATCCCACCCCCATCCACATTAACCTCCCTGACCTCCTCCTTCCCACTACCAGGGTCCGTGTCTGCCTCTGAGTCCCCACCAATCACCATCTTCGTCCCTTCTACTGCTACCGTTGAATCCTCACCCTCCCACCCTATCGCCTCACTCTGCCCTCGGTCATTCTCAACATTCCCTCATGCCACATCTACCCTCAGTTCACTCCCCAGGAGGCAGTCATGGACTCATTACAGCCTCCCTTGCATGTTCACCTCAATCCCCCCTTCCTTCTCCCCCTTAGAACCCTTCCCCCCACCTGCCAACCCCTCCCCAGTCCTCCCCACCCTCCAGACTCCACCCACACTCAGTCCTTCCCCCTTCCTGACCCTTCAGACATCCTTACGACTTCTACCACCCTTAGTTCTTCCCTCCCTCCCGACTCTTTCCTCCAGCCTTACTTCTTCTTCCAGCCTTACTTCTTCCTCCGGAGTGACTCCTTCCCCCTTCCTGACTCCTTCAGACACCCTTACTTCTTCCTCTAACCTTTCTCCTTCCTCTAACCTTACTCCCTCCCCTCTCTGCACTCCTCCCTCCCCCTGGATTCCCTCCCCACTCTGCGCTTCCCCACCCTGGACTCCCTCCCCTCTCCACACTCCTTCCTCCCCCCCAGACTCCCTCTCCTCTCCACACTCCTTCCCCGCTCCAAACTCTTTCCCTTACACCTTCCTCCCCTGTTGCCATCTTCTCCCATTACCCCCTCCTCCCCAACCCCCCAATGACACCTTCATTCCCCTCCTCCCAACCTCACCACATCCTGACACCTTCATCCACCTCCCCCCCAACCTCACCCCATCCTGACACCTCTATCTTTCCCAGTTGATCCTAGACCTTCCTCTCCCGCTCCCCCCTCCACTCGGTACATCTTCCTCTCCCAAACACAGCTGGACCTTCCTCTCCACCCCCTCGACCATCATCCATTGTGAGCAACGGTGACTTTTCACCTTCCGTGGGCAGCTTTGTGGCAGAGCCATGTCCATGGGAATCCGCCCAGTATGCCTTGGATGTTCCTCCAGTGCGCTGCCACTGTCGGGCTCCAGCATCTTTTGCTCCTCGGATGTCCGCGATGTGAACAAAGCCCTGGCGTTAAGTCCCGACTTCTGTGCGTCACACCTGTCAAGACATGTACTGCACTGGCTCGCAATCACTCCAACTTAGGTGGATGATGCAGTGGGGGTGGGGGGGGTCGGGTAGAATGATTCCTGCGGGCTGGCCTTATAATGATATGCAGATGTTTACAAAGAGGTTCCCGACTTCCAATGGCAGGGAACGCAGCCCACCATCGACGGGCTGAGCTGACTATTGCAAATTGGTTACATGACATCATGAAACCGATTCCTGCTCCTCTCACCATATTGTCCGCTCACGCCGCTGAGCACGCCCGATGCCAGCGGGCACGGATGATTCTGGGTTCAAAACAAAGCAGCATCAAGGAGAGCTGGCATCCCTCCCCAAATGTTGCGGGCCAAGAACAGCAAGAGCACTACTGCTGCTTGTGGCTCTGCCAGTCAGCATCCGATGATTAAAATCTACCCCTTTACCTTTCACAGGTTTATTTCTTCAACCTCTCCAAAGTTGGAACCAAGTTCACATTAGATGTGATGAGACTTGATTTCAACTATTTAGTCTGTTTTACTCCACAGCGCAATTTACAGATTAATAGTTATAGTCCCTTCATTCAATATCGGTAAAATGAGTCTTTGCATGATGGTATAAAAATTAAAGACACACTACATGACCCCACTTCAGTAGGTCACTTCACTAACTGAAAGACAATAAACTCTGTGTATCCTGGCTTTTTATGCTTGTCTTTTAATTGTCTTTTAAGAGGGCCTTTTTGCCTTGTGTTGCATTGTTTGTTTTTAAACATACTTCCTGTTTTATTCCTCACTGTTCACAGTTAGAAAGGAATCAGAAACCTTCTTTCAGCTTCCAAGGAATACTTGACCTGAGAATGTTCGATACAAAGGAAAGTATTCAATAGTCTAACATTACCACCCTCGGCCTGATGAATGCACAATTATAAAAATAAATCAAGGTACTTCCTTTAGGTGTCTTACAATCATTGAAAACAAAACTGTTTTTAGAAGAAGTATTGAAAAGCAAGCAGCAAAAACTGCATTCCACTAAAGCACATTGCTCCTTCTCCGACAATGATCTTGGATCCAATACGCATTACTCACTGCTCCTTATCCAACAGATGGAACAAATAAAACTGCTTCTCCACAAGAGTCCTGATGTCTCTAAAGACAGCCTTACAGTGAATTTATCATGTAGTTATGACATTATACAAACCCAATCATAATAATTACCAAAATAAATGTGCACTTAAGAAAAATATCACCCTCAGACTCCAGGCCCTGGCAAGTTATGTCAAGTGTAAAAAAAAATTCAAATGAATAGCCATTCCTAGCTGCGGATTTTTAGATGTATGAATGGATGAGATATGCTTTATTTGTAAAATCTGAAACACATCCTACATCCTTTCATGTGGCCAAACCTTCCAAATGATTAGGAACCAAAAGAGCCTCATACCAGAGGCAGCGACTGATTCTGAGAGACACTTTATAGAAACCAGGCATCCTGTTGCTATGATAAAACTCTAAACAATCTGAGCTTGAGATGCAAACGTGCTGTGTCATAATAAGGCCAAGACCACACAAGGTAACTTCCCATCCAAAAGAAAATCCTGACGGATTTCCTTTTCCTGTGTCACAAAACACATTTTTGATCTCCTCAGCTTCCCTTGGTGCTTCTCAGGATTACAGTGAACAGCAACCTTCTCCTAAAAACAAACAGGTCATCCATTGGTTGGCCCCACATGTAAATGCTCCTACTCAAAATAATTGAAAAAATGTTTACCTGCCATAATTAGATGCAAATTGCATATCTTTTGCTACTTTTAAAATATGCATATGGCTTTTACCATTATCTGCTAAATATGCAAGAATGAAGCTGGAGATCCTTTAACTTCATAATATAGTCCAATACAATGTCATATTCTGGCTTTCATTCTTCAGGTGGAACTAATACTGCAGCCCCGAAAGGGTTTTAAATCATCACAGCGTGCTGGGGTCACCCATTTTTATCTGGGAGCTTAGAATAGATCAATCGTATAACCGGGCACTGTAATATTAATGTAAAACTGTCCTACTGGGTGTCATGCTGGGTATTTCCATTCAGATTCTGAATGCTCCAAAGACCAAAGCCATCAAAAATCGACTGAAACTTCTGCCACAATTCAGGGCTTTTTGAGCATTCTCCACAGAAAGTGAAATTTACTTGTCCTGTTTTGAGTACCCTTCCCCTGCTCCCCTCCAGAAGGGCTTGGAGGTCAGAAGTTGTGCACTTTTTACCACTTGCTTGGTGCTATGCCCTGCTTTCCTTCAGATACAATTGGCACTTAACTAGTTATAATTCTGTGCAAGTATAAAAAAAAGGTAAGACATGCAATTAAGTAATTTGAGAAAGAAATGGGCTGAACAGTACATTTAAAAAAAGTTGAATAGATGTATCCTTCTCACTCGGCAGCTAGTGCTCGTTTTGTATCTGCTTTACATCAATTCTTGCACCAATAGATACACAGATAAGCATACCCAGGAAACTTGCATTAGAGGTCAATTGTGGATGTAATACTTTCTTTAAAAAAAAGGTGCAACAACAGTCTAAATCATAGAGAAAATTCTGGCCATTTCTGGATAAATGACACAGAACTTCCTGGAAAGTCTCGGTATAACTATTGCATAAGTGGTAGTGTGCCGATTTTTCTTCTCTCATGAAGAAATTTGCATGTATCTGATATATGGTCATTGTGAATAATTCAGATTTTGATCATTTTAACAACAACTAGTGATGGATGCTGCCCAAATTTGACATTCTGGTGAAAGCATGCAAATTAACCTTTAGTAATGCACATAGGATCCACCGCCATACCTGTTGCATGTTGAAATGAGAGTCTAAACCAGAAATAAGTGACTTCCCAGTAGGCTCAATGGCAAATGGCAGGAATCTCAATGGGGCAACTGGGTTTAAGCCCAGATTTAACTGCGATTCACATTCCTTGTCATTATAAAGTTTTGATTGTTCTTACTGGGCCACTAAATGCTACAGCCTACAGCTGTGAAGCATCTGTGGTCTATTTCACACTTTCCAGTTTTCTAATTTTACAAAGGTCCACTAAACTGCAATGCAGACACATGGGAAGCGTTTATTTTCTGAGGGAAATGCACCATTTTTAATATAGCTTATAAAGTACTTTAGATTTAAAGTTGGAACACAAATGGGCAATGATGCTTTTGTGCTTGTTTTGCACCAGTTTTTATATTCCGGTATAGGTAAATGAGTTCCTCAGGAAATTTTGCTACAAGTCCCCTTGGTGCAGAAATCAACAGAAATTTCAGCATAATTTCTGCGTAGGTGTATTGCAGAAAATTTGGGGTTACACCTCTTTATATAAGTGTAGTGAGACACTTTCATCACAGCAACACCACCCCTTCCAAGCTGAGTAAAAAGTACAAAAACTGTTAAGACTATTCTTGTCACTTTTGCATATTTACTACTTTGGGCATGAGAAATGGGGCTACATCTTCCGGTCAGCAAGCAGGGGGGGGGCGGGGCCCGCTCGCTGACACGTAAAATGACACGGGGTGACATCGGGCGTGTGTCCGGACGTCACCCCGCGTCACTTAGATTTTCAGTTCGGCAGGCGCGCAGCCAACTCGGCTACATGCCCGCCGAACTGTCAACGGCCATTTAAGGCCTTTAAAAAAGTAATTAAGCCAATTAATGGACCTGTCCGTCCAACCTTAAGGTTGGCGGGTAGGCGAAGAGCCCAGGCGGCCTTCAGAAAAAACACGAAACCTCATCCACGGGTGGGATGAGGTTTGATGAGTGATTTAAAATATTTATAAAATTTTGAAATAAAAGAAATTGACATGTCCCAGCTCATATGAGTGTCACATGAGGGAACATGTCAGGAATTTTTTTGGCACCCTACCAAACAATTTTTCAACTTCCACCGATCTCCCTGAGGCAAAGTGCTGCCTCAGGGAGATGAGTATGCTCTTTCGTGCGCATGCGCGAAAGAGCGCACTCCCGGCTCAGGGAATCCCCTCCCCCCACACAGGGAAGCGTACAGCGCTTCCAAGCGGATGTCACACTGGGTGGGCCTTAATTGGTCCACCCACGTAAAATGGCGGTAACCCGCCCGCTCGTGCCCCCTCCCGCACACATCCCCACAACAGGGGGAGGGGGGGGGAATGCTGCTCATGCAGATTTTTCAATTCAATTAGCCATTCCCAAATAGCAAAACATCAATTAAATACTTCCGCTAATACCATCTCAATCTTTTCCCATCCATGTCCGACATCTTAACAGCTTTATTTCTAGTCCTGTATGTTCTGTTTGGCTAGGATTCTTTGCTTCTTTTTGACTGTGTCATTTTCTATAAGCCCCAAGCCCAGAACATGATCCACAAGCCAAAAGAAACTGACACTGGGACCTTTCTCAAAAGTTTATATCAGAGACAAAAAATTTCTCACAACAATAATGAGATCTTTGGGAATTTCTATTCAATCACCAAAGTGAATTCAAATTCAAATTTGATGCAAGTTATATTTTATCCCACCAAATCTCAATAAATGGAAATTTGGACCAATGTACTTGGGTGGAAGTGTGAAATTTAAGGAGGTAACAATCTCATGTGTTTTCAGGGTATTTAACCATCTCAACACACTGGGATGTTCATTTGTTATTTAAGCATTTTTACCACCTCCCTTCAGTGGATTAACATCTGGAGTTAAACAGACCAAAAATCAATTCCAATGTTTATGGTTCTACTGATGAAAGAAATATCACATTCCAGGGGAGGGAGAATGAGAACAAAGATAAGATGAAGCCACATGGTGCTAAAAATGGGAGAAATACAATGAGTGTTCAACCAGTTGTTTGACAGCATAGCACATATCCGCAGACTTCTCACATATGATCACTTATCCAGAAAAGAAATAAAATAAATATAAAAATATAGAGATGGAAATTCACCTCAGGCAGTGAAGCAAAACGGGCTTAATGGATCGCCCTCCAGTTTTCGGCAGTGCCTGATATTCAGTTTCATTGCAGAGTTTCTACCCTGTAATTGCTCAAGTGCCATTCATTTGGTTTTAACGACTTTATCATCCTGGGTGCCTCAGTTGGTAAAGCTAGGGAGTAACGACATTAGATGAACTGGAGCACAAATAAGTTTATATTTACTTCAGAGGCCATCATATCAAAGGGAGATTGCGTAATTGCATTTCTGTCTCCTCTACTGAGAAGAAAATTGAATCCCTGGCCTATATTGAGTGAGCTAATCTCAGCTGAGGTGACAGGAGGAGTATTGCAATTGGCTTCTGCATTGGGGCTAGGAAAGGTAAAGGTAACAATTAACAATGATGTTTGACCTTCCTGATCGTTGTTCAAAAATTCTTATTGGAAGTAAACTTTTGTGGGCATTGAGTGAGAGCACAGTTGGACAAAGCTGGGCTGGAACACCTTCTGTGGTCGAATACTCCTAACAGTTCCCCCATCACAGGTCACACATGAAATACAGCCACTTGGGTAAGTTACTGGATGGTGGCTGGCATCTGTGGAACTTTTGACCAGAAAACCTGGTTCTGCAACTTAATATTTAAATTTCTCTTCACAAGTAACAGAATTCCAAGTGATGACATTGTCTGGGAAGATTTCCACAGGTAGAAGTGTTGTCTGGAGGTTTGCCACTGGCTTTCTGCATGGATTTTTTGAATCAATACAGAATTTTGGAGTGCAGCTGTTACTGGAAATACTTTTGTGTTACTGAGATAAATCTGGACATTGTTCAGGAGAGGAACATTACTTAAAGAGGAGAAAATATTAGAAAAGAACAGTACTTGTGTAAAGTTTTACTTATCAGAGATTTACTGGGTGTTACTCTGGAAAGACCATTGGAATATCTTACAGATTTTCTGGCAGCATACTGCAGCAATTTAATTCACTTAATAGAGTTCTGCTGTTCATTCCCTCCATCCGTGCCCCCCCAAACCCCCAAGCAATTCCCCAATGTACAGCTGAATTAATACTTAGAGTGAATATTAATGCAAGTTTGTAACTGCTCTGACAATTGCAAAAATCAGAGGGGAATTAACATTCATGCAGGCATATTCCAGCTAGGATTTTGGAATAGTTTTAATTACAGCAAAATGAAATTCTTTAATCAACAGTTTAATTTCAGATATATATTACTTAACTGGCAATATATTTAAAAAATTTTTATTCTTTAAACCACTTTCATGGTTCTCATGAAAAGATTTAATTCAAACAGGACTGGGACTAACATAAGCCTTTTTGCCAATTCTGTGGCTGCGATATCACTAGGCAAGATAATAAGTTTCCTCCAATGTAAGACCAATGCATCAATCAGGACCAAAGGACATCAGCACATAGAAGTTTGTGTTTACTTCAGAGGCCATCATATCACAGAGATATTACTTAATTGCATTTGTTTCCTTTTCTGAAAAGAAAGCATTACATTTTTTGCTAGTCCAATATCATAGAAATGGAAAACAAAAACAGAAACAGAAATACCTGGAAAAACTCAGCAGGTCTGGCAGCATCGGCGGAGAAGAGCACAGCTGACATTTCGAGTCCTCATGACCCTTCAACAGAAATGTTCTGTTTCGAGTTCTCATGACCCTTCAACAGAAATGTTCTGTTGAAGGGTCATGAGGACTCGAAACATCAACTGTGCTCTTCTCCGCCGATGCTGCCAGACCTGCTGAGTTTTTCCAGGTATTTCTGTTTCTGTTTTGGATTTCCAGCATCCGCAGTTTTTTGCTTTTATCTCATAGAAATGGACTCTTGGCCACAAGACCCGAGATCTTGTGTGCCCACACTCCAGCTCTTTCTAAAGCTGGTCTGGACTCTTAGGGACTCCATCCCAATGAATCCAATCCATGAACCTATCTCATCATAAAACGAGAAGCAACAATGATGACATACATGGACACCAAGAATAAGGAGGGAATTTCAGTAACAGAGGAGAAAAGAGAAAAGTCAGTACTACAGACGTTTCCTGGGTAGCTTTCCGCATATTTATTTTATAGAGAACTTAGAGGATAATCACAGTTGGTGATGGTAAGTTGCCAAACTAATTTCACTTCTTAAAGATGCACAAACAATAAAAATGTAACAAACGTTATTGTTTTAATTGCTGAGCTAATGAGTTCACAGGCACATGATCAAGAACATCACATAAACCTCCCCCTTATTCAATGAGACATGGGGTGGGAATGACTGGACAGTAACACCCAAGCAAGGCCCCAGCAGCAATCCCATCTAAAAACAGTGCTACATGAATACATTGTATGAACACTATCTCTGTGAATGTTTTATGTATGGGTTTACCTTGAAGTTCATTATTCAACCATTTAACAAATATTATTCCTGAAAAAAAACGTTTTGTCAAAGCTTTTCATCTTGCACTCATCAGGACAGTCACAAGAATACCAATGTCAGGAGAAGCAACAACTTTATACTGTATACGATGGACAATGGTTGGTAGAGATGTTGCCATGGAGAATGCACCAGTTAATGGTGACTGACAGTTAACTGTCAAGCATTGTTTGAAATTTAAAACAGGCATTTTAACTCTGATTGATCAAGGCATTGCCCTGAGGAATGGACCAAGCAAATGACTATCACTTATTTTGTTGAGCTGAAACAGGTGCAATGTATGCACTGGTGCATTCTCCATGGCGACACCTCTACCAATCAGAATCCACTTGCCAACCAATCAGCACTGTTTTCTCATACAGTATAAAGTTATTGCTTCCCCTGACATTGGTATCCCTGCAATTGTCTTGATGAGTGCAAGACAGAAACATTTGACAAAATGTATTTTTTCAGCAATACTCAAGTTCTGCACTACCAAACGACTATTAACAAATATTACTCAAATTTAATAAATCAGTGCACTAAATTTTCTTTATAAATTTCCTTCTGACTAGTTCTATTTGCAGTTTCTATTTGAGGGCTAATTGTTTTCCTATCACAGCTAAGAGTTTTAAACTTCACCCCACCGGCTGCACATTGCAGCACCAGCTCCTGTTTGTAGTTAAGTTATTTTGTGATGCAAAATCAGATCTGAACCAAGACAACTGCACCAAGGACAAGTATCTCATGAATGTCACTTGGTCATTAATGGAGACTCAGAAAAACGAGCAGAAATGTGCCTGTTGCAAATTTCAGGGTGCTTAATAGATACTACGGCGAGCTTAATTCAGCGATTCTATGTTCAAACCTCTCTGAACAAGTAACAGGATTCCAAATGATGACATCATCTGGGAAGGTTTCCATAGGCAGGAGAAGTGACAACTCTGTGTGGACTTTTTGGATTAATACAAAATGCTAGAGCACAGCTGCATCAGCTCTTGTGTTACGAGGATAAATCTGGACATCTGGCTTAAGCACTAACAATTTTTGTGGTTCCACTCTGGTTATAATCTAACTTTTACTGACTAAAATAAAACTTTAAAGGCCCCAATGCCTCCTTGAATTGATGCAGTGAGTAGAAGACATAAAGATCACAGGCTTGACTTCTCGTACTACTCCAGGTCCATCCACAACTCAAGAATGATCCACGACTCACTTTCCCTGAGGCAAAACATCTCATCAAAACCCCAGCCCTTTCTACAATCGCCCACACCTCTCATACCAAATGTGAGGACCTCATGAATTCTTTTGTCTCAGAGGCAGAGGCTATCTCAACAAAATGCCTCAGCTACAACTCCCCCCCTTCCTCTTCTTACTAACTCACAACCACTCATTCAACCTAACCCCAAGCCATGTTACTTGGCAGCTTTTCCCACCCTCCCTAACCTCATCTCTTCCAGTAAAACACACCCTCGAATTCTCAACTACGTTTCCTGATTCCAACAGTTCTGTTTGCCCGGGTATTCTCCTGCTCCCTTTTAAAACAACAATGTTCATTTGCAGCCCTATGAAGACTCTTGTGTAGGGAGGTGGTGGCACAGTGATATTCACTGGATTAATATTCCAGAGACCCAGGGTAATACTCTAGGGACCAGGTTTGAATCCCACCACGGCAGATGGTGAAACCTGAATTCAATAAAAATCTGGAATTAAAAGTCCGATGATGACCACAAAACCATTGCCAATTGTCATAAAAATCCATCTGGCTCACAAATGTCCTTTAGGGAAGGAAATCTGCCAGCCTTACCTGCTCTGGCCTACATGTGATTCCAGACCCACAGCAATGTGGTTGACTCTTAAATGCCCCATGAACAAGGGCAATTAGGGATGGGCAATAAATGCTGGTCTAGCCAGCATCACCCACATCCAATAAAATAAATCACTCAAAATTCAATTTCACTCCGAACTAGCATCCTAATCTCTGCTATCCATAAATTACAAGTTGTCTAAACTCTGTTACCTACACCCTATCCCAACCAACTGACCTTCCTTGCTGGACTGAATTTAAAATCCCCATTCTCTGTTGTAAATCCCTTCCCAGCCTCATCCCAGCCTACATCTGCAACCTCCTCCAGCTTTCTGTCCATTCCTGTGTCCTCCGAGTCTCATGCTTTCTCCAATCAACTTTTCTCCTTCTCTCCAATCAACTTTCAGTGGTGGAGTCTTTAGCCACCACAGCTATTTGGAGCCCCTTCCCCAGCTGACATTAACTACCTTCATAACCACGCTTTGATTGACTCATATATGTTGCTTATCTAGGAGTTAAAAACATATCACAAAGCCAAGAAGCCCAACTGCTTTAAAAGAATAACTACAGCATAAAGTAAATGCATGTTTAGATGACCTACAAATATTTGTTCAAGGCCATCTTGGGTTTACACTGTTCAAACCTTCCATTACATCTGCTTTGAAAAGCAAAATGAAAGGAAAAGGTGAAAATAAGTATGCAAACATCAAATTAAAAAGTTTGTGTGTTATTTTAGGACACTTGAAGGGATTCACTTTCACTGGGTTTGGCTTATACGCGAATGAAACATACATCACCAGATGTGGAAACCACAATCAATAAAACCCTTGCATTCAACCAAAGTCCAGTTACGTTTTACAGAATAATGTGGAAAATCTAAGGGAACAATCAATCAATGCTTCTGCAGCGTAGAAATGAGCCGAACAGACAACAAAAGTGTCAGAGCAAGGGACCCAAACTTTCACAACTTAGAAATCAAATAATTATGCCTGGTTTTCAATGCCATGACAGGAAGCAGATGAGCAGCTACTGAAGTGCAGCAAACCAGGGATGAAAACAGGGATGTCTGCTGCAACACAGCAATCAACTGTGTAATACTTTTGCTTAGCAACATATTGTTTTGGTTTGAATTACTGCCATATTTCATGATCCACAACATCTGCTTGAAACTACTTATACAATCATCAAAATCAGGTTGGGGTGTCTGTGCACACTTCCAAGTCATTATATTTTGCTTGATTCCCTTGAATTACTCCATGCAAAGCCAGGTTATAAAACATGTCAAATCCTCTTATTTCTTTTGGCAAAACCTCCTCGGCACTGCCACGTTATCTTAACATTATCAGATATTATGTAATGTTTACTTTCTACAGTCTTGATGAACTACGTAAAATTGTTCCCTCTTACAGTACACCTAATTTTGCCGTACCACCGAAGCTGTTTGCAGGAATAATTGGAGGGGGACATTCAACCTCATCTGCAGCACAACATTCTTTCCAAATCCCTCGCAATCTGGAATTAGTTCCCAGTGCCAGTCTTTCTAACTGGGTCCAACATTAACCCCTAAAGTGCAGGAAAACCCAGGAAAATCCACTCTCCTGAAATAGGATAATCCAATTTGTTTTGATGTGGATTCAGGTGGACTAATGAAAATACCCGCATATTGGTTTCATTCAACATGGTTGGTTAATCAGTCAGAGTTCACTTTAAACTTACAGCAATTACTTAAAACAATCAGATGAATCAATACAAACATTTTAAAAATAGGGAGATATATTTTGGGCACAAGTGCCATTTTTCATACGAACAATTTACCAGTGAATCAAATTTCTCAGTTTAAAATTATGGGATAGCAACCTTCATAATGCAGAGGGGATGTATAACTGAAGAAATGTAATTGGGGTTTCATTTTAATTCAATTCAGTGGGTGCTTCTGGCATTTATACAAAACTCAGCTGGATAATTGGATGAGGTGCTAAATGCTTTAAACCCTAGTGTAGCGGATCTCTCCCTACTTTTCCCAGTTACTCCCACTTTATACCCATTAATCTTGCATGACTAATCGGATGATCTAGCCTGTACAATTAGAGTTTAAGAACCAAGTGCAACAAATTCAAAATGTGCTATGAGTGACTGTTTTATAACACTGGAGCTTCTGTTATTTAAATTCAATGTCACTTGCAACTCAATCTAATTTACAGGATCAAAAAACAGTGGGCTGGATTTTACACTCCCCTGCAGGCTGGTTTGAATGAGGGCGGCCCCGTAAAATGCCATGGTTGTCTTTCCTGGCACCCACCCTCTGCTCCTGCCCCCACCACAATTTTATGAGTGGTACGGTAGACGTTGGGCCTACCCACCCATGTGCCAATTGACAGGCTGAGGCCAGTGACGGGTGGGAAATCTGGAAGGTAACACTGCTTGGGCATGTGGCGGGAAAGGTGGGCGGAGAGGGGTTGTGGCGGGGGGCGTACCTCTTTTATGAACCCTCTGTTCCCCCTTTGCTTTGATCACCGCTATGTTTACCCTCGCTCCTTCCCTGTCCAACCCAGCTTCTGATTCTCCTCCACCGCTCCTAGTGGCACTCCTGGGACCAGTGAGACGGAAATCTCACCACTGGGCAATTAACGGCCTGGGCATTAAATTGTTGTGGGGCTGTGCGGGCATGGACGATACCCCCTCGTCTACTTCCAAAGATGCTAATCGTTTGCTTCCTGTAAAATTCTGTCAAACTAATTCCCTTTGAGGCAAAGAAAACAATGCAGGTGCCTTTTTAATCATTGTTCAGTGATTGGAGAGTTCCTTGGGATGTCCTGCAAGTCCTTCTTTCTTATCAATATCTGTCAGAATTCTGGTGCGATTTGCTTTATATATAAAAGCACAGAGGAAAGCATCTGTTTATCTGTGTTAGTTTTTTTACCACAGCATGTGAAAAATAAATAAAACATAACGTTGTGCCAACAAAAATAGCATTAAATACTATAGGGAAAAAAGTTATCCTCCTTTCTGTTGTGTATTACACTGAAAAAAGATTGACATATGGACTCTCAGCAGGCAGCCAATATTGAACTAACTTTATCTACACCTTCCCAACCGAGAGGACAGCAGAGAGGGCAATATAACAAATAGCATCTCCCAGTCAGCACGATGGCACACTCCTCAAAGTGAGTGAGTAGCTTAATGTTGACCACTCCACTCCTGGTCAGGGATCTCTCCCTGCTGTTGTGAGCCAGCTTCTCCAGCACAAAAACAGATGGAGAGAGTGTGAGCAGACACATGCTACTGCGTGGAATGTTTGTGTGGTGATTGGAGCCATGGACGGGATGGGGACGCGAGTTTCAGAGGATAATGAGCCTGAGGGAGATGTGAGGGTGTGTGGGAGAGTTAGTGTGCTGTCCCTTGAGGTGTGAGATCCCTGTGGATGTGTGATGAGTTTGGGAGAGTGTGTTGAGAGTGATGAGGTGGTTGACTTACCCTGGCAGAACAGATGAGAGCATTCATCCTCTTCCTGCACCGCATGGCTGACCTCCTCTGTGCTCCACTGGCACTGACTGCCGCTGCCACCAGGGCTGGATTGGTGACTCTGGTGGACCTCCTGCGGCCACAGCAGGGGTAGAGGACATTGTGATGGCCGCACACTGCATCCAGCAGGCGCCCCAGAGAGGCATCACTAAATTTGGGGCTGCCATCTTCTTTGCTTTATGGGCCATCTGTCGCTTGGGGCAGTCCTGGTCTGTAGACATGAAGTAGGCTGTGCTCCGGTGCGCTTTAAATATGATGCCCGGAGCAAGGAAGCACTGAGGTCACAGTGTGGCAGGCAAGTCCGAGCCTGTCTGCCAGCGATCGGCGTATTTCCCGTGAACGCATTATTAATGAGGTGGGACACACCGGGAATGGGATGATAAGCGCAAAAATCTGCCATTGCAGCCGACGGGTAAAACATTGTTTTTCACGCCCACTACTGCACTTAGTGCTAATCTGGGATGATTCCACCCTAAGTTGTGAATCCCTGAATTTCATTTCCGCTGTGGGCAATGGAAATATATGTTCTGTCTTTTTGCTCTCATCTTCCACATACTGTTTTTCTTGCCTTCAGACTGAGTGCAGTTCTTGATCTTCCATTAACTTCTGTTTCCATATCTATCATAAGACCATAAGACCATAAGACATAGGAGCAGAAATTAGGCCATTCGGCCCATCGAGTCTGCTCCGCCATTCAATCATGGCTGATAAGTTTCTCAACCCCATTCTCCCGCCTTCTCCCCATAACCTTTGATCCCCTTACCAATCAAGAACCTATCTATCTCGGTCTTAAATACACTCAATGACCGGGCCTCCACAGTCTTCTGTGGCAATGAATTCCATAGATTCACCACTTTCTGGCTAAAGAAGTTTCTCCTCATCGCTGTTCTAAAAGGTCTTCCCTTTACTCTGAGGCTGTGCCCTCGGGTCCTAGTCTCTCCTACTAATGGAAGCATCTTCCCCACGTCCACTCTATCTTTGTAGGCTTCCCAATCCCCTGGTTTCCCATTGCTCTTCGCCACATTGTATGCTTTCTCTTTAGCTTTTATGCTGTCCCTGACTTCCCTTGTCAGCCATGGTTGCCTCATCCTCCCTTTAGTATGCTTCTTCTTCCTAGGGATGAATTTTTTGCTGTGTCTCCCAAATTACTCCCAGAAACTCCTGCTATTGCTGTTCCACTGTCTTTCCTGCTAGGCTCATCTCCCAGTCAATTCTGGCCAGCTCCTCCCTCATGCCTCTGTAGTTGCCTTTATTCAACTGTAATACCGTTACATCTGATTCATAGGCGCATTTGAGGATTTCCAGAGTCCTGGAGGACAATTTTCTCCCCATCTGGGGGGTTGGACAGGAGCGGGCGTGGGCAGGCGTGTAGCATGAGCTGGGACATGTCAATGAATTTTATTTTAAAATTTTTATTAAACTTTAAAAATCTTCATGAAAGCTCATTCCGCCCATGGATGAGGTTTCATGATAAATGCGAAGGCCGCCTGGGCACATCGCCTGCCCGCCAACCTTAAGGTTGGATGTGCAGCTCAGTTTATTGGTTTACTCGATACTTAAATAGCCTTAATAGGCCTGTGACAGTTCGGCGGGTGCGCAGCCGACTCCGGTGCGTGCCTACCGAACTCAAGATCTGAATAACGCGTGGTGATGTCAGGATGCACGCCTGACATTACCGCGCATCATTTTATGCGTCGGCGAGCAGGCCCCGCCCCCACTTGCCGACCCGAAGATTCTGGCCCTGAACTAGCTTTAGTTCTATTGTTACCTCGACCTGGTGCATGGCTGCAGCCTGGAGCTCTACCATGATCTGGAGCATCACCGTTTCCTCTGCCTCTTGCATGCCATTTGGATATGACAGACTTTCCCACAGGCATAGCACTTTGACTGGAAATTAGGGTATTTAATTTTTTGCTGGCTACCATGACAATGGTAACATATACATTTCTGACTCCTCTAAGACTATGAACTTGGCTGCTGTGGCCTGGATCCATTGAAATCTGCTGGACCTCCCATGCCAGCTCAGGAAAATAACTCCCATGCAATCTGAAACTCTCTCTCTTTCTGCCATTTCCATGCCTGTGGCCTCACTGCAGGCCTGCTTCCACGTCAGCTTACTTTGCTAAAACGCTTGGCCTGGACTGTATTGTTCTTTAGGCCTCCTGCGAAAGTGACTCCAAGGTTGATTTCTAAGTTTGCGCCATACCCACAGTGACAAGAGAGTTTCTTTAATTCGAGGATGTAATCTTAACAGTCTTACTTGGCAACTGCTTCCTTTGCCATAACACAACTTTTAGTGCAATCTCATTCTTAGTCATGCCATAATATGAGTCCAAAACCACATTAATTTCAGAATGGCCTGTAGTACCTAGCGTCTCGCGGTCAACATTGGTTACAAACCACCTTATAAGCAACTGATCCCATCATGGTGAGGGTAAAATTTACTCATCTCCTATTTAATTTGCTTTAAGCCAAATGTGTAAACTTTATGTATAATTACATCAGTCCGCTTTGTCAGGGTTAAATACCCTCCTTATCCCCAAATATATCTTGAGAGCTACTTTTTAAATTACTTACCATCCTGACCCACTGTGTACCTGAAAACAGCGTGCACACATGGATTAATCTTTCAAATTGCTCAAACTTCCTCAAAATCAACTTTAGGAGTTTTAAAAAGTGTGCCACAATGTTCCTCAGTCCCTAACTTCTCAAGTAAAATATAAAAAGAATTCTATCCTATCCTCATCATCAACTTTCTGTTGTGCATTGCACTGAGGAAAGATTAACAATGTGGGCCCCCATATTTTTGTGGTTGAGACAGGTATTGAGAGGCGGGCATAGGTAAGATACAGGCCTGTGGCCTCCCGAGGCAGGCCAGAGGCAGAAACATAGGCCTGAATGTTCCCGTCGGTGATTTGGGGGCAGGGCCCGCTCGCCGACGGGAAAATGACGCGGGATGACGTTGGGAGGAACCCCCGACGTCATCCCGTCCCATTTAAATATTGAGGAAGGCGGCGGACAGCGAAATCAGCTGTCTGCCCGCCGACCTGTCAATGGCCAATTAAGGCCATTGACAGGATAATTAAGGTTGTTAAAGGCCCTGCCCGTCCAACCTTAAGGCTGGCGGGAAGGCTAAGAGCCCCAGCGGGCAACAGAAAAAACATAAAACCTCATCCACTGGCGGGATGAGATTTCGTGTCCATTTCATGACATTGTCACATGAGGGGGACATGTTAATAATTTATTTATTTTTAAGTTTGTAAAACTGTCAGTGATCTCCCTGAGATAGCACTTAGTCTCAGGGAGCAGTGCGCTCTTTCGTGCACATGCACAAAAGTGCGCACTTTGACAGATGGGGAATCCCTCCCCCCCCCGCACAGGAAGCGCATAGCACTTCCTGCCGGGCAGGCCGCTGGGCAGGCCTTAATTAGCCCATCCACTTAAAATTGTGACGGGGCCCACTTCGGCAGCGGAGTTTGGCTGCCCGCCCTCCGCCGAGCCGGTGCGGCCCGCCCATCAAGGGCTAAATTCTGCCCATAGGAACAAGCCATTCGGCCCATCGTGCCTGCTCCAACATTCAATTAAATCATGGTTGATCTTCTACCTTAACGCCACTGTTCCGTGTTACCCCCATATCCCTCATCATTAGTATCCAGAAATCAATTGATTTCTATCTTGAACATGCTCAATGATTGAGCTTCCACAGCCCTCTGGAGTAGAGAATTCCAAAGATTCACCATCCCCTGAGTGAAGAAATTCTTCCTCATCCTAGTCTTAAATGCCCTGTCCCTTATTCTGAGGCTGTGTCCTCAGTTCTAGACTCACCAGTCAGGGTGAGAATTTTGTAAGTTTCAATGAGATCACGTCTCATTCTTCAAAACTCTACAGGCCGTTTCCTCAATCTCTCCTCATACGACAATCCTGCCATCCCAAGGATTAGTCTGGTGAACCTCCATTGCACTCCCTCTATGGCAAGTACAACCTTCCTTACATAAAGAGACCAAAACTGTGCACAATATTCCAGGTGCAGTCTCACCAAGGCTCTATACAGCAGCCAACAGACTCTGCAAAGGTGGGTCAATGCTAATGCGAGGCCTGTCTTCATGGATGAGAACATTGGCAACTTGAAACAATGAAGAAAGCAATGAAGATCATTTTATGGCCCCCCACCCCCTTCACCTCCTATACCCACCCTTACATCCCTCAACCCCCCCCCCCACCTTTCACTTTTGACCCTACGATAATATACTGTAATCTCTTCAAATGCCCATAGAACTATCAAAATAAAAAAAGTCAAATAAGCCACTGGGAAGAAAACACTCCCCCATCCAAAGCTCTGCCAGCTCTGACTATAGATGATACAGATACACATCATTTCCTAATGAACTGTAAAGCAGGAAAGACTCTTCCTGCCCCCAGGTCACAGTTCACAACCTCACTCATCAGATGTGAATCAGGGAGGCCTTCCTGATAGTGGCCAACTCCATGAAAATCTGAACTGGACATCTTTAAAACAGTGTCGGCAACTTTTAACACCAGGCGGCTGGGGTGGGGGGTCACAAGCCACCCCCTTTTCAGTGCCCGTGAAAATAGTCAGCACAGGGAATAGAGGTGGGACTTCCAGAATCAGGAACCAGCTGCCATTTTTTCCCGGTCCTGCTTCCATTTCAGTTCCAGTTGGGAGCATGAAAATCTGGCCTGTGGACTCACAGCAGGCAGCCATTATTGAACTAACTTTATTTACACCTCCTCGACAGAGAGGGCAATATAGCAAATTGCCCAGATTCTGCAATACACTGCACTTTTAATTCTCTACATAACAGTTTTGCTAAAAAACAACCTAAGCTTGTTTTCAGCAAATATTTAGCAAATCTTTCTTTTATTACATATATACATATAACAATCAAGACTTTGAGAGTACTGACAGTGCTTCCCTATCAGAATCAGTTTTCTTCTGTTTACTATGGATTTCTCTCCTTGATATTTCTTAGTCTTTCTCAATTATAGAAACAAGTGAAACACACCAGCAAAAACTTGAAACAAGGAAAATTTCCTACACAGTTCACTCAGTTTGCATTAATGTGCATCAATCCAGTTTAGTCCCAGGAGGAATTTTGGAAGCTCTGGGAAAAAAAATGCAGATTCTCTGCTAATGCACTAAATTATGACATGGTAATACAGGTTGCTGCCTGTCATAGCTCTAATGCACTGAGTAATTTCATCCCTATGAGTCAGTGCAACAAATCCCCAAAGTGACTGCTTTAAGGATTAAATAACTACAATGACTTAAATATTTTAAGTTTTCTTAATGTTACCTACAGTTAACAGCAGATTTCCTCTAAATCTTTAAAACACTCCTGCTTAAATTGCACTAGTATGCTTGATAATATCTAATATCAGACCTCAATCTGAATTGTAAATCTTACAACACACATAAACTGATCCAAGATCTCTGGAGAATTTCACTGGTTCATTCAGTATCTAGAAGCTGCACTCGAACCACTCTCTGGTAATGTTACACCGTCAAACATACTAAAGTCACATTAAACTGGTGATGGAACACAATTTCCCAACAAAATTGTAAGATCCTTATATGACTAATATAATAGTGAGATTATTTTTCCTGTGGAAAATTATCCAATTTCGACCGTAAAGGTTTTTAATCTGCTACTTCAAACAACTTTTGCTCTAAGTGTAAAATTAATTTTGTTTCTTAATTTTTCTTATCTCTCTATGATAGGGTAGGAAATATCTGCAAATGCAAAATTTACTTAATTCTCTCTTTTTAATTTGTAAAATAACAAATGAAGTGTAATTAAATTGGCATACTGTGCATCGAATGAGGAAAACAGAAAATTGATTATATTGGCCTGAGTCGGTTACATTCTATTAATATAATACTGTAGAATAAGAAATAATAATTAATGCAGATATATATACACCCATACATTTTCCAAAAAAGTAATGTTTTCTTTGTTGTATTTCTTTCGTTAGAAATAGTTCTATTGATCCATTGCTTGTAAAATTATACCAAAAGGAGAAACAAATTGATAAGTGGGTAAGTGAAGCACTTCTGTAAATGCTTCATTCACACAAGCAGAATTGTGTAGCGTATCTCAGAAACTTTAGAAGGATTCTGCCAGAGTCAGCACCCAATGCTTGAGTGATACTGAGAAAGCTATTAAGTTTCTGGTATGTTCGGAGTGTCTATTGTGATAACAATAGATTTGCTCAGCAATAAAGAAAATGAAGTACCAAAGTAAGCAATTTTTCGGTTTAAACATAACCAGAAAGGCAGGGATCCTCTTTAAAATGTTTGCAATATTATGCTACCATTTTTTAAAACGCGTGGGCCCAAAGCTTTCGATCAACGCCAGAATCGCTGTGCCCAATGCTGATCAGACAGAAAACAACCCACTTACCTGGATAGGTATTTTCTGGCCAAACTTCCAATGCAGGATGCCGCAGAAATCCCTCAGTGCAGGAATCCATGGAGAGACCTGTGAAGACGATCAGTGCAGAAGGATATGCCCCCTTTTCATGACATCAACTGCCATGTTCAGGTAAGTGTTTGAAAGTTCCAAGGGTTTTCAGTATGTTAGTGAATGGGTGAGTGAGTGAATGAGTGAATGGTTAAGTGAATTAATGGGTAGGCTTGTGGGGTGGGTGAGATGAGTGAGCGAATGGATAGGTAGATGAGGTGGTGAGTGGTTGAGGTAGTGATCCACTCAGGACTTCTTGCAGGGTCCTGACGCACATGGTCTGGCATACATCTGGTCTCCAGCAATCTGGAGACTAGACGATTTGGGCATGAACAGTCTGTTTCAAGGGACTGGTTTGGAATAGATTGGGCCTGTTTAGATGGAGGTGGACAAGACACAAAATTTGTCTATCACCTTACCTGAATGATTGTGGCTCTGGTTCCTGTGTCTTCAGAGCTGGCCTCCTCTTCTGAATGCTGCCAGCAGGCTCTACACACAGCTGGAAGCACCAGCAGCTTTGTTTAACACCTGTTTCCACCATGTTCCTTGACAATGACAGGAGGCTGATCACCTGCTCCCACTCCATTGCTGAGGGTCATCCTCGAGGGTCTTCTGCCACACCCCCCCAACCCCAATGAGGTTATGGTGTCTATCCTTTGATCCATCTACATTGCCAATGCCTCCAACGCCACATTTGTTGGCCTGGATCCTTCTGTGTACCCTGGTGCTCTGTTGTAAGAATTTCCATTGTAGCAATTTTTTTTTAATCATCTTTCCTTTAAGAGGCAGCCTGCCTTTAAGAAACAGCAAGCTGCCCGTACTTTCAACACCTTTACTGTGGCTGTTCAACTCTTTAATTAGTTATAATTTCATACAAAATAGACATAGGCCGCAACATTCATTTGCATAGCTACCTTGCTTCCCTGGGGTGGATGCAACACTGTGAGTTGCATGGCATTCTTCATTGATATGGGTACAGGTAGGTGCATATAGAGGGAAGCAGTGGTAGTGCCTTTGGGTCTGTATCATACCAGGGAGACGCAAGCTCCTATTGCAGAAGATATCAAGCTGGGCTTGCCTTCTAGCTGTTCGGAATTCCTTTGCGTGCAGCTCAAAAAGAGTTACCGGTAACTATTTTTATTGCTCTGGATGGTGGAAATCAGGCATACCTTGGTTGCTATCCAGTGACCTCCAGTAGGAAATATGTAGACATCAAATGAGGCCATCATCAGGTTTGGCTGTAATGCTGTCCACATTCAAATACATTGATAATATTCACTATCCAGATTCACATGAGAGAAAGGTCATTTAAATGAGATACAGAAAGGTAACCAGCGGACTCCTACACCAACCTGAGTCACCACACATTTAAGAGTGATGGGAAGAGTGCTGCTTTGGGCTGCATTAGTTTGCTTAAGTAGAACTTTGATGAAAGAGGGACTTTTAAGGGTTAATCTCTATCTAAAGTCTGATCTTTCTTTCATTTAGCAACAAAGTTGCTCTTTGGGTTGGGAGAGGATTAGTTTTAGTCCAGCTTTAAAACAGAGGTTATACAGGCTCTGTTTGCAGCTGCAGCTAGTTAATAAGTTAACTGGCTTAAACAGGTTTTCAGAGCTAGATTCAGACAGCATAAAAGCAAATCATCTACTGTGCTGCTTTTGTCTGCCCTGGAGTGCTGTTTTGGGCTGCATTAGAGTGCTTAAGTTGCAGTTTGGTGAGAGATGGAGTTTGGTGAAGAGGGAAGGAGGGATCCTTTCATTTTCTACCTTTCCTCAGTAAGAAGAGCAGCCTTGATACGTAGGACCTGGTGAATATTTCTTCTGTCCTTGATATTCTTTAAACTAGAGGAAGTAAAAGTAAAGGGAGTAATTTCAGGGTAATTCATGGCACGCAGCTCGGCCAAATGGAATGCTATTCCTGTGCGATGTGGGAAGTGAGACACATTTCCAGTGTTCAGGGCGACCACGTGTGCAGGGAGCTGGAGCTGTGGCTGGAGTCACCGTGGAGCATTTGCAAGGATGAGATCTTTGTGGATAGCACGTACAGTGAGGTGGTCACACCGCAGATAACAGGTGCACAAGTAGAATGGGAATGGGTGACCGCCAGACAGAGTGAAAGCACATTAGGCAGGTAGTGCAGGAGTTTCCTGGGTCTATCTCCCTCTCTAACAAATATTCCATTCTGGATACTGCTGGGGGAGATGGTTTCTCAGGGGAATGCAGCAAGAGCCAAGTCCAAGGCACCATGAGTGGCTCAGATGCACGGGGTCAGGGGTTGGGGGGTTAGAAAGAGTAGGAGAGCAATTGTGATAGGGGATTCTATCATATGGGGAGCAAACAGACATTTCTGCGGCTGCAGATCTGATACCAAGATGGCATGTAGCCTTCCTGGTGCCAGGGCCAAGGATGTCACTGAGCAGCTGCAGGATATTCTGAAGGGGGAGGGTGAACTACCAGTGGTCGTGGTTCACATCAGTACCAACAACATATGTAAGAAAAAGGAATGAGGTCCTGAAAGCAAAGTATAGGCAGCTAAGAAATAAATTAAAAAGTAGGACCTCAAAGGTAGTAATATAAGAATTACACCCAGTGCCATGTGCTAGCAAGGTCAGGAATAGGAGAATGGACCAGGTCAATACTTGGCTGGAGAGATAGTGTAAAAAGGAGGAATTTAGATTCCAGAGACATGGGGACCGATTCTGGGGAAGGTGGAACCAGTACAAACTGAATGGGTTGTACTCCAGCAGGACCAGGACCAATATCCACAAACATTCACTCCCTCCACCACCGATGCATAGTAGTGGCACTGTGTACCATCTACAAAATGCACTGCAGCAATTCACCAAGGCTCCTTCGATAGCACCTTCCAAACCCATGACCAGCATCATCTAGAAGGACAAGGGCAGCAGATACATGGGAACACCACCACCTAACAGCACTGTGGGTGTACCTACACCACATGGACTGCAGCAGTTCAAGAAGGCAGCTCACCACCACCTTCTCAAGGGCAACTAGGGATGGGTAATAAATTCTGGCCCCCTGCCAGCGAAGCCCACATCCTGTGAATTAATAATTTAAAAATATCCTTGCAGGGGTATTTGCTAGTTAAGAGGAAAGATTGGAGAAGTTGGGACTGCTTTCCTTGGAGAGGAGAAGACTGAGAGGAGACTTGATAGAAGTTTTCAAAATAATGAGGGGTTTGGCAGAGCAGATAGTGAGAAACTTTTCCTGCTTGTAAATGGATCGAGAACCAGAAGGCACAGTTTTAAAGTGTTTTACAAAAGGAGCAAATGCGAGGTGAGAAAAAACTTTTTCACACAACGAGTAGTTAGGGTTTGGAATGCACTGCCTGGAAGTGTGGTGGAGGCAGGTTCAATTGAGGCATTCAAGAGGGCATTGGATGATTATCTAAATAGAAACAATGTGCAGGGTTACGGGGAAAAGGCAGGACATTGGTACTAAGTTAAAATGCTCAGAGTGGTGCAGACACGAGGGGCCGAATGGCCTCCTTCTGTACTATAACAATTCTGTGATAGTACTGTGGGGAAGGGTTTAAACTAGACTGGCAGGGGGATAGGGAGCCGACTAGGGAGACACAAGACAGGGAAACAAAGATAGGAATGAAAGACA